>NC_090443.1:327341829-327963698 GCF_031143425.1 Pleurodeles waltl
CAGCACCTCAGCCACCACATCCCCAGGCACGGTGGTGCGCCAACCATCAGGGCTGGAGTGCGCCAACCATCAGGGCTGCTAGTGTGCCATGGAGCGAGGGCAAGGACATTCCACCACCTGCCAAGGTGAAAAAGGTGCCCACATTCCGGAGGGAGAAGCCGAAAACACCTGCCACCAAGGGGGTCAGGGAAAACGAAAGGGGATAGTGGCAAGACAGCTGCGCCACCATCAAAGGTGGGGAAGGGCCAAAAACTGAAGGGCAGGTCAGGAGAGGGCATGGTGGCACAGACTGAAGGACCAGTGTCACACCTTCTGTCCAAGTCAACGCCAACCTGTACAGCGAAGAACAACGCCACCTGCACCGCCACAGACCCCGCCGCCACAGACCCCGTCGCCAGCACCGCCGCCACAGACCCCGCTGCCAGCACCGCAACCACAGACCCCGCAGCCAGCACCACCGCCACAGACCCCGTAGCCAGCACCGCCGCCACAGACCCCGCAGCCAGCACCACCGCGACTGCCACCGCCGCAAGCACCACCGCGACTGCCACCACCGCAAGCACCGCCAGCGGCCCCGCAACATCCTCAGCCAGTGGCACCACCGCAGACATGGCTACCATCCCCAGTGGTCAGTCGTCCGAGGCTGGTGGTGAGTTCCAGGACCCTGGGCAGCTTCCATGAAGCATCACTTTCATCACAGTTGTCACCTGCATATGGAATGTGAAGCCGCAGCAGTGTGGGGTATGTCGCTGCCTCCATGGCGTATCATGCTGCCTGTACCTCGGCAATCTTGTGGCACACACACCCAGGTGAGGGAATTGTTCCGGCCACACTGCATGTGGAGCACTCTGGGCACCAGGCCCCCTCCAGAACCAGTGGAGAAAGGCATCCACTACCTCAGTCCTTGGCAGGATGAAGCACTCTGGGCACAAAGCCCCCTCCAGAACCAGTGGAGTATCTCATCCACTACCTCAGCCCTTGGCAGGATGAAGCACTCTGGGCACAAAGCCCCCTCCAGAACCAGTGGAGAGATACATCCACTACCTCAGTCCTTGGCAGGATGAAGCACTCTGGGCACAAAGCCCCCTCCAGAACCAGTGGAGTATCTCATCCACTACCTCAGTCCTTGGCAGGATGAAGCACTCTGGGCACAAAGCCCCCTCCAGAACCAGTGGAGAGATACATCCACTACCTCAGTCCTTGGCAGGATGAAGCACTCTGGGCACAAAGCCCCCTCCAGAACCAGTGGAGACTGTTATCCACTTCAGAGACTGTGGCTTTGCACTCCCCAGGATAAAGCAGTGGGCAAACCACCCACTGAAAAGACTTGAGAGACTGTGACATTGCATTCCCCAGGATAAAGCAGTGGGCAAACCACCCACTGAAAAGACTTGAGAGACTGTGGCTTTGCCCTCCCCAGGATAAAGCAGTGGGCAAACCACCCACTGAAAAGACTTGAGAGACTGTGGCATTGCACTCCCCAGGATAAAGCAGTGGGCAAACCACCCACTGAAAAGACTTGAGAGACTGTGGCATTGCACTCCCCAGGATAAAGCAGTGGGCAAACCACCCACTGAAAAGACTTGAGAGACTGTGGCTTTGCACTCCCCAGGATACATCAATGGGCATGGAGCCCCCTCGTGGAGAGTTGGCATCATGCGTTCATCAGGCTGAGGTGCCCCCCCTCACCCTGAGGTGCCTGTATATTTTCTATGTGATGCCCCTCCAGTGTTCTCTCGGTTTGGAGTCAGGTATCATGTGTGGGCCTCGCCTATGCTTTTGGGCCCAGTGGTCCACGGACAATGATTGGTGCACTATCCGGACTTGTGTAGTTGGTGTACATATTTGTATACACTTGATTTTTACTTTTGACTAATGGATTTTTATTGATTACAATCGTTACAATCTTTTCCTTTTGTCCTTGCGTTATTCAAGGGGGGGTGGGAGGGTGTATATGTAATGTTGCAGCATGTATTTGTGTGTATGGTGTTGTGGGTGAGGGTGGGGTGGGGGTGTTGCGTGTTGCATGTGTGTGTAACTCTCTTTTCCCTCCCCCTCCCCTGTATTGTAGGTGCAGTACTCACCGTGGTCGTCGCTGCCGTCGTTGGAACTCCTGATAGAGGAGCAGGAAGACCATCGCCGGCAGGATCTGCAGTTCGGGCTCCATGGCGTCCTAGTTCCTCGTGGGGTGTGGAGAGGTGAGTGTTTTCCCTTCTGTGTACTGTTTCCGCAGTGTTTTTATTCGTGTTGGTTCCGCCCCGGAAAAGGTGGCGGATAGCTGTGTTGTGATAGGGTGGGCGGTACATTGTCTCCGCCAGTCTATTGGCGGTGTCCAACGCACTGGTTGTTTGTACCGCCGTGGCGGTCGGAGTGTAAAAGTGGCTGACTATGTTGGCGGTTTCCACCATGGTCGTAATCCCATTTTTGTTTCCGCCGGCCTGTTGGTGGTATTACCGCCGCTTTAACACCGACCGCCAGGGTTGTCATGAGGGCCCAAGTCTTTATCTATCTCAACGAGTGGTTGGTGAAAGCTTCCACCAACCAGCCCCCACTAGCATCTACCAGAGCTTGCAAATGCCTCTTCAGCGAGCTAGGGTTCACTCTCAATCCGCACAAGTCAATACTTCAACTATTGTAGCGGATGACCTTCCTAGGATCTATACTGTACACAAGCCTCAATATAGCCTACCCTACACTCGAGAGGCAAAGGAAGTTAATAACTCTAGCAAACCTAGTGCAAAAAAGAAAGTCACTTTCAGTTCGCCTTTACAAATTTCTCCTAGGTATGATGTTGTCTTGCATTCATCTCATACCATACTGGCGCCTTCATATGTGTCCTCTTCAGGAAGCACTGGACATCCATTGGGCATAGGCTACGGGGACTTTCTAAGACATCATCCACGTCATTCTGATAATGATCAAGTCACTCAACTGCTTACGTTCAGGTCAGTGGTAAATGGCCTCTTTCACATTGGGACTTCACATCAATCTTTTCAAGTTAAGGGCAGTATACCTTGCTCTCCAGGCCTGCCTACCCAGGATTCAACACATTTCAGTTCTTGCCTGAACAGACAACACATCAAGGATGCACTAAGTAAACAGGCAGGGGGGGGCACAAGATCTCACCTACTGTCCAAGGAGGCTCAATTGATCTGGCAATGGTGCATTCGCCACAATGTGCACCTAACTGCAGAGCATGTGCAACACCACCAAAACACCATAGCGGACACACTGAGCAGGCTGAAAACATCTTGCCACAAGTGAGCATTGGACCAAAACACACTGGATCATTTCTTTCTCCAGTGGGGCAAACTGAATCTGGATCTCTTTGCGACCCCTCAAAATGCCAAATGCCAGTTCCTTGCAAGTGGGCATTCCCGTTGGGGGTCGTGGGGGAATGCCTTTTTGATTGCATGGTCCGGCATATTTGCTTACAACTTTCCACCAATTCCTTTCCTCCCAAAAATCCTCAACAATATGAAGGCCAAGCTGGTCAGATCATTCTAATAGCCCCTGCGTGGCCACAACAGCACTAGTACACAGAACTTCTACTGTTTGTGTGACATCCCATTCGACTCAGGTCGATCCCATTACTGTTGATGATAGGCCAGGGACAAGTTCGGCATCTGGATCCCACCTGTCCAAGTATAAGTTGGCTCCTTAGTTACAAGAATTTGGCCATTTGACTATTCCTTTAGATTGCACAGACATACTTGCCAAAGCAAAAATGCATCCCACTTCATCATCAACAGAGCAGATGTTACCCTACCTCTTACACCTTCCCCAAATCAGAAGGGATTCAGTATATGGTGTTGAACTGCTAAAATGCATCTCAGTTCATCATTTTCAGAGCAGATGGTACCCTACTTCTTACACCTTGCACAATCAGGATTATCTCACCCTTCCATTAAGGTGCATCTTGATGTCATTTCTCGTTCTTGGAGATCGTCCAACAAACCATCTGTGTGGTCCGTCAGACTCATCAGACAATTCCTCAAAGGATTGTTTCGGACAGTTCCCCCAATTAGAGCCCCTTCTCGAATGTGGCAGCTCAACACAGTGGGCAATCGATAAAACCTCAGTGTCGAGGCAATCTATGGTGTGGATATGAAGTCTCTCTACTGAGTGGCTCTTCTTCTCGCTCTCGAGTCTGCACATAGAGTAAGTGAGATTCAGGCTTTTACCATCCAAGAACTATTCCTTCAGTTCAGGAAGGACAGAGTTATTTTACATTCTAACCCAAAGTTCATTCATAAAGGCATAAAGTCCTATTTGGACTTTCCTCTCAATGAGCCTGTAATTCTCAAATCATTTTTTCCAAACCATCAAACACCAGCCAAGCGAGCTCTTCACACTCTGGATCTCAAGAGGTTCTACTTGGACAGAACTAAGGGCCAGATGTAGCAAGCCTTTTGCATTTCGCAAACTGAGAAAAACGCAGTTTGCGGCATGCAAAAGGCCGAACGCGATGCACAACCTCAAATTGCGAGTCCGTACCAACTCGCAATTTGAGGATGCGACTCGCAAATAGGAAGGGGTGTTCCCTTCCTATTTGCGACCGCATCACCATGCTGAGTTGCTTTGTGACCGCGAATGCGGTCGCAAACCAAGTCGCAGTTACCACCCACTTGAAGTGGGTGGTAACTCTTTCGCAAAAGGGAAGGGGTCCCCATGGGACCCCTTCCCCGTTGTGAATACTGACAAAAATGATTTTTCACACTGCTTACTCTGAAAAAAACGAAACCAAATAGTTTCGGAAGTTTTTCTTTTTGCAACTCGTTTTCCTTTAAGGAAAACGGTCTGCAAAAAGACAAAAAAAACTGCTTTATTAAAAAAGCAGTCACAGACATGGAGGTCTGCTGTCTCCAGCAGGCCACCATCCCTGTGAGTGCAGGGACTCGCTATGGGGTCGCAATTTGCTACCCACCTCATTAATATTCATGAGGTGGGTCTTTGTGACCCCATAGCGAGTCGCAGAAGGTGTCTGAGACACCTTTCTGCATAAAATGTTGCGAGTTGCAAATTGCGAGTCGGTATGACTCGCAATTTGCAACACGCTAAATTTTACTTAACTGCATCTGGCCCCAAGAGTTTTCCAAAAACCAATCAGCTCTTTGTGGCCTAGAGTGCACCAAGGAAAGGTTTACCTCTAACGAAACAGAGCATCTCTAGATGGATATCCAGCACTATTATTTTCTGTCATCCTTTGTAGGAAGCTGGCCCGGTGTGTGGTGGACATCTATGGTGTTTGCACCTTATACCAGGTCCAGGCAGCCCCTATTAGTCAGTGAAACAGTGTCTAAGAGCCCAGGGCTCTCTAGTGGTAGCTGTGGTGAGCAGCCAAGACTTATCTAGGAGGAGTGTAAAGCACTTGCAATACCACAGCAGTCAAACAGCAAATTATCTCATGTGAGAGGAACTACACAGTGTTGCAAACATAAAGGTACTTTATCACAGTAGCAATGAACTAGATTACTTATATGCAGTCCCATAACTGAAGGCAAGTACATGCTATATATATATATATATATATATATATATATATATATATATATATATGTATAGCCCTATGGGGGGGCAAACCATATACTAGAATAGTGGAATGTGAAGTGAAGTCCCACACCTAAGGATGTGGAATAGTTAGAAGGAAGCTGGGAGAACTCAGGACCCCCAAAAGTGAGTACCTAGATGACCCCCAAAGGTGAGTACCTAGATGACCCCCAGCGACCAGGAGAACAGAGGTAAGTTACCTGGTCTTCCCAGAGACTAACATGGGGACTTGGAAAAGAAAGATTGCAAGACCAGGACCAGTCCAGTGAAACCCAACAGTGGATTCCAGATAAAGAGGACCTGCAAAAGAAGGGGACAGAGTCCAGTCCACATAGAGTGTCCAGAATGGGCAGGATCCACTACCCACCCTTCTGTGGCTGAAGATCCTGCTCAAAGATGGAAGATAAAGACCAGCTGTGGAGCCCAGGAGCTGCAGAGAGGTCCTTGAAGTCATTCAGAAGATGTCCCACGCCGGTCGCCGGATTGCAGATGGTCAGTAGGACCTCCAACAATCCTTTACAAATGCAAGTCTGGGCATAAGAGGATTTGCAGAGAAGAGGACACGCAAGGTACAGGGGGCTCGATCCTTAGAAGGGAGTTCGGGCTGACTCTCAGCAACCAGGAGAGCCAGGAGAAGCAGTCACAGCCCCCACAGGCAACCCACCGGCAGCAGGCACAGTAGGGCCTAATCAGAACACCTGGAGAGGAGTCCCACGTTGCTGGAGCAAAGGGAGACTGTCCTTGTAAGGATGAAGTGCTAGAGGCCAGGACTACTTGGAGCGTGAAGATCCCTTGGAGCAGGAATCAACAAGCGTTGGTTGCTGTAAGAGTCGCTGTGCACAGGGGCACTGTCCTAGAGGAAGAGGCAAGGGCTCACCAACTCCTAAGTTCGAAAGAGGGTAGAGAAGACCAAGAGGACCACTCAGAACCACCACCTGTGTTGGAGGATCCATGCAGCTGCTGTGAAGAGCAGATCCCAGTAGCCAGACCTTGTTGCCTTAGGTGCCTGAGGATGCAGGGGAGTGACTCCTTCACTCCAAGGGAGATTCATTCTTGCTACTTTGGTGCTGCTGAGGTCTTGCCGGCCTCAGAGGATTCACAGCCGTGAAAATGTTGCAATTGCTCGAAGGAGCTGAAGAAACAATGTTACAAGGTGAGGTCGTCTCAGGAGTTGCAGGCTTGTTTGGTTCCTGTGAAGTCCAGCAGCGGTCCTGGTGGCCAGGAGCACAAGAGGTCGAAGCAGAGGAGTCCTGGTGGAGTCTTGGATGCCGAATCTGATGACCCACCTGCAAAGGAGTCCCTAAATAGCCCTAACAGGGGCTTGGTCACTCTGCAGGGTGACCACCTATCAGAGGGGGTCACTGACATCAGTCAGTTGTCCTGGCCAACCAGATGCTCCCAGGGGCCTATGCACATCTTGTTTTCGAGATGGCAGAATCAAGTGGCCACCTGGAGGAGCTCTGGGCACCACTGATGGGGTGGTGATGGACAGGTGAGTGGTCACTCTCCTTTCCTTTGTGTGCTTTCGCGCCAGAACAGGGACCGGGGGTCCCTGGACTGGTGCCAACTAGATTATGCCAAATGTGCCCTTCAAAGCAAGCCAGTGGCATAGAGAAGCTACCCCTCCCCAGCCTTGTAACACCTATTTCCAAGGGAGAAGGTGTTGCATCCCCTCTCCCACAGGAAATCCTTTGTTCTGCCTTCCCCTGCTTGAGCTGGTCAAGCAGCAGGAGGGTAGAAACCTTTCTAAGGGACTGCAGCAGCGTGGGCTGCCCGCACAGCCAAAAAGACTGGTAGGAGCAATACTGGGAGGTCCTTTAAGGAGCCCCCAGAGTGCATGGAAATATGCCGCCAATACTGGCATTAGTACTAGGGTATGATTCCGAAATGTTAGATACCAAACATGCCTAGGTTCGGATTTACCATTATGTAGTTGGACCACTGGTAGTGAGTGACATGTGGTCAGTACAAGGGTAAAATGGCTTCCTATTATTTATGTAGTCCAGTGCATGGAACTGGAGTTCATAGGGGCACCTCAGCTCGCGCAGGCGTGCCCTCACACACAGGAGCCTGCACCCTGCCCTCTGGGCAAGGAGGGCCTACGATAGGGGTGACATACAGTGACCAGCAGTGAAAGGGTGCATGCATCTTTTCAGACAGGCTGCAATGGCAGACCTGCAGATAGAGTTTGCATGGGCTCCCATGGGTGACATAAAACATGCTGCAGGCCATGGGGGACTCTTGGTGTACCAATGCCCTGGGTACCTAAGTACCATATCCTGGGGATTTACAGGGGTACACCAGTAAGCCAATTGTGGGGTGTAAAGGATACCAAAGCAACCAAATTTAGAGGAGACTGCATTGTCACGGGATTCCTGGTTAGCAGGATCCCAGTGAAAACAGTCTAAACACACTGATAAACAGCCAGAAATTGGGGGTAACTATGCCAAAAAGAGTACCTTTCCTACATGTTAGAGTGCGTGCTCATTCCACAAAAGCCATGTCCACTTCCATGGGATTTTTTGCAGTGGTATCATTACCAGATATCTGCCGGGCAGCAACCTGGAATGGTGCGCACACCTTCACACAACACTACGTTTGGATTCGGAAGTCCTCAGAGATGCAGCAGTACGGCAAGCAGTCCTAAGACATTTTTTTTCAATAAAGGTGAGCCATTTCTGTTTCCCACCATCCGCTTAACCTATTTTCGCACATTTTCTCTACTGCTTCTAAGTTTCCGTTTGTAATGGTTTTTCAACCTCATGATATGTTGTGTATTTGAAAATGTGCGTCTTACTGCTTTCTATTGTGATTCAAACATGTGAATCATGAAACTTCCAATACTGGAGTAAGAAAATAAGTTACTTACCTGTAACTTTAGTTCTCCAGTACTGGAATCTTTCATAGATTCACATGCAACGCACCCGCCTTCCCAAAGAAGCTCCCCTTTATTTCTCTCAGTGTAATACTATGTGTATGCACTAGTGTTCAGAAAGTCTGAGGGAATGCAGATTCTCTCAGGAAGGTTCTGAAGGGTGGTGTGACCTGATTGGTTAACTGTAAAGTTTGGTCCTTTTTTTAATAAGGATTGTGATCTGTTACTACACTTAAAGGCCTGGAAACTCTATGGTTCCATGTTTTTGATGACATCGCTTTTCTGGGGTACTGGAGACTCCCAGTTCGACAATGGGGAATGATTCAAGCATGTGATTCTATGAAAGATTTCAATTCTGGAGAACTATTTTCATCTTATTTTTTGTTACATAGGTCCTAAAGTGTTTTTATTGCGTTGTGTAAATACTGTTACACTTATTTTTTAATCAATTACAGGTCTCTCAGGGTCAGAAACAAAATCTGTAACAGTTTCTGGTGGGATGTCACTCCAAATTGGTGAGGGATTTTCCTGTGATGTCCCTATTATTATTATATAAATATATTGAGACACAATGCAGTATGAGTTACAGCCCCTCAAGAAACATCTATGTCACTCTTTAACTTATGGGGTACTCACTACTTCCAAAGCGGTTACTATTTAAATTATTTGGTGGAAGTACTGATTAATTGTGGTGAGGGATTATTTTTAAATATCTAGGGTTAAAGTAAACTGATGCAAATTATTTTAACCCTGTTAAAAGCAATCAGGGTGAAAACATAGAGTAGAAAAACCATCAATAGAGGGCGGAGTTAGGCCTTGAATCCATGACTCAAGGGGAGAGAAAACAAGCATCGGCAAAGTCGATAGGTCTCACCTTTGTTGGGCACCGTGGCTAAAGTTTGAAAAAAGAAAATCACAAAAAGCTTTGACGCGGCCACCTGTGTCATTTTGTAAACGCACACACCACACTTGCACACCTTCAAAATGAGGTAAGTGATTTTTTTTCCTTCCTAGTTAGCGATCCTAGTCAGATCGTTAGTTAGTTATTTCGTTTTTAAAGCGATCAGGCTGGGACGCAGAAGCAGCACAGTGGCGCATGGGGGAAAGCAAAGCAAAACGTGGGAGGATGGGGGTACGTGACGAAGCAGGGTAGAGAGGGTGGGTGGTGTTGTGTTTGCCATTGGGCTGTCACAATTGCTGTGAGCAAACAGGGGTTGTGGCACGCCCCCCCGCGCCCCCTGTTTGCAGGCTGAATGGACATACCCATGACGTGATGGATGTACATTAATAAATTGGTCCGAGAAGTTTCCCGCGTGGCCAGTAACTCCATCTATGTGTCCGGAGTTTATGGTGTGTGCTGCGCTTGCACACTGACGCGCTGCGCAACACCACAGGTGGAAGCCAGTGCAACATGGGACAATATTCAAAAGCAACTATAGGAGGAGGGCTGGATGGGGCATGGAAGCAACTGGGAGGGTCAGGGAAGCTAAAACTACGGAGGAGTTGGATGGAGTAAAGCAACACAGGGACTTGGGTGGGGCACTATACACAGACAAGAGGGAGGGAGTGGAGAGAAGCAGTCCGGCTACAGAGAGCAACACTGAGCCCAGGGGGAGAGGCTTACATGAGGAAGTCAATAGGTCTCGCCTATGAAATAGCTATTGGCTTTGCCAATATATTTTAGCCCTGTTGTACACCAGAGAGGCTGCTGTTTAGCATGGCTAAAAGTTAGGGGCGCAGAGGAGAGTTTCATGGAAGTGGAATAGCGAAGAGTGGAGTAGAGTTTTATAGAGTAGAGTGACAGAGAGTGTCGTGTACAGGAGTGGCATAGTGTGGAATGATGTAGAGTGGCATACACTGGACTGGAGAGTGGACCAGTGTAGAGTGCATTGGGGTAGAGTGTTGCAGAGTATGGTGGCACTGAATTCTGCAGCATACAATGCAGTGTACTGGAATGCAGTGGCATAAATTAGACTAGGACATAGTAGAGTGCAGTGGTTTAGAGGGCAGTGGCGCAGAGTGCAGTGGCACAGAGTGGTGCTGATTGGAGTGCCGTAGAGTTGAGTGATGCAGAGGGCAGTGGCGCAGAGTAGAATCAAGAGGCTTAGATTGCAGTAGAGTAAAGTGCAGAGTAGGGTCGAGTGGCAAAGAGTTCTGTGGCACAGAGTGGTGTAGAGTAGCATAGGGTGGTGTAGAGTATAGTATCAAACAGTCCGGAGGCATAGAGTGCAGTGGCGTAGAGTGGAGTAGTGCAGAGTAGAGTGGCAGAGTTCAGTTGTAGAGAGTGCAGTGTAGTAGAGTACAGTGGGGTAGAGAGAAGTGGCATAGAATACAGTGATGTAGAGTACAGTGACATAGAGTACAGTGATGCAGAGTAGAGTGCAGTGGCATAGAGTGAAGTGACAGAGTGCAGTTGTGTAGAGTGCATTGGCGTAGAGTGTAGTGGTTAAGAGTAGAGTGATGCAGAATACAGTGGCATAGAGTGGAGGGTCACAGAATGGAGTAGAGTGGCACAAACTGCAGTGATGTAGAGTAGATTGTTTCAGAGTAGAGTGAAGAGGAGCTGTGTAGAGTGGTGCAGAGGAGTGGCACACAGTAGAGTGACGCAGAGTGGCACAGAGTAGAGTGACACAGAGTGCAGTGGCAGAGTGGAGTAGCGTAGAGTGCAGTGGCATAAAGTGCTGCAGAGTGGAGTGCGTAGAGTTGAGTGATGCAGAGGGCAGTGGTGCAGAGTAGAGTCAAGTGGCTTAGTGTGCAGTGGTGTAGAGTGCAGAGTGGATTCGACTGACAGAGTGCAGTGCTGTAGAATGCTGCAGAGTATGATGTCAGAGTGCTGTGGCAAGTGTGGAGTAGTGCAGAGTACAGTGGCAGAGAGTGCAGTGTTGTAGAGTGCCAGAGTGCAGTGGCATAGAGTGGAGTAGAGTGGCATAGAGAGCAGTGGTGCAGAGTACATGGATGAGGAGTAGAGTGCAGTGGCAGAGTACAGTTCTGTAGAGTGCATTGTCATAGAATGCACTGGTTAAGAGTAGAGTGGCATAGAGTGCACTGGTGTAGCGTAGATTGTTTCAGAGTAGAGTGCACTTGCTTAGGGTGGCAGAGAGTGTAATGCCGTAGAGTAAATTGGTGGCACAGAGTGCAGAGTAGATTAGAATAGCGTACAGTGGACTGGCATACAGTACATGGGCATAGAGTTAAGTGTTACAGAGTAAAGTGCACTGGTTTAGAGCACATTGGCATAAAATGCAGTTTTGCAGAATGGCATAGAGTACAGTAGTATGGAGTGGAGTTGTGCAGAGTAGACTGTTGTGGCCTAGATTGGAGTGGTGTATAGTGCAGCGGCGAAGAGTGCAGTGGTGTAGAATAGAGTGGCGAAGAGTGCATTAGCATAGAGTAGAATGCTACAGGGTAAAGTAGGGAGGCATAGCGTGAAGTGGCATAGAGCGCAGTGGCGTAGGGTGGAGTTGTGTAGAGTGCAGTGGCGTGGAGTGTGCAGAGTGCAGTGGTGCAGAGTAAAGTAAAGAGTATGGTAGCTCACTGCTATTACAGGCAACACAATTTTAACTGAAATGACCATTGCATAGACATGCAGTTTTACTAATAAAACTATACAGTGTACAAATGAAAAAGTGTGGAAATTGCATTACCTAGTGTAATGTTTTGTTTAGATCATATTCATTTGTTTCCAACACACTTCAGAAATAACAAAAATGTGCTTTATTTGTATTCCTAATTCTGATATATTCTGAAATACTTACACAGTTCATTTAAATGTTGTTGTGTGCTAGAAAAAAACTATTTCCTACCCCCATTGTCTAGCAAGATTGTCACATAAATTCCCCCTCTTTGAAGTCCGAAAAAGAAAACTAAACAAGCACCCTCGAAAGACAGAGCCTGACATTTGACCTCAGCCTTTGAATGCACAGCAAATGTGACAAGACAAGACCAAGATTTAAAGGCCTGTTTATAGAAAGGGTGTTTGTGGTAGAATATAGTGAACACGGTTTCAGCAACAGGAGGGACAGATTGAACCTGGAGAGCCTAAAGCAAATAAAGCCAGCAAATAGAAACCAGGAAATGTGTGCCTCAAACCAGAAAGCCAATGGTAATCAACAGGCGGAATGCATTCCTAGGTCAACTTTCTGAAAGCCCCCAAGACGCCTTTAGCAAACCAGATAGGTGCGCTGTGAGGTAGTCTGCAACTTAAAAAGGGAGAGTTAGATGCATAGGAGAGAAAGCGCCGAAGCAGTATCAGAAGAAGAAGTGTCAAACCAGGCAGGAACCTTCTGTCAAGCAGTGATGCCCTCCGGATAAAGAACCTGTGTTCCTCCAGCCTTTCCCTGGCGGTTTCCCCCAGCAGGGAAAGGCTGGTGGAAAGGGTGCTCCGGGCCCCCCCTGGGGGCCGCTGCACTGCCCATGCACTTGGCATGGGCAGTGTAGGGGCCCCTGTGCACAGCCCCGTCATGCATGTCACTGCCCGATTTACGGGCAGTGATATGCGTGACGGGTGCTGCTGCACCCGCCGCACTGCGGCATTGACGACGGCTCCATGTGGAGCTGTTGGTAATGTCCTGGCCCAGCATTTCGCTGGGCCGGCAGGCGGAAACACAGTTTCTGCCCGCCAGCCCAATGGAATGTTCATTATTAGGCCGTGGGGGTCTTCAACGGGCTGGTGGTCTGTGTTTAGACCGCCAGCATGAACAGGGCAGGGAATCCCGCTATGTTCATAATGACCCCCATAGTCTCAGCATACCCTCAGGGTTATGACATTTTTAGGATGGACAGACTGGAGAAAAGAGGAGGTGGGTTAGCCATAACTCATTGCACAAATCTCACTATTCACTGTCAACCTGTATCTCTCTCCAAAGGCGAGGCTCACTCCTTCTCCATTAGAATCACAAAGATCCAAACGGGTTTTAATCTATCGGAAGCCAGGTTGTAGAGGAACGTTTTTGTCAGATTTATGTACTATACAGGAATCAGGTGCACTAGCAAAGGATTTTACCTTTCACTGAGACTTTAACTATCATCTAGAAGATCTCTCTGACAAAGCTACAATAGAATTTCTAGATCTGACATCTAGCACTGGGCTCAAACAGCTTGTTGCAGGCCACTGTTTAGCAGCTATTTTCACAAACAACCCTGAGTTTAAGAATGCCAACATTTTACTTTTAACATGGTCAGATCATCATGTAGTGCTATTTGAGTTATTTCGGTCACCAAAGGCTGTTAAAAGCATTCCAATTACCAAGGCTATTAAATCTCATTCTTGGTATAAAATCTCATAGGACGATTTCCATTAAGTGCTAACAAACTCACTGCCCATATGCAGAAAGACCTGGACACTGCTGTTGAGGAATATTCCTCGTGGATCACCAATGCATTGAATTCCCTGGTGCCAGTTAAATTCTCGTTCCACAAAAGACAGAGGTGGTCATTACAACCCTGGCGGTCGGTGTTAAAGCTGCGGTAATACCGCAAACAGGCCGGCGGACAAAAAAAGGGAATTATGACCGTGGTGGAAACCACCAACAAAGAGAGCCACTTTAACACACCGCCCGCCACGGCGGTACAGACAAGCAGCGCTGCGGTCACCGCCAACAGACAGGCGGAAGACAATGTACCGCCCACAGTATTACAACCCACCAATCCGCCACCTTTTCCGGGGCGGATTCGCCGTGGATAAAAACACGGCGGAAACTGCTTTTGCAATGGGAAAACGCTCACCTTAACACATCCCACGAGGAAGGAGGACATCATGGAGCCGGAATTACAAATCCTCTCTGCCCTTGTCTTCCTACTCATCTACGAACACCAGCGCCTGCGGCAGCGAAGACAACGGTGAGTACTGCACCTACGACATAGGGGAGGGGTGAGGCAAAAGTCGGGGGGGACACACGCAACACCCGCACCCCCACCCTCGCACATTACAACACACACACCAATGCATTTCCAAACAGCAAAGTAACAACCCACAACCCCCACGGAAGAATGCTAAGACAAAACGAAATCAGTTCAAACATTCTAATGTATCAAAATACATGTACCAAATATATACAGATAGATATAAACACATTCAAAAGTATATACATTACGAGAAGTAGTGCAGATATGCACATATCAATGTCCGTGCACCACTGGGCCAAAAATGCATGGGCGAGGCCCACACAAGATACCTGTCCACAAACGGAGAGAACACTGCCAGGGCATCAGAGAGAAATTCAACAGGCACCTCAGGGGGAAGGGAAGGGGGGCACCTCAGCCGGATTACAGCACCACGCCACATCCACAACGGGGCTCCATGCCCATTGATGTATCCTGGGGAGTGCAAAGCCACAGTCTCTCAAGTCTCTACAGTGGTTGGTTTGCCCACTGCATTATCCTGGGGAGTGCAAAGCCACAGTCTCTCAAGTCTCTACAGTGGGTGAGTTGCCCACTGCTGCATCCTGGGGAGTGCAAAGCCACAGTCTCTCAAGTCTCTACAGTGGGTGGGTTGCCCACTGTACCATCCTGGGGAGTGCAAAGCCACAGTCTCTCAAGTCTCTACAGTGAGTAGGTTGCCCACTGTACCATCCTGGGGAGTGCAAAGCCACAGTCTCTCAAGTCTCTATAGTGGGTGGGTTGCCCACTGTACCATCCTGGGGAGTGCAAAGCCACAGTCTCTCAAGTCTCTACAGTGGGTGGGTTGCCCACTGTACCATCCTGGGGAGTGAAAAGCCACAGTCTCTAAAGTCTCTACAGTGGGTGGGTTGCCCACTGTACCATCCTGGGGAGTGCAAAGGCACAGTCTCTCAAGTCTCTACAGTGGGTAGGTTGCCCACTGCATTATCCTGGGGAGTGCAAAGCCACAGTCTCTCAAGTGGATAACAGCCTCCACTGGTTCTGGAGGGGGACTGGTGCCCAGAGTGCTTCATCCTGTTTTCAGGACAGAGGTAGTGGATAGATCTCTCCACTGGTTCTGGAGGGGGAATGGTGCCTAGACTGGATTAGGCTCCCCGTGACAGTTCCTGTCCCGTCACTGTCCCAGCTGTACATGGGATAACGATGCTTGATGTGGCGGTCTTTTCCTTCTGCAGCGGTGCTCTGCCCTGTTCAGCGGTGCTTTGCCATGGCGGTCTCTGGCCTGTTCAGCGGTGCTTGCCCTGTTCAGCGGTGCTTTGCCATGGCGGTCTCTGGCCTGTTCAGCAGTGCTTGCCCTGTTCAGCGGTGCTTTGCCATGGCGGTCTCTGGCCTGTTCAGCGGTGCTTGCCCTGTTCAGCGGTGCTTTGCCATGGCCGTCTCTGGGCTGTTCAGCGGTGCTCTGCCCTGTTCAGCGGTGCTTGCCCTGTTCAGCGGTGCTTTGCCATGGCGGTCTCTGGGCTGTTCAGCGGTGCTCTGCCCTGTTCAGCGGTGCTTTGCCATGGTGGTCTCTGGCCTGTTCAGCGGTGCTTGCCCTGTTCAGCGGTGCTTTGCCATGGCCGTCTCTGGGCTGTTCAGCGGTGCTCTGCCCTGTTCAGTGGTGCTTGCCCTGTTCAGCGGTGCTTTGCCATGGCGGTCTCTGGGCTGTTCAGCGGTGCTCTGCCCTGTTCAGCGGTGCTTTGCCATGGCGGTCTCTGGGCTGTTCAGCGGTGCTTGCCCTGTTCAGCAGTGCTTTGCCATGGCGGTCTCTGGCCTGTTCAGCGGTGCTCTGCCCTGTTCAGCGGTGCTTTGCCATGGTGGTCTCTGGGCTGTTCAGCGGTGCTCAGCCCTGTTCAGCGGTGCTTTGCCATGGCGGTCTCTGGGCTGTTCAGCGGTGCTTGCCCTGTTCAGCAGTGCTTTGCCATGGCGGTCTCTGGGCTGTTCAGCAGTGCTCTGCCCTGTTCAGCGGTGCTTTGCCATGGCGGTCTCTGGGCTGTTCAGCGGTGCTTGCCCTGTTCAGCGGTGCTTTGCCATGGCGGTCTCTGGCCTGTTCAGCGGTGCTTGCACTGTTCAGCGGTGCTTTGCCATGGTGGTCTCTGGCCTGTTCAGCGGTGCTTGCCCTGTTCAGCGGTGCTTTGCCATGGCGGTCTCTGGGCTGTGCATTGGTGTGTGGCATGACGGTCCCTCATTGCCCAGCGGGGCTGTGGCACCCGGGGCCCTCCTGGGCACTGACTCCGGCGGTGGTCTCCTGACCAGTGACGATACTTGTGCCCTCCTGGGCACTGACTCCGGCAGTGGTCTCCAGACCAGTGACGATACTTGTGCCCTCCTGGGCACTGACTCCAGCGGTGGTCTCCTGATCAGTGACGATACTTGTGCCCTCCTGGGCAATGACTCCGGTGGTGTCTCCTGACCAGTGACGATACTCGTGCCCTCCTGGGCACTGACTCCGGCGGTGGCGGTGGTCTCCTGACCAGTGACGATGGTGCTGGCGGTGGCGTCCCAGCCGCCGGGAAGGATGCCGCCCTTCTCCGCCGTGCTGCTCACACCAGGCTGTGCAGACTTCTTCTGGCCCTTCCCCACCTTTGGAGGAGTCACAGCTGACTCTGCAATCCCCCTGGGACCCTTGTGAGTAGTTTTGCCTCCAGGTGTCTTCACCCGGTCCCGTCGGCCACTTTCCAACTTGAGATGCTTTACAGGGAATGGACTGGCAGTGCCTTGGCTCCTTGTCACACTGCCTGCCCTGGTGGCCGGTGCACTCCACACACCTGTAACACGCACCACTGGTACTGGAGTCTTTTTGGCTGAGGCGCTACGACGGGACTGATGAATTGGAGGGGTGGGGGCAAAGAGGTCAACGTTGCAGAGGGACAGTTTCTGACGAACACTGGGATGGGTAGCTGGAGGGGGTCTGGGAGTGGAGGAAGAGGAGGTGGATGTAGGAGGTGTCACTTTGGGTGTTTTAGGTGCAGGTGCAGGTACTGGAGGCTGTCGTGAGGTGGATGGATGTTGGGTGTGTGGGTGCCCACGTTTGTGTACTTTGGGAGGGGGCGTCACAGACACACTGGGAGAGGAAACAGGGGACGTGTAAATGGGAGTGGGGGTGGTGAGTGCAGGTGAGCGGGGTGTGGTGCTGGGTGTTCTGGTGCGAGTCCTAGTGCCTGTAGATGTAGTGCATGCAGGTGAGAGTATAGACGATACTGGGAGGGAGGAGGGAGACGACGAGGAGGGAGACACAGTGGAGGCAGTGGATGTTGTTGTGTCTGCATGTGGGTGATGCTTGTGTGAGTGCCTGTGGGTTGTGTGGTGCCTATGTTTGCCTGAGCTACTTTTGGATGTTGAGGTGTATGCATGCTTGTCTGATGGTGTGCTTGGGACAGGCTGGGGTACAAGGGATTGGGTCTGGGTGGAGGAAGTTGGAAGGGGGAGCCTAGAGACAGGGACAATGGCTGCCATCAGTGCTGAGGCCAGAGATTGCAGGGTTCGATGATGGGCAGCCTGACCAGAATGAATGCCCTCCAGGAATGCATTAGTGTGTTGCAACTCCCTTTCTACACCATGGATGGCATTCACAATGGTAGACTGCCCAACAGTGAGTGACCTGAGGAGGTCAATGGCCTCCTCACTGAGGGCAGCAGGGGAGACTGGGGCAGGGCCTGAGGTGCCTGGGGCGAAGGTGATGCCCACCCTCCTGGGTGAGCGGGCACGGGGCAAACACTGAGGGGCTGCTGGGAGGGCGGTGCTGGTAGGAGAGGTGGCGGCTGTACCTGTAGAAGTGGGGGGCACAGATGGTGCCGCCACCACAAGGGAGATCCCATCGGCGGACGAGTCCGTGTCGCTGGTTGGTGATCCGGTGACCGACGTGTAGCTCCACTCGCCCTCCGTCCCACTGGTGCATTCTGAGTCCGTGGTGTGGCCCTCCATGGCCATGTGGGATGCAGCTCCCTCGTGCCCCGGTGCCACTGTACCTCCGCCTGATGATGCTGATGCACAAAAGAACAGGGAGAGCAGAAAAAGGGGGAGGGGACGACAGAAGAAAGACAGGTTGAGTGCATGGCTTACCGCTACCGTTGGCGGACAATACAGACACAGCAGCCCCCTGCACTACGCCGTGCTCTTGGCCTCTACAGATGCAATTGCTGGGATATTGCCTACATGGCTATGGTGGACATCTGCACACATGGATGCCACAGGGGCATCTATACCTGTACTTGGTCCACTACTGAGGTGGGGTGGAGTGCCACATGCCCTGCATTACGGAGGGGCCTAGCCTACGTATTTCTGCCTGGCCTAGGTACACCCACAGCCCTCCTCCCCCACCCAGACCCCTCAACTGCGCACCAAGTCCCCAGAATGAGAGTGTACTCACCCCCTTGTGTCTGCTGTGATGCCCTCAAGCGCCCATCCAACTCCGGGTAGGCCACCGCCAGGATCCGGAACATCTGGGGGGTCATGGTGTGATGGGCACCCCTCCCACGTTGGGAGGCCATCCCCAGCTGAGCCACCGCCATCTTCTTGCTCCAGCGGCGAATGCCCTCCCATCTTTTCCAGCAGTGGGTGCCCCGTCTCTGGTGGACCCCCAGGGTCCGGACTTCCTTGGCGATGGCACGCCAAATGTCCTTCTTCTGGTGGACGCTGACCTACATGACATGCACAAGGGAAGAAGAGAAGTCGTTACCAACTGCACCGCCGATGTGAGTGGCCCCCATCCCTACCCTTGCCATGTGGCACATGCATTCATCTTCCCTGAACTCTGCCCCCTTCCCTCTTACAACCAGTCCTCTCCACCCAGGCATAGCCCATACAACGTGCTCCCTGTGTACTTACCTGTTGGTCTGGAGGACCGTAGAGTAGCGTGTACTGGGGGAGAACCCAGTCTACTAGCTTCTCCAACTCCTGAGCAGTGAAGGCAGGGGCCCTTTCCCCAGACGCAGCAGCCATTGTCTCTTCCAGACCGAGGTCACAGCAGCACTTGCGGTGTAGGTCCTCTCGTGTCAAAGATCAGGTATCGAGTGATTGAACAGATAGAAAATGGCGGTCACGTCCGCGGCAGTGACATCCACGGCGGTGCGTATCATCACCGCCGGCGCACTTCGTCATTGGCTCCTGGGACCCATAGGGTCCGATGTTAACCAATGCAGCATTGCGCCGCGGTCTACCGGCGCCTACCGCGACGGGGTACAACGCTAGCGCAGTGACCTCACATTCCCATTGTCCCAGTTTAGAGGTCAGGCAGCCGCCATTTCAGGGGCCCACATGGCTTCATTTACTACTGCGTCACACATAGCTAGGCCTACACTCAACACACATACAGGAAGGGTTTTGTGTTTGGTGTCGTGTTCTGTGTATCTGTGGGTACATACCTGGGAATTTGTTGACTCTGTGGTCGCTGTTGTCCTTCCTAGGCACCGTCAGCTGGGACATTTGAGAAGATGGCGGAATCCTCCGGTGTACCGACCGCTGGTGGACCTGTTGACAATGGAGGAGCGACATTTAATCGTCACCTACAGGTTTGACCGTGCCACTATCCAGGAACTATGTACCCAGTTGGAGCCAGGCTTGATGTCACCAATCCGCCATCCCACTGGAATCCCCCCTGACGTGCAGGTGCTGTCAGTGCTCCATTTCCTTGCTAGTGAGTCTTTTCAGACAACAGTGGCCATGGCATCAGGGATGTCCCAGCCTATGTTTTCCAACGTGTTGTCCAGAGTGTTGTCTGCCCTACTGAAACACGTAAGGAGCTACATCGTTTTCCCTGAGGTGGAGGATTTGCCCACAGTGAAAGGTGACTTCTATGCCCTTGGACATATCCCCAACATCATAGGTGCTATTGATGTGACCCATGTAGCTCTGGTCCCCCCCCACAGGAGTGAACAGGTGTACAGGAACCGGAAGAGTTATCATTCCATGAATGTACAGATGGTCTGTTTGGCAGACCAGTACATCTCCCAGGTAAATGCTATGTTCCCTGGCTCTGTGCATGACGCCTACATCCTGTGGAATAGCAGCATCCCTTATATGATGGGTCAACTCCAGAGGCACCGTGTGTGTCTATTAGGGGACTCTGGTTACCCCAACCTGTCATGGCTATTGACCCCAGTGAGGAATCCCAGGACCAGGGCAGAGGAACGCTACAATGAAGCCCATGGGCGGACTAGGAGGGTGATCGAACGCACCTTCGGCCTCCTGAAGGCCAGGTTCAGGTGCCTCCATATGACAGGTTGTTCCCTATTCTACTCACCCAAGAAGCTGTGCCAGATCATCATCGCCTGCTCGATGCTTCACAATCTTGCTTTGCGACACCAGGTGCCTTTTCTGCAGGAGGATGGTCCAGATGGCGGTGTTGTGGCAGATGTGGAGCCTGTGGACAGTGATGAGGAGATAGCTGAGGAAGAAGACATAGACAACAGGGAGTCAGTCATACAGCAATATTTCCAGTGACACACAGGTGAGAACATTTTTTTTACCATTACATTCACTTTCACACTTCTACCTCTATCCTGTCTGTCATTTAATAGCAGTATTTGGTCACTGAGTTGTACCTTTCCATTACGGTTTCACAGGTGTGGTTACCAACATGTGTCATCTGCTTGCATCCTTCAAGGACTTGTGATGTGTGACATAGGTATGTTGGCTTTACAACTGAGAATGCATTTTGACACTGTCATTGATAATACAAATTTACCAAATCACAGACTGACTCCAGATTGTTTTGTGGTTCAAGGGTGTTTATTTAAGTGCTCAAAAATGGAGTGGGTTTGGGAAATGGTGATGGGGGACGGCAGAGTCCAGTCTATTGGTCACACAGGTGCACTGCCCATATGGGCATAGGAAGTGGAGCTGGGGCAGTTTAAATATGGACAGGGTAACAAAGTGGGACAGTGGGGGGACAATCAGGGTGGTCTCATTTCCTGGCGGGGGTCTTGCCATCTTGCTCTGTCCTGTTTCTGGATCTCAGGGACCACTTGCCAGGTTGTCCGTCTGCAGGGGGTGGGGTGCTGGGGTGGTGGTCCTGTGGCGGGGCGTCCTGTCCACTAGCGCCGGCGGAGGTGGTGGGCAGTTCATCGTCCAGGATAGTGTCAGGGGCCCCTTTGAATGCCACGGTGTCCCTCATGGTCTGCTGTATGTCCTTCAGCACCCCTACGATGGTGCCCAGGGCGGAGCTGATGGTCCTGAGCTCCTCCCTGAACCCCAAATACTGCTCCTCCTGCAGGCGCTGGGTCTCCTGAAACTTGGCCAGGACCGTCGCCATCGTCTCCTGGGAGTGGTGGTATGCTCCCATGATGGAGGAGAGGCCTCGTGGAGAGTGGGTTCCCTTGGCCTGTCCACCCCCTGTCGCACAGCAGCCCTCCCAGTTCCCCTGTGTTCCTGTGCCTCCGTTGCCTGGACCGTGTGCCCACTACCACTGCCCCCAGGTCCCTGTTGTTGTTGGGGTGGTGGGTTCTCCTGGGTTCCCTGTAGTGGTGGACACACCGCTGATTGACGTGTCCTGGGTATGGAGGTATGGGCCTGCTGGGTGGGTGCTGTGCTGGTGTTACCAGAGGGTGGAAGGTCAGTGTTGGGCTGTGCCTGTGCAAGGGGAACCGACTGTCCCGAGGCCCACGATGGTCCGGGCTGGTCATCAGGATCCAGTAGGGCAGAGCTGCTGTTGTCACTGTGGGCCTCTTCTGTAGGTGGAGTGGAGATGTCTGGACCCTCCTGTGTGGTGACGTTCCTTAGTGGTCCTGCAGGGATATAAGAGCATGATTATTGCATCTGTGTGTGTAATGGTGTGCAATGGGTGGGTGTGCGTGTACCCCAGTGCAAGCATTCCTGTGTGTGGGTTTGTGTGATGATGGTTAGGGGGTTGTTCTGGGTATGTGCAGTGAGCATGCTTTGGTGAGGGGTGACCATGCTTAGTTGTGTAATGCAGGGCTTGGTGTTGGGATGTGTGGTTTGTGTTATTAGTACATATGTGAGGATTTGGAGTGATAGGGGAGGAGGGGAGGGTGGGGGTGTGTGATAGCATGAAGGTAGGGTGGGGGATATGATAGTTAAGATTTGACTTACCTGTGTCCATTCCTCCACCGACTCCTCCGACGCCCTCTGGATGCATGATGGTCAAGACATGCTCCTCCCATGTTGTTAGTTGTGGGGCAGGCTTTTTTCAAAACAAAGTCGAAAATATTTTCTCTGAATTCTCTTCCTCAAGCTCAAACATCCAGGCAGAGATGGTGGCCTCCCACACCAGCCATGGGTCAGAGTTGCTTCTTAAAGGTCATGCAACATATAAATAGAGCATCTAAAGACTATGGGCCTCATTACAACCCAGGTGGTAAATCCTGCTTACCACTGTGCCGCCGGCCGCCAAGACACCATAGCTGCGGCGGTACTCAGCCAGGGTATTATGAGCCACACAGAGAATACCGCCACAATACAGATACCCACACAAGTCCGCCAGACCAAAGGTCAGTAATAAACTGGCGATAGCAAACCCCACACCGTCACGCCAACAGGAATACGCCCACAGTATCACGATCCATGAATCAATGAGGCGGTCTTTCAACCGTGTTAAACCATTGGCGTTACACACCGCCGCGCTCAAAATACACACACATATACAAAACTACACCACATTGGCAATTCAAAATACACACACCTGACACACATACACACACCACACCCACACACCACTATAAAACACACACACACATTACCCACAACCCCTTACAACTAAAAAGAAGAGACCAAGCACAGAGAGACAAGCAAGGAGCACACAATCACTCAGAGGCACAGAACACCATCACTCATATACCATCCATGCACATCACATCATACATAACAACACATCACCCCACACATCACCTCACACATATCACTCACACCACATCATGGCACCTCAAAGACTCCCCAGGTTTTCTGAGGAGGAGCTAAGGGTCATGGTGGAGGAAATCATCCGGGTACAGCCACAGCTATTCGGATCACAGGTGCAGCAGACGTCCATTTCAAGGAAGATGGAGCTATGGCGGAGAGTCGGGAACAGGGTCAGCGCCGTGGGACAGCATCCAAGAACCAGGGATGACATCAGGAAGAGGTGGAACGGCCTACAGGGGAAGGTGCGTTCCGTGGTTTCAAGGCACCAGATTGCTGTACAGAGGACTGGTGGTGGACACCCACCCCCTCCCCCACAACTAACAACATGGGTGGAGCAAGTCTTGGCGATAATGGATCCTGAGGGCCTCGCAGGAGTAGCTGGAGGACTGGGCTCTGGTAAGTCACATCTTTACTATTATATCCCCCACCCTACCTGCATGCCATCACATACCACCACCCGTACCCTCACTCCCAACGCTCCATCACCTCACATCCAGCCTACCATCACAACCCACACATCCCAATACCAAGCCATACATCCCAATACCAAGCCCAGCCTTCCAGCTCCGCCGGCGCTAGTGAATAGGAGGCCCAGCCACAGGACTAACAGGCCACCACCATCCCACCCCCTGCAGAAGGAGAACCACCCCGCAAACGGTCCCTGTGATCCAGGCAGAAGACGTTGAACATTGCCAAGTCCCCCACCAGGAAATAGGACCCTCCTGATTGTCACCCTTCTGTCCCACTCTGTTACCCTGTCCACCTTGAACTGCCATTACTCCCCTTCCGATGCCCCCTAGGACAATGCACTTGTGATGCCATGAGACTGGACTCTACCATGGACCTTCATCCACCATCAACCAGCCCCTTGAAGATACCCCTATACTTATTAGCACCTAAATAAACACCCTTGAAACAAAAACCAAACTTGAGTCAGTCTGATGATTCATTAGTACAACATTATCAAAGCTTTGCAAGGTATATGTTCATTCACTCATACCAATGTATGACAGTTGTTGGGCAGCAGTACACATAGCAGAAGCAAGAATGGGGTTCACAGATCTGAAAAAAATAAACCCAAAGGGAACAATCAGTGGCCATAGACAGAGGGTAAGAGGCTGCCATGTACAATGGTCTAAAGTATACTGAAATGTGAAGAGGAGTTACAGTCTCTTACCTGTGTGTCACTGGAAGTACTGCAGGATAATGTCTGCTCTGTAGTCAACATCCTCTTCCTCTTCCTCCTCTTCCTCACTGTCCACAGGCTCCACCGCTGCCACAAGACCATCGCCGGGCTCATCCTCCAGCAGAAAAGGCGCCCGGCGTCTCAATGCCAGGTTGTGCAACGTACAGCATGCCACGATGATCTGGCACACCTTCTTGGGTGAGTAGTACAGGGAGCCACCTGTCAGATGGAGGCACTGGAATCTGGCTTTCAGGAGGCCGAATGTCCTCTCAATAATCTTCCTAGTTCGCCCATGTGCCTCATTGTAACGTTCCTCTGCCCTTGTCCTGGGATTCCTCACTGGGGTCAGTAGCCATGACAGGTTGGGGTAACCAGAGTCACCTGCAAAGATTGAGAGACAATTGTGAGACACACACTAACCCTTAGGGACAACCCCATACCCAGACACCTAAATATACTGTGTGGGGACCTTTGGCTCACCTATTAGCCACACCCGGAGGTGCCTCTGGAGTTGGCCTATCACATAAGGGATGCTGCTATTTCACAAGATATAGGCGTCATGCACAGAGGCAGGATATTTGGTATTCACATGGGAGATGTACTGGTCCGTCAAGCACACCATTTGCACATTCATCAAATGATTGCTTTTTCTATTCCTGTATACCTGTTCATTTCAGCGTGGGGGGACAAATGCCACATGTGTACCATCAATGGCACCTATGATGTTGGGGATATGTCCCAGGGCACTGTGGCCAAATCCTCCACCTGGGGGAACAAGATGTAGCTGCGCATATGTTTCAGCAGGGCAGAAAACACCCTGCTCAACACGTTGGAGAACATTGGCTGAGACATCCCTGATGCCATGGCCACTGTAGTTTGGAAGGAGCCACTTGCCAGGAAATGGAGCACTGACAGGACCTGCACTAGAGGGGGGATACCTGTGGGCTGGTGGATGGCTGACATCAGGTCTGGCTCCAATTGGGCACACAGTTCTTGGATTGTGGGACGATCAAGTCTGTATATGATTATAATGTGTCTGTCCTCCTTTGTTGACAGATCCTCCAGGGGTCTGTACACCAGAGGATGCCGCCATCTCATCACCTGCCTCAGCGGTTGTAGCCTATGGAGGAGAACGGTGAGCAGAAGATCATTTACCACATAGATAGCACAACTGTGTCTGAATTACTGTTGCAGGAGCAGTGTGGGAAATCGAGATTCAGTATGTGTGCCAATATATGCTGTGACGCAGTTAGGTGCCATGCCATGTGCTCCCCTGAAATGGTGTCTGCCTGACCTGTGAGGAGGGACAAGGTTAAATGAGGTAACTGCTCTGGCGTTGTGCAGTGTCGTGGTAGGTGGTCGAAGACCGCCGCGCAACTCCGCATTGGTCATCATAGGGCCCTATGGGTTCCAGGAGCCAATGGCGATGTATGCCGGCGGTGACGGTATGCACCTCTGCGGTAGTCACTGCCATTTTCTACCCATTAACTCACTTGATACCTGACCATCAGCAGGAGAGGACCTACACTGCAAGTGCTGCTGTGACCTGTGTCTGGAAGAGACAATGGCTCAAGTGTCTGGGGAAAGGGCCCCTGCCTTCACTGCAGAGGAGTTGGAGAAACTGGTGGATATGGTCCTCCCCCAGTGCACGCTACTTTGCGGTCCTACAGACAAACAGGTGAGTACACTGTGAGCATGATGCGTGGGCAATGCATGTGTTGAGTGGTGTGGATGTAAGCCACATGTTGGGGGGTGCTAATGCCTTCTGGCATGACTGCTGTATGAGAGGTGGTCAGTGTATGTGTGTCAGGGCATGGGTGGGAACTTGTGGGCAATGAGTATGACGGTCTGGACAGGTGAGTAATTACATTTTCCATTGTCTTTAGCCTCTAGGTCAGCGCCCACCAGAAGAAGGGTATTTGGCGTGCCATCGCCAAGGAGGTGCGGACCCTGGGGGTCTATCACAGATGGAGCACCCACTGCCGCAAGAGATGGGAGGACCTGCGCCGCTGGACCAAGAAGACAGGGGAGGCCCAGCTGGGGCTGGCCTCCCAACGTGGAAGGGGTGCCCGTCGCACCATGACCCCCTTGATGTTCCGCATCCTGGCGGTGGCCTATCCGGAGTTGGATGGGCACTTGTGAGCATCACAGCAGCCACAAGGGGGTGAGTACAGTTTCAGAAAGCTGACTTTGCGTGCTTTAGGAACTAGGGGCCAGATGTAGCAAAGGATTTGCGCCTCGCAAACGGCGAAAATCGCCGTTTGCGAGGCGCAAATGCCTCTTTGCTATGCAGAACTGCATATTGCGAGTCGGAACCGACTCGCAATATGCATTTCAGAATCGCAAATAGGAAGGGGTGTTCCCTTCCTATTTGCGATTCTGAGTGGTATGCAATACCATTTGCGACCGCCTACGCGGTCGCAAATGGTGTCGCAGTTACCATCCACTTCAAGTGGATGGTAACCCACTCGCAAATTGGAAGGTGTCCCCATGGGACCCCTTCCACTTTGTGAATGGACCCAAAACAATTTTTTCAGGGTAGGTAGTGGTCCAAGGGACCACTACCTGCCCTGAAAAAAAAACGAAACTAAAGGTTTCGTTTTTTTTTTTAAGTGCAGCTCGTTTTCCTTTAAGGAAAATGGGCTACACTTAAAAAAAAAAAAACTGCTTTATTGAAAGCAGTCACGAACATGGAGGTCTGCTGACGACAGCAGGCCTCCATGTTTGCGAGTGCCTATACTCGCTATGGGGCCGCAATTTGCGACCCACCTCATGAATATTGATGAGGTGGGTCATTGCGACTCCATAGCGAGTCGCAGTCGGTGTCTGAGACACCGTACTGCATACCAATTTGCGAGTTGCAAATTGCGAGTCGTATGGACTCGCACTTTGCAACTTGCAAATTTTTTATTTGCTACATCTGGCCCTAGATGGCTTGGGGCTGTGGGTGCCCCTAGGCCAGGGCAATCATGGCATGCCTTATTTGATGGCTCTGAAGCACCCCCACCCCAATGGTACAAGTGGCCAACTACTACTGGGCAGGTTCATGTGGGTGTCAGGTGTGCAAGTGCTGGCGTTAGGCATTGTACCCCATGGGCTGGTTACTACCTTAGTGAGTGGTTGGGCATGGCTTAGTGCATAGGGCAGCTCAGTGTGTGTTGTGTACTCCAACAGTAGTGGCGTTGCTGGCATTGATCTCTGTCTCTCCCCCCCTTCTTGTCTTGTCACCCTCTCCTTGTGTGCATTAGCATCATCTGGTGGAGGAGCAGAGGCACCGGCGACGGAGGGACCTGCATCCCACATGGCCCATGAGGGTGAATCCACGGAGGGTGAAGCCACCAGTGGACGGAGGGCGAGGGGAGCTCCACGACAGGAGGGGAGACCAGTGACAGCGACTCCTCCTCCGATGGAAGCTCACTGGCAGTGGCGGACACCTCTGTGCCCACCCCAACAACAGGTACAGCCGCCACCCCCCCCACCAGCACCGCCCTCCCAGCAGCCCCTCAGCTTCTTTCCCGTGCCCGCACAACCAGGAGGGTGGGCATCTCCTTTGCCCTAGGCACCTCAGGCCCTGCCCCAGTCAGCCCTGCTGCCCTCTGTGAGGAGGCTATAGACCTCCTGAGATCCCTCACTGTTGGGCTGTCAACCATTCTGAATGCCATCCAGGGTGTCGAGAGGCATTTGCAAGAAACAAATGCATACCTGGAGGGCATTCATTCTGGCATGGCGGCCCAACAGAGAGCATTTCAGGCTCTGGCCTCAGCACTGATGGCAGCCATTGTCCCTGTGTCCAGCCTCCCCCTTCCAATTTCCACTACCCAGACCCAATCCCCTCTACCTAAGCCTATCCCAAGCACACCTTCGGACCAGCATGCACACACATTAACACACAAAAGTGGCTCAGGAAAACATAAGCACCACACATCATCACACAGGCACTCACACAAGCACCATACCCATGCACACATACCAACATCCACTACCTCCACTGTGTCCTCCTCCTCCTCTTCCTCCACCTCCCTCCCAGTATTGTCTCCACTCACACCTACATGCACTACATCATCAGCCACTTCCTCCATCACCAGCACACCCATCACAACACACCCCTCATGAGCAATCACCACCCCCACAACCATGCACACGTCCCCTGTGTCCTCTTCCAGTGTGTCTTTGAGCCCTCCTCCCAAAGTACACAAATGCAGGCACACACTCACTCAACAGCCATCCACCTCCCAACAGCTTCCAGCCCAAGCACCTTCACCCAAACTCAGCAGATGTACACCTTCTACAACCACTACCTCTTCCTCCACTCCCACACCCCCTCCAACTTCCAGTCCCAGTGTGTCAAGAAACTTTTCCTAGCCAGCGTTGACCTCTTCTCTACAACTCCCCCCCGGTCCTTCTCCTAGCACCAGGATGTCTAGATCCCAGGCCAGCACCTCAGCCACCAAACTGGCATCCGCTGTGGTCCCTGCAAGCCTGGGAGGATCGAAGAGGGCACCCGTCAGGGGTGGCAGTCTGCCACTTACAGATGCCAAGGACCACCCGATTCCGCCACCGCAAGATTAAGAAGGGGCAGGCATGCAGCAGGAAAAAGTCGCACCACCCACCCAGCAATGCCTCATCCAAACCCAAAGAGGACACTGCCAAGGTCCCAGCAGCGACTACCAAGGTGGGGAAGGTACACAAAAGCAAGGGCAAGTCACCTCAGGGAACAAAGACTCATGGTGAGGGCCTGGTGACCACCATTTCCCCAGACAGACCGCAACCTGTACCACGGTCAGTACCGCCGCAATAACCGCCACCTGCACTGCCACCTGCACCACTGCTGCCACTACGGCAGTCACCAGCATCCTCCATAGTGATCAGCCATCCAAGGCTGATGGAGACAGCCTAGTGTCTCCCTCCACTACAACGGACACCGGCACCATGGGCAGCACCGGCAGCATCTTCGCCGCAGACACTGCCATCTGCACCGCCACGTGCCCAGTCGGTGCTGCTACATTGGACATCAGCAGCATTCCCAGTGGGCAGCCGTTCAAGGCTGCAGGTGACGTCCTGGACCCTGCACACACCACATGAGGCACCACCACCAGCATTGGCACTACCAGCAGTTTGCAGCCTAAGTTGCCGCAGGATGGAGTGTGGCTCTGCCTCCATGTAGTCTCATGCTACCTGTTTCATGCATATCTCGTGGCTCAGTCACCCAGGTGAGGGAATGGGAATTGCCACACCCCAGGTGCAGCATCACTGGGCACAATGCCCCCTCCAGAACCAGTGGAGAGATGCATCCACTCCCCCAATCTTTGGCAGGATGAAGCAGACTGGGCACAATGCCCCCTCCAGAACCAGTGGAGAGATGCATCCACTTCCCAATCCTTGGCAGGATTAAGCACACTGGGCACAATGCCCCCTCCAGAACCAGTGGAGAAGCCATCCACTTGAGAGACTTTGGCTTTGCACTCCCCAGGACCAAGCAGAGGGCAAACCACCCACTTGAGAGACTGTGGCTTTGCACTCCCCAGGACCAAGCAGTGGGCAAACCACCCACTTGAGAGACTGTGGCTTTACACTACCCAGGACCAAGCAGTGGGCATGGTGCCCCCTCGAGGAGCAGTGGCGTAGTACCATCTTCCGGCTGAGGTGCCCCCCCTTCCCTTCCCCCTGAGATGCCTGTGTTTTTTCGACCTGGTGCCCCTGCAGTGTTCTCTCTGTTTTGAGGCAGGTATCATATGTGGGCTTCGCCCCATGATTTTTGGGACCACTGGTTCAGGGACATTTATAAGGGACAGTGTAAGGCCTTCTGTACATAATGTAAATATTTGTATCTACTAATTTATTTATATTCGTTTGCTATATCTGCATGTTTCAAAATATCACTGTTTATACTCATTTTCTTTTGTCCTTGCGTTCTTCCAGGGGGCTACGGGGTGTAAATGTAATGTTGTTGGATGTGTTAGTGTGTATGGTGTTGTGGGTGAGGGTGGAGGGTGGGGGTGTTGCGTGGCATGTGTGTGTGTCACTTTCTTTTACTTCCCTCCGTCCCCTGTGTGCTAGGTGCAATACACACAGTCGCTGTCGCTGCCGCCTTCTTTCTACTTCCTGGTGTATTAGTAGATACACCAACATGGGCAGGACCTGCAATTTGGGCTCCATGGCATCCTGGTTCTTTGTGGAGTGTCAGAAGGTGAGTGGTTCCCCTTCAGTGTTCTGTTTCTGCCGTGCTTTTGATGTCGTTGGTACCTCCCTGGAAAAGCTGGCGGATTGGTGCCTTGTAATACGGTGGGCGGTACATTCTCTTCTGCCTGTCTGTTGGCGGTGACCACCGTGGTGTTTGTTGCTACCAGCGTGGCGGTCGGAGTGTTAAAGTGGCTGTCTATGTTGGCGGTTTCCGCCATGGTCGTAATCCCATTTTATTTACTGCCGGCCTGTTTGCGGTGTTACCGCCGCTTTAACACCGACCGCTAGGGTTGTAATGAGGGCCTATGTTTGATCATATGTTTAATAGGGTTATTTTCCCAAACAATGGAAATCGGCATCTATACTTCCTTTGAGAAACACTCAACATTACTCCCCATCGATCTTAACAGCTATCGGCCCATTTCCCGTCTACCTTTCCCAGCAAAAATTGTTGAAAAATGAATAAATCAACAATGAACAACTTTGCTAACTGGTAATAAATTGCTGGATACCACTCAAATATAATTCGCCAATAACCATATTACTGAAAATGCCCTTATCAAGACCACTCAAGAGATCGGAGAATCACTTGATCAAGGGGAAAGTGACGCTCTTATATTATTAGATCTCACAGCGTCCTTTGATACTGTTCACTAAGATCTCTTGATTGGTCTTCTACAAAACATCAGGGTTGGCGGACATGCTCTAGCCTTATTAAGCTCCTCCCTTCATGAACAGAAGTAATCAGTAGCACTCAACAAATTTACATCAGACTCCTTTTCTTTCCCCTGTGGGGTTCCCCAGGGATCAATGTTGAGTCCTACACTCTTCAATACTTGTGTCTCATGCTTGGCCAGGCTAATCAAATCATGTGGATTCTCACTCACATCCAACACCGACGACACAGATTGTGGTCTCTCTAAGAGTGAGCAAGATACCGGCATGAGATTTCTCGACTGTATGCGTGCTGTAAATGAGTGGATGGCTAATAACTGCCTGAAACTCGACTCGTCAAAAACTGAAGTCATTCTGTTCGGAAACTCAGCATCACTCTGGATCCCGTCTTGGTGGCCATCAGAGTTGGGATCTCTTCCCACTCCTGTGAAAAAGTTTCACAACCTGGGAGTAATGTTGGATGACAAACTCACCTTTGGATCCCGGGCCAATGCAGTCACCTCATGCTCTTTGTATACTTTGAGGACACTGGAAAAAGTCGTCCCTTTCCTTCCACCAGAGGTACATAAATAGTAGGGACCTCCATGGCCCTCTCAAAAATAGATTATTGCAAAGCTCTCTATTTGAACATGTAAAAGCAACATTTGAACAAACTACAAAGTCTCCAGAATACTGCTCCCTGAATGCCCCTGGGCATCCTTAAATTCCAGTCCGTCTCCTTTGGACTCAGACAGCTGCATTGGTTGCAGGTTAGACAAAGAGTCTCCTTTAAAGCTCTCCGCATCGCATTAAAGGCCCTGCATGGTAAAGGACCACACTATTTGAAGGAAAAGTTCCACTTTCACTCTCCGCAGAGGACTCTGAGATCCTCAAGGCCAAAAAATGATGCAATCTTTAGATTTAAGTTAGTTTCCTAGGACGGAAGAACTTGTGTTACCAGTGCCTCTAAAATGTGTAATTCCCCACACTTCCAGTTGAAAACTATAGATAATCTATTCCTTTTTAGGAAAACTATTAAAACCTGCCTTTTTAACTTGTAATTTCCATGTTCCAGGATGCAGTTCTCAGGTTACAGTCGGAACCTAGCGCCAAGACAACATCGAGTATACGTGTGCTTAATAAATTAATTTAACATAACATAAAGGAGGTGCTGGGGGCTGGAGGATATTTTTTTTAAATCACATTTATAAAAATGTATTTGATTCAATTAATCTAAAATTAGGTATGTCTAACACATCCCATTTTAAATACGTGCCGAATGGTGATTTGTTGTGTAAGTTGTTACACTGTGGTAAAGTAACTATATTACTCGATTCGTCTTTGAGAGGCAAACTGCAGCCATACCCGAATTATATAACAAATTAACAGAAAAGAGAACTACTTACCCAGATCGGCGGATAAATAGTCAAAACAGACTGGAGCACCGAATAGCACATATTAAATATGTACTATCCAATATTCACTGTTTCGTAACGCCAAAATACTTGACGGCCTTACAGTTTCAAACAATGTTTTACTTGTATATTTCCCAATCTAAATTAGCAAATGGGGAATGGGAGACCTTGACTTCTACCCAGGAGGTGAGGCCATGAACGCAGATAGAGTGCACGTTTGTAACATGTCAGTACTGAGACCACTGCTGGGACAATATCTTTAAAATCCTTAATTATATGACAGTGGGCTGTCACCACCCAGACCCCCTATCTTCTTTGGTAACACCGAGGACCCAACAATGCTGTAAACACTTAGTTAAGCTCACAACTTAATAGCAAAGGGATGAAGGGACAAATCGTCACCTTCCTTCTTTGAGCGAGGGAATCATTTTAGTGAGACCCATACGCTATACCTGCTTGGAGAAAGGGGTATAGGCAGTATGCAGATGATCTGAAAAGAATGTCATAGACTCAATGTAGAGTATACGTCTCTCCATGTTAATTGTTACAATACTGGGAACGCTGATTAGAACTGTATAGCTTGTAATTCTTCATGCATGGTGTGTGTGTGTGTGTGTGTGTGTGTGAGACTGTGTGCACGCATCTGTCTTGTTTTAGGTTTTCTCTTCCAGGGGATCCTCATCAATAGTCATAAACATTGAATATTCACGCCCTTGTGCGGGGACCCCGGAGCATATATAAAATATATACCTATAAAGTATGAAATATGCACGAAAAATATATATATAGCATTTTTAGTAGACATATCTTTCATACTAAACTCATATATACATGTGTAAAACAGCAATGCAGGCTATAATCATAAACAAGCTAAAATGCTTTATTTCTATGAAGTTTTTTTATTTTTTTTATTTTTTTTAATCATTATAAAAATTACAATAGAGAATAAATATCTACCCAAGCCGCCAAAACTGGGCTTAGGGAAATAAGCAGCCGCAATATCTAGAGAAAAAAGAGAAAAAACTACATTGAAAAACAATGGAGCATTCTTAGCCAATAGGCTGCATGCAGGTTAACACAGGAGAACCATAAAAACTTTGGCACCGTGCCTTTAAGACCCTGAGCACCTCCAGTATCCCACCATGCCTCAGGGGTGAAGGAAAGGTGACAGTTGGTTCACAATTAGGTCAGTTCTTTTTTCCGGCTTCTTCTGAGAGGATCCTGGAGCATTGAGCTCTCAGTTTTTCTGAGTTTTTCTCAGAAAAATACTTAAAAACTGAGTTTTTTCCTGTTTCACTCGACATCTAACACCTTTGTCTGAGTTTGGCAGTTTTTTCCTGAGAAAAATGCCTTCCCTTTTTGTCAAATGCCCTTCTTGTGGGAAGAAGAAGGCCCAGTCAGATCCACACTCTCTTTGTATTGTGTGCCTGCCTCAGAGTCACTGCCCTGACACTTGCAAACACTGCAAGAATATGTCAAAGAGGACTCTGAAGGACAGAGAAAAGATCAGACTTCATGGGCTTCACGAGAGGCAGAAAACATCATCCTCCTCGCTTCCCAGGCAGCCAACAGGCCACTCTCAGGAGAGAATGGCTAGGTCGACGTCAGCAGGTAGGAAAGTACCTGTTTGTTCCCCGTCGACGTAGTCGCTGCCACCATCTCACCGCCATAGATCGCCGTCGACGGCGACCCGCCCGACGTCGAAGGATACGGCGTTGAGAGAACATGGCCATCGCAGGGGCATATCTCCGTAGACGGCAGCCCGCCGATCGACGTCGAGCCATCACCGGCGTGCCCGTTCGCCGCCGAAGACCTCACGCCCCCGACGTCAAGAGACACGACGTCAAAATCGCCACGGCGGCAAGAGCGACATCCGCCGTCGGCCACCCACCGCTCAACGTCGAGGCACACGACGGCGAGTAGGTCAAGGTCCAGAGATCGCCGTTCGACGTCAAGACACTCTACGTCGAGGCACTCAACGTCGAGACACTCAACGTCGAGGCAAGAACAACCGGCGTGCCCTTCAGCGTCGGCATAGCCGTCGACGTCGACACAGGTTTTACCTGTCTCACAGGGAGTAGAACATCGTCCTCCAGCAGATAAGGCCGCGCCTTCTCCAGTGGTTTCCATACGGAGCGATTCATCTCGTTCGAGAGCGGCATCATCGGGGTATGTTTCACCCATCAACTTATCACCAAGACGGTTGGAGAGCCTTAATAGACCAGCGTCCTCCCCGGATTCACAGTACTCACGAATGTACTCTCCTACTGCCTCTCTCCCGAGAACACCATCACCGACAGCGCGGGCAGAACGGGCTCGTTCTGCTCCTCGCCAACCGACCACGAGGCCTGGGCGCTCTGTTACAGCGTCTCGCAGCAGGTCACGTTCCCAACGGCGATCTAGGTCACGATCACGACACAGAAGATCACCCTCTTGGTCGTCGTCAGGATCATCTGTCGGACGTTACTCCCCCACCCTAACAGATTCTCCAACAAAGAGAGCAGGCATCTAGACTCTCTGGGGAGAAAAATGTGCAGCACGGCGGCATCTGTAATGAAAGTCTCCAGCGCTTCTGCACTCCTGGGCAGGTATGACCGTTCTCTGTGGGACTCCCTCAACAGATTCACAGAGAAGTTGACCAGGGAAGACAGACAGGATTTTCAAGAGATCCTGCAAGAGGGATGTCTGGTATCTAACCAGGTCATCAGCGCAGCGGCAGATGGGGCAGACTTAGCTGCACATGGGTACGCACATGGAATCTGTGCAAGAAGGTCTTCCTGGCTGAGACTGACTGGTTTAAAACAGGAAGCACAATAGTGCATCCTAAATCTCCCATTCACCGGGAACTCGCTGTTTGGTACCCATGCGGATGAAGAAATGGCCTGCATGAAGACCGAGGTGGACACCATGAGGGCAGTAGGCCTGGAAAGGAAGAAAGATTTCAGGCGGAGGTATAGGCCTTATGACAGGCGCCCTTTCCAGCAGAGGGTTCAAACCCCTCACTGGTCCCAGAGGTCTCAGCAAAGGCAGGGACGCCCTCTTTTTCAGGCCCGAAAGGCCACAAGGGAACGAGGGTCAAGTAGACCTCAGCAGTCCACACTGAAAGCGCCGGCCAAACAATGAGATCTCGCTTCCCTCGACACTGTACACCACTCCGGTGGGGGGAAGTATCACAGGTTATCTTCACGAGTGGCACTCTATCACAAAAGACAAATGGGTGCTCAACATTGTCGAAAATGGCTACTCTCTTCTTTTCAGACAGCCTCCACCACACTTGCCACCAGCCAAATGCAATCCATCTCATCTCAGCCTGCTGCGCAAAGAGCCTCTCGCCCTCTTACAAAAGAAGGCAATAGAAAAGGTTCCACTTGCGCACAGAGGAAAGGGGGTTTACTCCCGTTATTTTCTGGTGGCGAAAAAAGGCCGAGAGGGCGTTTTCAGACCAATTCTGGACTTACGGCTGCTGAACAAGTACATAAGAAAACAGAAGTTCAGGATGCTAGCTCTTCACCAGATTTTCCCTCAGCTACATCAGGGAGACTGGATGTGCTCCATTGACCTGCAGGAGGCATATTTTCACATCCCAATAGCTCCCAAGCATCGGAAATTCTTGCGCTTCCAAATAGCCTTGCAGCACTATCAGTTCAGAGTACTACCATTCGGCCTGAAATCTGCCCTGCGTCTTCTCGAAATGTGTGGCAGTGGTAGCGGCACATCTTCGAAAACAAAAGATCTTCATTTACCCATACCTAGACGACTGGTTACTGAAAGCTTCCTCTCCGGATCAGGCGAGAAGCCATCGGGACATTGTGCTCAAGGTTTTCGAGTCTCTAGGCCTTCAAGTCAACTACCAAAAGTCCACCTTGGTTCCAACACAGAACCTTCACTACCTGGGAGCTATACTAAACACAGAGCTCCAAAGAGTGTATCCTTCGGAGGAACGACTATTATCAATAAACAGGAAGTGTCAAGACCTGTTAAAATCCGACGCACCTACGGCCCGTCAGGTGACATTGCTGCTGGGCTCCATGGCATCATGTATTTTCATTGTCCCAAATGCCAGGCTGCACATGAGGCCCCTCCAAGAGGCGTTGGAGAACAACTGGAGCCAAAGGACAGGTCGCTGGGAGGACAGAGTGTGGCTACCGATAGCGGCACTTCAGTCATTGCAATGGTGGATGCACAGACCTCACCTGTCAGTAGGTGCTCCGTTTCACCAGGTAATTCCATCCGACATTCTGGTAACGGATGCGTCTCTTCAGGGATGGGGGGCTCATCTGGGTCCCCTTCAAGCTCAGGGCCTGTGGTCAGACAAGGAAAAGAAGTACCACATCAATCTGCTGGAACTCAGAGCGGTCCATCTGGCTCTCAAGTCTTTTGCTCCATCGATTCAGGGGAAATCTCTACTAATACAAACGGACAATACAACCACAATGTATTATTTGAACAGACAGGGGGGAACGAGATCCCTACCCCTATCTCGAGAGTCCCAAACGATATGGCATTGGCTCCTGGCCAGAGGAATGTCACTTACAGCGGTTCACCTGCCAGGTCAACAAAACGTGGAAGCAGATTTCCTGAGCAGACACCTAGAGGACGCCCACGATTGGGTCCTACACGGCGAAGTCGTCGAAGACATCTTCGCTCAATGGGGTCGGCCTCAATTGGATCTCTTAGCAGACGAAGTAAACAAGAAATGCCCAGACTTCGCATCCAGGTTCTACCGTCCGGGATCTCGAGGGAATGCCCTGTTGATCGACTGGTCAGGGATATTTCTCTACGCCTTTCCACCAATTCCCCTCATACCGGCAGTGATCAACAAACTTTACAGGTCCAGCACCAGAATGATTCTCATAGCGCCACAATGGCCCCGTCAATTCTGGTACACAGATCTCCTCAACCTATCGGAAAAACCTCACAGGAGGCTGCCGTGCAGACCGGATCTTCTGAGCAGGATGGAGGGCAGGGTTCTGCATCCCAACCTACCCTCTCTGAGCTTGACAGCATGGCTCCTAAATTCCTGCAATATGGGCACCTAGGGCTCTCGCAGGAGTGCATGAACATCTTGAAAGAGTCCAAACGACCTTCCACGCGGCGTTCTTACGCTTTTAAGTGGAAGAGATTCTACATATGGTGCTGTCAACAAGGTCAGAATTCCATACGGGCTCAGGAGGATGTCATACTGTCTTACTTACTTCATCTGGCAAAGTCCGGTCTGCAGGTATCATCTATTAAGGTACATTTGTCTGCAATTACAGCCTATCGTAAGTCACCTACTCAGGAATCCTTCTTTACGAAACCAGTAGTCAAGGATTTCTTAGAAGGTTTGAAAAATGTTTTTCCGCCCATTCGGAGACCCTCTCCTCCATGGGAACTGAACATAGTATTGTCAAAACTTATGGGCCCTCCTTTCGAACCTATACACAAAGCCTCTTTGCAACACCTTACGTGGAAGACGGCTTTTTTAGTGGCAATTACTTCCGCGAGGAGGGTCAGTGAAATTCAGGCTTTGTCTTCCAAAGAACCGTACACAGTTTTTCACGACAATAGAGTGGTTCTGCGGACTCACCCATCATTTCTACCGAAGGTGGTGTCAGAATTCCACATCAATCAGACTATCTCTTTACCGACTTTCTTTCCCAATCCGGAGACTCCGGCGGAGAAAGCATTGCACTCCTTAGATTTTAAAAGAGTGCTGAAATTTTATTTGGATAAAACAAAATCGATTAGACATTCCAACCACTTGCTTGTAAATTATGGTCATTTAAGGACAGGAGAGGCAGCATCTAAACGAACGATATCAAGATGGATAGTTTCTTGTATTGTTAATGCTTACCAGTTGGCTAACAAACAACTACTAGCTAGGCCTAAAGCGCATTCCACAAGGGGAAAAGCGGCTACGGCTGCTCTCCTTAACAATGTTCCAATGTCTGAGATTTGTAACGCTGCTACATGGAAGTCTGTACATACATTTACTAGCCATTACTGTTTGGACTCAGATGCAAGAGCAGATGCCCAAGTGGGGCAGGCCTCTCTGAGAAATTTATTTGCATGATACATGTATATATTCCTGCACTTCTATTAGACAGTCCGCAGAGTTTAGGGATGGGTTTGCTAATCTATGCAATGTTTATGACTATTGATGAGGATCCCCTGGAAGAGAAGGATAAGTTACTTACCTGTAAATCCTAGTTCTCTTCCAGGGGTATCCTCATCAAAGTCATAAACAACCCACCCTCCTCCCCGGACGCACTTCTCCTAGAAGACTGTCTTTCGAATCAGTTTTCACAGATTGTCACCGTAAAAAAGTACTGACCTAACAGTGAACCAACTGTCACCTTTCCTTCACCCCTGAGGCATGGTGGGATACAGGAGGTGCTCAGGGTCTTAAAGGCACGGTGCCAAAGTTTTTATGGTTCTACCGTGTTAACCTGTATGCAGCCTATTGGCTAAGAATGCTCCATTGTTTTTCAATGTAGTTTTTTCTCTTTTTTCTCTAGATATTGCTGCTGCTTATTTCCCTAAGCCCAGTTTTGGGGGCTTGGGTAGATATTTATTCTCTATTGTAATTTTTATAGTGATTAAAAAAAAAAAAAACAACTTCATAGAAATAAAGCATTTTAGTTTGTTTATGATTATAGCCTGCATTGCTGTTTTACACATGTATATATGAGTTTAGTATGAAAGATATGTCTACTAAAAATGCTATATATATATTTTTCGTGCATATTTCATACTTTATAGGTATATATTTTCTCTCGTAGGGGATTTCCATGTATAGTCATATGCACTGAATAGTTCTGCGTGCCTGCGGGGACCCCGGAGCACTGATGTGAAGTATATTCTTAAGTGCAAATACCAGCCCTTTGAAAAAAGGTCTGTCAAAAAAACACTTAAGAATAACACTGTGCAGCCTATGTGAACAGCTACACAGGCCAAATTGTTAAAAAGAAAAACAGTTGTAATGTAAATTCACGTTTAAACATCTATTTATTATAGAAATGTAATAACAAATACATTCTCATATTCTATTTACACCTCTCATGAGAATAAAACAATGCAGGGCAGTGTAGCCCATAGGCTGCCATTATACAGAATGTAAATCAAGCTGTTCCTTTAAGAAAGTAAAGTCTTCCTGTTTCCCATCATGCACAGCAAAAGGCAGTTGCCTCAGTTCTTTTTTCCGGCTCCTTTCTGACAGGACCCTGAAGCATTGAGCTCTACCTCACAAAGCCTTTTTGTGACAGAAATTCATTCAAAATCTTTTGAATTTCAATTTCACTCGACGTTTTTAATATTGAGTGATCATTTCCTACTCTTTTCTGTTAAATTCTGACAGAATTTTGAGGTTTTTCTAGTTTAGAAATGCCTTCACTTTTTGATAAATGCCCTTCTTGTGGCAGAAAAAAGGCTAAAACAGATCCACATCGGGTCTGTATAATTTGCCTTCCATCCAGCCACAAACCGGAGTCGTGTGACATCTGTAAAACTTTCTCCAGAAGAACTCTTCGTGATAGGGAGAAAATCCGACTTCAGGCGAGAGGGGACAGGAGAAAAAGTGGTCATTCTACCACAGAGCGAGGAGAAGGTCAGTCTTCTACCAGGGCTCACCCTGTTTCCTCTATAACTCCTACCAGACCTGCTCAAAAACGGCATAGGTCTCCGACGACGTCGAGGGCATCGACGTCGAGACAGGGAACGGCGCCAACATGCTCGCCGTCGAGGAGTGGTTCACCGGCGAGGAAGAAGCATCGTTCGCCGTCGACAGCCATTTCGCCGTCGAGACGGCGTGGACGCTCGCCGTCGAGAGGATCTGGGTCGCCGTCGACACGGCGAGGACGATCCACGTCGAGGAGATCTGAGTCCGGCTCGCCGTCGACACGGCGAGGGCGATCGGAGTCGAGGGAGAGTGCTCGCCGTAGGAGACGTTCCACGTCACCACAACGACGTCGAGGGTCGTCGTCGAGAGGTTCTCAACGGCGAGAGTAATCGACGTCAAGAGGCACTCGCCGTCACCGCACTTCGACGTCGAGGAGTGTGTCGACGTCGAGGCGACAATCAAAGAGACCTAGAAGGGTTTATACCACATCGGAATCCTCGGCCTCACTCATCCTGCTTCCAGCGTCTCCACAGCCCTCTCCTCAACAGTCGCCGTTGCCGCAGACACCAGTAACACCTACGGCTCCTCTTCCGGCTCCTCCTTCAGAGTCTGTTCTGAGGACTCCAACGCGATCCATAAGGCATTCTGGACATTCCTCTAGACGTTCATCTTCCTCTCGGCACCACCGTCATGAGTCACGGCAGAGATCTCAACATTCACATCATAGACATTCTTCTTCGTCTACACGGGACTACTCTCCAACCCTATCGGACTCACTGTCCCCGAGAGTGTCCCCCATAGATGATGTGAATACATTCCAGGAGGTCTTAGTGCAAGGGGCGACCAAACTGAATATCCCGTTGGCGGTACCTTCCCCATTGACATCAGTAATCTTCGAGACCTTGCATCAGAGGACATCTTCGAGACCTTTGCTTTCACTTCCGGGTCTTATTGAACCGGCAATGGATATTTTTCTTACACCAGCCGCAACGAAGTCTGCTCCTTCCAGACTTATTAAGAAGTATCGTCCACCGGAACAAGATCCTCTATTTTTGAGGTCGGACCCAGTACCGGACTCAGTGGTTATAGTAGCGGCAAAGAAATTGCACTCTACATCACCGTCTTCATCCTCACCTCCGGATAAAGAGAGCAGAAAAATCGATGCTGCAGGCCGAAAAGTATGCTCTACTGCAGCCATCACAATGAAAGCAGCCAGCGCCACTGCTTTATGAGGGAGATACGATCGGGCTCTCTGGGACTCTATAATGCAGTTTGCGGAGCATCTTCCTAAGGACAAAAGGGAAGATTTCCTGGAGGTTGTGGGTGAGGGAGCCATGGTTTCTAACCAGGTAAAAAGTGCTGCGGCTGATTCTTCGGTACTATCCGCACATAACTATGCTCACGGAATAGCGCTAAGAAGACATGCATGGTTGCGATTAACATCTCTCAAACCAGAAGCACAGCAGAGAATACAGAATTTACCTTTCTCAGGCTTCACTTTGTTCGGCTCTCATGCCGATGACGAGATGGCCAGGATGAAGTCTGAGCTAGATACCCTAAAAGCGGTAGGCATGGAACGCCCGAAAGAACAACGAAAGGTATTCCGTCCATATCACCGAAGACTTTTCACCCACAGGTATCAGGCACCACACTGGATGTCTTCACGCCCCCAGCAGCAGCATCAAAGGGGCTTCTCCACACAACGAAGGTCGACAAGGGGTCGTTCAACACCTCAACCTCAGACAACTCGACAGGCTCCCGCGTCTAAGCCCTGAATCTTCGCTTCCCCCTCCTCCGTTATCCACTCCGGTAGGGGGAAGTATCTCAAATCATCTGGACGAGTGGCTACACATCACATCAGACGCCTGGGTATTGAATATTGTGAGACATGGTTACGCTCTCAGATTCACCAGTCCTCCACCATCTGTTCCACCCAAACCAGCCAGCCACCACCTCGAAGCTCTTCAGTTAGAAGTCATTATTCTATTACAAAAAAGAGCCATAGAACCCGTCCCGATCAGCCAGCAAGGGAAAGGGATTTATTCGAGGTATTTCCTTGTGCCAAAAAAAGACAAGCAAGAGTTTCGGCCCATTCTAGATCTAAGGACAGCAAACAAGTGGATTTGCAAAGAGAAATTCAGGATGCTATCCTTGCACCAAATTTACCCACATCTTCGTCAGGGCGACTGGCTCTGTGCGATAGACCTTTGCGACGCTTACTTTCGTATTCCGGTGACCAAGAAACATTTAAAATTCCTAAGGTTCACCGTCGGAAAACGTCATTACCAATTTGCGGTTCTACCCTTCGGCCTCAAATCAGCGCCGAGAACTTTTTCCAAATGCATGGCGGTGGTAGCCGCCCACTTGAGGAAACATCGAACATTTGTCTACCCCTATCTAGACGATTGGCTCATAAAGGCCTCCAGTTATCTAGAGGCGCAACAACATTTCGCACATGGAACATCTTCGAGTCCAAGGCAAGTGGTCACAGAGAGAGAGTCTCTATCATATCAACCTGCTGGAGCTTCGCGCAGTCCACCTTGCGCTCAAAGCCTTCCTTCCCTCTCTGAGAGCGGAAACTCTCCTTCTCCAGACGGACAACGTGGCCACTATGTACTACGTAAACAAACAAGGAGGCACCAGGTCCAGGAATTTATCCAGAGAGGCTCAGACAATCTGGCATTGGCTTCTAGCCAGGAACCTGTCGCTAGTGGCAACTCACCTGCCTGGCATCCAGAATGTTCAAGCGGATGCCCTCAGTCGCGTAATGGACGAGAACCACGAATGGGTGCTACACAACGACATCGTTCGTTCCATTTTCGCACTATGGGGTACCCCCTCTATAGACCTATTCGCAACCCCAGAAAACAAAAAATGCCAAAACTTCACCTCCAGATATTACCATCCAGGGACACTGGGGAATGCCCTGTGGATAAGCTGGTCAGGAGCATTTCTTTATGCCTTTCCACCGCTTCCCCTGATTCCGGCGGTCCTCCAGAAGTTATCCAATGCTCAGTCCAAAATGATCCTAATTGCTCCGGAATGGCCACGCCAATGGTGGTTTCCAGACCTTCTTCACCGGTCACTCAAACCACACATCAGGCTGCCTTATCGTCCGGACCTGCTCACAAAGTTCAGAGGGCAGATATCTCATCCCAACCTCTCATCGTTGAGTTTGGCAGCATGACTCCTGAGCTAGTGCAATATGGACACTTGAACCTACCTCAGGACTGTATGGAAATCCTGAAAGAAGCAAAGCGCCCTTCCACACGATCGGCTTATGCAAGCAAGTGGAAGAGATTCTGTGTGTGGTGTTTAGACAACAACATTGACCCGGTATCCTGTGGAGAGGAATCTATCCTGCCATACTTGCTAAGTTTGGCAAAATCGGGCTTACAACTGTCATCAATAAAGGTACACTTGGCGGCTGTAACGGCATACAGAAAGAGCCCTTCACAAACTTCCTTTTTTCGGATTCCAATTATTAAGGACTTCCTGGAAGGTTTAAAAAAGGTCTTTCCTCCCATTAGAAAGCCATCTCCTCCATGGGAACTGAATGTTGTCCTATCGCGTCTGATGCTACCTCCATTCGAGCCAATACATAAGGCATCACTTCAACATCTCACATGGAAAACTGCTTTTCTGGTGGCAATCACTTCAGCGCGTAGGGTCAGCGAAATCCAGGCCCTTTGCGCTCAAGAGCCCTACACGGTTTTTAATTCTGCGAAAGTGGTAATGAGGACTCATCCAAAATTTTTACCAAAAGTTGTCTCCGACTTTCATGTGAACCAAACCATTTCATTACCAACTTTCTTTCAAAATCCAACTACTCCTGCTGAGAGACCTCTGCACTCTCTGGATGTAAAGAGAGTTTTGAAATTTTACTTGGACAGGACAAAATGCTTACGTAAATCACAACAGCTCTTTGTTAACTATGGCCCAGTTAGAACAGGGTTGGGCACGTCTAAGCAATCTTTATCCAGGTGGATTGTTTCATGTATAATGTTATGTTATCAGTTAGCGAACAAATCCCTTGGTGGTAGGCCAATAGCCCACTCTACTAGAGGGAAGGCAGCTACTGCAGCCTTGATGAGAAATGTCCTTTTGGCAGAAATATGCAAGGCTGCCACTTGGAAGTCGGTCCATACCTTTACTCAGCATTACTGCCTTGATACAGACGCTAGGGCAGATGCACAGGTTGGACAGGCCTTGCTTAAGAATTTATTTGCATGACTCATGTTTTTTGTCAGTATTCTTCTGTCTACTCCACCGCGGTTATGGGGATGGGCTTGCTACTCTATTCAGTGCTTATGACTATACATGGAAATCCCCTACGAGAGAAGGAATGGTTTCTTACCTGTAACTCCAGTTCTCTCGTAGGGGTATTTCCATGATAGTCATAAGCAACCTTCCCTCCTCCCCGGTGGAGTTGACATAGAACAGGTTGCCATAAATATTATCGATGTTGGTACTCCAACAAATGTTTTGTTCCTTCATGTCAGGTTACAAGCCTTCAAAAAGAACTGAGGCAACTGCCTTTTGCTGTGCATGATGGGAAACAGGATGACTTTACTTTCTTAAAGGCACAGCTCTATTTACATTCTGTATAATGGCAGCCTATGGGCTACACTGCCCTGCATTGTTTTATTCTCATGAGAGGTGTAAATAGAATATGAAAATGTATTTGTTATTACATTTCTAGAATAAATAGATGTTTAAACGTGAATTTACATTACAACTGTTTTTCTTTTTAACAATTTGGCCTGTGTAGCTGTTCACATCGGTGCACAGTGTTATTCTTAAGTGTTTTTTTTGACAGACCTTTTTTCAAAGGGCTGGTATTTGCACTTAAGAATATACTTCACATCAGTGCTCCGGGGTCCCCGCAGGCGCGCGGAACTATTCAGTGCTTATGACTATCATGGAAATACCCCTACGAGAGAACTGGAGTTACAGGTAAGAAACCATTCCTTATATATGCTCCGGGGTCCCTGCACAAGGGCGGGAATATTCAATGTTTATGACTTTGATGAGGATACCCCTGGAAGAGAACTAGGATTTACAGGTAAGTAACTTATCCTTATCCTCCATGATACTTTCATTTTTTCCATTAACTTTTTTGTACAATATATCAGCAAATAAAAATAAGAAAAAAAAACAATAAAGGAGTTTGAAATGTTGAGAAAATTTCATAAAACATATATGAGGCATGGTATGGGAGAAGGTAATTATTTTAAGGCCCTCATTAAAAGTAGTATGGAAAATGGGCTCGATTTTCCCCACCCCCAGAGTTACCAATACCAGGAATCAGTAACTCAGGGCGTCGGCGAAATCCGCCCCTTTATGAGCTGGACCTTAATGTCCACTAACAAATTGGGAATTACTAGAGAAATTGGTAATTCCCAGCCAAGTTCTCCTGGTAATTCATCGTTTTCCTCATGACTTTCAGATAGAGACTTCGGCTGCGTTCACCAGTTTCATTTCGTGTGTGAAAGTCTAAAACATATAATTCCGATGGGACCAGCGACTGCTGTCAGGTAGTAAGGTCCTAAATCTATATATCCAGGCCTGAAACACCCACTGGAAAATGTGTGCCTTCAGACAGACATCCTCTTCCCCCAGGCTTCTGATGGTAGACCCAAAATAACCTTATGTCTCTGTACTTGCAAACAAGTCTGTTTCACCATCCTTTTCTTCCAGCTTTCAAACCGACCCAAAGAAGCCTATTGGCGGCCACATTCTTGCCCATGCTTCCACAACTCGGATCAGCCTGCGAAAAGGAAGAGGCGAGCTGCGCATCGCCAAGATTTACGACAGGTAAGTCTTGCAAAGAGCGAGGATTCCTTCCACTCTTTTCCTTATCTTCAATGTTAGTGTAAGGTAGTAAAAACCTCTCTAGAGCCGAGGTATGGGAGGGCAGAGAAGGTACATTCACCCATTATCTGAAGAAGTGAATCCCTGAAAGATGAGTCACGAGGCAACACGATTATGATCTTACGCAACCGAGGGAAAGGTAGTTTGCTTTTGAGAGGGCTCAATAGCAAAGTGTCAACTGTGATACCAAAAATGACGAAACAGCTAACAATTTTAAGCAATGCCATTCTTTTATTTGGCAAACAACACCACGGGCCACATCATGCGCATTGCAGCCTGTGTTGTGAGCTGTCAAATTAATTTCAAAACTTGTTGAAAAACCATGTGAACGTACTGAATTTCAGCATGCTGAAGGAAGGGTTCAAAACCTGGAACTCCATGGGCAGTTTTCTTTGCAATTACAGACAGTGTAGATTTTAAGTGAGCAGTTCCTGATACCCTATAGTAACGGTTCTATGTGCACCGGTTGACCTAATGTGACATTGTACATTTGGCTACCACCTTGCTTTTCTTGTCCCAATTGCAGGGGAATAACAAAACCTGATGGGCGCTGGTTTGCGTAAAAAAAATTACCGCCGGCTAACGCCATTCCTACGCACCAGGCAGGCGAATTATTTAAGGATTGACGTTAGCCGGCGCTGCGGGCTGGTCAGAGTAAAAAAAAAATGACTCTAACCAGGCAGCGCCGGGGTAGGAGAAAATGGAGGTTGTGCGTCAAAAAATGGTGGAAGTCAGGTTAGAGTAAGAAATCATGGCTCTAACCGGACTTGCGCCATTTATTTACGCACAACCCCCATTGAAACGACTCCTCTCTTAGCAAAGACAGGAGTCATGCCCCCCTGCCCAATGGCCATGCCCAGGGAACTTCTGTCTCCTGGGCATGGCCATTGGGCACAGTGGAATGTAGGGGGGCCAAAATAATACTTACCTCAACTTACCTGTACTTACCTGGGATGTGTCCCCCCATCCATGGGTGTCCTCCAGGGGTGGGTGGGAGTGGCAGGGGGTGTCCCTGGGGGCAGGGAAGGGCACCTGTGGACTTCTTCCATGGTCAGAGACCATGGACATGAGCCCACAGGTCCCTTAACGCCTGCACTCACCCAGGCGTTAAAAAACGGCGCACATCAGGCTGGGTGCCATTTTTTAAGGCCCGCCCCTCCTGTGCGTCAAAATGAAACAGGAGTATAAATAAGGCGCACATGCCTTAAAGTCATTTTTTGGACGGGAACGCCTACCTTGCATGTCATTAACACAAGGCGTTTTCCCGCAACCAGAAAATGACGCACACGGAGGAATTCTGATGTTTGCGGTGTCGGGCATCATAGTATAAATATGGTGCAAGGTTTGCGCCGAATGTGCGTCACAATTTTTGACGCACATTTGGCGCAAACAGAGTATAAATATGCCCCTGTATATTTTGAAAATTCCGTCAATTAATAAAATGCCTATATATTTTCTTGCTTGTTTGATGGACGAACATTGAAATTATAAATCTTAAAAATTCTGTTGAGTAACACTTATTATGTAAACTATGCTATTCATAACCTTCGTGTCAAGAGCAGATCATTTAACTGAAGCAGCAATCAGACCTATTCAAAGGAGCAGTCATATCGACGCTACAGCCATAACTGCATAACAACTAAAGCAACTTAAGGTCTAAATTAGAATTGAGATTGATATAAAATAAACTGATAGACAAACCGATATACACAAGAACTGCCAATTGTGTATGTTCATTATCTGTGCTCAGTATAAAACCATTCTTGATGTGTGTCATGAGGATTTAGGAGTACACAAAATATGACTTAGTATCACTGTTGGTTTCTAATGCAAGCTCCAGCAGAAATAAACTGTTAAATTATCCTCATGCCACACACTTTCCCTCTCGGGTTGTGCAAGATATATAACACTCTACAATGTGTAAAATTAACTGCGCAAGCAAATTCAAATTCCACTCTGATTCTATCAGTAAGAAGGACAAAAAAGGTAAGGAAACCAGGCTGAGAATGAAAACAGCTTGGGTTCTTTGGAACATTGCTGTTTGTCTATTTTTATTTATTATGGAGTGTGAACAGTGATAAATACAACAAGATTCAAGGTGTATTGCAAAAAAGTGCAAATAACGCAGCAATATAGAATAAAACGAGCTATATCAGCAAGTACCTAAACCAGCACAGAAACTATACTAACCATAGTTGGCGAAGCAAAGGAAAAAGTGAAAATACTTTGAAAGTGTATGATAAAACGATCACAAGCCCAGCAGTATAAACAATTTAAGCCAGCTTGGTAAAAGTTATTCAGTATTAGGTCTTTCATAGATTCACATGCTTGAAATCCCAGTCGAAGTGGGAATCCCACGGTACCACAGTAAACCAGTATCTAACACTATCATAGGCCATAATGGCACTACGCCCTCAGTTTAATAGCTGATCCTTGTCCTTGTTAAAAAAGGACCAAACTGAAATAATGACCAGTCAGATGTAAGTACCCCATAGAACCCTCCAGAGAGAGGTAAAATCCCTCAGCTTTTCACCACACATTGTCAGAAGATTACCCATGAAATCAAACTTCCACAAGAGCAGATGCCTTTTAACCAACTCTCTCCAACAGATACGTGCTCAGACTTTAACTGATTATCTGAACCTTGCATCCACTAAGGGGAAAGTGGGAATGGGAATGGAAAAAGTTAGACCACCTCCAGATCCAGTTCCAGCCTGTTTCCCACTTGAAGATAGGATTTTTAGTGTGTGTCTCTGAAAACCTGCACGTTTCTTCTTATTGGGATTTCTTTAAAGGAAGGACCTGCAGTCAGGTGATAAGAGCATAGATAAGTACATTCGTACTGTGCATTCAAATGTTCAGCCATTGACATTAACCCAATTCTACCATTCTCCTAACCTGGATCTTTTGAGAGACTAGCCTCTCTCTAAGAGAACAATGTTAACTTAATATCTTCTTTTCTCCAGGAGTCAGAGGTTTCCAAGGTTTTCTAGAGAACAGTACAAAAGTTCACAAATATACAAACTACTAATGTATTTTACAGGAAACGAAAACTCCTTCTCAAGGTTCAGTTTTCTCAATCACAGTCTCTAAGAATTAGTCTGAGCACTGAGGGTTGTCTCTAAGACTGACAAGTCTGCAAAGCAAAGTGTTCTTGAATATATATGTACATATATTTATGTTGGCAAGTCTGGAAATCAGACAAAAAAGGATTCCTTACTGCAGTTGCCTGAAGTTCTGATGAGCCAAAACGAATTCTCCTCAGAAAGCCGATAGCCAGTTGGAAGAAGGAAAAAATTCAGCTTCTTCAAAAGGGGAAAAAGTAGCTGGTGTGCACACCGTAACAAGAAAAATAATTAATTACTCAGAACTGTAAGAATTATTAATGAAACGAAGCACCTCAGGAACACTGCTCATTCTCCTCAGGATGACAGTTGAAGTGCAGGGCTCCCAGAGAGAAACAGCTGGAGGGAAAACTTCAGCACAAGACTAAGGTAGAAACACTAGAGTTCTGACCTCACAAGGATGTGCGGCCACCATCTTGAGTGGCAGTTAAACCTGAAGAAGCTAGTTCTAAGAATATCCTCTGCAAGAGCCACCGGGAGTGAGGACGCTGCTGCAACCAACTTGGGTACAAGGAAAAGGGGAATCGTTTTTGCTGAGGAAAGAACTTAACAACGCTGGCAATAGTTTTCCTGACACACGTCAAGTGTGGAGGGAGTCACCCTGGGCTGTGCTCAGTTTTCTTCTTCTTCAAGCAAGGTACTGGGAGTTTATCTTCCTACTATGTCTGATTCAAAAGGCCGTTTTGGTCCCTGCAAGACCTGTGGGAAAAAAAGGGTTCAAGTAGATGATCCACATAAAAACTGTATCTACTGACTTTGCCCAGATCATAAGGCAAAAGAATGTAAAATATGCCTCACTTTCTCTACCAAAATATTGAAGGATAGAAAAGGGAGGTTGCTACTGTGGCAACAAAAGTCTACAGCCCAGAAGACATCTTCAGACGAAGATAGTGACTCTTCTTCAAAGTCACTTAAAAGAGCCAGATCTTTAGAAGACATTTCTGAGGAGAGCAGGAAGTCCCTCAAGACTTATCATCAAGGGAGGGACTGAAAGAAAAAAGAGAAACAGAAACATTTCTCCTGCGAGGCAACTTTATCTGCTCCTGCCACGCCTGTCAGGCCACAAAAAGACATACCTAAGGTTTCTTCTTCTGACACGAAAACATCAAAAAAGAAATCCCCATTCCAGATCCTGTCGACGAAGACATCACAGTCGACGACAAGATAGCCATCGACGACGACTGTTTCTACCATCTCATCGCCAAGACTGTCGACGGTGCTAATTACGACATCCTCCATCGATGCTCCCATCTCGTCGGTGAAGATTGTGGAGACTGCAAGTACAGCTACGCCCCTATCGACGACAACATCGTCGACGAAGACTTCTCATTTGATGACCTCATCAATTACTACGTGGATGATGCCACCTTTGACAAAGACACCGTCAACGACGACTCCACCGGCAAGTCATGAACTACTGATGACGACATTGTTGATGACACTGTTGATGAGGGTAAAAATCATAAAACCAACACCAAGACCTGGTTTGTCGTCCTCCACCGCTATCTCTCCTCTGATTCCAAGTCATCTGTTGGACATTGAAGATTCTGATGATGAGGGCCCATTTGTAACAGCGCACAGCCTCCTCTGAACTTAATGCCAAATGCCAGGAAGAGGAATGTTATGAAGAAGAGCAGGAGTTTCAGGGTAATCATCATCAACCTTCTGTGCAGAAGCATCCGAAACATTTCAGATAATATTCTGACCCTCCACAGGATTACATTTTTATGCCTAGTTCTTTGGTTCAAGTCCTTCAGGCGATGCTGTCTGATAATAGGAAACATCTCCTTCTACAGCCAGAGGACCATGGGTAACACCAGCAGAGCCTATTTCACCAGCTCCACCAAGTTTTCCGCTACCTGCCACCCCCAGGATGACACCGCCGTCCTATATAGCTCTACCACCTAGGGGCGACCTTTCGTTCTCTGATGACAAGGACAGAGAGGAGGGAAGATTCAAGAACCTCAAACCGATGACTAGGATGATTATGTTATTAACACACCATCTCCCCTCAACATCAGCCTGTTGACTCTCCTCCAGAGCACATCAGAGAATTTCATAGCCTTATGGAAAGAGCAGCAGAAAGATTTCACCTCTCCATATCAATCAAGTAGTCTGCTTTCTTTATGATTTTGAAGATGAAGCAAGAAAATCGGTCCGATCAATACACATTATTTGACTACATCTGGCAAGTGGGTATAACAATTATGAAAAATCCTGCTACAGTTGCAGCTGTTCTGCCGCGCATTGACAAAAAGTACAGGGCACCAGAAGATTCCCCTGCATGCCTGACACGGCTTCCAAACTGGAGTCAGTCGCTTCCCATGTGGCACAGAGAAGATCAAAGAATCCGTTCACCCCCATATCAGTGCCACCAGATAGAGACGGACACTACCTAGACACTATAGGAAAAAGATTTTCCATCATGTCGGCTGTAACTGTCAGAGATGACAATTCATTAACTATTCTGGCCCTCTATGATCGACAGATGTGGTCAGACATCAAAGACATAATTGACCTTATTCCAGAAGGCCGAAGGCCAGCTGCAAAATAAATTCTTCAAGAAGGCGAGCGTGCCTCCTCTCAGATTATTGCTTGCACCGTAGATATCTCCTCCACAGGCTTCAGGCAATTTGCAGGCGCAACTGTCTTGCAACGCCAGGGATGGCTTAAAGTGACCTCATTTAGGCCTCAAGTTCAATCAAAGATATTAGACATGGACTATGATGAGGGATACACTTTTTGGCAAGCATATTGATGAAGCCCTTCTTTGCCATTAAGACAGATACTGATTCGGCTAAGTCCCTTGGAACCTTGCAATATAGAAAGTTGCCCTTTCGAGGCGCTCAAGGTTGAGGTTTTTCCACCTGCAGAGGAACATACCAGCACTCATAGCAGTACCAGCCCTATCTGCTTCAATACAGGTCAACACAATTTTATCTACACCATCTACAGCTGGTTTCTCCAAGCAAGGAATACATCAAATATCAACACATCAGGCCAGAGACAGTTTGCAAACAATGATCTAAGTCATGTATCAGCTACACCACCCTCATCTCCAAGCATCTCCGTCATTGGAAAAACATCACATCAGGCCAATGGGTATTGGAACTAGTCACCTATGCTCACATTGAAGCTTACAGAGAAACCACTAAACAATCTACCAAGGGGTTCACCCACCAAGTCTTCATTTATTAAGAAAAGAAGCCCTAAGGATGCTTTCCAAAGGAGCAATAGAGAAAGTCTCAATAGAATAGGGAGGGAGAGGTTTCTACTCCCGTTTTTTCCTCATGTGCAAGAAATCAGGGGGATGCAGAACTATCTTAGATCTCAGAGAACAGAACAATTATCTCTGCAAACAATCCTTCTGATGATTACTCTCTCAGATATCTTTCACTTACTGAACAGCAGAGACTACATGACATCTCTAGACCTGGAAGATGCATATTTCCATTCATCCCGAACACCTCACATATCTCTGATCCACAGTAGCTGGTACTCATTACCAATTCTGAGTCTACCCATTGGGCCTCAAGTCAGCCTCCCCGTATCTTTACCAAGTGCTTGCCCCAAGTAGCAGCCGCTCTCAGAAAACAAGGTCATCAGGTGTTCCCTTACGTAGACGACTGGCTGCTAAAAGCTTCAGCTCCACAGCAAACTCTCAAAGCCACGAAAGCCTGCCTGTTGCTTTTTCACAAGCTGGGTCTCACAGTGAACAAACAAAGGTCCTCAACCAATCCTACTCAAATGATGATGTTTCGAGGAACTTTCCTAGATACAATACAAAACAAAGCCTACCTCTCACAGTAAAGACAACAGAGACTAACAGACTTGGCCTACAACATATCAAGAAAAAAGTATGTTTCAGTGAGACTGTTCAAGTCTTTCGTAGGCATGATCTCTTCAGCAATCAACCTGGTCCCATTCGTGCGCCTCAAAATGAGGCCATTACAGGAGAAACTACAGCTCCAAGTCTCAGGGCACCTTTGAAGACTTGATATCCATCACACTAAAGATGATAAATGCCTTAAAGTGGTGGTCCCACAAATCTCATCTGTCTCAAGGACTTGCATTTCTTCCACTGGTTCTCGATTTCATCATTAGGACGGATGCTTAAATGGACGGCTGGGGAGGCCTCCTACAAGACCTACAAATCCAGGGAAAATGGTCAGCACATCAGCATAATATGCATATCAACAGCCTGGAGTTCAAAGCTATATTCCTCACTCTGCAAGCCTTTCTCCCAAGGATAGCAGGGACTTCGGTGCTGGTCCATATGGACAACATGATCAGCATGTATTATATCAACAAACAGGGAGGCACAAAATCTCTAAAACTCTCTCACGAAGCACAGAAGCTTTGGGACTGGCTAAAAACTCACAACATCTCATTGAAAGCAGAGCTTGTCTCAGGAGTACACAACACTCTCAGCAGGGCCAAGGACATTTGCCATGAATAGGAGTTAGGCCAAACCCAGCTGGACAAGAGATTCTCACACTGGGGAAAACATTGGATCTTTTCGCAACAGACAGCATTGCCAAATACCAGTTCTATGCCAATAGATATCCCCTCACTTGGTCATGTGGGAATGCCCTTTCGATGCAATAGTCACGGATTTATGCATATGTTTTTCCCCCTTCTCACTGATTCCCAAAATCCTCTCAAAGATAAAGACAGAACACTGTTGCCTAATTCTCATAGCTCCCAAGTGGCCCAGACAACACTGGTACACAGAACTCATTCTCATATCAGAAACCAAACCGATATGCCTTGCGCAGATTCAAATGCTCCCGTCAATGAACCAGGGCAAGATACTACATTGGGAACCAGCTTCCTTGCATTTGCACGCATGGCTCCTGAACTCTATGAATTTAGACAACTAAACATCAATCAAGAATGCAGAGAAATCATATCTAAAGTGAAAGCGAACAGCACAAATAGGACGTACAGATTAAATTGGGAAAGATTCTGTTCCTGGTGTCAATAAATAATTTACACCCATTCGAAGCCGCATCAGAACAGATCCTGCCGGATTTGCTATCACTAGCCAAAATCTGGCTTGGCTCATTCTTTGGTAAAAATGCACCTAGCTGCAATTTCAAGGTACAAGTGATCGGCACAGACAACATCTTTTTGTTCCTCAAGAATAATTCAGCAATTCAAAATTCATGAAGGGATTGTTCAGAGCTTTTCCTCTGGTGCTGGCTCCTCCCCCAGAATGGCATCTTAACGTGGTCCTCTCACAATTGATGAAGTCTTCCTTTGAACCTATTCATAAAGCTGAACTAAAGTTCCTCACATGGAAGGTTGCTTTCTTTCTCGCTATCACGCCTACTAGAAGGGTTAGTGAGATTCAAGCCTTCACTACAAAAGAACCTTTCCTACACTTTACAGAGGAGTTTGACCTTCTCAGAACCAATCCAAAATTTATTCTGAAGGTTCCTTCTCAATTTAATCTCAGTGAACCAATAATTCTTGTAACACGTTTTCTCAATCCAGCCACACCAGCTGAAAGGTCTCTCCATACCTTGGACTTTAAAAGATGCCTCAAATTTTACCTCCATCGTACCAAACCTATTCGCAAGACTGATCAACTGCTAGTTTCCTATGGAACAGAATGTCAAGGAACTGCAGTAACAAAAGCAACAATAGCAAAATGGCTTTCGGCAACCATTCAATTTTGTCACTGCAAAGCGGGCAAACCCCAACAAGACGAGCTAAGGTATTCTCTAAAAGGGCAGTCTCCACCTCTAATGCTCTGTTTGCAGGCATTCTGCTGGAACAAATATGCTGTGCTGTGACTTGGAAGAGTACCGACTTGTTCATGCAGCACTACTGACTCCAATCAGAACAGCGAAGCGACGCAGCAGTAGGACAAGGAGTCTAATGTCATCTATTTCAATAAGGTGAGCCTCTATTAATAGAGAACTTTTAACCATAAAAGATGTCCACATTACTGGGTGGTCCTGCTTGATTGCACTATAAATGTGTTTTCATAATGGTACGGTACTTGATATGGGGGGTGATTCTGACCCCGGCGGTCTTAGACCGCCGGGGCCAGGGTCGGCGGGAGCACCGCCGACAGGCCGGCGGTGCCCCGCAGGGCATTCTGACTGCGGCGCTTTGGCCGCGGTCAGTGCAGGAAAACCGGCGGTCTCCCGCCGGTTTTCCGCTGCCCGTCAGAATCCTCCAAGGCGGCGCAGCATGCTGCGCCGCCTTGGGGATTCTGACACCCCCTACCGCCATCCTGTTCCTGGCGGTTCGCCCGCCAGGAACAGGATGGCGGTAGGGGGTGTCGCGGGGCCCCCGTAAGAGGGCCCCGCAAAGTATTTCAGTGTCTGCAACGCAGACACTGAAATACGCGACAGGTGCAACTGCACCCGTCGCACCTTCCCACTACGCCGGCTCCATTCGGAGCCGGCGTCCTCGTGGGAAGGTCGATTTGCCCTGGGCTGGCGGGCGGCCTTTTGGCGGCCGCCCGCCAGCCCAGGGCAAATCCCAAAATACCCTCAGCGGTCTTTTGACCGCGGAGCGGTATTTTGGAGGGGGAACATTGGCGGGCGGCCTCCGCCGCCCGCCAATGTTAGAATCACCCCCATGATGTTTAAACTCTACAGATATGTATGTTTTTCTAAGAAGACACACTGTCAATCTTGTATGTCATTTACTTACAAATGTAAATTCTGTGATACCCAGCATCCTCTAAAGTATTCAATAATTTACAATACTATTTGCAATTCGGATTTAAGCTTTTGAATCTATGAAAGATAAGAAAACAGGTTACTTACCTTTAACTGCAGTTATCGAGTATTGGTATCTTTCAAAGATTCACATGCAACCCACCCTTCTCCCCTGTCCCCTGAGGGGCTCCCCTTATATTTAGGGGTATTATTCTCTCTCATGCTTGAAAATCTGAGGGATTTTGCCTCTCTCTGGAGGGTTCTACAGTGTGCTTACATCTCATTGGTCACTATTTCAGTTTGGTCCTTTTTTAACAAGGACCAGGGTGGGCTATTAAAACGAGGGCCTAGTGCAGTTAAGGCCTATGATACTATTACATTAAATTAAATTAAAAACTGCTTTTCTATGGTACTGTGGGACTCCCACTTCGATGGCAGGGAATGATTCAAGCATGTAAATCAAGGAAAGAAACCAATACTGGATAACTACAGTTACAGGTAAGTAACTTGTTTTCTTCCCCTTTAGTTTGTGCATAAAGGCACATATGCTTTCATGCTTCCACAATAAAACAATCACAAGTACAGCAGCAAGCAAAAATCAAGCCAGTTTATTATTATTATTTATAAAGCACCTGGCTAACCTGACAGATTTCCCAGCGCTGGCCTCCTCGACAAACCAAAGTACACCGTGTATTCTCTCCCATTCTGCAGGTGGAAACACCTTACTTATCAAATTCTTCTGAGAACCTTATATTATATAGATGGAAACAGCTGAGTCTTCAGTTTCTTCCGAAATAATGCAAGCAAATTACATGCACGCAGCGAGTGCGGAAGGGCATTCCAGAATTTAGGGCCAAGATACCCAAAAGATCGACCACACCGCCGAGTCCTCCCGATCCTCAGGATCAGGGCCAAATCTAAGTGGGTTGAACGCAGAGCACGTTTAGTAAAACAATTCCCATTGTGTTTGTGCACACATGCGCAAATACTTTCAAAGTGCATGATAAAACAATCCCAAGTATGGCCACATGCAATAATCGGTTGTATGACATTACAACACACGCCTTTACAACGTATGCCTTTACCATACATATGCATTTACCACATAGCTGCCTTTACCACCCATGCCTATCAAGCAAATAAGTATAAATAAGGTAAGTGAAAAACAAATTATTAATATATAAATAAAAATAAATGCTCTTGTAGGGGAGAGCCCTAAACCCCCCATTTGTCTTTTATATATATATAATAATCTATATATTTTTTAATTTGGGGGAGAACTCCCTCAACCCCCTTTACTATTTGTCCTTGCCACTATATGCCCCTATCCACACCTAAACCCTAAAATAATCTTGATACCCAATACCATTACCAATCCAATACCCCAAAACCTTCCACATATCAGGCTAAAGTTACTAGCGTACTAGCTCTGAAAATTTTGTGAAGATTCATCAAGTGGCTCCAAAGTTTCAGGAGAAAAACAAAAATATTTTTCCTATGGAAAATAGGTCCTAACTATCTCCAGTAGGTAACACACACATGCATGCTTGGTGAATACATGTGTGGTAAAAGCTGTGTGGTTATAAATGCGTTGTAAAGGATATTACCCGCAAAAATCAAGACAGTTTAGTAAAACAATACCGGTATACAGTGATGTGCAAAGTTCAAGCCAGTTTATTAAATATAGTCCCTTTTTGTCTGCACCTGAAGGACCTGTGTGGTATCTGAATCCCTGAATCCAGACAAAGCTCCTGAAACGTTTATTGCCCACTTCCTACTCTAATAAAGTTCCACTTGAGAGTTGCAGGTTTAGGGCCAGTTTTTAATGCAATATCCCAGTAAGTTTGTAAAACTATGTTAAACAGGACAAGTAAACAACTTTCTATAGTAAATTTAAAACTCTACTTGATGCTTTCCAATCAACTGTTTGCTAACTTAATTTAGAATTTCCATTCCATTCAGGTACATAGTAATGTTTTTGCAAGCCAAAGATAAACCGTCTGGGTCTATTAGACAGCTTGCAATCCCAGACTCATCTGTTAAGGGAGATTCACATAGATTGCCAGACAGTATTGTAAACATGTTAGCGTGAGTGAATATTGTGAGTAGGCACAAGGAAAACAATTCCCCTGTTTGGGATAAGGACAGGAGTGAAAATGTGCAATCTTTCATCGATTACATTTTCGAAAATTGTGTAGGAAAATATTGTGCTACAATTGTAAACTATTTTTCGACTGCCTTGATGAATGATTTTTATATATATATATATATATCTTCAGGAAATGCAGGTCACTTCTCAGCCACTCCCCCAGACCAGTTGCACAGCTGCACAAGAACAGACGACTCCTGATCCAATTCAAGATATTTGATGATTTGTATTGTTGGTTTTTTTTTGGGGGCATCATAATAAATAAAGTGCGAAACACATTTAAGAAAAATTAAACGGCCTATACGTTTCGTCTACACCTTGAGCTAGGCCTTGCAAATGGTCTCAATAGGATTCCTTTATAAGTCCTCATTCCCTGGCCCTAAAAACTAGAGCTATAACCATCAATCAAAATCCAGTCTCTCTGGGTATATATATTACCCTGTAGCGGTCGCTGCTGGGTAGGTATAGTTAGGATCATGTTTCCATAGGGAGTGCCTTTTATTTGTTGATAATAACTTTGGTGCCGTTTGATGAACCTCCACAAAACCTTCCCAAAAAGTGCTACTTTTTGACTATTTTGTGCATGAAAGAGTGATCCGCAGGTGCTGAAAAAAATGGAGAGGGGGGACCACAATGCATTTTCCCCATTCATTTTACCTTAGGAACTTTAGACACAACTATAGCCTAAACTACTGAACAAATTTACACAAAATTTGACAGAAAGCTACAGCTTGGTCCAGAAAGAGTGCTTTTTTGTGATTTGGTGTGAATCTGTTTGATAGTTTTCGGGCAATTAGTGCTAAAAAAACCTGTATATATACATGCTGAGATCTGACTGGCTGCCACCACAACAACCAGGAAGGCCCTTAGGACCCCATCTCCCAGGTCAGAGGTTATACCAAAGGGAAGGGCATGCCCCCAAGCCTAATAAGGCTTTAGGGACCCCATCCCCAGGGGCTGTCACTTTATTTAAAAGAGGGGGGTGCACAGCCCCCCTCCCTGAGCCGTTAAAGGCCGTAAGGATCCCATCCACCCAGGGACGGCTCAGTTACTGAGTCCCAGGGAGCTCATCCCTGGGACACAGTAGCTTCCCAGCCCAGAAACATGTTAACTCCTGTCTGGCCGGAGCATTTTAAAATCTCCCACCAAACAAAAGCAAACACCTAAGCCTGCTCTCAGCCAGTGGGAGATTTAAAAATGCTCCCGCTGGCTGGGAGCAGACTTGTGTTCTCTTTCTCTGCCCGCATTCCTGCCAGCAGGTAAACAGAACAAATATTGCTCTCTCGCAGAGGGAGCAACCATAATTAGCTGCTCCCCTTCGGCAGGAGGAATGCCAGCTCCTGCACCATGTAGGGAGGCAGCTAGAGTTGCGCAGGCCCTAGGGCTCCCACCACAGTCCTCACCATGGTTCTTGGTGGGTGCCCCAGGTGGGCACCGACCTATAATTCATGGAGGTCCCAATGGAATGCGGTACTTGGGGCCATAAGAGGCTTGGCGAGGGGGTGGCTGTTCAACCCTCCTCCCCTTTAAAAAAAAAAAAACACAGCCCTGGGGTATGGGGTCCCCCTACCCTTTTTTATTATACTGGGCACCAGGAGTCCCCAGGCTTGTTAAGGCTCGAGTGGGGGCCACTCAGCCCGCTTCCCTTTTTTGTTGAATTTGGCCCTAGGTTATGGAGTTCCCGGGGCTTGAGGTCCCTGGGGCCTAATGAGGCTCGGGGGAGGGAGGGCCCTCAGCCCCCTCCCCTTTTTTTATTGAATTTGGCCCCAGGGGATAAATCATGCCGTAAGGTAACTATAACTCGTGCCCTCGCCATCCATTGCTAATTATCCTACATATTACATCAATCATGATATCTTCTATTACATCATTGATAATATCACTGCAACATTTTCAATGAAATTATCGATGAGAAAATGGTGCATGGCAGGGGCGTGAGCTATAGTTAACTTAAGGCATGAGTTATAGTTACTTGAGATAATTGTAAGACTATGTGGTGAATCTAAGTGGTTTTTAGAGTTTAACATGTTGCATTGTTATTGAACATCTCATTTAGCTATAAAATTACTTTAAACTTAGTTTTTTTCCCAGTTAATATTGTAGGAAAGTAGCATCTTTCTGACAGAGTCACCCCCACTTTTTGCCTGGTGTCAGTATGTTTAGACTCCAGTACACTGGGATCCTGCTAACCAGGACCCCAGTGTCTGTTCTCTCCCCTAAATTTAGTTGGTAAGAAACTTTTACACCCCACAATTGGCATACTGGTGCACCCATGCAAGTCCCTAGTTTATGGTACTTAGGTACCCAGAGCATTGGTACACCACGGGACCCCCATGGGCTGCAGAATGTATTGTGCCATCCATGGGGGCCCATGCAAACTGTGACTACAGGCCTGCCATTGCAGCCTATCTGAAATGGTGCATGCACCTTTTACCCCATATATAAGGTTTGCCTTATATCATGGTTACTGCACTCTGACCCTATAAGTCAACCATAAGGTAAGCTTTACAGGCCAAGGGCACAGTGCTTGGTTCTCAGCGTGAGGGCACCCCTGCATGAGCAGAGGTCCCCTACAAACCCCAGACTCCATTTTCTGGGCTTTCTAAGTGCGGGTAAACCATCTTATGGTATGTAGTGGACACTGGTCAACACAAGATGTCCAACTACATAATAGTTTCATCTAACCTAGGCTTGTTTGGTATCAAACATGTTGGAATCATACAGCTACACCTATTCCAGTGCTAGTTGCATGATTCCATGTACTTTGGGAGTTTCCTAAGGGATCCTCTATGTCGACCTGTACAGCCTTGCAGGGTCTGCATGCCAGCCTGTGCTGCTGCCGACCTCAGACACTGTTCTGCCCTCCTTCTGCTGAGTCTAACTCGGGCAGGGGAAGGCAGAACACAAGATTTCCTGTAGAGGAGAGGTGTGACCACCTCTCCCATGGAAATAGGTTTCACTGGGCTATGGTGGGGGGGGGGCTCTGAGTGCCACCAGACTGCTTTGAAGGGCATTTGGTGCCCTCCATGTATAAACCGGTTTACTCCAGTGCAGGAGACCCTGGCTCCTGCTTTGGCACAAAACCACACAAATGACAGAGGAGTGACCACCCACCTGTCCAGCTCCTTCCCTAGGGAGGTGCACAGAGCCCTGCCAGATTGCCACTTGAATCTGCCATCTTGAAAATAAGATGAACAGAGGCCCTTGGGATAATCTGACTGGTTAGTCTACCTGGTGACGCCCCTGACCCCCAGACGATAGGTGGGTCCCTGCAGAAAGTATCCAACCCCATTCCTGAGTTACTACGTGAGGGTGGGACCCTAGATTCATTTGCAAGACTTCAAGATCCGTCTGCAAGTCTCCTCTGCAAGACTCTTTGGCCACTTTGCAACCTGGACACGAGAATGGTTGCTGTTCTTCGTTTGGACTGAGAGGAAGAATGTAATCAATAGGAGGGCTCCTACTGCAACTTTGTTTCCTAGTCCTGCAAAACTCCTGCAAACCCCATGGCTTTGCGTCCTCCAAAGTCACAAGGACTCTATCTGCACTTGGGAAAGCAAGAAGGAATCTCCCTTGGAGTCAAGGAGTCACTCCCCTGCATCTGCAGACCCCTCAACGTGGATTACCAGTTTGTGGATCCTGCTGTTCCACTGACTCCTCAAGGCTCTACAACACAGGTGGTGGTTCTGTGGCTCCATAGAGGTCTGACCTGTCTTCTTTGCATCTTAAAGGTTTGTGGTCCCTCATTGGAGCTGCATGGCTGGAATCCCAATGCACACCATCTGTTTGTCAATACCAAGGCTTGTTGGCTCTTCAGTCCAAAGACCTCCACGATCCAAGAAGCCCCACCCTCCAGCATTTTCCAGCTCCAAGAACGAGGTCCTCTCTGCAACTCCTGCAAGGTGGGCATCCCTCTTTGCTGTGCTGTCGAGGCCTCCCTGTGACTCCTTGTGCCTGCTGCCAGAAGGTCCTGCTGGGTGCTCCTTCGATCCCTACTGGTTTTCCTGCTTGCTGAGTGCTGGCCATGACCTACCTGCAAAAGTTTGGTCACCTGGACCTTGCTGGTCCTCACAAATCTTGCAATCTCCGTGCAAAGCTTCCCTGCATTTGCCAAGGCTTGTTGGTGGCTCCTCTGACCACTGACCCCTCTGCAATCCAACGACTGGCATGGGACAGCTAGTAGATGACTCTAGGTGTCTTGCTGCATTGCCTGGACTCCACAGCTATAATTCTTTGCCCAATGTCTAACAGGAAAGCATCTTCTGGAAGGGTGGGTATTGCCCTCATGCACTGCCTGTGCACCTCCCGGTGGTCTGGACTCTGTCCCCTCTTTCTTTAGGTCCACTTCTTCAGGAACCCACACCTGGATTCCCCCGGCCTGGTCCACGGGTCCCGACAGCAGCTGGACAACGAGGTCCCCATTGACTTCAACTGGAGGTTCCAACACAACTTTAGCCCTATGCACCTTGTCTCCCTGGTGTAGGTACTCCACTGTTCTGGGTATTTATGGGTGGGGGCACTATTTGACCTCCTTTGTCCCAACGGGCATCCTCGGGGTCTTCTGAGAAGGGTCCTAAATCCCCAAAACTCCAACCACGACTTCCACACATTATCATATGGACACCTAACCTGGGGTTACACCTCTGCACCCAGGCGCCGGGGAATCCTACTTACTTACCTTGGGTGTTTCTGTGCTTCCCCAGTCCTTGGTGGTAGTTTGGGTTGAGAGTGATTCTCACATTCCATTTACTTAGTATATGGTTTGCCCCCCGCAAATGGGGGCACATATACGCCTGTACATACCTTTTTCTACGTACATTTGTGTATGATCATATCCAATAAATATAAGAATATTTTTCTAACGTTGGTGTAGTTGTTTCTTGTGTGTACATCACTGACTGACCTGTGTGGTATTTGCAACTGCTTTACACCCTCCTGGATAAGCCTTAGCTGCTCTCCACAGCTACCCCTCTGAGAGCTCTGGTTATCTAGAACCTCCTACACTATCACTAAGGGTTGCCTGGACTCAGTACAGGGTGCTTCACCTATAGATTTACACCATACACTGAGCCAGTCTCCTACAAATAAATAGATAGATAGATAGATAGATAGATAGATAGATAGATAGATAGATAGATAGATAGATAGATAGATAGATAGATAATATGTTTGTTTTTACCTTTATATACTTATCTTCTATATAATAGCACAATATTTAAGATATGATATCCTGGTAAATTACCACACTAATTGGTGATTTTTTCATTGAATTCAAAGAATAGAGAACGTTTGAAATTCACACCATGATTTGGAGCAATACTTGCAGGTAGTAATCCCGAAGAATGATAGAGTATGAAGACTGGTGCTGTATAAAGCAATACTTAAAAAGTGGACACAATGTTGAAGGCAGCTTACATCAGGAAGGGTGACTGACAAATGAGACTGGAGGCTCAAGCCTTCTGCTTGTTCCACTGAAGAACCTGAACAAAGCAATGCTTGATCATTCTCAATGCCTAACCTCTTTAGAGTGACCGCTCTAGCTATCCAGTGCGTCTGTTGGCCACTGGCTGACACTGGGGAGGTTTGAAAAGGACCTCTGGTACTTGCACAAGAGGGATTCCTTTTTTCATTTTCAGTTTGGGCTGCTGGGGAAGAGCTTCCCCAGCAGGCCAAGTGTATGTTTTTTCTCTTTGGGTAATATGCAAATCCGAATCTGACAATTTTAATTTGCCTACTTAGGTCATGTACTTTGTTTTTATTATTTTGTCTAGCTCCAGCAACCCACTTGGGGTAATATGATATAATGTGCAGGACCACCGTAACCAGCGTGCACTTTGTAACTCACTTCAGAGGCCTACTGGGGCAAGGCTGGTATTTAAACAGATGAATCAGGTGCCTGCAATTAAACCAGCTGAAGAGCCAGGCACTCAGTCTTTAAACAAGAGAAGAGATGCCTGGAACGCCTCCAGCAATGGCTGCACCTATGAGGGTGAAATACTTTTTATTTCTCTGCTGATGGAGCGATTAACCCAGAAACACATGTCCAGAGATGAATTAGCAACACAAGGCCTGGAATAATGAAAATGCTTCAAGGATTCAGTGTGAGTTCTGACTTCGCTATTTTGCAGATTACATAACCTGTTGGGAGTGCGCTTTCACAGAGGACAACCTTGTTTTGCAATATTTATGTATATGGAGATATATATAGTCATGATGCTTTGGTAAAACTACATAAATGCTTTTCACACCCCTTTTTTCGAAGGAGAAGAGAGGTGAAGTGAAGCAGGACAGTGTAGCCCTAGAGGCTGTCAGTATATGAGTTAAAATAAGAGATTAAATGAAAAGTTGCTTCAGTTCTTTTTCTGGATTCTGCTGACAGGATCCTGGAGCATTGAGCTCGGCCTATTTAGGCTTTTTCTCATTAAAATGTTCAAGTAAAATTTGGTGACAACACATTCATTCAACAGTTTTCATCTTTACATGCCCGTTTCTGTTTTTTCCTGACAGAAAAGTGAGGTATTTTATCAAATAAAGGTGAATGAAGGCCAAACAGACCCTCATGAAGTCTATATCATCTGTCTTCCAGACTCTCACGTTCTTGCCTCATGTCATCTCTTCGGGAACTTTGTGCGATGCACTTTACATGAAAGAGAGAAGATTTGCCTCCATGAGACTGAAGAGCGACAGCAGCAACAACAGCAGGCTGGAAGTCGGATCTGACAGTGAGGGGAAGGTCAGTGTTCCACTAGGGCTCTTCCATCAATCTCTGATGGACGTGGGAGGTCCAAAAAGAGGGTTTCTGTGCAGAAACATCATTCCCAGTCGATATTGAGAGGGTTGACCTCGAACAAAAGTACAGCTCCTACCTGTTCGCCATCAAGAGCTGGATCGACATTGAGAAAGCGATGTCAGTCAACGTTGAGGCAACACTAGTCGAGGACCCATAGACTGTCAATGCACAGGCTGCGGTCAAACTGGATGAGTGTCTCAAAGTCAGGAAGGAGTACATTGACATCAAGGCATCTACGTAGGTTGACGTCGAGGAGTAGATTAAAGTTGAGGCATTGCACAGAATGTGGACGTTGAGGAATTTTTAGACAACGAGGAGACACAACAAGGCAAGGAGGAAAAGAGAAATCTATTCATCTCCAGATTCTCAATATTCGAGAATGTATTCACCTCCTCCCACTGTGGTGCCATCTTCATATCCTTCTCCACTGCCTACACCTCCTGCTCCTCTTCTGCCTCCATTATCTCCGTCACGCCACAACCACAGATATTGTCTCCTGCACCACCACCACCAACATCAACTCCTCCGCCAACACCTCCACTGACAGCACCTCTTTCTGCAGCTCCATTTCCACCTAGGCAGACTCAGATTCTAAGAAACGGGTTGTGTTCCCAAACACGTCACCGCTATTGCCATCACCAATGCCATCACAGTCCCAGGCACTCATCTACATCTTCACGCCATTCTCACTGGTGTCATAGGTGACGTCGCTCCAGAACACAGTCTAGTTCCTACACAAGATCTCATCATAGATCCAGAGATACTTCCTCCACGTCAACAAGAGGATCTTCTCCAACATTATCTGACTCACCACTGCCTCATATTTTCCCTGTGGATGACATTACAACCTTTCAAGAGCTACTGGTACGAGGGGTGGCCAAACTGAGTATAGAGATGGCAGTACCAACACCCTCCACATCTGTAATATTCAAGACATTACACCTATGGACAGGCTCAACACCACTACTACCACCACTAGTCAATGGCCTCCTAGAACCCGCCATGGAGCTGTTTTTAACACTGGCATCAGTTCAGCCTGCTCCATCAAGGCTTCAAAAGAAATACTGGCCTCTGGATCAAGATTGTTCCCCTTCGCTGATGCTCCTCCAGACTCTGTGGTTGTTTTAGCAGCTAAAAACACCACTCTAATTCTCCATCTTCATGTGTTCCTCCTGATAAGGAAAGCAAGAAGCTGTACTCAGCAGGCCGCAAAGTCTTCAACACTGCCACAACATGCATGAAGGCAGTCAGTGCTACGGCTCTCTTGGGCAGATATGACAAAGCCCTCTACGACTCCCTCCAACATTTTGCTGAACATCTTCCCAGAGACAAAAAAGATGATTTAATTTCAATTGTCAACAAGGGAGAAATGTTTTCCCATCAAGTGATAAGTGCAGCAGCGGATTCTTCCCTTTTAGCCACACATGAATATTGTCATGGAGTGGGCTTAAGGAGACATGCATGCCTCCGCTTAACATCACTCAAACTAGAGTCCCAGCAGCAAATCAGGAACCTACCATTCTCAGCTTCCACTTGAAGGAAGCTGGCCTGGTGTGTGGTGGGCACTTATGGTGTTATCACCTTATACCAGGTCCAGGTATCCCCTATTAGTGAGGTGTAGGCAGTGTCTAGGAAGTCAGGGCTCTCTAAAGGTTGCTGGGGATAGGCAGCCAAGACTTATCTAAGAAACATGCAAAGCCTATGCAATACGACTATAGTCACACAGCACTATCACACATGAAAGAACCACACAGTGTTACAAAAATAAAGGTACTTTACGATAGTAATATAAATTCTAGAATACTGAATAGGCAATCGCTCAACTGGAGGTAAGTAAACACACTATTATATACACATTAGCAATCAGTAAATAGCATAGAATGCAATAAGCATTGGTAAAAGCAATAGTAAATAGTGAGGGCCCTAGGGAAGGGCCAAACCATATACTAAAAAAGTGGAATGTGTAAAGGCAGTCCCCCACCCAAGGGAGTGGAATCAGGAGAAGGGAGCGGGAGGAACTAGGAACCCCAAGAGATGAGTACCAGAGTGATCCCCAGCGACCAGGAGAACAAAGGTAAGTACCTGGTTTTCCACAAAACTAACAGGAGGACTTTGGAAAAGGATTATGCAAGACCTGCCCAAGACTGGAAGAACCCACAGGTGGATCACAACAGAAGAGGACTTGCTAAGGAAAGGGACCAAGCCCAGTTTGTGTTGGAGTGTCCGATTTTGGCAGTAGTCACTACCCACCCTTCTGTGGATGCAGGACCAGGTCGACATTGGACGAAGAAGACCAGCAGTGCAGCACTGGAGATGAAGAGAAGTCCCAGAAGTGATGCAAGCGATGTCTCACGTCAACGATCGAGATGCAGTCGATTAGTGGGGCTGGAAAACCACCAACAAGCCTTGACAAATGCAAGAGAAAGAGAAGAAGGTTTGCAAGGCTGAAGAGGACCAGCAAGGTCCACGGGACTTGACCCAGGAAGGGGACTCTAGGGTGACCCTCAGCAGCTGACAGAGTCACAAGAAGAGGAGGCAGCCCTCACAGGCAATCCGCTGGCAGCAGGCACAGGAGTCGCAGTGAGGCCCACTTAGCACACCTGCATAGGAGTCTCACATCGCTGGAGCAGCAGGCAGGAGACTGGGCTTTGCAGGAAGGAGTGCTGGCTACACAGAACCTGAAGATCCCTTGCAGGAGGAGCAATGAAGCCTTGTTGGCTGCAAGAGTTGCGGTGCACAGGGGTACTGTCCTGCAAGGAGAGGCAAGGGCTTATCATCTCCCAAGTTGACCAGCTGGTAGAGAGGACCAAGGGGACCACTCCACACCACCACCTGTGCTGCAGGATCCATGCAGTTCCGGACGAGAGCAGATCCACAACACCAGTCGTCACTGCAGTTGGTGCCTGCAGATGCAGGAGAGTGAATCCTTAACTCCAAGGGAGATTCCTTCTTACTTCAGGTGCAGGCTGAAGACTCGCCACCTTCAGAGGATGCACAGCCAGGGAAATGTTGCAATTGCTGTAAGAAGCCGGAGAAACAACGTTGCGGAGCAGAGTCATCACTGAAGTTGCAGGTTGTCAGTTCCTGGAGGGTCCAGTTGCAGTCCCAGTGGCCAGAAGATGAAGTAAATGATGCAGAGGAGTCCTGCTGGAGTTTTGCACATCGAATTGGAGGACCCACCCAAGAGGGAGACCATATATAGCCCAGGAAGGGGGATTGGTCACCTAGCAGAGTGACCACCTATCAGGAGGGTGCTGTGATGTCACCTCCTTGACCTGGCCACTCAGATGCTCCCAGGGGCCTCTGGCCACCTTAGATTCAAGATTGCAGAATCTAGTGGCCACCTGGAGGAGCTTTGGGCACCACCCCTAGGGTGGTGATGGACAGGGGAGTGGTCACTCCCCTTTCCTTTGTCTACACCAAAGCAGGGCCCCGGGGTCCCTTCACTGGTGCAAACCGGTTTATGCAAGGAGGGCACCAAATGTGCCCTTCAAAGCATCCTGATGACTTGGCGAGGTTACCCCTCCCAAACCTTATAACACCTATTTCTAAGGGAGAGGGTGCTACTTCCCTCTCCCACAGGAAATCCTTTGTTCTGCTTTACTCTGCCTAAGCTGGTCAAGCAGCAGGAGGGCAGAAATCTGTCTGTGGGGTGTCAGTAGCACGGGCTGCCCGGAAAACTCCAGAAGACTGGTAGGAGCAACGCTGGGGTCCTCTGAGGAGCCCCCAGAGTGCATGGAATCATAGAACCAATTATGGTAACACTATTGGGGTATGATTCTGACATGTTAGATACCAAACATGCCCCGGTTCGGAGGTACCATTATGTAGCTTGACACAGGTCCAGTACATGGGTAAAATGGCTTCCCTGCACTTACGAAGTCTGTGTAATGGAGCTGGAGTCCATAGGGGCACCTCTGCTCATGCACGGGTGCCCTCATATACACAGGTACCTGCACCCTGCCCTCTGACATAGGAGGGCCTACCATAGGGGTGACTTACAGTGACCTGGTGCAGTGACCTGTAGTGAAAGGTGCATGCACCTTTTCATGCAGACTGCAATGGGAGGTCTGCAGACACATTTTGCATGGGTTCCCATGGGTGGCACAATACATGCTGCAGCCCATGGGGAACCTGTGGTGCCCCAATGCCCTGGGTGCCTAAGTACAATATACAAGGGACTTATATGGGGGCACCAGTATGACAATTGTGGCAAGTGCAAAGTCCTAAGCAAAAAAAAAATTAGAGGGAGAGAGAACAGTCACTGGCGTCCTGGTTAGCAGAACAGTGAAAACTGTCAAGGCATACTGACAGCAGGCAAAAAGTGGAGGTAACCATGCCAAAAAGAGGGTACTTTCCTAGACCACTCTCTTCAGAAGTTGCACCGATGATGAGATGGTGGGAATGAAAACAGAAATGAAAACTCTCAAAGCTGTGTGTCTAGATAGACCAAAATACGAGAGAAAATCTTTCAGACTCTTCCAGTGCATTTTCAACCCTCAGAGGGTTCAAACCTGTCATTAGTACTCAGGTCAATCTCAGCAAGAACACCACAGACTTAGAGGATGCTCGAACCAACAGCTTACTCAAGGGGGTATACAGGCAACAACATTCAAGCCATGAGTCCTTCCTTCCCCCTCTTCTTTTACCCACTCCGGTAGGGGGAAGCATTTCTCATTATCTGGCAGCGTGGCAAAATAACACACAAGATGTCTGGGTTCTGAAGATTTTGTAAAATTGGTATTGTCTCAGGTTCACCAGCCCACCACCGTACATACTTTCAAAATCAGCCAATTGCCATTTCCCATTGCTACGGTCGGAAGTCAACATCCTCTTACAGAAAAAGGTGTTGGAAGCTGTTCCTAACAAACAATGGAGAACAGGCATTTACTTCAGGTACTTTGTGGTGAAAAAGAAAGACAAGAACCCATACCCATACTCGACCTCAAAGTAGCCAAGTGGGTTTGTCAAAAAGCATTCCGAATGGTAGCAGTACTTCATATCTATCCCCAATTACACCAGGGAGATTGGCTTTGCTCCATCGACCTTCAAGATGCACACTTTCATATTCCAATCGACAGAAAGTGTCAAAACTTCTTGGGGTTTGTTGTGGGGCAAGACCATTACCAGTACACAGAACCTCCATTTGGCTTAAATTCAGCAACCAGAAGATTCTCAAAGTGCATGGCAGAAGTGGCGGCCCATCTCAGGAAGCACCGAATCGTCTACCCAGATCTGGACGACTGACTCATAAAGGCGTCCATTTCTTAAGAAGTCCAAAATAATTTCAACTTGACTTGCAATCTCCTTCAATGATTGGGGCTTCATGTAAATCACAACAAGCCCACTCCCATTCCGGCTCAGAATTTACATTTAATTGGGAGCCCCCATCTACACCATGTAGGCAAAAGAGTGTGTGACGCATATCGATCCTTCGAAGTGTCAATCTCTCACAAAGGTATCTCATTCAACAGTGAGGGCAGTGTCCTCTCTTCTTGGTTTGATGGCCTTCATCTTTCTCACTTCAAACATTTGCCTACACATGCAGCCTTTCCATGAATGCCTCAAGGACCAGTGGGACCAACTAACGTACAACTGGGAGTACAGGATCTAAATGTCCCTTCACGCCAAACAGTCCTTGAAATGGTGGTGCTCTCCAGCCAAATTTCCTGCAAGGAATGCCTGGAAGAAAATTGCGAATGGGTCTTGCACGACAAGGTCGTACAAAACATCTTCCAACTGTGGGGCACTCCAATCATTGACTTGTCCACCACAGTAGAAAACAAAAATGCTGCAGCTTCGCCTCAAGGTACTTCCAACCAGGGACACTGGGGAATGCCCTATGTACATTTCTTTTTGCCTTTCCACCAATTCCCCTGATACCAGCGGTCCTCATCAAGCTGTGCCGCTCGAGAGCCACGATGATCCTAATAGCTCCAGAGTGGCCACGTCAATGGTGGTTCACGGACCTTCTTCACCAGTCAGAGTTTCCACATCTCAAACTGCCATGAAGACCTGATCTTATAACGAAATTTAGAGGCTAGATGGTTCACCCCAATCTCTCCTCCTTGAATTTGGCTGCATGGCTCCTGGGACAGTGCAATAAGGACATTCAAACCTGCCACAAGACTGCATGAGAGTCCTCAAGGAGGTTAGGCGGCCTTCACCATGTTCTGCATATGCCTTCAAGCGGAAGGAATTTTGCATTTGGTGTTCCTCTAAGAACGTGGACCCTACAACTTGCCAAGAAGAGGTCATTCTTTGGTACCTGCTACACTTGGCTAAATCTGGTTTACAATTCTCTTCCATAAAGGTTCATCTAGCAGCTCTTACTGGTTACAGGAAATGTCCTTCACAAATCTCTTTTTTCAAAGTCCCTGTAATAAAAGATTATCTAGAACTGTTGAAGATATCCAAGCACTATGCTTTCACAAACCATACACAGTCTTTTACTCTAACAAAGTGCTTATGAGGACTGACTCTAAATTCCTCCCTAAGGTTCTTTTGCATTTCCATGTCAACCAGACCATCTCGTTATCAACATTCTTTCAGAATCCCCCTACTCCAGCTGAGAGAACACTTCATTTTCCTCTTATTTCAAAGTCCCTGTAATAAAAGATTATCTAGAAGTGTTGAAGAATGTTTCCCTTCCATTAGTTGCCCTTCACCTCCTTGGAAGCTTAACATAGTCTTTTCATGTCTTATGCAGGAAACCTATGAGCCAATTCACATGGCCTCCCTGCAGCACCTTTCTTGGAAAACAGCTTTCCTGGTAGATAAAAATCAGCCAGCAGGGTTAAGCACTATGCTTTCACAAACCATACACAGTCTTTTACTCTAACACTGTGGTCGTGAGGACTGACTCAAAATTACTCCCTAAGGTTATTTTGAATTTCCTTGTCAACCAGACCATCTTGTTATCTACATTCTTTCAGAATCTCCCTACTCCAGCTGAGAGAACATTTCATTTTCCTCTTATTTCAAAGTCCCTGAAATGTAATAAAAGATTACCTAGAAGTGTTGAAGAATACTTTCCCTTCCATTAGTTTTCCTTCACCTGCTTGGAAGCTTAACGTAGTCCTTTCATGACTTATGCAGGAAACTTTTGAGCCAATTCACAAGGCCTCCCTGCAGCAACTTTCTTGGTAAACAGCTTTCCTGGTAGATAAAACATCAGGCAGCAGTGTTAGCGAGATCCAAGCACTATGCTTTCACAAACCACACAGTCTTTTACTCTAACAAAGTGATCATGAGGACTCACTCAAAATTCCTCCCTTAGGTTATTTTGGATTTCCATGTAAACGAGACCATCTTGCTATCTATATTTTTTTCGGAATCCCTCTACTCCAGCTGAGAGAACACTTCATTTTCTAGATCTGAGGAGAGTCTTGAAGTTTTATCTGGATAAGACATGTGACATCCGCAGATCAAACCAATTGTTTATCAACTATGGTCCAGTCCATACAGGGTTAGCCACATCTAAACAGTCCATCTTCCAATGGATAGTTTCCTGTATCCTGTTGGGCTATTAAAAAGCTAACAAAACACTAACAGGTAGGCAAAAAGCTCTCTCCACTAGAGGTAAAGCGGCTACTGCAGCTTCAATGAGGAATATCTCCATAGCGGATATTTGCAAAGCAGCCACTTGGAGATCTGTTCACACATTCATCAAACACTACTGCTTGGACTTAGGTGCTAGAGCAGATGTTCAAGTAGGACAGGCCTCACTCAGAAAATTGTTTGCTTAAATTGGGCTATCTATTTCATTCCTCTGCCTTCTCCAGAGCTTTTAGTAGGGTTGGGCTTGCTACTTTATTCAGTGCTTATGACTATCAATGGAGTTCCCCTAGGAGAGAAGGAACAGTTTCTTACATGCCTCTCCAGTTCACTCGTAGGGGAACCTCCATTAAAGTCATAAGCAACCTTCCCTCCTCCCCGGTGGAGTGGACAGAGGTACATATATCCCATACATACATTCTAGCATTGTCTCAAAAATAACTGAGGCAACTGTCACTTGCTGAGCATGATGGGATACTGATGGTCTCTGGGTCCTTAAAGGCACATTCTCATTTTAACTCTTTAACTCGTATACTGACAGCCTATGGGGCTACACTGTCCTGCTTCACTTCATCTCGCTACTTCTTAAAAAGGGTTTGTGAAAGTCATTTATGTTGTTTTACCAAAACATCATAAACATTATATACATATATAACTCCCCTGGCCCTTTTTGGACTCTAAGATGAAGAACTAGGCCATTTTTACCTACTCCTATAGGCTGCATAATAACTTTCTCCCTTAAGTGACTCTGCAGGCCTTTCCAAAGAAGGCAAACATTACACTTAAGAAGAGATGTGTGAAGAAATAATGCCCAGGGGTCTCCACACCTGGGTGGGACTATTCAGTGCTTATGACTTCAATGGAGATTGCCCTACAAGAGAACTAGAGTTACAAGTAAGAAACTGTTCCTTCTGTTACCTAAACCTCCAGGAATTCGCAGGAACTCAGAAAATTCTCACCACCAAGCATTTACCCACTTGTCCCAGTAACAAGGCTACCACACTTGTGTGACTGGGCCTAGTGGTTGTGATAGGAATGGATCAAACAAGGGTCAGTGGGACTCCCATTGGGGATGTTAGGCAAAGTGTGGAGTTTGCAGGGCATTTCCAAGTAAGAAAAACTTGTGGGATCCACGAGAAGTACACCACCTTAGAAAATTCTGCTTCACACCTCCCCCCCTGCAGGAACTGTTACACTTGGTGGTGAGCCTCAAAGGCTCAGGCCTCCTGTTACAGTGCCCCAGGACATTCCTGCTAGTGGATATGCCCGCCCCCTTGGATCAAGCCCCATTTTTCACAGCAGTTCTGGCGGGAAAATTAGGAAAAACAAGGAGTGACCATTTCAGCTGAGACCACCCCTAAGGTGTCCAGAGCTGAGGTTATCCCCTCCTTGCACAATCCTTCATCTTAACCAACCTCATGAGAGTAGCCATTGGCTACTGCCCTCTGACCCCTGTGACGCCCCTAAATCTAATATTTAGGGGCTCCCCTGAACCTTACTCACCAGATTCCTGGTTACCTCAAGAAGAAAGAAGAAGGACTGCCAAGCCGGCCCCAGCAGTGAGGCTCCAGACAACAACTGACTTGGCCCCAGCCTTACCGACCTGTCTGTAGCATCACACACCCCTGCTCAAAAAGGTGACACATCCTGCAGGACAAGCGACCTCTCTAAACCCCAAGAGGACTGCCTGCCTGGCAGAGGACCAAGAACTCCAGAGGACAGCGGCCATGTCCAGAAGAAACCCTCCAACAGGACTCCAAAGCCGACCTGGATCTGCGAGCCCCACCCACTCTGCACCCGACGCTCACAGCCTGAGTCCAGGTGGCCCACCGATCCAGAGAAAGTCCCTGGGCAATTCTGACTTCGAGTCCACTCTGGGTTGACCCCTCCTGGCCAACACAACGATGTCTGCAGCCTGAATCCAGAAGACCCCCCCCCGACCAGATCTGACAAAGATCCCCTTGCCTATGGAGACCCCTGTACCCGCAGCCCCCTTGCCTTGGGGAATCTGACCTACAATCCAGCAATGTCCAGCAGGTGCCTCCCCTACCTGCCAAGCCTTTGGTTTCCTGAAACCGACCCTCAGGGGTCCCCCTATTGAAAAGCATTGGGTGTCCAGCTCTGTGTTTGCACCCTGCACCCGGCCGCCCCTGAGCCACTGAGGGCTTGTGTTTCGTATGACCCCACCCAGTGCTTACCTAAACCTACCAAGGCCTGTGTCCTGAAACCATGGGTACTTCCCTGCAATCTGCTTTACACCAAGCACCCCTAGTCCTCCTAGGATTCCATTGTAAACCTAATGCCAACTATGAACTCTACACCCAGCCGGCCCCATGTTGCTGGTGGTACACTTTTGGAGTCAGCCTAAACTTTGACCTATGGACATCCTAACCCCCAAAGACTGGAATCGTAAGTCGTATACTTACCTGTTAACTGTGCTAAGACTCCCCCCCCGACAGGACTCTATTGACTCCTATGAAAAATTGCACAGTGTCATTTTTTGAAACAGGTAAGTGTTACTTACTGGTAAACTGCTTTACCTGCAAAAAACAAACAAAATACATTAGATACATACCTATTGACAACTGTACTTACCTGCAACAAAGACCTTCCGGTTCTAGAAATAAAGTAACAAACTATATTTTTGCCATATAAAACAATTGGCCTGGAGTTAGTCATTATTGAGTGTGTGCCTAATTTCTTGACTGAGTGTACTGAGTGTACAACGAATGCTTTGCACTACCTTCTGATAAGCCTAACTGCTCGACCACCCTACCACAAAAGAGAGCATTAGTCTTATCTACTTTAGCCTCCGTTAAGCCTCTGGGGAACCCTTGGACTCTGTGCACCCTATACCTCATTTTGGTATAGTATATACAGAGTCGGCTTCCTACAGTTAGTTGGTTAATCTCATGAGTTTTACACTTCCCCTAGTGTACTAGAGCAGTTCCTGGAGACCATACAGGAAGTAATGTCACAACTTCCGCCGGGCGTGACACGTCTGGGAGGTGATGTCAATGCAGCCATGGACCCTGAAGCAGACTCCACGGGCACCCCCTCTGCGGTTCAGTGTGCCCGAACCAAACTTCTGCACCACTGGGCCAGCGGCCTAGGCCTATGTGATGTATCTGGTATCCTAGGACACGACAATACACACACACACGTCAGCAGCCCACCACGCACACGCGAGGAGACTTCTTTCTCATGCCAGCCCCAGACTTTCTCACAGTTACAGAACCACAGATCCTCCGCCACGAAATCTCTGACAATGCAGTGCTTCTTCTGTGGGTAGGTAGCCCCGACACTACTCAGCACCCCATGTGGTATTTAAACGTGTAGCACCTTCAGGATAATACATATGCCAAAGCCTTGAGCGAGGAACTCAAGCGCTAATACAAGCACAATGTTGGGTCAGTGCAATCGCCGGGCTCTTTGTGGGCTGCCTGCAAGGCCACCCTTCGGGGACATGGCAGACACCTTCTTAGGATAGCAGAGCGCACCAGACTCAAGCAGGTAACAAGACTCGAAGCCCAGGCATTGTGCATTAAAGCGCAGCTCTCTCCTGCCACCCATGCAACTACCACCAGACAGCTGGTGTCGATACAAGAAGAGATCTGTCACCTTTCTCTTGAGTCCGCATAACACATGTGGCAAACCTCAACCGCCCGGTTATATGGATGGGGGGACAAAAACGGCAAACTGTTGTACTGGCTGGCATCCCAACCCCTGCTCAGTAGAATCATCCCGAAGATAACTGATGACTCAGGCCACTCCTGTAGGGCACCCCTGTCTACTGCCAAAACCTTTGCTGCTTACTGTGCTAGGCTCTATATTGACCTGTTGCGGCCCTGACAGGAGTGTGCCCCCCCCCCTCCTCCAAGATGTGTCCCTCCCCCGAATCTCCATCACTGAGCAGCGGCAGCACGAGGGAGCAAATTAATGTAGCTAACTTGATTCCTGGCCCCAGGTAACATACCAGGTCTGGACTGCTATCCTGTGGAATACTATAGTAAATATAGGGAACTGTTAGCCCTGCAATTGCTAAATTTATACGCTTAGGCAGTGCAGAAAGAAGCTTTTCCCCCAGAGCTCGAGCAGGCCACGACTGAAGTGATCTCAAAGGTGTTGGTCCCATTACACCCCGCAAGGGATTGTTTTGATTGGCAACACAATACTCCAGTCCATCGCAACAGCTTTTGGTACTTGCGCATTACTGTCGACCTGATGCCTGAGTTGGCCTGGTCCCTCGATATCACATCGCTTGCCCGAAAGATTAAAGAAGACCTCAGTAGATGGCAAACATTGCCCCTTAAAGTTCTGGGCAGGATCGCCTTGTATAAGATGATGATACTGCCCCGATTTCTCTATTTCCTTCAGAACTTCCCTCATCAGCTCTCCAAACACTGGTTCGATTAAATGGACTCAGTAGCAAGACAATTACTGTGGTATAACTTGTGCCCCCGGCTAGCATTCCACACCTGTAAGAGCGACATTTACGAGGGTGGACTCGGGCTGTCCAACCTATACCTTTACTATCTCGCTACACAATTGATGGTGATCAATGAATGGCTGGGAGGGGGTGGTCGGATCCGGCATACCAGCTTCAGCTCCTGACCCTGGGATTCCCTAAGCTCTTGGCGCTGTTGTATGGTGCTCCCCTTTCCAGGGCGATTCCCGTAGTGACAAAATTGGTGTTTGAGGGATGGGGGGGCGGCTCTGCGTGAAAAAGGCTGGTGGGTAAAGCTCACCCAGCAGACACCTTTGTGGCAAGGAATGTGGCTTGGGGAGGTCTCCGCTCTGGAAGGCTTTTAACAAGTGGGACAGCATTTGCATTACACTCCTTGGGGATGGCTGGAGAGGCTCTCATATGTTGCCATTTCAAGAACTGCAACAGCAGTATTCCCTCTCCACCACACAATTCCACAAATATAAGCACCTTCAATAAGCGTTGGGGGTCCATGTTCAAACTGGCATGGTCCTCCCCGAGTTTAGCCCGGTGGAAGCAAAGGTTCTGATGGTGAGCCTGGGAAGGAGCGGGGTGTCCCAAATATACCTCTCTCTGATCATAAACTCGATGGAAACCCTTGAGGGCCTTAGGATTCAGTGCAAGGGCTGGCTGGGGCAGCAGGAGGAGGAAGATTGGCGAGACGCCTTGATGGCCCGAGAGTCCTGACCTTGTCCTCATGTCACCGATTAGTACAGACATATTACTTTCACTGTGCATACCTTGCCCCTGACATGATGCATAGGGCGGGTCTCCGGGCCCACTCTGACTGTCCTCACTGCTCCCAACCCAACACCGATGTCTTCCACATGGTGTGGTCCTGCCCATACTTAGATAAGTATTGGAGGGTGGTCGCTCAGCTCTCTGCCATACTGAGGGGCATATTTATACTCTGTTTGCACTGAATTAGCATCATTTTGTTTACTCTAATTCAGTGCAAAAATAACTCCATATTTATACTTTGGCGCTAGACAAGTCTGGCGCCAAATTTATGGAGTTAAAGTCATTTTTTGGACGTGGAAACCTACCTTGCCTTAATAAGATGCAAGGTAGGCGTTCCCGTGCAAAAAATTACTCTATGGTCTTAACGCCATATTTATACTTCTGTGCAGAAATGGTGCACAGGAGGGAGGAGGGGTCAAAAAAATGGAGCAAAGCTTGCTTTGCCCCATTTTGTAATGCCTGGGTCAGGGCAGGCGTTAGGGGACCTGTGGGCCTATTTCCAGGGTGGAACACCATGGAATAAGGCCACAGGTGCCTCCCCCAGGCCCCAGGGACACCCCCACCCACACCAGAGGGACAGCGGAGGATGGGGGACCCCATCCCAGTTAAGTACATGTAAGTACAGGTAAGTACAGGTAAGTATTTTATTTTATTTTTTAAAGTGCCATGGGGGGCCTGAAATGGGCCCCCATACATGGCACAGGGTGCAAAGGCCATGCCCATGGGACTCTGGTCCCCTGTGCTAGCCACTGGTGTGGTGGGCATGACTCCTGTCTTTTCTAAGATAAGAGTCATGTGATACGGATGGTTTTGCATCAGAAAATGACTCTAGGCAGGTTAGAGTCATTTTTTTTAAACTCTAAACTGCCTAACGTCATTTTTGGGTGCAAAACCCCCTTCTTCCAAACCGCCAGCCCCACCTGACTAAAGCCTTTTTTTTTACACTAGCCTACCCTTTGCACTGGCTTGCACCATTCCATAAATATGGTGCACAGAAAAGGTGCAGGCCGGTGCTAAACTGGTTCAAAACTCCATTAGTGCAGTTTTGCACCAAAAAGTATAAATAAGGGCATGAGTGTGGTAGTTGGGGTGGCTCAGTTGCCTATTCTGCTGGGTGTCCTTTAGGATTTGGGGGGCAGCAGGGCTGACCGCACCTTCCTGGGAACCGCATTGCAGGTGGCGAAAAGAGATAGGGGGTCATTCTAAGTCTGGCGGGCGGCGGAGGCCGCCCGCCAGACTTCCCCCTCCGAAATACCGCGGAGGGTATTCTAAGTTTTTCCCTGGGCTGGCGGGCGGTCGCCAAAAGACCGCCCGCCAGCCCAGGGAAAAACTCCCTTCCCACAAGGATACCGGCTCGTAATCGAGCGGAGTGGGAAGGTGCGACGGGTGCTGTTGCACCCGTCGCGTATTTCACTGTCTGCCAAGCAGACAGTGAAATACTTGTAGGGGCCCTCTTACGGGGGCCCCTGCAGTGCCCATGCCAGTGGCATGGGCACTGCAGGGGCCCCCAGGGGCCCCGCGACCCCCCCTACTGCCATCCGGTTCCCGGCGGGCGGACCGCCGGGAACTGGATGGCGGTAGGGGGGGTCGGAATCCCCTCGGCGGCGCAGCTAGCTGCGCCGCCTTGGAGGATTCAATAGGGCAGCGGTACACTGGCGGGAGACCGCCAGTGTTGCCGGTCTGACCGCGGCTTTACCGCCGCGGTCAGAATGCCCTGCGGGGCACCGCCGGCCTGTCGGCGGTGCTCCCGCCGACCCTGGCCCCGGCGGTCAAAGACCGCCGGGGTCAGAATCACCCCCATAGAGTTGCCAGCTGCATGTCAGCGGAAGCCCCTCCACTAACCTGGTGGAAGCGGGGGTGGATTGGTGCGCCCAGTGGGAGAAACCGATATTCGAGTCATGAGGGTGCACAGCCAAGTATGACCAAGTGTGGGGTAAATGGAGGAGAACTGTGATGCCAAATATGGTGTGAACATCTGGACTGGGGCATCTTGAGCCTCAGCAATCTCAATAGATGGGTGTATGCTCCCATTATAATTCCCATAAGGCTGAAGGAAAGGATAACTTAATTGAGTAGTCTCCTCGATGAGTCACACATGCCCCTTTTTTAGGTTTCTGGCTGACTCTAGTGCCTTTTATATCACATATATATTCCATCAAGGTGGAGTTATGACTTCGTGAAATATTGTATGGAGATAGGTACATTTTCATACATTTGTGCCCTCATATATATTTATATTTAGTGGCCCGCCATTGTTTCGCCCATTACTTTCATTCAAGATTAGTGACCTGCACTCATAATGATATACATTGGTATTGGCTCTCCATTCTTTTAGTTTGTCTCATTTCTTTACTTAAGATTAGAAACCAGCATGTTTCTATCTACTATGCTTCCTTACACTACTAGTGAAATAGGCATCAGTGCTCGCTGGCGTTCACAACCCAAACCACTTTTTCCAGTATTTCTTGTTAGCCAAACGCGCATTCTGGTATTTCGGAGATTTTCAGCATTTGCCACAGAATCCATCATCTGCTGCACAATCTGCAAATTTTAACTATAAAAATTGTTTCTAGCTTAAATGTTTCAAAAGTGACCACAGCACAGTGGAAGGCCATTTGCAAAGGTTGACTGGCCACCCTTCTGTTGCTTATTGCTATATTTGGGTGTTAAACTGTTAACAAGGGGGGGGGTCCAACCAAATCTGAGAGCGTGTTAACAAGTATGCAAATTACAAAAAAATGCATTACATTATGTGCATAATTTGCTTTTCGTTGCTGCATAATTTGGCCCTCACCTGCTGCATAATTCTAGTGATTCGAGTATAAGTGACTTCTGGCATGGTCAGTATTTTTTGCAGTTTGCCTGATGTCACTTTCTTGCTTGACGCTTACCACACTTTTCTTAGGTTATTCCCCCTAGCCTGCAACTTCTGCATAAACTTTTGGGAAATTTCAAAGTATTGAACAACGTTGCCAACAAAACATTACCAACAGAACGCAGCATTGCCAGCTCCTCAAAGAGGATTGGATTAAAGTTTGAAGAAAAGTCAGACAATCTAACAAAATGATTGAAGCAATCTTACAATTCGCAAGGCTTATTTTATGTTGTCAGCGATGTCCTTAAGATTATCCTCTGCCTGTTATTTACACAGACTGTCCATACATTCAGGTCAACATTTATTGTCCCTTACTGATCACTGACCTTTGCCCATAATTTCCATACTTGCTTTATCTCTTGACACCTGGAGGCATATTTATACTCTGTTTGCACCAAATTAACATCATTTTTTTTTACTCTAATTCGGTGCAAAACTAACTCCATATTTATACTTTGGCACCAGTCCCGTCTAGCTACAAATTTATCGAGTTAAAGTCATTTTTTGGATGTGGAAACCTACCTTGCCTTAATGAGATGCAAGGTAGGCGTTCCTGTGCATAAAATGACTCTGTGGCCTTAACGCCATATTTATATTCCCATGCAAAAATGGTGCACAGGAGGGAGGAGGGATAAAAAAATGGTGCAAAGCTTGCTTTGCCCCATTTTTTAACACCTGGGTCAGTGCAGGCATTAGGGGACCTGTGGGCGTATTTCCATGGTGGAACACCATGGAATAAGCCCACAGCTGCCCTCCCAGGGCCAGGGACACCCCGGCCCACATCAGAAGGACAGCGGAGGATGGGGGACCCCATCCCAGGTAAGTACAGGTAAGTATTTTATTTTATTTTTCAAAGTGCTACAGGGGGCTCTGAAATGGGCCCCCATACATGGCACAGGGTGCAATGGCCATGCCGAGGGGACCCTGCTCCCCTGTGCTGGCCATTGGGGTGGAGGGCATGACTCCTGTTTTTCCTAAGACAAGAGTCATGTGGTATGGATGGTTTTGCGTCAGAAAATGACTCTATGTATGTTAGAGTCATTTTTTTACTCTGAGCTGCCTAATGTAATTTTTTGGTGCAAAACCCCCTTCTTTCATACCACCATCTCCACCCGATTAACAAAATTCTTTTTACACTAGCCTACCCTTTGCACCGGCTTGCACCATTCCATAAATATGGTGCCTGGCTGGTGCACAGAAATGGTGCAAGCCGGTGCTAAACTTTTTGGTGCAAAACTGCGTTAGTGCAGTTTTGCCCCAAAAAGTATATATCAGGGCCCTAGTCTGCTGGTTGAAAATAGTCTGTAAATCGTAGTCTTAAGGGAGTGGTATGGATTTAAATTTAGAAAGTGCCCTGGGATAGGAGTGTTGCTGTCATCTCAGCACAGCGCAGAATGCTACTCTGCTCATTTTGGACCCTCATGTGCCTCTCTAGTGTGCTAACACTGCTCAGTCCGTGCTTTGATGGGTGGCGGGTGCCACACAGTTGGTAGCATGCTGCACTTAGCTGGTGGTGACCTATGGACAGTCAAGCATGTCTTCTAGCGGTAGTATTTGAGCCAGGTGGTGACATCCAGTAACAGCTAGACTGGCCCTGTGGCTACTAAGGCTGCTGCTGGGGTTTGGTGTTCACTCGGTTTTACTACCAGTCAGGGCTGGAATTATAGCTTTTTAGGTTGAAGCCTACCAGACAGTTGGTTTGCAAATGACATCTTGGGGACATTCAGGAAGCTTCCCTGGGAATGCATACCACCCATTGCTTACTATTGGCTTGGTGGTTTGTAACTCACATTTGCTTGCTTTCTATTTGCTGGCTTTATTTGTTTCAGGCAGTCTAGCATGAGTTTGTCCCTTCCCTTGTCCAACCCCTATTTACGGTATTCTTCTACCAGTACTGAATTTATGTAAACAGGCCTTTAAATCTTGTTCTTATGTTGTCACATTTGCTGTACATTCAAAGACTGAGGTCAACTGTCAGATTATGTCTTCCAGGGAGTTTGGTGTTTACTTTTCCTTCTCTTACTTCAAAGTGGGAGGATTTATTTGACAATCATGCGGGCTACTCGGGGTGAGCTGGACGATGTTATTTATTTTCTAGCACAAAACAAAATTTAAATGTCTGCAAATGAACTGGCCAGATATTTCAGGCTATGCCAGAATAAGGAATGCACAAGTGAAGCACATTTTTGGTAACTCTGAAGTGTGGTGGAAACAAATATTTTAATACGGTCAAAACAAATCAATTCACTAGGTGATGACATTTCCACACATTATCATTTGAGTGCTGTGAGTATACGTTTATGAGTAAACCTATGTCTGTGCAAATGTAATGGTCATTTCAAGTGAAGATGTGTTGTTTGTAATGGCAGGGTGCTACCATACCATGCATACTTCACTTTACCCTAATCCACACCACTGCAGTTTACTCTGCGCCACTCCACACTACGCCATTCCACACTGCGTCAGTGCACTATACTCTGCTCAACTCTACTTTACGCCACTTCAGATGATGACTCTCTTCTATACACCACTCTACTATAGGCCAGTGCACTGTACCCTACACTACTTTATGCCCCACTGCACTTTTTGTGACTGCACTCTACGCCAGTCCATTCTAATCTACTCTGAACCACTTCACTGTATGGCACTGTATTATATGTCGCTTCACTCTACTCTCAAACAATCTATTCTATGCTACTGCACTCTACGCCACTATTTCACTCTGTGCCGTTCCACTCCACGCCACTTCAATCTACCCTGCATCACTCCACTCTGCCCTATTGCACTCCACGCCACTCTGCTCTAGGCAACTACACTCTGTGCCACTGGACTCTATGCCAATGCACTCTACACCATTTTACTAAAACCAATACACTCTACTGCACCACACTCTACACCAGTCTACTCTGCACCACAATCAATCAATCATTTCTAAAGAGCGGCTAATCACCTGCAGGGTCTCAAGGTGCTGTTTGCAGGCGTGCTGCTCAATCGAAAAGCCAGGTCTTGAGGTCCTTTCTAAACTGCTTCAGTGATGCAATCTGCCTGAGTTTGAGAGATTTGCACCACTCTACGCCGCTGCACTCTACACCATTACACCCTACGTCACTTCACCGCTCTACGGCACGCTACACCACTGCACTCTATGCCACTGCACTCCACTTTGTGCCACTCTATGCCATTCTACACCACTACACTACACCAATCTGCTCTATGGCACGCTGATCTACTGTGCACTGTTGCACTCTGACACATCACTCTACACCCCTCTACTCTACGTCTCTCTACTCTGCAACACTCTACTCCATTCTGCAGTGCACCACTGCATTCTTCGTTGCTGCACCACTCTACACAAATGCACTCTTTGCCAATGCACTCTGACACTCTACTCTGCAAAACTGCACTCTCCACTGCTGACCTCAGTGCCACTCTACTCTGCACTCTATGCCACTCTACTATATACCGCTGCACTTTACACTGCACCACTCCATGTCACTCCACTCTAAGCCATTTCGCTTTACGCCAATGCACTCTATACCACTTTACTCAAAACTAAAGCACTCTACGCCATTGTAATCTGCACTTATGCCAATTTTCTAGTTCACTCTGCTCCATTCCACACTCTAACACTACTCTACCCTGCCATTTCACTCTCCTACACTTCTCAGCTCTATGCCACTCCACTCTATGAAAATCCATTCCAATTTGTGTCACTCTACTCTACAACACTCTAATTAACTTCCTATAGTCTACTCCCCTCTGCTCTACACCACTCCATGCTAGGCCACTCTACAACACTACTGCTGTGACACTCTACTCTACTCTGTGCACTCGGCTCTACTCCACTCTACGCCCATCCACTGTACAACACTCTACTCCCTTCACAACACTCTACACCACTCCACTCTGCCACTCCATTTCATTCCACACCACTGTACTCTATGCCACTTCATAACACTCCACTCTACCCCACTTTATTACACCTCACTTGACTCTCCATTACCCCACTACTTTTTAGCCATGCTGAACAGCAGCCACGCTGGTGTGCAACATGTCAAAAATATATTGGCAAAGCCAATAGCTCTTACATAGGCAAGACCTATTGCCTTTGCCAATGCTTTTTGCATTTTGGACGCCCGCATAGGTCACTCATGGCAGCACACCCAAGTTGAAAAGAAGGAAAAGTGCCAATGCAAGGGCCCCTGTCCCATGACTGTTGTAGTGTTACATCATGTTTGGCAACAGCATGTAGGATGCCCGAGGGAGGGGGGAATGGAAAGGTTCCCTGAGGGTGTAAGGGTAGTTGGTTTAGTCTAACATATGAGTTAGACTAAACAGGTAAATAAAAGTCAGACAGGAAAGTGTGTGGTCAGTTAGAAGACCATCAGTTACTAGTACAACTGTGTCTGTGTCATTCACTGGGAGCTGCACCATCAGAACACTACATTGGTGATAAAGAGGCTGCACAGACCCTCCACATGTGCCTGCAACTCGCCTCTTTCTCCCACTGTCAACGATGTAAGTGCTGCCCAGGCACAACCGCTCAGCACGCAAGCCTTTGGAATAACGTCCTGCTGCCTCCACAGCAGCTCCCGATCTGCCTCTACAGCCCTGATGAAGGCCCACTGAGGGTTGCTGGCCCGGCATGGCCACAACTCCTGCCTGCACTCTCGAGCCCAAAGAGTTTGAGCCTGCAGGTGTCAGCTTCACATGAGGCCCCACCTCCCCGCCTCCCCGCAAGGTAGAAGCGATGTGGCTGGACCATGGTTGCCACTCCCATTTTTCTGGGCCTGGAGTGCACTCGCTGAGTCTACTTGCATGCCCATTCCCCTGGGCCCCATAGGATTATCTAATGCAGCAGGCTCCTGCAGGAGCCCCTCCACCCAGCAGCTCCAGCAGGGTAGAATAACCCACCAGCGTGACTGAACCGAGTGCTTTAGACGGCTGCCTCTGCCATGGGGCTGGGACTTCAAGTGGTTGCCTTTTAATAGTACCTGGCCTAGGCACAGACACCTGAGTGCCCCTCAGCGGCTGCCAGTAAAGGATACCCATGCCCTACATGCTACTTCTGCAGATTGCGGGCTGTAAGCATCGCAGGTCCTCCAACCAACTGGACCACCTACACCCCCGAACGCCCTCAAGAGTATCAGTGGGACCTGGATTGCCTCGCTCCCTCAGCACATCCTGCCTGAAGAGCTTGCACCAACTTGAAGTAAGAGACTGTTGCACTGCCACCCCATGGCCTTGAAACCTATCACGGTCACTGGGCCCCTGGAGGCTGCTCAATGGAAGGCATGGGTTGAGCGCCTTGAGACCTATTTTGAGTCTGTGGACATTGATGCTGCAAGAAAATGGCCTCTACTCCTTCACCTGGGTGGGACAGACAAATATATCTCTAAGGTGGTGGTCTAAGGTGGGCCCCCACGTGCCTACACGACGCTCATGAATGCCACAACCACACATTTTTAACCTTAACGCTAACCCTGACTATGAGGGTTTCCTCCTCCATCAAGGACGTAAACGGCCGAAGGAGTCCATGGATATTTTCTACAACTGGCTGTAAGAACTAGCGAGCGTGCTGCCAGGTGAAGAGGACTCAGTTAGAGCACAGTTCATACAGGGGTGTGCATCCTTGAAGCCCCGCAAGCGCATTCTGCAGGAGCCGAACATATCCATGGGAGACAGCCTGATCCTTGGGCGGTTCAAGGAACTTTTTAAAGCACAGGCAGACGACATGGACCTGGAACAACCGTCGCCTGTCAAGGAAGAACTTGTTAATATGATACATAATGAAGCTCGCAAGACAAAGCCAGAGTCATCTAAACGGAGATCAACAAGCCGGTCATGCATATGGTGTGAGGGCTCATACCCTGACACAGGTGAGTGCCCAGCATGTGGGAAGACCTGGGGTACCTGCACCAAGCTCAACCATTTCTCCAAAGTATGGCACTCCACTCTGAGGCAGCCTTGCACTCATTCAAAAAATCCATCAGTGCTGTCAACGATCACCTAGTGTTGCTGGCCTAGAGCAACATGAGCAATTACGAACAGGATGTGGTTCACGTAGTGAGGGTGACTGATTCACAGCACACCAAACACTAAGCGACCCCCAAGTACCTCACTGACATTCAAGGCCAAACTGTCTCCGCCCTCATAGGCACAGGGTCCTCCATAAACCTTATAACTGCTGATGTATACCGTAGCCAACCAAAACCACCTGCCCTACGCACCACTAGGATCCAAGTGTATGCTTTTGGTAAATGCTCACCTCTACGACTAGAAGGGATGTGTCATGCAGACATCACTCATGGTCTAGGCCCGCATTTGCTTCATTTTTTGATGCAAAAGCGGCACAAATTTACAAAAGATAATTGTATTTTGTAAGTTTACACTGCTTTTCCGTCAAAACATGATGCAAATGCGGCGCTAAAAAGTATAAATATGGGCCTAGGTATCCCAAGAGGAAACTGGGTTCCGCTGCAGCTGCCAAACCGCCAAGAAGCTCAGCTTAGTGCAGTTAGCCTTCAGTGTACACATCAGTGAGCCTGACAAGCTGATACTAGACTATGCACCCCATTATGATGGTTTCAGATACCTAGAAGGCACAGTTGTCTGCCTACATATTGAAAAATCTGTAGCTCCCAGTAGCTCTTTGACACTGAGGAATAAGCTTCCACTGTCGCCGCAAGGCTGAGAGAGGTCTAAGACTTCTTCAACAAGTGTAAAAAGAACAAATGTTGGACGGAATGCTGAACAATGCAAACATTCACCCCAGTCACAAAGATCTGGGTTTAATCCATCGTTTTTTTGCTCACCTCACCACCCCAGTTTGCACACAGCCATATGCAAATCAGGCTTGACCCTGATCCCCATGGGAACAGTCCAGCCTGAACTGCCAAGCCAGGTCCTCCCTGGACTGGAAATAAGCATCCTAGGACCGGTTTCAGAGTATCACCCTTCATCAGATAGGTTAGCTTGAATCTAGTGGCGCAGTGAGCACAAGACCCACGTCTGGGCATACCCTTCCCACTTGGGGCGACAAATGCAAAGAGAACAGATGATGGTCGGAATGCTGAACAATGCAAACATTCACCCCCAGTCACAAAGATCTGGGATTAATCCATTGTTTTTTTTGCTCACCTCACCACCCCAGTTTGGACCCAACCATATGCAAATCAGTCTTGAGCCTGTTCCCCATGAGAACAGTCCAGTCTGAACTGCCTAGCCAGTTCCTCCCTGGACTGGAAACAAGCATCCCAGGACCGGTTTTAGGGTATCACCTTTCATCAGCTAGGCTAGCATGAATCCAGTGGCACAGTGAGCACAGGACCCACGTCTGGGCATACCCTTCCCACTTGGGGCGACAAGTGAAAAAAGTACAGATGATGGACGGAAGGCTGAGCAATGCAAAGATTCACCCCCAGTAACAAAGATCTGGATTTAATCCATCAATTTTTTGCTCACTACACCACCCTAGTTTGGACACAGCCACATTGAACTCAGTCTTGACCCTGTCCCCCATGAGAACAGTCCAGCCAGAGCTGCCAAGCCAGGTCCTCCCTGGACCGGAAACAAATATCCTAGGACCAGTTTCAGGGTATCGCCCTTCATCAGCTAGGCTAGCTTGAATCCAGTGGTGCAGAGAGCATGGGACCCACGTCTGGGCATATCCATCCCTCTTGAGGCAACAAATGCATGAACGGAATGCTGAACAATGCAAACATTCACCCCAGTCACAAAGATCTGGGTTTAATCCATCGTTTTTTTGCTCACCTCACCACCCCAGTTTGCACCCAGCCATATGCAAATCAGGCTTGACCCTGATCCCCATGGGAACAGTCCTGCCCGAACTGCCAAGCCAGGTCCTCCCCGGACTCAAAATAAGCATCCTAGAACCAGTTTCAAGGTATCACCCTTCATCAGCTAGGCTAACTTGAAGCCAGTGGTGCAAAGAGCATGGGAACCATGTCTAGGCATACCCTTCTTACTTGGGGCAACAAATGCAAAAAGAACAGACGATGAACGGAATACTGAACAATGCAAACATCCACCCCCAGTCACAAAGATCTGGGTTTCATCCATTTTTTTTTTTGCTCACCACACCATCCCAGTTTGGACCCAGCCATATGCAAATCAGTCTTGACCCTGTTCCCCAAGTGAACAATCATGTCCGAACTGCCAAGCCAGGTCCTCTCTGGACTCAAAACAAGCGTCCTAGAACCAGTTTCAAGGTATCATTCTTCATCAGCTAGGCTAACTTGAAGCCAGTGGTGCAAAGAGCACGGGACCCACGTCTGGGCATACCCTTCTTACTTGGGGCAGCAAATGCAAAAAGAACAGATGATGGACGAAATGCTGAACAATGGAAACATTCACCCCCAGTCAAAAAGACTTGAGTTTAATCCATCGTTTTTTTTGCTCACCACACCAACCCAGTTTGGACCCAGCCATATGCAAATCAGTCTTGACCCATTTCCCCATGGGAACAATCCAGCCTGAACTGCCAAGCCAGGTCTTCCCTGGACCGGAAACAAGCATCCCAAGACCAGTTTCAGGGTATCACCTTTCATCAGACAGGATAGCTTGAATCCAGTGGTGCAGTGAGCACGGGACCCATGTCTGGGCATACCCTTCCCACTTGGGGCGACAAATGCAAAAAGAACAGATGATGAACGGAATGCTGAATAGTGCAAACATTCACCCCAGTCACAAAGATCTGGGTTTAATCCATCGGTTTTTTTGCTCACCACACGACTCCAGTTTGGACCCATCCATATGCAAATCAGTCTTGACCCTGTTCCCCACAGGAACAGTCGGGCCCGAACTGCCAAGCCAGGTCCTCCCTGGACTGGAAACAAGCATCCTAGGACCAGTTTCAGGGTATCACCCTTCATCAGCTAGGCTAGCTGGAATCCAGTGGCACAGTTAGCAAGGGACCCAAGTCTGGGCATACCCTTCTCACTTGGGTCAACAAATGCAAAAAGAACAGATGATGGACGGAATGCTGAACAATGAAAACATTCACCCCCAGTCACAATTAATCCATGGGAACAGTCCATGGGAACAGTCCAGCCTGAACTGCCAAGCCAGGTCCTCCCTGGACCAGAAATAAGCATCCTAGGACCGGTTGCAGGGTGATTCTGTAAAGCACAAAACAGAGATCAAAAAGTGCAATCACAGCCTTTATTTAATAGGAAACTGCAAGGGAATGAGAGACATTGCTAGCCAAGAGGCTGCATTTAAAAGCATAACAGAGAAAACTGGCACAGTGCCTTTTAGACCTCAAAAAGCCCCCAGTATCCCATCATGCCCCACAGGTGACTTAGGTCACCTGTGTTTTTCGAGCTAAAAGAGTTAGGATCCTGCAGCACTTTGCCCTGTAATGTCTCTGACTTCTGTCAATAAATTCTCTACAAACCTGCTATTTTTTGTCAGCATTCGATGGATTTAAGTACCTAGTATACACAAACCACTTTTCCTGACTGAAAAGTATATTTTTTCTGTCACGTAATGCCTTCACATTTTGTGAAGATCCCTTCTTGTGGAAAGAAGAAGGCAGATTGATCCACATTCAGTCTGTATTGTTTGTCTTGCTGAATCTCACCTTCCAGAGACATATCAATGCAAAACGCTGTCTAAAAGAACTCTGAAGGACGGGGGAAGATCAGATTGCACAGAGGTGTGGGAAAGTACCTTCATTTTGGCATAGTTACCCCCACTTTTTGCCTGCTGTCAGTGTTTTTTGACTGTGTTCACCGGGATCCTGCTAACCAGGAGCCCAGTGGCTGCGCTCTTTCCCTCTAAATTTGGTTGTTACTGACTTTGCACACCCCACAATTGGGATACTGGTGCCCCCATGAAAGTCCCTAGTATATGGTATCTAGGTACACAGGGCATTGGGGTACCAGGGGTTCCTCATGGTATTATGCCACCCATTGGAGCACATACAAAATGTGTCTGCAGGCCTGCCATTGCAGCCTGCGTGACAAGGTGTTTACACCCTTTCACTAAAGGTCACTGCACCAGGTCACTGTAAGTCACTCCTATGGCAGGTCCTCCTAGCCCAGAGGGCAGGATGCAAGTACCTGTGTGTGGGGGACCCCTGCATGAGCAGAGGTGCCCTTACAAACTCCAGCTCAATTTTCCTGGACTTCGTAAGTGCAGGGAAACCATTTTACCCGTGTACTGGACACAGGTCACTACCTGTGTCCAGCTACATAATGTTAATTCCAAACCTGGGCATGTTTGGTATCAAATATGTTGGAATCATACCCCAATACTGATGCCAGTATTGGTTGTATGATTCCAATCACTATGGGGGCACCTTAGAGGACCCCCAGCTTAGCTCCTACCAGTTTGCAGGGTTTTCCTGGGCAGCCTACGCTGCTACCATCCTACAGACAGGTTTCTGCCCTCCTGCTGCTTGACCAGCTCAAGCACAGGAAGGCAGAACAAATGATTTCCTTTGGGAGAGGGAGGCAATACCCTCTCTCTTGGAAATATGTGTTACATAGCTTGGGAGGGGTAGCCTCCTCAAGCCTCTGGTATGCTTTGAAGGACACATTTGGTGCTCTCCTTGCATAAATCAGTTTGAACCAGTCCAGGGACCCCTGGTCCCTGCTCTGGTGCGAAACTGGACAATGGGAAGGGGTGTAACCACTCCCCTGTCCATCACCACCCCAGGGGTGGTGCCCAGAGCTCCTCCAGTTGGTCACTTGATTCTGCTATCCTGAAACCAAGGGGGGCAGAGGCCTCTGGGAGCATCTGAGTGGCCTTGTCAGGCAGGTGATGTCACAGCCCCCTCTGATAGATGGTCACCCTGCTAGGTGACCAATCCCCCTTTTAGGGCTATTTAGGGTCTCTCTCTTGGGTGGGTCCTCGGATTCAACATGAAAGATTCCAGCAGGACTCCTCTACAACGTCTACTAGGACTTCTGGCCACTAGAACCGCAACTGGACTTCACAGCAACACACAATCGGCAGCTCCAGCAACGACTTCGCTCTGCAACATTGTTTCTCCAGCTCCTTCCAGCAACTGCAACATTTCCCCGGCTGTGCGTCCTCTGAGGGTGGCAAGTCTTCAGTCTGCACCAAGAAGCAAGAAGGAATCTCCCTTGGAGTGAAGGAGTCACTCCCCTGCACCCTCAGGCACCAACTGCATCGATGACCGGCCGCTTGGATCCTCTCCCCTGCAACTCTGCGTGGATCCTGCAGTGGTCCCCTCTACCAGCTGTCCAACTAGGGAGGTGGCGAGTCTTTGCCTCTCCTTGCAGGACAGCATCCCTGTGCACTGCATCTCTTGCAGCTATCAAGGCTTTTTGGCTCTTCTTCCAAGGTATCTTCAGGCTCCATGTAGCCCCGGCCTGCAGCACAGTCTCCTGCCTGCTGCTTCAGTGACATGGAACTCCTCTCAAGGTGTGCTGAGTAGGCCTCACTGTGACTTCTGTGCCTGCTGCCTGTGAGTTGGCTGTGCGGGCTGCATCCTTGACTTCTGGCTCTCCTCACTGCTGAGGGTCACCTGGGACTCCCCTCCTTGGGTTGAGTCCCTCCCGGACCTTCCTAGTCCCCAGCAGCTCTTCTTCTGCAACTCTTGCCTTTGCCAAGGCTTGTTGGTGGGTTTTTTCCACACCACTAACAGACTCTTCTTCCGACGTGGGACATTGACTGCATCAGTTCTGGAACTCTTCCTCTGCTCCTGTGCTACATAGCCGACTCCTTGTCTTTACCGTCGACCTGGTCCTGCATCTCCAGTAGAGTGGGTAGAGGCTCCTACCCCAACCGGGCACTCCAAATGGAATCGGACTTGGTCCCTTTCATTTGCAGGTTCTCTTCTGTCCGGATCCATGTTTTGTTTCTTCCAGTCTTGCTTGGGTCTTGCATAGTCCTTTCAAAAAGTTTACCTGTGGGTTTGGAAAAAAAAGAGGTACTTATCTCTTCTCTACTGGTTGCTGGGGGGGCACTCTGGTACTAACCTTTTGGGGTTCCTAGTTCCACCAGCTCTCCTCTACAGAGTCCACTTCCTTTGGTGGGGGCCTGCTTTTTGCATTCCATTTACTTAGTATATGGTTTGGCCTCCTCCTAGGATCTCTATTATTTACTGTCATTTCACTGTTTTCTATGCCTATTCTTGTTTATTAATGTGTACGTAATAGTATGTTTACTCACCTGCTAGTAGAGTATTGCCTATACAGTATTTTAGTATTTGTGTTACTATAATAAAGTGCCTTTATTTTGTAACACTGTGTGGTTCTTTCATGTGTGTACGTGCTGTGTGACTATAGTGGTATTACATAAGCTTTGCATGTCTCCTAGATACGTTTTGGCTGCTCATCCACAGCTACCTCTAGAGAGCCTGGCTTCCTAGACACTGACTGCACCTCACTAATAGGGGATACCTGGATGTGGTATAAGGTGATAACACCATAGGTGCTTACCACACATTAGGCCAGCTACCTACAAGATGAAAGGCAGGAGCTTCAAGAGGCCCTGGGGAGTCTCAATCCTCCTATAGAGAGCCCTCCTCTCCGAAGAATTCGGGCACAGAGGAAAATCTCATGACGCACATAAGAAACACTCCCCTTGATGTTACCAGGTAGGGCGGTCAAAGCTGGTAGAAATCCTTCTGTGCTTTCTGTCAGCATAAAATCGACGTTGAGAGACCGTTATCACTCTACGTTAAAGACTTCAGTGTCAACAAAGCAGTTGTGGTGGACAAGGTCATGGTCGAAACACTCTGCAGCTGCTCCGATGCCAAAAAGGTATCTGCCATCTGCATCAAAGCACCCGGCTATGTCACCAAGGTCACCGTTGAAACATTCGCCAACAGCTGTGTCAACACCAAGACACCACTGGCCATTGACTTTGAAGCACTCTGCGCTGACAATAGATACACGTCAAACATCAAGACAGTCTTCAACATTGTCAAGTCAACCAGAAAGGTTAAGATCGGCATTGAAAACTCCATCTAAAGGACTGTCAAGGTCAAGAAGTAGATCCCATTCATCAGATCTGCAGATTTTGCCAGTGGAGTCAGTGGAGCCATGGTCTGCGGCACCAGTTAGACCCTCTGCTGATACACTTGTACATTCTTCACCACATTGGCTGGAGAGTGGGTGCAAGTACAGTGATCCTCCTCAGAGTCCTGGTTCATATTATTCACAAACCTAGTCCCCATATTTGCTCACTCCACATATTACGTTGCCAAAGCATACTCCTCCTCTGGCATTCTCTCCAGAGTCACCATCGACACTTCCATGGTGACGTACAGTGTCATTGCAGTTTCCATGCAGGTCCAAGACCCAGCAAGGGCGTAGAGCGCAGAAATCCAGGTTCAGGACTCAGCACAGGCATCAATCAAGGTCGAAGTTGCCAAGAAACAGAGAAACATCCAGATTGCGATGATCCTATTGACCCAGATCATGCCATAGTAGGCATAGATCACCATCCTACCACATCACGCTCCTCTGTGAGGGACTACTCATCAACACTTTTGGACACGCCTCCTGCAAGGGTGTCTCCCCTTGGACAATTTCAGCCATTCACGTGCCAGGAGTCCAAAACACCCAAGCTGACTCGATCAGTCGCACCATTATCAATCATCCTGACTGGATTCTTCACCACAACGTCGTACAACACATCTTTCGAGAATGGGGGCAGCCGCAAATCAACTTGTTTGTAGACGAAAACAACAAAAAATGCCTAAACTACTCATCCAGATCCTCCAGACCAGGGTCTAAGAGGAATGCCATTTTGACAGCATAGATCCTGAATTAATCTAGTATGGATATTTAGGCTTCTAGCAGGATTGGATGGACATCCTCTAAGAGTCCAAAAGATCTTCTACCAGAAAGTCCTATGCATTCAAGTGGAAGCGATTTTATTTGTGGTGTGCCCAAAATCATCATCATCATACAATTGTGGGTCGAGAGAATGTGATCTTACCTTGTCTCCTCCACGTAGTGAAGTCTGGTCTGCAGTTTACCTCCATAAGGGTACATGTAGCGTCCATTACCGCTTACAGAAAGTCTCCCAAACGGATTTCTTTCTTTCAAATGACTGTGGTAAAAGATTTGTTAGAGGGGCTGAAGAAGGTATTCCCTTCTGTAAGATCTCCTTCTCCACTGCGGGAACTTAATATTGTTCTCTCAAAACTCATGGGCCCTCCTTTTGAGCCCATACACAAATGCTCTCTACAGCACCTCACATGTAAAACTGCTTTCCTAGTAGCTATTACTTCCGCGCATATAGTAATTGAAATCCAGTCAATATGTGCTAAAGAGCCCTATACCGTTTTCATGCTAATAAGGTAGTCTCGAAAACGCATCCTAGTTTCCTTCTCAAGGTAGTTTCTGAGTTTCACATAAACCAGACCATTTCTCTACTAACATTCTTTTCAAACTCTTCCTCTCCAGCAGAGATGACTTTGCATTCCTTGGACATCAAGAGGGTTCTTAAGTTATACCTAGATAAAACCAAAGCTATCAGGGAATCTGGCCATCTATTTGTCAAATATGGTACAGTGAGAACATGCATAGCTTCCTCCAAGCAGACCATCTCTAGGTGGATAGTTTCCTATATAGTGTTCTTCTACCAGTTAGCCAACAAACACTACCAGGGTACAAGGCAGCAAAAGTTTCTCTACTGAGAAATGTACCCATTTCTGAATTGTGTAAAGCTGCAATATGAAAATCTGTGCACATTTTGCCAGGCGTTACTGTCTACTCAGACAGATACTCAAGTAGGGCAGGCCTCTTTAAGGAATCTGTTTCAATAACTGTAACAGCTGCTTTTCAGTAGTCTGGATTTGTCTGCAGGTATGTGGGATAGGCTTGCAATTCTATTCAGTGCGTATGACTATTAATGAGGTTCTCCTGGAAGAGAAGGATAAGTTGCTCACCTATTATCTTAGTTCTCTTCCAGGTCAGTCATAGGCACCCACCTGCCTCCCCAGATTAATCTTTTCAGGCAGCAGTGTATACATTCTTTATTCTGTTCTTTACACGTCACCATAAAAAAACACCTGACCTAACTGTCACCTGTGGGGCATGATGGGATACAGGGGGTCCTGTAAGGGTTTCAAAGGCATGTTCCCAGTTTTCTCTTATGCTTTCAAATGTAGCCTATTGGCTAACAACACATCTAATTCCTTTGCAGTTTCCTTTCAAAGAAAGGCTTTGATTGTAATTTTTGGTCTCTGTTGTCTGCTTTACAGAAATCTTTGATAATAGTCAAATGTGTTTAAATGAAAACTCAATGTAATTTGGGCATTTTTAGCCCTCACTATATATATATATATATATATATATATATATATATATATATATATATATATATATATATATATATACACACCCACACACAGACCCCATACAGTTCCTTGCTCCAGGAAACCAGATATCACAATTCTATTCCAAGAAACAATCGCAGCCACATTTGTCTCATATGTGAAGCATGTTAATGTGACAATGGCAATGCCACATAAAATTGCTTCACATATGAGAGACATATGTTTTCCTGCCTCCATGAACTGTATGTAGGATGTTTGATGGATTGTGGCCAGCTGTACAATGAAGCACTGGGAGAAGCTAACGTTGAAGGTAATTGTGTTTGTGCGTGTGTATATATATATATATATATATATATATATATATATATATATATATATATATATATATATATATATATATATGCGGTCGCCACTAGGGAGTTATAGTTAGGACCTAGTTTCTATATAAAAAGTGTTCTTTTACTTGCCTATATCTTGGGCGTGCTTGACAAATTGGCACAAAACTTTCCAAAATAATTTGCCAGTCCTGTCTGCTGTTGCCTGGAAAGTTTTCAGTGATCCTTCCGGGGGGTATGGGGGGACAGAAATAAGGGGGTTGCAAAACACGTTTTCGCCATTCATTTTGTCCACAGGGAATATGAACAGCTGGGCGGAATAACACCAAATCGTGCAGAGATCTGATTGCCTGATAACACTTCAACAACAGAAGTAGTTGAAGTGTTGTCAGCCATCTTGGGACTCGGCTTCAGCCGAGTCCCAGAAGAAAAGTAAAAAATAAAGAAAAGGGTCCAGGGTACAAACGCCCTGAAGCCTTAGCTCTGGTGGTGGGGTCAGAAAAGGACCCGTCCCAGGGCTAAAAACCTTTTTTTTAAAACTATTTTACGAGTGGAGTTTACAGGTCAGTGGCAAATGGCACAAACCACATAAGAGTTGTCAAATCAGCCTGCTAGAGCTCAAAGCAGTACACTTAGCCCGGCAAGCTTTTCAACCCAGGATAAAATCTCTGCGGTTCTGATAAGAAGAGAAAACACGACAACAATGCACTACACAAACAAAAAGGGAGGTATTAGTCCTTCCACTCTTGAGAGTCGCAACACACCCGGAAATGGTCCATCGCAAAAGGAATGCAGCTAAGAGTAGAACATGTCCCACAGAAACAAAATGAGATAGCGGACACCCTAAGTAGACTAAGATCCTCATGCCATGAACGGGAACAGAATCAGGACACAATCAATTGGATATTCTCACAGTGGAGAAAACTCAACCTAGGCCTCTTTGCAAATCCTCAGAACACTAAATGCCGGTTCTTTGCAAGCTGGTATCCCCATCCGGGATCTTGGGGGAATGCATTTTTGATGGCATGGCACAGAATATTTGCCTACGCCTTACCACCTATTCCCCTGATTCCGAGGTTGCTAGCAAAGATGAAGAGGAAGCCTTGCAGAATAAATTTGATAGCCCAAAGGTGGCCTCACCAACACTGGTTCACAGAGCTTCTACTCTCCGAAAAAACCTCACATCCCGCTGACTGAGTATTCTCATCTACTGAAAAAGAACAAAGGCCAGGTCCTGCACTGGGATCCCCACTTCCTCCACTTATCGGCTTGGCTCCTGAACACATTGAATTTCACTCCTGAATGTGGAGAAATACTTTCCAAGGCTAGAGTAGACAGTACTAACAAAACATATTCTTGCAAATGAAAGAAATGTTGCTTATGATCCCAAAAGGAACACATACACTCCTTATCTTCATCACCGGAACAGATTTTGCCATACCTTTTAGATCTGGCATGCTTAGGGTGGGCTCACGCATCCATAAGAGTTCACCTGGCTGCTATATCCCTGTTCAGACCAGGGCCCAGGTCTCCTTTATGGTCTTCCAGATTATTTAAGTAGTTTCTCAAAGGCCTGTTTATGATGTTCCCTCCATTCAGACCCCCGCCTCCAGCTTGGCATTTAAACACTGTACTGTCACAACTCATGAAACATCCTTTTGAGCCTATTCACAAAGCGGATTTAAAGTATCTCTTTTTGAAGTTTGCACTCTTGGTGGCTCTGACATAAGCTAGACATGTCAGCGAAATCCAAGCTCTAACTATCTAGGAACCCTTTCTACAATTTAGGAAAGACAGTAATTTTTCGCACAAATATGAAGTGTATTCCTACGGTTCCTTCTGACTTCCACCTTAATAAACCTATTATCTTAAGGACATTGGCCCTCATTATGACCCTGCCGGTCTTTTGACCACCAGGGTTAATGTGGCGATGTCACCGCCAACAGGCTGGCGGTGTATACTGGCACATTATGAGTGTGGTGGGTTGGCCGCTGCCAATCCGCCACCTCTCCACTCATACGGCCATGGCGGTATGATCCGCTAGGCCGGAGATGTTCATCTCCGACCCGGCAGTCCACGGAAGACCACCTGTGGCATAATGAGCTGGCCTATTGCCATGGTTTCTGCTACCTGTCACTGGTAGACGGCTCTCCCACCCCCCCAACAATCACCTGAGCCCCCCACCCCCCTAATGTCACAGCGCCCGCCCCCTCTAAACTCACAGCACCCCTACCCCCTACAGTCATAGCGTCCCCAGCCCCTCTTCCTGCTTATATGCACACACCCACACACACCACACATACACCCATTCATCTCCACTTTCATACATGCATCCATTCATACTCATCCATACATGCATTCACTCACACATACTCACATGCATTCAGGCATGCATCCACACTAACATGCTCACATGCAAACACACTGACATGCAGACACACACTCACTGTAACATTCATACCCGCATTCACTTACACGCATACAACCACGCATACACCACAACACTTACAGACGCATTCAACATTCACACACACATTCATACACACATGCAGACACCACCCACTCACACACAACCACCCCCACTCTCCCACCCCCCCTTCCCTGTGGAACACCCTACTTACCTTGTCGGGTGAGGAGGTTGTCCGGCAGGGAAGTGGTTCTGCTACCGCTGGCAGCGCCCCGCCAACAGGACACTGCCAGGCCATATTAATGGTCTTAATATGGCAGGGGGCGTCATTCTGGCGGGGCGGTGCAGGTGGTAGCACCGTCCAGGTTCTTCTGACTGCCAGCATGGCTACTGCTGGATATCCGCCCACAGTGTGGTGGAAATCCGCCAATATCCATAATATGTCAGGCGGTCTCCTGGCGCCCAACGGTTGTGGCGGTCTCGCTTAGAAACCGCCAAAGTCATAATGAGGGCCATTGTTTCCAAACCCATCAACTCTGGATGAAAAAGCTCTTCACTCTTTGGACATCAAGCGATGTATCAAATTCTACATGGACAGAACAAAGTCTTTCCGTAAGTCTAACCAACTATTTGTGGCATATAGCGCACCACGTAAAGGCCAACACATTTCTAACCACAGCATAGCCAGATGGTTTGCAGCCACAATAAACTATTGTCACCAAGCAGCAGGAAAACAACTACAAACTTTGGTGCATGCCCATTACACAAGATCGGTATCAACATCCACAGCTCTGTTTGCCGGTGTACTGCTCCAGGACATTTGCACACCAGCTACCTAGAAGAGTACCCACACCTTTGCACAACAGTACTGTCTTGATTCTGTCCCTAAAGGTGACATTGCAGTGGGCCACGCAGTGCACAGACATCTTTTCTGTAAAGGTGAGTCACCCTTTCTTTTTCCCACCATCCTACTTGCTGCTTTTGCACATTGTTTAGAGTATATGTTTTCTTCTATCTACTGCATTGATGTGATGATGGGTTCATGTCTGTAACCACATTTTGTATCTTGAGTACTAATTTCCGTAGTGAACTCTATGTATTTTGCACTAGATCATTTATTTAGAATAGTTGTCATGATTAGTATGCATACACCGTATATAACAATGTGCTCTTATTACTGCTTTCTACTCTGATTCAAGCATGTGAATCTATGAAAGTTTCAATACTGGAGTAAGAAAACAAATTACTTACCTGTAGCTGAAGTTTCATAGATTCACAAGCGACTGACCCAACTCATTGCGGAGCTTCGCTCAGGAGGGTTCTACAGGGTGATGTCGCCTGATTGGTGGATTCCTAAGTGTAGTCCTTTTTTAAATAATGACTCTGATATGCAACTAAACTGAAAGATCTAAGGCCTCTATGTTTATATCTGTGTTGATACTACTTTTTTAGGGTACCGGGGACTCCCACCTTAACAAGGGAGAGTGATTCAAGTAAATCTATTAAAGATTCCAATACAGGAGAACTACAGTTACAGGTAAGTAACTTATTTTCTTACAGTCGAATATCAGTCAGGCACTCACAATCCTGCTGGCTTTTTATAACACTATGCCTGCCCAGCTACCCCCTCTGAAGCCAAGGAAGCCCAAGAAACAAAATAATATATTCACCTGGTGTGTGACAGATCTAAACCTACCTCCATGTCCTCTCTGATGTGATGGAAGCTACCAAACACAATGACTGCCTGCAAATTGCTATCCAAGTGACATTGTCAGGAGACTGGAAGCCTCTTCATTGCCCACCTGCGTACCACACAGAAGAGGCCAAGTCAACTCTCCAGTTACTGCACCATGTCCAACAACTCTATTTGTCACTGAAGAAGGTTGCCATATGCAAGTTCCATGCATAGTTCTCCCTGACAGTCTGAGGCAAAGGGCCATTCTCCTAGCACACAGAGCGCTTCATTGAGGCCTAGTTGTTGCTGTGCTGATGCGTCATGTATGGTTCCGAACAATGGAACACGAGTGCAAGGAGGGTTTTGTTTTGAGGGAGAGAGGAGTGAGGTCACTGCCCTCCACAGGAGGAGACCAATAGCTGCTGAAAGCCTATCTGTAGTAAAGGCTTCCCCCACATCAGACCTTTAGTTCGCACTCCTCCCCCTACTCCAAATGCCGAAGGCAAAGACGCAGAGACAAGAAAGAGAGACTGTGGCTACTTGGTCACGCTGTGGGCACGCTGACCAGCGCCTTCTGGCAACACTTACTGCTCTGGTTCAAGAGGTGAGTTGAGGTGAGAGGCACAGAAGGTTGTTGAAGGAGGAGGCAGCTATGGGGGGCAGCAATGGAGGTTAATGTTTGTCAGAAAGCCCGAAAGCCTACACTTCCCAATGGATTGGACAGCTTTGTTGAATTTTTGTATGCCTTTTTTGATGCTTTTTGATGTCTCATCATTATGTTATCTCTCCCTTTCCTCACAACTTGCAAGATTTGCCAATAAGCCTGCTGTGTGAAAGTGACAGGTAATAGAGGGTCCCAGTTGCAGTGAAGGGGCTAATCCTGAGCCTGCGGAGGCAGTCAAATAATTCAGGTGTACCTTGCAGACCAGGCGGCTACCCTCCTCCCACTTTTTTGCAAAGAGCATTACAAGGCAAAATCCTCTCTTTGCCTGGAGCTTGGATGTTGGATATTGATCTCTAGATACTGGCCACTGCAGGTTGCCTCACCAACTCAGTTTTGAATTGATGCTGAAGTAGAAAAAGAAGGTGTGCTGTGGGATGTGAGCCATCCTAAAGACTTCATATCACTGCAGCGCACTAGGCGCAGGAAGGGAGAGAGTAGCATGCGGAAGTGGCCGGCCTAGGTGCCGGTGCGGTTTTTAGACTGTCCATCCCTTCCGTCCAATGAAGATGTTGCTTCTATTCTCTGTGGGTAGTGAACTGAAGCCAAAATACTTTATCCTCTTTTATGGCCCTAGCTGCAGTGGAAGAGCAGTCATGTGGCTAGTGGAAAGAGGGAAAAGAGTTTGTGCGGATTCTAGTCGAAGTAGAACTGGAATCAATTCCATGTACGCCTGATTCGGTTGCTATCTTCTTTTTGGAAAAGGTAGCTTAAAAGTTTAGTGGTGTTATTTTTATTTTATTTATATTTCTCATATCTTCTTCAGTACTTTAGAACTGCAAAAAGTTAAGATCTAGGAGAATCATCTCTACAAGGTGCTGCCAAAAGACTTAGGCCCCCATTATAACAATGGCAGTAAAAACCGCCTACCGCCACGGTGATGGCCACCAACATACCATCACCGCGGCTGCCATCCGTCCCCCATATTATGATCACTGCCGGACGTCCGCCACAGGAAGGGTGGAAATCCGGCAGTGATCATACTGGCAGACAGTGGTAAGCTGGCACTGCTACCACCAGCACCGCCATGTCAGTAGAATGCCGCCAGCAGTATCATGACCTGTGATATGGCCTGGCGGTGTTCTGCTGGCGGGGTGCTGCTGGTGGTAGCAGCGCCCTTCCCATTTCCTGCTGGAAGACCTCCTTGAAAAAGGTAAGTCAGGCTTCCAACAGGGAAGGGGGAGAGGGCCGGTGGGTGTTGTGTGTGTGTGCTTCTGGTTGTGTGCATGAATGTGGAAGTGTGTGTGGGTTGTGTTGTTTGCATTGTTGTATGTGTGTGAGTGAGTGAATGCATGTAAGAATGGTGAAGTGAGTGCGTGTCTGCATGTCAATGTGATTGTGTGTAAGAATGTGTGCGAGCATGTCTGGAAGTATGCGTGTATGCCAGTGTGAGTGATTGGTTGCATGGTGGTGCGTGTCTGCCGGTGTCTGTGTGTATGTGGGGTGGGGGGAGTGTGAGGATCGGAGGGGATGGGGGGAGAGCGTGAGGATCAGAGGGGATGGGAGGGGGAGTTTGGGTGGAGAGGGGCATCTGGTGAGTGTTGAATGGGGTGGGGAAGCCACCTACAGGTGACAGGGAAGGGAGTTCCTGTCACCGGTAGGGCCTACCGCCATGGTTTTCATGACGTTGCTAACACCACGAAAACCATGGTGGTAAGCAGGCTCATAATGCCGCCGGCGGTACTATGCTGGCCGCCGGGCTGGAGATTGACATCTCCGGCCTGCCGACTGATACCGCCATGGCGGTATCAGTGGAGAAGTGGCGGGTTGCCTGCAGCCAACCCGCCATTCTCATAATGTGGCAGTTTGTACCGCCAGCCTTTTGGTGGTACTACTGCCACATTTCCACTCACCGCTGGGGTCATAATGACCCCCTAAATCAAATCCACTAAGGAATAATGCGTTGCATCTGGGTGTGTTGAGAGAAAAGTCAACTATTCTGGCATATTTTATGAGATCTGGTGAAGAACTCCCTAAAGCGGAAGCTTGTCTGCTGTCTATGAAAGAGGTGATAAAAACAAAATCTCATTTGGATGGTCCTGTAGGGGATACTGAGTTTATTGTTAATAATTCTTTTTGTAGCAAGAATACCCTTGACACTTCCTTGCCTCGATGATGCTTACACCATTAACAGAGCATTCTCGACAATGTGTCTCAAGCTCAGCTCTACCAGTGAGTCCTCTTGAGAAAAATTAGAAAATCCACCCGGTTGTCCACTCTAGAGACACCTCCTTAGTGGTAGAATATACCCTACTGGAGATGTCTCCATTTAAGGCTACCTCATCAGTTTTGAGCAATAGTATTTGAGAGTGAGTGGTAGCACTATCACAGAACAAGGGAAAGTCAATGGAACTTTTTTGTAGTACACCCAGTGTTAATTTCTCACCAGGTTCAAATCTTTCTGTAGCATCAGAATTACTGCCTAATCCTTCAGTGAAACGCCCTGGTGATTATGTCTACTTCTGTAGAACACTTGAGTTCCTTGAGAGAATTGTGTCCTCAATTGTGAATCTTCTGGAAAAAATAAGGACAGTCCAGATCATATCTTGGACATATTATCAGTAATCCTGGAAGAACTCCCATTGAAAACCGAGGGGTCCTTCATACCAGTTGGTAAGCGGACTGTCCATGACAATTTCCAATTTCATCCAAAATAAGGACTTTGGTTTACAAGTTGGCGGTCCAGTATCAAAATTGGCAACACATAAGCATAAATCAATCCCGAAAGTTGATGTATCCTCTTTGAAACTTCTTTTATGGAAACAGATTCATCCAAAGGCAGCTCCGGGTAAATATTGTTCTTCTTCTTCAATGGAATCCACAGCAACTGAAGTCTTTTCAATCTTTCAAATAAAAGGAAAAGGGGAAGCAGCAGTGGAAAGTCGCTGGTTCCAGTTTTGGTCCCCAAAAAAAGGAAAGATCGTAAAAATGCAAAAAAAAGTTGAGAAGATTACATAAAAAAGGGGACAGAGAGGTAACATTCTCTACAAAAAATCCTCCTATTGAGAACTTAGACTCTAGGGTGAGGGCGAAGTATATTGTTATCGAGATTCCACAGGCAGCTGCTGCTTCTGAGACCCTCTGTGACTCAAGTGGGTCAAGTGGGTTATCACCATCAAAGGAGCCAGAATCGGAAATCCAAAATGATATTGTCTCTGGTGAGCAGGCTGTTTAGATGCCTATATCGTCCAACCAGAGCAGTGAGCCAAATACTCAAACCGCACCTCCCCCTTGTCCCAAATATTACATTATGTCGTGCTCCCAAACCATGCACCCACTGCTCCCAGAGTGCAACCAATGATGGTCCAATATTTGTGAATTGGAATTGGAGGGGCGCCGACAAAGTTTATATAGGAAGTAATCATCCAAAAATGTTGCTCCAATGGGATCTTTTATTCTCTTCAATGTAACAGACAACAGGCAACACGTTTCGTTCACCACCTGTGAACTTCCTCATGGCTCTAAACCAAACCTACATAAAGTATACATAATTCTTATTTACTACATAAAAAAATATGATTCCAGTACACAACAGAGCTATACAAACATGACATCGAAAGTTTTAAGCTCATCATGCTGATAGAAAACAGTGTAAAATCTAATCATTACACTTTTAAAAACATGTGCACATGTATCTTCCCCCTATGTATTGTTGGTTACTGCTAAAAACATAAACCAGCACCATCTAAAGACATTGGAAAGGAAAGGACTGAACCTTGCCTTCTTTTCCATAATGCTGTAGTAGCAATCCAAATTATGACCAAGACCTAAGTATAGACTCTTGTGATCACTCCACAATGAAATATTCTAGTTCAAATACATTTCCCCTATCTTATCATACATATTACTAAACACTTCTTCAATCTAAGCGTAATATTTATCCTCCCTGTCATGAAACCTTTTATGTTCCATTAGGATTATAGGTCGAACTGGGCTTTAAATAACACACCATCAGTGTTTTTATTTGCGCAGAAGGCTGAAGTTTCCCATTACATCGCCTGGAAGTTCTCAACCGCATATATTCTCTTGTATTATTCCTTTGGTCAAAGTATATTAATTCTTTAAAATGAATTGAAAAAATATGTACATAGTAACCACTAGCAAAATGTTATTGCGTGCACTCACAATCAAGGCCAAACCCAAAAATATTTTCTACCAAGACATGGTAAATCACTTTCATAATTGAAAGCAAAATGATAACAAAACACTCCCCTAGCTTGTGGTTTAATGTTAAAATGAATATCAAGCTGAATCAAAAGCCTAGACAGAAAAGTCAAAATACAGATGCCAGTCCACAGTTAAAATTAAATAAATGAATTAATTCCACACCTAACATATTTGGATGATTACTTCTTATATGAACTTTGTCAGTGCCCCTCCAGTTGCAATTCACTGATAAGATGCCTCTTGGTCAGAAATACTTTGTACTAAATGTTTATTCACACTGGGACTTCACATTGGGACTCAAAAGACTCAAAAAAGGAAATATTAGCTTCAAAAGTCATTTTGAATCCAAACTCTTCTGCCTTTGTGCATCGCCGACTGTCGGGCACTTTGGAAAATGGTCTTCAACATCAACAAACTGACCAGACAAAAGCACACAGGTAAAAGGTGGAAATTATGGGCCTGATGTATGATGGCCTAACGCGGTCGCAAACAGTGAAAATCGCAGTTTGCGACAGCAAAATATACTGGTACGATGTACCATCCCTATTTTGCGAGTCGGTCCTAATTACCAACTCGCAAAATAGGGATTTGCGACTCGCAATTAGGAAGGGGCGACCTTAGAGTGTCCCTTCTAATTGCGAGTCGCAAGGGGATATATAATTGTTTTGTGACCGCCATTTGCAGTCGCAAAACAATCATGGGTACCACCAATTTCAAATTGGTGGTAACCCATTAGCAGACGAGAAGGGGTCCTCCATGGGACCCCTTCCCTTTTGTGAATCAATGTGAACATATTTTTCAGAGCAGGCAGTGGTTCCACAAACCACTGCCTGCTCTAAAAAAATGGAGAAGAAAAAAAAAAAATTGACGTACTTCATGAATATTGATGAGGTAAGTCATTCGCAACCTCATTGGGAATCGCATACTGTGTGAGTTACACTGTTGTGCATTTGGTTTTGTGACTCACAATTTGCGACTCACATCTGAGTCGCAAAGTGTGAGTCATAAAATTCAGGGTTTTACATCTGGCCCATATCTTTAGACTTTGGGGGTCATTACAACATTGGCAGTAAAAGCCGCTTACCGCCGTGCAGAAGACCGCCAATACACCACCGCGGCGACGGAAAACCGCCACAGCTATTATGACCCACATCTCGGAATCCGCCGAAATTCAGACACCCACACAACTCCGCCACACCAAAGGTCAGTGATAAACTGGCGGAAACAAATCCTCCACTGTCACGCCAATAGAAACACGCCCATGCTATCACGACCCACGAATCCACGCGGCGGTCTTTCAACCGCGGTATTCCATTGGCGGTACACACCACCGCGCTCAAAATACACACACATCTCCAAAACACCGCCACATTGGACAATTCGAAATACACACACCTGATACACATACAAACACCACTCCTACACACCCAACACAATATAAAACACACACCCACATCACCCACAAACCCCTACGACCAAAAAATAAAGACGAAGGCGACAGAGAGAGCACAGCAATAGACAACCCCACCACACAGAGGCACATAACACCATCACCCACACAACATCCACGCACAAAACACCACACACCACTACTCATCACCACATACACCACCCCACACATCACCTACACCACCCCATGGAACGCCAAAGACACCCCAGGTTTTCGGAGGAGGAGCTCAGGGTCGTGGTGGAGGAAATCATCGGGGTAGAGCCACAGCTATTTGGATCACAGGTGCAGCACACCTCTATAGCTAGGAAGATGGAGCTATGGCGAAGAATAGTCGACAGGGTCAATGCAGTGGGACAGCACCCAAGAAATCGGTAGGACATCAGGAAGAGGTGGAACGACCTACGGGGAAAGGTGCGTTCCGTGGTCTCCAGGCACAACATCGCGGTACAGCGGACTGGCGGCGGACCCCCACCTCCTCCCCCACAACTAACAACATGGGAGGAGCAAGTCTTGACCATTATGCATCCAGAGGGCCTCGGAGGAGTCGGTGGAGGAATGGACACTGGTAAGTCAAATCTTAACTATCATATCCCCCACCCTACCTGCATGCTATCACACACCCCCACCCTCACCCCCTCCCCTATCACTCAAACTCCTCACTAATGTACTAATTACACAAACCACACATCCCAACACCAAGCCCTGCATGCAACAACAAAGCATGGACACCCATCACTAAAGCATGCCCACTGCACATACCCATAACACCCCCTAACCATTATCACACAAGCCCAAACACAGGAATGCTAGCACTGGGGTACACGGTCACTCACCCATTGCACACCATGAGACACACACATGCAATAATCATGCTTTTATACCCCTGCAGGTCCACTACCTAACGTCACCAGACAGGAGGGTCCAGACTTCTCTACCCCACCCACAGAAGAGGCCCACAGTGATGACAGCAGCTCTGGCCAACTGGATCCAGATGACCAGCCCGGACCATCGTGGACCTCGGGACAGTCGGTTCCCATCGCACAGGCACAGCCCAACACTGACCTTCCACCCTCTGGTAACACCAGCACAGCATCCACCCAGCGGGCCCATACCTCCGTACCCAGGACACATCAATCAGCTGTGTGTCCACCACTACAGGGAACCCAGGATAACTCACCACCCCAACAACAACAGGGCCTGGGGGCAATGGTAGTGGGCACACGGTCCAGGGGACGGAGGCACAGAAACACAGGGGAACTGGGAGGGCTGCTGTGCGACAGGGGGCGGACAGGCCTAGGAAACCCACTCTCCACGAGGCCCTCTCCTCCATCATGGGAGCATACCACCACTCCCAGGAGACGAAGGCGACGGTCCTGGCCAAGTTTCAGGAGACCCAGCGCATGCAGGATGAACTGTATTTGGGGTTCAGGGAGGAGCTCAGAACCATCAGCTCTGCCCTGGGCACCATCGTAGGGGTGCTGAAGGACATACAGAAGACCAGGAGGGACACCTTGGCACTCCAAGGGGCCCCTGACACTAGCCTGGACGATGAACTGCCCACCACCTCCGCCGGCGCTTGTGGACAGGACACCCCGCCACAGGACCACCACACCAGCACCCCACCCCCTGTAGATGGAGAACCACCCCGCAAGCGGTCCCGAGATCCAGGAGCAGGACAGAGCAAGATGGCAAGACCCCTGCCAGGAAATTAGACCACCCTGATTGTCATCCCACTGTCCCACTTTGTTACCCTGTCCAGATTGGAACTGTTCCTGCTCCACTTACTATGCCCATATGGGCAGTGCACCTGTGAGACTAACAGACTGGACTCTGCCATGGACATTCCTCCACCATCACCCATCACCATTTTGCCACCCCCTCCAATAATTAGCACTTCAATAAACACCCTTGAACCACAAAACAATCTGGAGTCAGTCTGTGATTATGAAAATGTGTATTAACTATGACAATGGCCAAATCCGTTCGAAAATGTAATGTCATCATACCTATGTCACACATCACAAGTCCATGAAGGATGCAAGCAGATGACACACGTTGGTAACCACACCTGTGAAACCGTAATGGAAATGTACCACTCAGTTAGCAAATAGTGCTTCAAATTGACAGACAGGATAGAGGTAGAAGTGTGAAAGTAAATGTAATAGTAAAAAAAAAATTCTCACCTGTGTGTCACTGGAAATATTGCTGTATGACTGAGTCCCTGTTATCAATGTCTTCTTCCTCTGCTTCCTCCTCATCACTGTCCACAGGCTCCACAGCTGGCACAACACCGTCATCTGGACCATCCTCCTGCAGAAAAGGTACCTGGCGTCGCAAAGCAAGATTGTGAAGCATAGAGCAGGCGATGATGATCTGGCACACCTTCCTTGGTGAGTAGAATAGGGAACCACCTGTCATATGGAGGAACCTGAACCTGGCCTTCAGGAGGCCGAAGGTGCGTTCGATCACCCTCCTAGTCCACCCTTGGGCCTCATTGTAGCGTTCCTCTGCCCTGGGATTCCTCACTGGGGTCAATAGCCATGACAGGTTGGGGTAACCAGAGTCCCCTAATAGCCACACATGGTGCCTCTGGAGTTGACCCATCACATAAGGGATGCTGCTATTCCGCAGGATGTAGGCGTCATCCCCTTTACCAGGGAACATAGCATTTACCTGCAAGATGTACTGGTCTGCCAAACATACCATCTGTACATTCATGGAATGATAATTCTTCTGGTTCCTGTACACCTGTTCACTCCTGTGGGGGGGGACCAAAGCCACATGGGTCCCATCAATGGCACCTATGATGTTGGGGATGTGTCCAAGGGCATAGAAGTCACCTTTCACTGTAGCCAAATCGTCCACCTGAGGGAAAACGATGTAGCTCCTCACGTGTTTCAGCAGGGCAGACAACACTCTGGACAATTCGTTAGAAAACATAGGCTGGGACATCCCTGATGCCATGGCCACTGTTGTCTGAAATGACCCACTTGCTAGGAAATGGAGTACTGACAGCACCTACACTTGAGGGGGGATACCTGTGGGATGGCGGATTGGTGACATCAGATCTGGCTCCAACTGGGTACACAGTTCCTGGATTGTGGCACTGTCAAACCTGTAGGTGATGATTAAATGTCGCTCCTCCATTGTCACCAGGTCCACCAGCGGTCGGTACACCGGAGGATTCCGCCATCTCCTCACATGTCCCAGCTGACGGTGCCTAGGAAGGACAACAGCGACCACAGAGTCAACCAATTCAGAGGTTTGTACCCACAGCTACACAGAACATGACACAAAATAAAAAAATCTTCCTGTATGTGTGTTGAGTCCAGGCCTAGGTATATGTGACACAGTTGTAAATGAAGCCATGTGGGTCCCTGAAATGGCGGATGCCTGACCTCTAAAGTGGGACAATGGGATGTGAGGTAACTGTGCTGGCGTTGTACACCGTCGCGGTAGGCGGTCGAAGACCGCGGCGCAATGCTACATTGGTTAACATTGGACCCTATGGGTCCCAGGAGCCAATGACGAAGTGCGCCGGCGGTGATGATACGCACCGCCGCGGACGTCACCGCCGCAGACGTGACCGCCATTTTCTATCTGTTCAATCACTCGATACCTGATCTTCGACAGGAGAGGACCTACACTGCAAGTGCTGCTGTGACCTCGGTCTGGAAGAGACAATGGCACATGCGTCTGGGGAAAGGGCCCCTGCATTCACTGCACAGGAGTTGGAGAAGATCGTGGATGGGGTCCTCCCCCAGTACACGCCACTCTACGGTCCTCCAGACCAACAGGTGAGTACATAGGGTGCAAGTTGTATGGGCTATGCCTGGTTGGAGAGGGCTGGATGTAAATAGGAAGGGGGCAGAGTAATGCAAGCATGAAGGACTGTGAATGCATGTGCCACATGGCAAGGGTTGGGATGTGGGCCACTCACTTCGACGGTGCAGTTGTTAATGACTTCTCTTCTTCCCCTGTACATTTCATGCAGGTCAGCGCCCACCAGAAAAAGGATATTTGCCATGCCATCGCCAGGAAGTCCGGACCCTGGAGGTCCACCAGAGACGGAACACCCACTGCTGTAAAAGATGGGAGGACATTCGCCGCTGAAACAAGAAGACGGCGGAGGCTCAGCTGGGGATGGCCTCCCAACGTAGGAGGGGTGCCCGTCGCACCATGACCCCCCTGATGTTCCGGATCCTGGCGGTGGCCTACCCTGAGTTGGCTGGGCGCATGAGGGCATCACAGCAGACACAAGGGGGTGAGTACACTCACATTTTCATGACTTTGCGCGCAGTGTAGGGGTCTGGGTGGGGGAGGAGGGCTGTGGGTTTCCCCAAGCAAGGGCGAGTTCCGTAGGCTAGGCCCCTCCGTAATGCAGGCAATGTGCCACTCCACCCCACCTCTGTAGAGTGCCAAAAACAGGTATACATGCCCCTGTGTCATCTATGTGGGCAGATGACACTCGTAGGCAAGTAGGAAATACCCCAGGAACTGCTTCTGTAGAGGCCAAGAGCACGGCGTAGTGCATGGGGCTGCTGTGTCTGTATTGTCCGCCAACGGTAGCGGTAAGCCATGCACTCAACCTGTCTTTCTTCTGTTTCCCCACCCCTTTTTGTGGTCTCCCTGTTCTTTTGTGCATCAGCATCATCAGGCAGAGGTACAGGGGCACCGGAGCACGAGGGGGCTGCGTCCCACATGGCCGTGGAGGGCCACACCACGGACTCTGAATACACCAGTGGGACGGAGGGCGAGGAGAGCTTCACGGCAGTCAGCGGATCAGCAAACAGCGACACAGACTCGTCCTCCGATGGGAGCTCCCTTGTGGTGGCGGCACCATCTGTGCCCCCCATTTCTACAGGTACAGCCGCCACCCCCCCTACCAGCACCGCCCTCCCAGCAGACCCTCAGCCTTCGCCCCGTGCCCGCTCATCCAGGAGGGTGGGCATCACCTTCGCCCCAGGCACCTCAGCCCCTGCCCCTGTCACCCCTGCTGCCCTCAGTGAGGAGGCCATTGATCTCCTCAGGTCACTCACTGTTGGGCAGTCTACCATTGTGAATGCCATCCAGGATGTAGAAAGGAAGTTGCAACACAGTAATGCATTCCTGGAGGGCATTCATTCTGGTCAGGCTGCCCTTCATCGAACGCTGCAATCTCTGGCCTCAGCACTGATGGCAGCCCTTGTCCCTGTGTCTAGCCTCCCCCCTCCAACTTCCTCCACCCAGACCCAATCCCCTGTACCCCAGCCTAACCCAGGCACACCATCAGACCAGCCTGCACACACCTCACCACACAAGGGCAGCTCAGGCAAACATAGGCACCACACATCCCACAGGCACTCACACAAGCATCACCCACATACAGACACAGCAACATCCACTGCCTCCACTGTGTCCCCCTCCTCGTCGTCTCCCTCCTCCCTCCCATTCTCGTATACACTCTCACCTGCATGCACTACCACAACAGCCACTAGGACTCGCACCAGAACACCCAGCACCACACCCCGCTCACCTGCACTCACCACCCCCACTACCATTTACACGTCCCCTGTGTCCTCGCCCAGTGTGTCTGTGAAGCCCCCTCCCAAAGTACACAAACGCGGGCACACACACACCCAACATCCATCCACCTCACAACAGCCTCCAGAACATGCACTTGCACCCAAATCACCAAATGTTACACCTCCTACAACCACCTCCTCTTCCTCCACTCCCAGACCCCCTCCAGCTACCCGTCCCAGTGTTCGTCAGTAAATTTTCCTGAGCAACCTTGACCTCTGTCCCATCACCCCCCCCTCCAATTCATAGGTCCCGTAGTAGCACCTCAGCCAAAAAGATTCCGGTACCAGTGGTGCCTGTTCGAGGTATGTGGAGTGCACCGGGCACCAGGGCAGCCAGTGTGACACGGAGCCAAAGCACAGCCAGTCCACCCCCTGTGAAGCACCAGAAGTTGGACAGTGCCCGATGGGAGAGGGTGAAGACACTTGCCGGCAAAGCCGCCCACAAGGGTCCCGGGGGGATGTCGAGTCAGCTGTGACTCCTCCCAAGGTGGTGAAGGGGCAGAAGAAGTCTCCAAAGTCTGGGAAGAGCAGCACGGCGGAGAAGGCCGCCATCCTCCCTGCTGCCCAAGACGACACCGCCAGCCCCATCGTCACTGGTCAGGAGACCACCGCCGGAGTCAGTGCCCAGGAGGGCAGCACTATCGTCACTGGTCAGGAGACCACTGCCGGAGTCAGTGCCCAGGAGGACCCCGGCTGCAACAGCCCCCCTGGGCAATGAGGGACCGCCATGGCACACACCGCAGCACAGGTCAGAGACAGCAAAGTCAAGCACCGCTGAACAGGGCAAAGACCGCCATGGCAAGCACCTCTGAAAAGGTCAGAGACCGCCGTGGCAAGCACCACTGAGCAGGGCAAGCACCACCAACTCAAGCACCGCTGAACAGGGCAAGCACCGCCAACTCAAGCACCGCTGAACAGGGCAAAGACCGCCATGGCAAGCACCCCTGAACAGGTCAGAGACAGCAAAGTCAAGCACCACTGAACAGTTCAAAGACCGCCATGGCAAGCACCGCTGAACAGGTCAGAGACCGCCATGGCAAGCACAGCTGAACAGGGCAAGCACCGCCAACTCAAGCACCGCTGAACAGGGCAAGCACCGCCAACTCAAGCACCGCTAGCCCATGAGCGCCAGGGGCAGTGACGCAACAGGGACCGTCACGGGGTGAGTGATGCACTATGGGCACCAGTCCCCCTCCAGAACCAGTGGAGACATGCATCCACTCCATCTATCCTTGGCAGGATGAAGCACTCTGGGCACCAGTCCCCCTCCAGAACCAGTGGAGACTGTTATCCACTTGAGAGACTTTGGCTTTGCACTCCCCAGGATGGTACAGTGGGCAACCCACCCACTGTAGAGACTTGTGAGACTGTGGCTTTGCACTCCCCAGGATACAGCAGTGGTCAAACCACCCACTGTAGAGACTTGTGAGACTGTGGCTTTGCACTCCCCAGGATACAGCAGTGGGCAAACCACCCACTGCAAAGACTTGTGAGACTGTGGCTTTGCACTCTCCAGGATGGTACAGTGGGCAAACCACCCACTGCAAAGACTTGTGAGACTGTGGCTTTGCACTCCCCAGGATACAGCAGTGGGCAAACCACCCACTGCAAAGACTTGTGAGACTGTGGCTTTGCACTCCCCAGGATGGTACAGTGGGCAAACCACCCACTGCAAAGACTTGTGAGACTGTGGCTTTGCACTCCCCAGGATACATCAATGGGCATGGAGCCCCGTCGTAGATCTGGCGTGGTGCAGTCATCCGGCTGAGGTGCACCCTCTTCCTTCCCCCTGAGGTGCCTGTTGTATTTCTATCTGGTGGCCATGCAGTGTTCTCTCTGTTCCAGGACAGGTATCGTGTGTGGGCCTCGCCCATGCATTTGGGGCCCAGTGGTCCACGGACATTGAAATGTACATACCTGTACTACTAATCGTGATGTATATATTTGGAATGTGTATATATTGAAGTATATATGAGCTAACTGTTTTTTGATGCATTACAATGGTTGAACTAATTTCCTTTTGTCTTAGCATTCTTCCGGGGGGGTTGGGGGTTGTTACTGTGATGTTCAAAAATGCATTGGTGTGTGTGTTGTAGTGGGTGAGGGTCGGGTTGGGGGTGGGGGTGTTGCATGTGTGTGTCTGTGACTTTTGCCTCCCCCTCCCCTATGTCATAGGTGCAGTACTCACTGTTGTCTTCGGCGACGCTGTTGCTGATATTCGTAGAGGAGCAGGAAGACAAGCGCAGGGAGTATTTGGAGTTCCGGCTCCATGGTGCCCTCCTTCCTCATGGAGTTTGTTCAGGTGAGCGTTTTCCCATTGAAATGGCTGTTTCTGCCATGTTTTTATCCACGGTGAATCCGCCCCGGAAAAGGTGGCGGATTGGCCTGTTGTAATACTGTGGGCGGTACTTTGTCTTCCGCCTGTCTGTTGGCGGTGACCGCCGCGCTGCTTGTCTGTACCGCCGTGGCGGTCGGAGTGTTAGAGTGGCTGTCTGTGTTGGCGGTTTCCGCAACGGTCATAATTCCCTTTTTTTTCCGCCGGCCTGTTTGCGGTATTACCGCCGCTTTAACACCGTCCGCCAGGGTTGTAATGACCCCCTTTATTCTGTTATTTAAGGATGATTATTTTTCTTTAAATCAATCTCTTTTGTTGATTCTCTTTGCTCAGAAAGGCCAACTTAAGTTGTTATGGAGTAGTGATCTTGAATTGGTGGAACGACTAGATACACCGGACAGAAGAAAACAAGGGTTACATTTAAGTCACCAGTTACTGTGAATTTGATATTGAATAACTGAGTTTTTTTATATGGCACAAGGAATTTATATTCTTCTATCCACGCTCAAAAATAAGGTCTTGCCTGTGGGTGGGAAAAATTATTTGCCAAATGTACACCCCATTGAAGAATGTACTGATTTGCATGACTACTAATCCAAACTTAACATCAGCATCTTGCAAGGCTGGCTTTAGGGCGGTCTCATATGATGACTATGAATCTACCCAGAAGCCACAAAATTACGATGTAACTCAATGGACCTGGTTAGGTCTGTTGACTAGTGGAAAAGTGGGTGCTCCACATGGGTCGCATTGGAATGTTTAGAGGTACGATCAACTCCATTAAAATTGTGTCAAGGAATATAGCTGGGTGTTGGAATAACTTGGGCAAAATACAGAATTTGGATGTAATAAACCCTGTGGTAATTTGTCTTCAAGAAACATGGCCACATGCCGCTTTTGAGGCTGAAAATTATTATGTGATTAGCTTTCTTGCCATTAAGTAAAAAAAAAAGCCATGCAAGTGGTGGTTTAGTCACATCACTGTCCACAGATTTTACTTTGACATATCAGGTGTATCATCTGTAGGAGGCTTGCTCAGTTTATGGTGTAAACCTACAGCGTGGCATCCTATACTGAGTCCAGGCAACCCTTAGTGATAGTGTTTAGGTGTCCAGATAGCAAAAGCTCTCTAGGGGTAGCTGTGGTGAGCAGCTAAAGCTTATCCAGGTGGAGTGTAAAGCACTTGCAATACTACAATAGTCAGTCAGTGATTGGCACACAAGAAAGAACCACGCTAAGTGTTGCAAAAATAAAGTATTCTTGAGTACAACACTACTACTATACTAAGGTTGCTATATCTCCACTTGGAAATATCTACACACAAAATATACACTTAGAAACAAGCAGGAAAAGCATAAAAATACAAGGGTCCCTATGGGGGGGGCAAACCATATACAAAGTGGTATAATAATGGAGGGGCCCAACCAAGGTAAATGTGTTTGAATCCCAGATGCTAGGGGAGTAAGGAATTACCAGATAAGTGTCAGAAATCCCACAGGCGCCTGGGTGCAGAGTTATTATCGAGACAAGTTTCCCATAGGCTAATATAGAACTGTTGCGTTTGGCATTTCTAGGATTTAGGACCCTTCCCAGTGGACCTTGAGGAAATCAGTTGGCACAAAGAAAATTCAATAGTACTCCCATCCATGGGCACCCAGAAGATTGGAGTACCTACACCAGAGAGCCCAGGGGCATGGGGTGAAATGACATCAGAAACCCTTGTTGGAGTAATGGGAGCCTCGGTTGTCCAGCTGCTGTCGTGACCCGTGGACCAGGTCGGTGGAACCCAAAGGTGGATTCCAGACATAAAGAACCTTACAAAGAAGGGGACAATGTCTAGACCACTTGAAGATGTCCAGGTGGTGCAGGTAGTGAATGCCCACCCTCCTAGAGGGGTGGCTCCTGCAGGTCGGTGAAGGATGAAGTCCAGCTGCGGAGTTCAGGGAATGCAGTAAGATCCTTGGAGTCACCCACACGCTCTCCCATGTCAGTTGCCAGATTGCAGGAGGGCAGGAGGGCCGGTGGTCAGCAGGACCACCAAGCATTGGTTGTCACAGAAAATGCAGGTTGTTTTGGGGACCAGCAAGCTCCACACGACTCGACCCTTGGAGAGGAGTCAGGGCTGGCCCTCAGCAGGATGGAAAGCCAGCAGGAATTCTTGGAGTCCCCACGTGTGACCCATTGCTAGCAGGCACAGGGAGTCGTAGGGAGGCCTCAGCAGCACAACAAAACAGGAGTCCCATGCCGCAGGAGCTGCAGAGTCGAAGCTGAATTTGGAGTTGCAGAATGCTGGAGGGTGGGGCTTCTTGGAGCTTGAAGATCTCTTGGAGGATGAGCCAACAAGCCTTGGTAAGAGCAACAGTCGCTGTGCACAAGCACAGGGGTTCCGTTCCAGTGGCTGCAGCAAGGGCCCACCGTCTCGGAAGATGGTCAGAAGACAAGTTGTACCCGTAGAGGACCACAGAACCACCACCTGTGTTGTAGACCCTTTTGATGTCTGTGGGATAGCAGGAACCGATAGCCGGTCATAATCTTAAGGTGCCTGCGGGTGCAGGGGAGTGACTCCTTCACTCCAAGGGAGATTCCGTCTCGCTTCTTGGAGCAAACAGAGTCCTTGTGACCCTGCAGGACGCACAGCTTCCGATGTTCAGAAATCTTGCAGGAGCTGGAGAAACAATGTTGCAATGGCAGCCCTCCCAACTGAATACAGTCTTGTTGCAATTCTAAAAGCAGACCAGCAGCGGTTCCGGAGGCAAGGATCTAAAGATGTCTTGCAGAGAGTCTTGCTTGACAAATCTGAGAACCCACCCTCAGGGGAGCCTTTAAGGAACTCTAAAAGGGTATTGGTCACTATTTGTAGTGACCCACCTATCAGAGGGGGTCAAGGACATCATCTATCTGGCCTAACCAGGAAGATGCTCCCAGGGGCCTCTGCACATCTTGTTTCCAACATGGCAGAATCAAACAGCCACCTGCAGAGCTATGTGCACCTTCCTAGGGGAAGAGCTGGACTGGGGGAGTGGTCACTCCCCTGTCCTTTGTGTGGTTCCGTGCCATGGGGGTTCCTGGACTGGTGCAAACCTGTTTAAGCAAGGAGGGGATCAAATGTGCTCTCCAAAGCAGTCTGGTGGTGCTGGGAGGCCACCCCACCCCAACCCAGAGATACCTAGTTCTAAAGATGAGGAGGTCACACCCCCCTCCTACAGGAAACCCTTTGTTCTGCCTTCCCCTGCTTGAGTTAGGCTCATCAGGGGGAGGGCAGAACAGTGTCTGGGGGTCTGCAACAGCACGGGCTGGCAGGAGGCCCTGCAAGGCTGTACAGGCAGATCTGGGGGATCCTCTAAGGAATCCCTAGAGTACATGGCTGTAGGAGGCTGGCCTGGTGTGTAGTGGGTACCTATGGTACTTACACTTTATACCAGGTCCAGGTATCCCTTATTAGTGAAAGGTGGGCTCTCTAGAGGTAGCTGTGGATGAGCAGCCAAGGCTTATCTAGGAGACATGCAAAGTTCATGCAATACCATTGTAGTCACACAGTACTCACACACATGAAAGAAAATACTCAATGTTACAAAAATAAAGGTACTTTATTTTGGTGACACAAATGCCAAAAATACATAGACCATACTCCCTTAGGAGGTAAGTAATACACAAATTATATAAAATAGTATGCAGAAATGGGCATAAACGATGTTAGAAAACAGTGCAATTTGTGAAAATCACAATAGTTAGAAATGGGCCTAGGGAGAACACAAACCATATACTAAGTGGAATGCGAAAGTCGGTCTCCCATATAGGCAAGTGTAATGTGTAGAGGAGAGCTGGAAGTACTAGAAACCCCCAAAGGTAAGTACCAGAACCCGCACCAGTGACCAGGAAAGCAGGAGTAAATCACAGTAACTTTCCCAGGACACACAAAGAAACAAGAAGGGGAATTATGCAAACCCAGAAGAGACTGTAAGACACCAACAGTAGATTTCTGGACAAGAAGACCTGTGGAAGAAGGGGATCAAGTCCAAGAAGCACAGAAGGGCAGGAGCCCCTTCTATCCCAGATGAAGGTGCAAAAGAAGAACCACTGGTGAGAAGACAAAGCCAGCACTGCACCCAGGAAGAGGAAGTTGGGTTCTTGGAAGGTGCAAGTGATATCCCACACTGGATGGAGGATTGCAGTCGGGTTTGAGCCATCGGAGTCTGCCAACAAGCCATGGCACACACAAAGCTCGCAGTTAGTGAAATTGCCGCTGCCCGGAACCAGGTGGACTCTACCCAGGAGGGGGAGTCATAGGGGCCCTCAGCAACTCAGAGCACACAGAAGACCAGGCAGTGCACACAGGAGTCTCACAGCAAGGGGACAAGAAAGTTGCAAAAGAGACCCACGTAGCACTACGACAATGGCTCCCACACCGCTGGAGAACCACTCAGGAAGCTGTGCGTCACAGGATAGAGTGCTGGGGGCCGGAGCTACAAGATACATGAAGGACCTGGAGGAAGGATGTCAACAAGCCTTGGCAGCTCCAAAACATGCAGTGTACGGGGGTACTTTCTTGCGTGGGGAGACAAGCTCTTACCTCCACCAAAGTTAGACAGTTGGAAGAGAGGAACGTTGGGACCACTTCAGTCCACCACCAGTGATGCAGGATCCACGAAGCTCAGCAGGAGAGGGGATACACGCAGCTGGTCAACATTGCAGTTGGTGCTTGCAGAAGCAGGGGAGTGACTCCTTTACCCCAAGGGAGATTCCTTGGCTCTTCTGATGCAGGCTGAAGATGGGCTGCCTTCAGAGGATGCATGACTGGGAAACAGTTGCAGATGCTGGCAGGAGCTGAAGATACAATGTTGCATAAAGCGTCTTGCTTCTTTGTTGCAGCTTGTAGAGTTCCTGGAGGGTCCAGATGCTGTTTCTTCAGTGAGAAGTCAAAGTGGAGGATGCAGAGGATTCCTGCTGGGGTCTTGCAATCTGAATCTGAGGAACACCCCAAAGGAGAGACTCTAAATAGCCATGGATCGGGTATTGGTCAGCTAACCAGGTAAGCACCTATCAGGGGAGGGCTCTGATGTCACCTGCTGGCACTAGCCACTCAGATGCTCCCAGAGTTCCCTGCCAACTTTGAATCCAGGATGGCAAAACCTAGGGACCCTCTGGAGGGCCTCTGAGCACCACCCCTGGGGTGGTGATTGTCAGGGGAGTGGTCACTCCCCTTTCCTTTGTCCAGTTTCACACCAGAGCAGGGACTGGGGGTCCCTGAACTGGGGTAGACTGGTTTATGCAAGGAGGGCACCAAATGTGCCCGTCAAAGGATTTCCAGTGGCTTTGGTAACACCCACTTCCAAAGGGAGAGGGTGAAACACCCCTCTCCCAAAGGAAATCCTTTGTTCTGCTTTTCTGGGCTTGAGCTTTTCAAGCAACAGAGGAGGGCAGAAACCTGTCTGTGAGGTGGGAGCAGCTGGGGCTGCCTGGAAAACCTCAGAAGGCTGAAATGGCAATACTGGGGGTCCTCTAAGGAGCCCCCAGAGTGCATAGAATCATACAACCAATGCTTGCAAAAGCCTTGGGGTATTATTCCAACATGTTTGATACCAAACATGCTTATGTTCAGAGTTACCATTATGTAGCTGGACATAGGTCATGGGGACACCTCTACTAGAGCAGGGGTGCCCTCACACACCGGTACTTTGCACCCTACCCTCAGGGCTGGAGGACCTGCTATAGGTGTGACTTATCAGTACCTGGTGTAGTGAAAATGGCAGTGAAAGGGTGCTTCCACCTTTTCACTCAGGCTGCAATGGCAGTCTTGCAGAAGCATTTGCATGAGCTCCCTATGGGTGGCAACATATATGCTGCAGCCCATAGGGATCCCCTGGAACCCCAATGCCCTGGGTACCTAGGTACCATATACTAGGGACTTATGAGGGGGCACCAGTATGCCAATTGTGAGTGAAATAATGTGTTTTGGAAGAGACAGCATAATCACTGGGGTCCTGGTTAGCAGGATCCCAGTGAACACAGTCAAGCGTACTGACATCAGGCAGAAAATGGGGGTGCCCATGCCAAGAAAGAGGATACTTTCCTACAATGGTATCACACAACTCACACTAGGATCGGTGTAGCTGCATGATTCCAACATGTTTGACACCAAACTTGCCTAGGTTCGGAGAAGTCATTATGCAGTTGGACTACTCATGTTGACCAATGTCCACTAAATACTTTAAAAGGGCTTCCCTGCACTTACAAAGCCCAGAGAATGGAGTCTGGAGTTTGTAGGTGCTCTCACACTCAGGACCATGCACCCTGCCCTTGGGCTCAAGGGCCTACCATGGGGTGACTTACAGTGTCCGAGTGCAGTGACCACGATATAAGGCAAACCTTTTATCCAGAGCGAAAGGTACATGCACCATTTCACGCAGGCCTGCAGACACAATTTACAAGTGGAGAAGTGGAGAAGTGTGGCACAATGGTTAGAGCGGCAGACCCTGAAGCAGAGATCTGGCTCAAGACCACGGTTCAAGTCCCGCTTCGGCAGGTCTTGGGCTCAATTCCCTTGGACCAGATAATTCTCGCCTCGGTGCCTAATCTAATTAATGAGTCCCACTCTGCAACTCTGGGCAATAGCTTGCTTAATCTCCACAAGGGCCCCAACAGCGCTTGGATGCCTGGCTTCACCCTGGGGGTGCCCAGGAGTGGGCACCTCACAGGGAAAAGGCAGGAGGGGTTCCATAGCGGTATGAGTACAGCGCCTTGAGACCCTAACGGGTGAGTAGTGCGCTATACAAGTGCAAAGTTTACAGTTTACAAGGGTTTCCATGGGTTGCATATTACATGCTGCAACCCATGGGAGACCCCTAGTGTACCAATGCCCTGAAACCTCAGTACTGTATAATAGGTAATTACATGGGTGCACCAGTATGCTAATTGTGGGGTGTAAAAGTTACCAAACAACAACATTTAGAGGAGAGACCACAGACACTGAGGTCCTGGTTAGCAGGATTTCAGTGAACTACAGTCTAAACACTAAGACACCAGGCAAAAAGTGGTAGTAATTATGCCAGAATGATGTTTCTTTCCTACATAACCCCCCCCCCCCCAAACGTAAAGGAATGAGATTAACCTTGCCCAGTTGAGTCTTCATTTGTTAAGTGGAAATATCTGGAAAATCCATCTGTGTTGGCATGGGTACTCCCAGGTCTATGTTCCAATGAAAAGTCCATCCTTTGTAGGGAAATGGACCACCTCAAAGGTTTTGGGTTTTCACCTTTCATCTGTTTAAGCCAAAGGAGGGGCTTGTGGTCTGTTTGAACACAATGAAGTGAGTGCCAAACAGGTATGGCCTCAGCTTCTTCAAGGCCCAGACCACAGCAAAGGCCTCCCTCTCTATGGCTGACCAACGCTTCTCTCTGGGTGCCAGCCTTCTGCTGATAAAAGCTACAGGTTGATCCAGGCCCTCCTCATTAAGTTGAGATAGTACTGCTCTTATTCCGAATTATGAAGCATCTTCCTGGACAATGAATTGTTTTGTAAAGCCAGGGCTTTTAAGAATTGGAACTGAGCAGATAGCTTTTATCAGAGCATCAAAGGCTTCTTGACAGTAAACTGTCCATTGTACTATTTTAGTAATCTTTTTGGAAGTGAGATCATTCAAGGGGGTCACAATGATGCCATACCCTTTTTCAAATATCTTGTAATACCCAGTCAGGCCAAGAAAAGCTCTGACTTCAGTCTGAGTAGTTGGAGCAACACAATGTTTGGATTTTGCTGAGTAAGGGTTGTATTTGGCCTCCACCTACCAGGTGGCCCAAGTAAAACACTTTGGTCTGCCCTATCTGGCATGTGGTACCCTTGATAAGGAGGCCTGCCTTTTTCAAGGCCTCAAGTTCAATGCTGAGGTGGTCCAGGTGATCCTGCAGGTGGAGATAAAGACAGCAATGCCAACATGATATGCTGCACTAAAGTCTTCCAGGAATGCCAGAACTTGATTCACCAACCTCTGGAATGTGGCAGGCACATTTTTCAAACCAAAGGGCATCACTGTGAAGTGATAATGCCCATCAGGAGTGGGAAATGCTGTTTTAGGCTTAGCAGCATCGGTTAATCTGATCTGCCAATAGCCTGCAGTTAAATCAGAAATGCTGAGATACTTGGCTGCACCCAAAGTCTCAAGCAACTCATCTACCCTGGGGATAGGATGGGCATCAGTCTTCGTGACTACATTGAGGCCTCTGTAGTGTACACAAAATGTCATCTCTCTCTTTTTGCCCTGGGACTGAGGTTTTGGCACAATTACTACTTGACTAGACTAAGGGCTGTCTGAATGCTCAATAATCCCCAACTCAGCCATCTTTTGGATCTCTGCCCTGATGCAATCTTTGACATGGTCAGGCTGCCTGTAGAATTAACTCTTAACAGGCAGACTGTCACCTGTGTCCACATCATGTGCACACCAGGTTTTCTGATTGAGTGTCAGGGAAAAGAGTTCAGAAAACTGACCGAGACCTTTTCTGCATTTAGCTTGTTGCTGTTCAGAGAGGCAATCTGCAAATACTACCCCATCCACTGAACCATCAACAGGGTTGTAGGAGAGAAGGCCAGAGAGAGGGTCACTCTGCTTTATGCCCTTCATCAGTGGCCATTGACAAGCTCATGTCAGCCCTGTCAAAGTAAGGTTTGAGGCGGTTCACAGGAAGCACCCTATGGAGGCTTCTTGGAGTGCCAAGGTGAACTAAATAGGTAACCACACCTTTCTTCTCCACTATCATGTGGGGGCGACTCCACTTGCCGTGGAGTGCTCTTGGGGACACAGGTTCCAGGACCCACACTTTCTGTCCTGCCTGGTAAATAGAGAGTACAGCCTTTTGGTCATGCCATTGCTTTTGAAGCTCTTGCCTGGACTCAAGGTTTTTGGTGGCCTTCTTCTGCCATGCAAGAACGCAGGTCTAATGCATAGTCAACAATGTCTTGTTTGGTGGGGTTTGAGAAGCTGCTCCCACCCATCCTTCGCAAGACACAGGGGACCCCAACTGGATGCCCAAACAGAAGTTCAAATGGGCTGTAACCCACTCCCTTCTTTGGAACCTCTCCATAGGCAAAAAGAAGGCAAGGCTGTAGGACGCCCCATCTTCTTCTGAGTTCCATGTTCATACCTTTAAAGGGTTTTGTTGAATCTTTCATCCAACCCATTTCCTTGTGGATGATAAGGAGTGGTGAATTTGTATGTTATACCATACTCCTTCCACATTGCTTTGAGGTATCCAGACATGAAGTCTGCACCTCTGTCGGATACGACCTCCATAGGGAAGCCCACCCTGGAAGATTACCAGAAGGGTCTTGACCACTGCAGGAGCTGTAGTGGTCCTCAGGGGAATGGCTTCTTGGTACAAGGTGACATGGTCCTCCACTACTACCAGAATAAATCTGTTCCGAGAGGCTGTAGGAGGGTCAAAGGGCCAACAGTGTCAATCCCTACTCTCTCAAAGGGAACTACAACCACAGGTAATGGCATTAAGGGGGACTTTGTAATGCCACCTGACTTGCCACTGGCTTGGCAGGTGACGCAAAAGCAGCAAAACTCCTTGGCATCTTCAGATATGAAGGCCAGTAATAGCGTGGAACAAGTCTGTCCCAAGTCTTACATTGCCCATGATATCCTACAAGGGGAATGTCATGTGCCAGGGTCAAAAAGGAATTCTCTAAACTTCTGAGGTATGACCAACCTCCTGGTAGCACGAGAGTTGGGATCCCTAGCCTCAGAGTAAAGGAGACCATTTTCCCAGTAGATCCTGAGGGATCCACTGACATCCCCGGGCTCCTCTGCAGCAGCTTGCTGTCCGAGGCCTTCAAGAGAGAGGCAGGATTGCTGCTCAAGACTCAGGTGCTCATTCCAACTTCAGCGGTCTTCTAGTGAGACCGCCGAAGTCGCGGACGCCAGCTGGCAGTCCTCCGACCGCCATATTCCCAGTACTGAAGGACTTCTGCCTCAATTTGGGTGGAAATCCTCCAGTAGTTGTGCTGGCGGTCAGCGGTGCAGAGGCGGTTCCACCGCCGGCCCCACCCCACCAAAAGGACTCCGCCAGCTGTATTAAGACCTGTAATACGGCCTGGCGGTGCAGGCCCGGCGTGGGAGAGCCGGGTCCCGTCCCCTCAGGGAGGAGCACCTTGTCGGACGAGGTAAGTGTCTTCCACAAGGGGAGGGGGTGGGGTGTGTGAATGGGTGTGTGTGAGTGTGTGTATGTGTGTAATAAATGGGGGTTGTGAGTGTGAGAGTGTTTCAGGGTGTGTGTATTTGGGGGGCGGGGTTCAGTATGGGGATCAGGGGTGGGAGGTCTCTACTGTGGGAGTGGTTGGGGGGTCTCTCCTGGTGAGGTGGTGGGGTCTCTGCTGTGGGGGTAATGGGGGTCACCACTGGGAGTGGGGGGGGCGAGTCATCTACCGGCAACAGGAATACAAATTCCTGTTGCCGGTAGCCTTTCCGCCAGGGATTTAGCAGCGGTGCTACTGTCACGGAATCCCTTGCGGAATGGGGACTCGGAATACTGACAGCGGTATTGGGTGGCCCGCCGGGTCACAGATGCTCGTCTCCGGCCAAGCAGGTCCAACTGCCCTGGCGGTAGCTACGGTGAAATGGCGGTTTGGCACAGGCCTAAGCGCCACACTTGTTATTTGGCAGTCTGTACCCCCACCCTGGCGGCGGTCAAAAGACCACAGCCGGCGTGGCGGTTCAGTTACTGACGAAGTCGGAATGAGCACCTAAGTTTGTTCCTGGAGGGAATATGTGACAGAACAACTAGGTCCTAAACAACTATAGCCTAAACCACTACTGCTAAACAACTAAAAAGTCTCTACAACTAAGTACTGAACAACTACTGTCTGAACAACTATTGTGTCTGAATAACAATTGCCTGAACAACTAATATATATATATATATTCTAAACAACTAATAAACCATAAAAACCAAAAGGAAAACCTTACCTTAAAATTAGTTGTTCAGGCAATTGTTATTCAGGCACAATTGTTGTTTAGACAGTAGTTGTTCAGTACTTAGTTGTAGAGACTTTTTAGTTGTTTAGCAGTAGTGGTTCAGGCAAGTAGTGGTTTAGACCTAGTTGTTCAGGATGTTTCCCTCCTGGAGGGCTTCCTTTACCCAAGAGCTCTGCTGTGTCAGGCCCACGCTCCTCTGGTGTAGGTTCCTCACAAGAGACAAGATCATCTCCGTGAGGAGACTGATCCTCACATGTGGTTATGGTAGAGGGTAACTTTTTACCCTACTTGACTCTGTTCTTGGGAGATTTGTGGGCCATTATTCCAGGCTCCAGTGCTCCTTGTTCTCCCTGTTTTCTGACCTGTGCTCTTTTAGCTACAAAGACACTTTCATGGATGCTCAGCATTGCTGCATGGGGCTGTAACTCTAACTTCACTTCAGCCCAGGATGAGGTCTCCAAATCATTGCCCAAAAGACACTCTACAGGAATAGAAGAGGACACAACACCATATTTAGAGCCACTACCCTCCCCCCACACCTCTCCCCAGCAACATTGAACAACTGCCATGGGGAGCATGTTGTGATGTTATCAGCATTGGTTACTTGGTAATTTTTCCCAAGTAGAATTTCCTCAGGTAACACCAGTTTTTCATACACCATGGTGACACTTGCACCTGTGTCCCTGTAGGCTTCTGCCTCAGTACCATTTATGAGGGAGTACTACCTGTATTTTCTCATATTAGGAGGCCAGGCAGCCAGGGTGGCAAGGTCAATATCACCCTCTGATATTAGGACAGACTCAGCAGTTTCGCTAACAAGGCTAGAGTCCACTGCAGTACCCAAGGTGAACCCAGCTACACCCTTGGTTGTGGTACTTCTATTAGTGCTATAGCTAGGGGCAATAGGGGGAGTAGTAGTACTCTTTGTGTTTTTCGTAGGACAGTCACTATCACCTGTCCTCTGGCCTCTTTCCTTACACAAAAGCACCAGGGTTTTTTGTTAGAAGAGGAGCAGGACTTGGACCTACCCCCAGAAGAGTTTTGTGGACCTGTAAGACTCTTTCTTCTGATCTTTAGGTTTTTCCCATCCTTATCCTGGGACTTGGAAGTATTATTTTTCTTCTGGTCACCCCCATGGGTTTTCTTACCCACCAAGGTGCAAACCCATTTGTCTGCCTTCTTTCCCAATTCTTGGGGAGAGTTCCCCAGGTATTGTGGCAGTTTGTCAGACACACAGTTATTAAGGATGTGCTCTCTCATGATCAGATTGTACAGCCCTTCATAGTTATGTACATTACTACCATGTAACCAGCCTTCCAGAGCCTTAACTACACAGTCCACTAAGTCTAGCCAGTCTTGAGAGGACTCCTTCTGGGTTCCCTGAACTTAATTCTATACTCCTCAGTAATGAGCCCAAACCCATCAATCAGAGCTTCTTTCAAGACTTGGTAGTTGTCTGCATCCTCGTCTCTAACTGCCAAAAGTTTGTCTCTTTCTTTGTCTGCAAAGGAGAGCTATAGGATAGCTACCCACTGCCTCGGAAGCCCTTCTGAACTTTACAGGCCCTCTCTAGAGCAGAAATCCACTTATGGATGTCATCCTCAGACTTCTTAGGAGGGACTATCCTGCAGAGATTCCTAGAATCAAAGGTGTCTTCCCTGACACTGGGTTCTCTAATGCTGCCACCATGGGGTTCTAACTCCAAATTCTTTATTTCCCTTTCCATCTCTAGGACCTCTCTCTCAAGTGTCAGTTGCTGCTTTTTCAACTTGAGTTTTGCTTTCTCAAATTTCAGCAAGCTGAACCCCCTATCTAAGGATCCCTCTTCTGAGCTAGAGTGGACGGACCCACCAGAAGATGCTGAGGCAAGGGAAGATGAGGATGATGAGGCACTACTCCTCCTGAAAACCATTTTGACCCCCCCCTCCTGGGGGGAGAAAAAGTGGGCCTACTACTGTAACCCCCCCCCCCCCCCCTTGCACTACCAGTACTGCTCCTTGCAGGTCCAAAGGTCACCCTAGAGTCCTCATGGTCCTGTCCAGGTACCTCCTTGTCCAACACTGGTGGCTCACCCTCCTCATCTATCTATCTTTTCCCATCAGGGTTCTGGGTGTCATCCTGAATGAACAACTCTAAGAGAGATTTGGTAGGGTTGCTACTTGTCTTTAATTTTCTAGCTGTACACATGGTCCTAGGTTCCTGGAACTTAAGACCACATACCTAGAACCCTGAGTCTGGTCAGTGTCCCCAACTAAAGACATGGTTCTAGAGTAGTGTATGTGGTTCACCTACTACTCTAGAGTTCTAAACTTTTAAAAAGGCTTGGGGAAAGGGCTATGCTAGACCCCTAACTACCCATGCAAAAAGTTTAAAAGTACCTGAAGTTACTAGTGCAGTATGTATCCAACAGTCAGGAGTGATCTTTCTCATGGAAAGTCACTGCTATCCAAGTGGTAAAGCAATGCAAGTGTTGTATCCCTCCGCTGCCACCAATGTAGGAGGCTGCCTCAGTTTATGGTGACCACCTATGGTGTGGTACCCTGTATTGAGTCCAGGCAACTCTAGGGATAATATTTAGGTGTCCAGATAGCAAAGGCACTCTAGAGGTAGCTGTGGTGAGCAGCTAAAGCTTATCCAGGAGGAGTATAATACCACAATAGTCAGTCCGTGATTGAAACACAAGAAAGAACCACACCAGGTGTTGCAAAAATAAAGTATTCTTTATTACAACGCTACTACTATTCTAATGTCAGTATATCTCCACTTGGAGATATCTACACACAAAATATACATGCAGCAACAACTTGGAAAAGCATAAAAATACCTTGGACCCTATGGAGGGGGGGCAAACCATATACTAAGAAAGTGGTAGAAGAATGGAGGCGCCCAACCAAGATAACTGTGTTATGATTCCCAGAGGATGGGGGGGTAAGGAATTACCAGAGTTAAGTATCAGAAATCCCACAGGCGCCCGTGTGCAGACTTGTTATCAAGCCGGGTTTCCCATGGGCTAACACAGGACCGTGGCAATTTGAATTTCTCTGATTCAGGACCCTTCCCATTGGACCCCGAGGAAACCAGTTGGCACAAAGAAGGTTGGGTAGTACCTCACCTGTGGATACCCAGAAGATTGGAGTACTTACTCCAGAGAGGCCAGGTGCATAAGAGTGAAATGACTTCGAAAACCCTTGTTGGAATCAATGGGAGCCTCAGTCGTCCAGCTGCTGTTATGACCCATGGACCAGGTCAGTAGAACTCAAAAGATGGATGTGAAGAACCTGAAAAACAAGGGGACAGTGTCCAGACCACTTGGAGATGTCCAGGTGGTGCATGTAGGCAATGCCCACCCTCCTAGGAGTGAAGTTCCTGCAGGTCGGTGAAGGATGAAGTCCAGCTGTGGAGTCCAGGGGATGCAGGAAGATCCGTGAGTCACCCACGAGCTGCCCCACCTCGGTCGCTGGATTGCAGGAGGGTCAGTGGTCAGCAGGGACACAAACAATCATAGGCAAATGCAAAAGTCATCACAGAGAAGATTGCAGGTTTTTTGGGGACCAACAAGGTCCACACAGCTCGACCCTTGGAGGGTAGTCAGGGCTGGCCCTCTGCAGGAAGGAAAGCCCGCAGGGATCATTGGAGCCCACACGAGTGACCCACTGGCAGGAGGCACAGGGAGTCGCAGTGAGGTCTCAGCAGCACAACAAAATAGGAGTCCCACGCCACAGAAGCTGCAGAACTGAAGCTGAACTTGTAGTTGCAGAGTGCTGGAGGCTGGGGCTTCTTGGAGTTTGAAGATCTCTTGGAGAAAGAGCCAACAAACCAATCGTGGTGCACAGGGGTTCTGTTCCAGTGGCTGTTGCAAGGGCTCACCATCTTCCAAGTTGGTCAGAAGACAAGTTGGACCCGGAGAGGACCACAAAACCACCTCCTGTGTTGCAGAGCCTTTCAATGTCCATGGGGCAGCAGGATCCAGTCGCTGTTGTCTTAAAGTGCCTGCCGGTGCAGGGGATAGATTCCATCACTCTAAGGGAGATTCTGTCTCACTTCTTGGAGCAAACAGAGTCCTTGTGACCCGGCAGGACGCACAGCTTCCGATGTTGCAGAAATCTTGCAGGAGCTAGAGAAACAATGTTGCAGTGGGAGCCCTCCTGATTGGATACAGTCTTGTTTTAGTTCCAAAAGCAGACCAGCAGTGGTTCCGGATGCCAGGAGCAAAAGATGTCTTGTTAGAGTTCGTTGTAGAGTCTTGCTCGAGCTCTGTGCACCTCCCTAGAGGGAGGAGCTGGACAGGGGGAGAGGGTGTGGGGGGCAGGGGTCACTCCCCTGTCCTTTGTGTGGTTTTGTGCAAGAGCAGGAACTTGGGGTTCCTGGACTGGTGCAAACCGGTTTATGCAAGGAGTGCACCAAATGTGCCCTTCAAAGCAGTCTGGTGGCACTCAGAGGCTACCCCAGCCCAGAGACACTCAGTTCCAAAGGAGAGGAGGTCACACCTCCCTCCTACAGGAAACCCTTTGTTCTGCCGTCCCCTGCTCAAGTTAGGTTCAGCAGCAGAACAGTGTCTGGGGGACTGCAGCAGCACAGGCTGGCAGGCAGACCCTGTAAGGCTCTACAGGCAGATCTGGAGGATCCTCGAAAGAACCCCCAGAGTACATGGTATCATGTAACTAACACTGGGATCGGTGTAGTTGCATGATTCCAATATGTTTGACACCAAACATGCCTAGGTTCGGAGATGCCATTATGTAGTTGGACTACCCATGTTGACCAGTGTCCACTACATACTTTAAAATGGCTTCCCGTACTTACAAAGCCCAGGGAATGGAGTCTGGGATTTTTAGGGGCACCCTCTGCTTAAGTAGGGGTGCCGTCACACTCAGAACCATGCACCCTGCCATTAAGCTCTAGGGCCTACCAGAGGGGTGACTTACAGTGTCCAAGTGCAATGAACGCGATATAAGGCAAGCCTTATATCTAGCGTGAAAGGCGCATGCACCATGTCATGCCGGATGCAAAGGCAGGCCTGCAGACACAGTTTGCGTAATTTGCGTAGGCTTTCATGGGTGGCATAATACATGCTGCAGCCCATGGGAGACCACTGGTGTACCAATACCCTGAGTACCTGAGTACCATACAATAGGGACTTACATGGGTGCACCAGTATGCCAATTCTGGGGTGTAAAAGTTACCAAACAACCAAATTTAGAGGAGAGAGCACAGGGACTGTAGTCCTGGTTTGCAGGATCCCATTGTCCTACAGTCTAAACACACTAACACCAGGCAAAAAGTGGGGGTGATTATGCCAGAAAGATGCTACTTTCCTACATTGTCATCAATCAACTTTATTACACTCTGTTGTGTTCCCAGAGCAGAACTCAGGTTACTGCTCTGTGTTCCCTTTTTTTGGTTAACTTCTAAATTTTACCTGGTCAAGAAAACCACCACTTCCTAAGCAAATTCTTTCATCATATAAATATGATTGCACAGGAAGTAGGCATTAAAAAGGTGTTCATAATGGGGGGGTATAATGCTACTGTTTCTAATCACTCACTCACTTTATTTGAGGACAAAGAACGGGAGGAGGCTATTAATACACCGACCACTGTGTTCCCTCCCTGCTCTAGGGCAAATAAAAGAGGAACGCTACTCCTTGAGGCTTGCAGGGATCATGATTTAATTTCCCCCAATAGTAGATTTCAGAGCAATATACCAGCTCCCCCACTCATGTCATATCAACATCTACTGCGATAATTGAATAGGTTATTAGTTGTTATACGGTTTCCTCATTTTTCAGACCTAAAGGTGATTAATAATATTTGGAATGGCCACAATATTTTACTTCTTACTATCAATGGGAAAGTAGACTATGGGGGGTCATTACAACATTGGCGATAAAAGCCTCTTACCGCCGCGAAGAAGACCACCAACACACAGCCGCGGACGCGGAATTCCGCCACGGTCATTATGACCCAAAGCCCGGAATCCGGCAAAATCTAGACACCCACACAAGTCCACCACACCAAAGGTCAGTGATAAACTGGCGATAACAAAATCTCCACTGCCACGCCAACAGGAAAACGCCCACACTATCACGACCCACGAATCCACGCGGCAGTCTTTCAACCGCGGTATTCCATTGGCGGTACACACAGCCGCGCTCAAAATACACACACATTTACAAAACACATCCACATTGGACAATTCCAAATACACACACCTGTTACACATACACACACCACTCCCACACACTCAATACAATATAAAACACACACCCACATCACCCACAAACCCCTACTACCACAATTGCGACTGGAGGCCAGAGAGAGACACCACCAATTACAAACTAGCATCCACAGGCACTCAACACCATCACTCACATAACATCCACGCACCTCACACAACACACCTCTAAATATCACCCCACACATCACAACACACACCACCCCACACATCACCCACACCACCCCATGGCACAGCAAAGACACCCCAGGTTCTCTGAGGAGGAGCTCAAGGTCATGGTGGAGGAAATCATCCGGGTAGAGCCACAGCTATCCGGATCACAGGTGCAGCACACCTCCATAGCTAGGAAGATGGAGCTATGGCGAAGAATCGTGGACAGGGTCAACGCAGTGGGACAGTACCCAAGAACTAGGGATGACATCAGGAAGAGGTGGAATGACCTACGTGGGAAGGTGCGTTCCATGGTCTCAAGACACCACATCGTGGTTCAGAGGACTGGCGGCGGACCCCCACCTCCTCCCCCACAACTAACAACATGGGAGGAGCAAGTCTTGGCTATACTGCATCCTGAGGGCCTCGCAGGAGTAGCTGGAGGAAGGGACTCTGGTAAGTCAAATCTTAACTATTACATCCCCCACCCTGCCTGCATGCCATCACATACCCCCACCATCGCCCTCACTCCCATCACTCCAACTCCTCAAACATGTCCCAATATCACAAACCACACATCCCAGACCCAAGCCCTGCATGCAACAACAAAGCATGGACACCGATCACCGAAGCATGGCCACTGCACATACCCATACACCCCCCTAACACATCATCACACAAGGTCCTACACAGGAATGCAAGCACTGGGGTACACGGTCATCCACCCATTGCACACCATGGCACACACAGATGCAATAATCATGCCTTTACATCCCTGCAGGACCCCTACCCAACGTTACCGGACAGGAGGGTCCAGATATGTCCACTCCACCCACAGAAGAGGCCCACAGTGATGACAGCAGCTCTGTCCAACTGGATCTAGAGGACCAGCCCGGCCCATCTGGGACCTCGGGAAAGTCGGTTCCCCTCACACTGGCACAAGCCACTACAGAGCTTCCCCCCTCTGGAAACACCAGCACAGCACCCACCCAGCGGGCCCATACCTCTGTCACCAGGACACGTCAGGCAGCAGTGTGTCCACCACTACAGGGAACCCAGGCTAACCCACCACCCCAACAACAACAGGTACCTGGGGGCAGTGGCAGTGGGCACACGGTTCAGGGGACAGAGGCCCAGGAACACAGGGGAACTGGCAGGGCTGCTGTGCGACAGGGGGAGGACAGGCGCAGGGAACCCACTCTCCACGAGGCCCTCTCCAACATCATGGGAGCCTACCACCATTCCCAGGAGACGATTGCAACGGTACTTGCCAAGTTTCAGGAGACCCAGCGGCTGCAGGAGGAACAGTATTTGTGGTTCAGGGAGGAACTCAAATCCATCAATTCCACCCTGGGCACCATTGTAGGGGTGCTGAAGGAACTCGTCAACACCAGGAGGGACACTGTGGCACAATAAGGGGCCCCTGACACTAGCCTGGATGATGAACTGTCCACCACCTCCGCCGGCGCTAGTGGACAGGAGCCACTGCTACAGGACCACCACACCAGCACCCCACCCCCTGCAGAGGGAGAACCACCCCGCAAACGGTCCCTGAGATCCAGGACAAAGACAGAGAACGATGCCAAGACCCCTGCCAAGAAATGAGATTACCATGATTGTCATCCTTTTGTCCCACCTTGTCACCCTGTCCATCCTTAAACTGCCCCAGCTCCACTTCCTATGCCCCTTTGGACAATGCACCTGTGAGACTAATAGACTGGACTCTGCCATGGACATTCCTCCACCATCACCCCTGACCAATTTGCAACCCCCTCCAATATTGAGCACTTAAATAAACACCCTTAAAGCACAAAACAATCATGAGTCTGTCTGTGATTTCGAAAATGTGTATTAGCAATTACAGTGGCAAAATGCTCTTTCAAATGTAATGTCAACATACCTATGTCACACAGCTCTAGTCCACGAGAAAACAAAGCAGATGTCACACAGTGGGACCCACATCTGTGAAATCGTAAGGGAAAGTGACAACTCAGTGACCATACACTGGGTGAAAATGACAGACAGTAAAGAAGTAGTAGATTTTAATCAGATGTAGCAGGCAGTGTTGTCTTCTTACCTGTGTCTCACTGGAAGATTGCAGGATCACTGTTGTCAGTGTTCCTGTTGTCAATGTCCTCTTCTTCTGCTTCCTCGTCTTCACTGTCCACAGGGTCCACAGCTGCCACAAGACCTCCATCTGGACCATCCTCCTGCAGAAAAGGCACCTGTCATCGCAAAGCCAAGTTGTGAAGCATACAACAGGCCACGATGATCTGGCATGCCTTCTTTGGTGAGTAGAATAGGGAACCACCTGTCATATGGAGGCACCGGAACCTTGCCTTCAGGAGGTCCGCTCTATAATCCTCCTAGTTCGCCCATGTGCCTCATTGTAGCGTTCCTCTGCCCTTGTCCTGGGATTCCTTACTGGTGTCAGTAGCCATGACAGGTTGGGGTAACCAGAGTCACCTGCAAATGGCGAGGGACAACTGTTAGACACACACTAACTTATAGGGACATCCACAGACCCAGGCAACTATTCCCACTGTATTGGGTCCATGTGCTCACCTAATAGCCAAACCCGGTGCCTCTGGAGTTACCCCATCACATAAGGGATGCTGCTATTCCACAGGATGTAAGGTCATGCACTGAGCCAGGGAATTTTGCATTAACATGGGAGATGTACTGGTCTGCTAAACATACCATCTGCACATTCATGGAATGGTAACTCTTCCGGTTTCTGTACACCTGTTCACTCCTGCGGGGGGGACCAAGGCCACATGTGTCCCATCAATGGCACCTATGATGTTGGGGATATGTCCCAGGGCATAGTAATCACCTTTCACTGTAAGCAAATCCTCCACCTGAGGGAAAACGATGTAGCTCTGCATGTGTTTCAGCAGGGCAGACAACACTCTGACAACATGTTGGAAAACATAGGCTGGGACATCCCGGATGCTATGGCCACTGTAGTTCGAAAAGACCCACTTGCTAGGAAATGGAGTACTGACAGCACCTGCACTTGAGGGGGGATTCCTGTGGGATGGCGTATAGCTGACATCAGGTCTGGCTCCAACTGGGCACACAGTTCCTAGATTGTGACACGATCAAGCCTGCAGGTGATGATCACATGTTGCTCCTCCATTGTCGACAGGTCCACCAGCTGTCTGTACACCGGAGGATGCTGCCATCTCCTCACATTCCCCAGCGAACTGTGCCTATGAAGGAGAACAGCGAGCAGAGAGTCAACCAACTCTGAGGTATGCAAACACAGCTTACTCTGAAAATATTAGCAAATCGAAATTTGCCTGTATGAGTGTTTAGGCAAGGCCTAGATATGTGTGACGCAGTAAAAAATAATGCCATGTGGCCACCTGAAATGGCGGCTGCCTGACCTGTAAGGTGGGACAAGGGGATATGAGGTAACTGCGCTGGCATTGTACACCATCGCGGTAGGCGTTCGAAGACTGCAGCGCAATCCTGCATTGGTTAACATTGGACCCTATGGGTCCAAGGAGCCAATGACGATGTACGCCGGCGGTGACGGTACGCACCACCGCGGACGTGACCGCCATTTTCTCTCTGTTCAATCACTTGATACCTGATCTTTGACAGGAGAGGACCTACACTGCAAGTGCTGCTGTGACCTCAGTCTGGAAGTGACAATGGCTTGTGTGTCTGGGGAAATGGCCCCTGCCTTCAGCACGGAGGAGTTGGAGAAACTCGTGGATAGGGTCCTCCCCCAGTACACGCTACTCTACGGTCCTCCAGACAAACAGGTAAGTACACTGTGAGCATGCTGTATGGGCAATGCCTGTGTGGAGTGGGGTGGATGAAAGATAGGGGGGGTGAGAATGAGGCGTGCATGAAACGACGGTGAGTGCATGTGCGTCATGGCAAGGGTAGGGATGCGGGCCAATGACTGTGACGGTGCAGATGGTAATAACTTCTCTTTTTCCCCTGTACAATTCCCGTAGGTCAGCACCCACCAAAAGAAGGATATTTGGCGTGCCATCGCCATGGAAGTCCGGACCCTGGGGGTCTACCACAGACGGAGCACCCACTGCCGTAAAAGATGGGAGGACATTCACTGCTAGAGCAAGAAGACGGCGGAGGCCCAGCTGGGGATGGCCTACCAACGTGGGAGGGGTGCCCGTCGCACCATGACCCCCCTGATGTTCAGGATCCTGGCGGTGGCGTACCTGGAGTTGGATGGGCGCTTGAGGGCATCACAGCAGCAGCAAGGGGGTGAGTACACTCTCATTCTGCTGATTCAGCGCGCATTGTAGGTGTCTGGGTGGTGGAGGTGGGCTGTGGGTTCCCCTAGGCCAGGGCGAGTTTAGTAGGCAAGGGCCCTTCTTAAGGAAGGCCCTGTGGCACCCCACCCCACCTGTGTACAGTGCCAACTACACCTAGTCAGGTTCCTGTGGCATCCATGTGTGCAGAAATCGGCCACAGCCTTGTAACCCATGTCCCTGGGATTGAATAGTGGACTCAAAGTGCGCAACGTAGTGCAGGGGGCTTCTGTGTCTGTAGTGTCCGCCAATGGTAGCGGTATTGCATGCACTCAACATGTCTTTCTTCTGTATCACCCCCTTTTTTGTGGTCTCCCTGTTCTTGTGTGCATTAGTATCATCAGGCGGAGGAGCAGTGGCACCGGAGCAGGAGGGAGCTGCATCCCACATGGCCCTGGAGGGCGACACTACGGAGTCTGAAGTCACTAGTGGGACGGAGGGCAAGGGGAGCTCCATGGCAGGGACAGGAGCTGACACCAGTGATACGAACTCCTCCTCTGATGGGTGCTCCCTTGCGGTGGCGGCCCCATCTGTGCCCCCTGCATCTACAGGTACAGCCGCCACCCCCCCTAACCAGCACCGCCCTCCCAGCAGCCCCTCAGCGTTTGCCCCATGCCCGCTCACCCAGGAGGGTGGGCATCACCTTCTCCCCAGGCACCTCAGGCCCTGCCCCAGTCACCCTGCTGCCCTCAGTGAGGAGGCCATTGACCTCCTCAGGTCCCTCACTGTTGGGCAGTCTACCATTTTGAATGCCATCCAGGGTGTAGAGAGGTAGTTGCAACAAACCAATGCATACCTGGAGGGCATTTACTCTGGTCAGGCAGCCCTTCAGTGAGCTTTTCAGACTCTGGCCTCAGCACTGATGGCAGCCATTGTCCCTGTCTCTAGCCTCCCCCCTCTAACTTCCTCCACCCAGACCCACACCCCTGTACCTCAGCCTATCCCAAGCACACCATCAGACCTGCATGCACACACCTCAACACACAAGGGAAGCTCTGGGAAACATAAGCACCACACATCCCACAGGCACTCACGCAAGCATCAGACACATACAGACACACCAACATCCACTGCCTCCACTGTGTCCCCCTCCTCCTCGTCTCCCTCCTCCCTCCCTGTCTCGTCTCCACTCACACCTGCATGCACTACATCCTCAGCCACTACGTCCATCACCAGCACACCCACCACCACACCCCGCTCACGTGCAGTCACCACCCCCACTACCATTCACACGTCCCCTGTGTCCTCTCCCAGTGTGTCTGTGAGGCCACCTCCCAAGGTACACAAACGCAGCCACACACCCACCCAACAGCCATCCACCTCACAACAGCCTCCAGCCCATGCACCTTCACCCAAAGTCAGCAAACGTACACCTCCTACAACCACTACCTCTTCCTCCACTCCCAAACCCCCTCCAGCTACCCGTCCCAGTGTTCCTAAGAAACTTTTCCTGGCCAACCTTGACCTCTTTCCCTCACCTCCTCCACCCCTTCGGTCTCCTAGGGCCCGACTCTCCAGGTCCCAACCTAGCACCTCAGCCACAACATCGGCGGGACCAGTGGTGCCAGTAGTCACCGGATTCTGGAGTGCACCAGGCAGCAGGGCAGCCAGTGTGGCAAGGAACCAGAGCACAGACAGTCCCCCACCTGTCAAGCATAAAAAGTTGGCCAGTGCCCGGCAGGAGAGGGGAAAGAAATTAGCCACCAAAGCCTCTCCCAGGAGTACAGTTGGGAGTGTGGAGACAGCTGCGACACCATCCAAGGTGGGGAAGGGGCACAGTAAAATTGGCAAGTCTGGGAAGATCAGCACGGCGGACAAGACCGCCACCAGCAGCCCCGCTGCCCAGGACAAGACCACCAGCAGTCCCGCTGGCCAGGACAAGACCGCCACCAGCAGCCCCGCTGCCCAGGATAAGACCGCCACCAGCAGCCCCGCTGCCCAGGACAAGACCGCCACCAGCAGCCCCGCTGCCCAGGACAAGACCGCCAGCAGCCCCGCTGCCCAGGACAAGAACGCCACCAGCAGCCCCGCTGCCCGGACAAAACCGCCAACAGCCCCGCTGCCCAGAACAAGACCGCCAGCACCACCGCAGGACAGTGAGCGCCAATGATTACAACGCTACTGTGGCCGCCACGGGCAGGATGAAGCACTCTGGGCACAAAGCCCCCTCCAGAACCAGTGGAGAGTTACATCCGCTAACTCTGTCCTTGGCAGGATGAAGCACTCTGGGTACAAGGCCCCCTCCAGATACAGTGGAGATTCACATCCACTACCTCTGTCCTTGGCAGGATGAAGCACTCTGGGCACAAAGCCCCCTCCAGAACCATTGGAGAGTTACATCCACTACCTCTGTCCTTGGCAGGATGAAGCACACTGGGCACAAGGCCCCCTCCAGAACCAGTGGAGATTCACATCCACTACCTCTGTCCTTGGCAGGATGAAGCACACTGGGCACAAAGCCCCCTCCACAACCAGTGGAGAGTTAGATCCACTACCTTTATCCTTGGTAAGATGAAACACTCTGGGCACAAGGCCCCCTCCGGAACCAGTGGAGACTGTTATCCACTTGAGAGACTGTGGCTTTGCACTCCCCAGGATTGAACAGTGGGCAACCCACCCACTGTAGAGACTTGAGAGACTGTGGCTTTGCACTCCCCAGGATTGAACAGTGGGCATGGAGCCCCCTCGTGGATCTGGCGTCGTGCACTCATCCGGCTGAGGTGCCCCCCCTTCCCTTCCCCCTGAAGAACCTGTTTTATTTCTCTCTGATGCCCCTGCAGTGTTCTCTCTGTCTTGTTCAGGTATTGAGTGTGGGCATCGCCCATGCCTTTTGGGCCCAGTGGTTCTCGGACTATGATGGTGGAATCCCTTGGACATGTGTTCTTGGTGTATATAATTGTTTATAGTGTAAATGTATATATATGTAAATATTTTTGATTACTGTCTTTGAATATATTACAATCATTCGACTCATTTCCTTTTGTCCTTGCATTCTTCCAGGGGGGTTTGGGGGGTGTAACTGTAATGTATCATGCTGTATTTGTGTGTTAGTTGTAGTGGGTAAGGGTGGGGGTGGGGGTGTTGCGTATTGCGTGTGTGTGTCACTGTTTTTTCCCTCTCCCCTCCTCTGTGTCATAGGTGCAGTACTCACGGTGGTCTTTGCCGCCGGCGTTCGTGCTCCTGGTAGAGGAGTAGGAAGATAAAGGCTGGGAGTATCTGAAGTTCCGGTTCCATGGCGTACTGGTTCCTCATGGGGTGTATAGAGGAGAGCGTTTTCCCTTCCAAGTCCTGTTTCCGACGTGTTTTTGTTCGTGGTGAATCTGCCCCTGAAAAGGTGGCGGATTGGACTGTTGTAATTCTGTGGGCGGTACATTGTCCTCCGCCTGTCTGTTGGCGGTTACCACCGCGGTGTTTGTTTGTACCGCTGTGGCGGTCGGAGTGTTAAAGTGGCTGTCTATGTTGACGGTTTCCGCCACGGTCGTAATTCCATTTTTTTTTACCGCCAGCCTGTTGGCGGTTTTACCGCCGCTTTAACACCGACCGCCAGGGTTGTAATGACCACCTATGTTCTTTCATGACAGATCCCTGATTGTGATGATGTGTTATTTCGAACTGTGAGTGGGAAGATATTAAGAACTAAGAAAGATAAGCAGTCGCTATAAATAGAATTAAGGAAAATTGTTGAGATCCTTCCCCCATTGAGGTGGCTACAGGTTGATAAGTTCGATGGGCATATGGAAAACGTTGTGAGGGTAACCTCAAATCTGTTAGGCAGCAATATGTGAAACAAAAGGGGATGCCTTTCAATGAGGCCTATATTGACTATACAACTGCTTTTGACCACGTAGACAGGCAAATTCTCTGGAGAAAGTTGAGCACCATGGGAATTCCACAGTGTCTTTTGAAACTCATTATTGCCCTTCATGCTGCTACCTGGTGTCATGTTATGCTAAGAGGTACGTGAGAAATCCCTACCAGAAATGGTTTGAAACAGGGATGTTTGCTGGCCCCCTCCTCCTTTCACTATATTTGGAGGCTTTCCCTGAGTTGTTGAGTGATGTCCCATAATTGAGCTCTTATCCTTTAGGCACACTTCTTTATGCAGATGCTAATATTCTGCTAGACTTGACTACCAAAGGTCTTCGGAGACGTCTTGAAACTTTTCCATCATATTCGGATGCTCGGTTTCTGAAGGTAAATATAAATAAAATTAAAGTCACAAGGTTTCGTTCAAAGGGGCGTCCGATAAACACAACTTATAAATAACTCCGCCATAGAAGTAGTAAAATCCTACCTTTATAACTCCGCCATAGAAGTAGTAAAATCCTACCTTTATCTTGGAAAAATGATGGCCCTTATTATGACCCTGGTGGTCTTCTGACTGCAAGGGTTAATGTGGCGATATCACCGCCAACAGGCTGGCGGTATGTACCACCACATTATGAGTGTGGCAGGTTGGCTGCCTCCAACCAGCCACATCTCCACTCATAACGTCATGGCGGTACTAACCTTCAGGCCGCAGATGTACATCTCCGACCTGGCGGTCCACATAACACCGCAGGCGGCATTATGAACTGGCCTACCACCATGGATTCTGCGGCAGTAGCAACTCCACGAAAACCATGGCGGTAGGGCCTACAAGTGACAGGGAATTCCTTCCCTGTCACCAGTAGACAGCTCCCCCACCCGCCCAGCAAGCACCTAACCCCCCACCCTGATCAAAACACTCACCCCCCACCGATTCACATACACCTCCAGCCCCATCTATTCACATAAACCCCTACCCCCGCATCCATTCACATACACCCAACCCTTGATCCATTCACATACACCCCCACCCCATACACATATGCAGTTGTAGACATGCACACATTCACACTCACGACACCCATTCATACACATGCAGACACGCACCCACCACCTAACTGCCCCCACAGCCAGACATGCACACAGCCACACACACACACTCACATCACCCCAACCCCCCTACAGTCACAGCTCCCCACATACATGCACACTGACACCCACACGCACCACACATACACCCATTCACCTACACTTCCATACACGCATCCACTCACACTCATCCGTACATGCATTCCCTCATACCTACTCTCACCCATTCAGGCATGAATTCACACAGACATGCAGACACACACTCACTTCAACATTCATACATGCATTCACTCACACGCATACAACCATGCATACACCACAACACTCACATTCACACACGCACACACATTCATACACAAACGCAGACACCACACTCTCACACACAACACTCCCAACCCTCCCACCCCCCTTCCTTGTGGACACCCGACTTACCTTGTCTGGCGAGGAGGTCGTCTGCCAGGGAACGGGAAGGGGCGCTGCTACCGCCAGCTTCGCCCCGCCAGCAGTACATCCCCAGGCCATAGTAATGGTCATAATACAGCTGGCGGCGTTCTACTGTTGGGCCTCCGTGGCAGTAGGTTGGCAGCCATCACCGCAGCAGTGGGCGACAAATACCGCTAAAGTCATAATGACCGCCCATGTCTGCAAACTTGGCTGATAGTGAGCATATTGCACATATATCAAATAAGGCATTTGCCCATGGAAATGCACTAGAGGAACTTTATGGAGCAACAAGCCATAGGTACTTCAATCATCTTATAACAGTATATAAAAAGAAAATTTCACTGACACTTTTATGTGCTATAGAAACAATACACATTGATCAATGAGACATTATGCATAAAGTGAAGAGGATAATTCTTTGCATTATCTACATTTAAACGCAATGGTCTCTACAGAAGCCTCAAGGTTGTAACTAAGATTGGGGAGCACTTTTATAAGAGAACTTGCTGCTAATTTAGGATGGTATCGTTGTCTATTACATGCACAAAAAAAAGTCCTTAAGGAGTCTTATGGCTTCGGAACGTTTTGCTTCTACCGTGGAGACTAGATACTTTTTACCTAATGTTTCAATTGCACTTTAGCACTTTTCTTTGACTAGATTAGGTATCCAGAATATGAGTTAATTTTATCTTAAAAATAATCTAAAGCATACTATGAAAAATTGCTCAATAGAAAAGAATAAATAGATATGTAGAGCAAACATCAATTCCAAAGTGTAATTCTGTTGTGTCAGACAGCAGTCCCACAAGTGTATTTGAATTAGAATTTGGACTATAGAGTGAGGAGATGCATAATGCTGTGTAGACTGAAATGTTTATGGCTAAAAACTGTGACTAATGCAATGCAGAAAGTTGGGAGGGGGGAATATTCAACATGTCTTAGTTGCCTGTCCTGCCCTAAAAATGTACCAGAGATTTGTAAAACCACTTTTTAAAAATATGGCATTTCAACTGCAGGAGCTGAAATGGAGATGATACATTGCCCAGCTAATTAATTAAAGTGTTGCAAAATGTTTACATATTTATCTCTTTTCTAAAGCTGTATTAATTAATGTAACTTTGTATTTTGTAGATCTCACCGAAAGATCTAAATCTCTAATAAAAACTTGAACTTGAGCACATCATGGGGTAGTCAAATCCAAAAACAGGTTGAGGACTAAGGTTTGTTTTCTGTGTCTTGATCAAATAGTAGAAGAGGTTGTTAGTGGCTGCTCTGCCTACCAACCCACCAGACAGCCAGAACCTCCAGTGGCAGTCATCATGGAAGAAGGTCCTACTGCTCCATGGCAACAAATCAGTGCAGATTTTGGGATTCTCCTTGATGGCTCCCACATGCTCATTGTGGTAGATTATTTTTCTCGGTATCCCGATGTGGAAATAGTGCTGACCACCACAGTGTCTGAAGTCATCCCAAAGATTGAGAAAAAGATGGCCACCCATGGTTTATTTGTGGAAATCCACACTGACAATGCCCCAGCCCCTTTCAGCGGCCATATATCGGCAGAATACCTACTCTCTCGGAATACAAAAACCATTGCATAACACCTGATGGCCCCAAGCCAATGAGAATGTGGAATGTTTTGTGAGAACACTAACAAAAGTTGTCTGTATTGTTGTGGCAGAAGCCAAGTATGTAGAGAATGCCATTTACAACTTCCTACATGGGTATCGGCTCACACATCACTCCACGCCCAGTATCGCCCCAAATGAGTTACGTTTTTGGCAGACACTGACAGACACAATTCCCTATCATCTTGTATGGACTGACCAACCAAACCCCCTAAACCACTTCGACTCTCGGAGAGCCTGCAACAATGAATATGCTTCATGACTGCGGTGTGATAAGCATGGTACCCTCCATGTTGGAGATGGAGGCCTAGTCAAAGATTGCCATCCAAGTGGAAAGTTTTGTCTGCCTTCGGAAGCTGCCCCTTGGACCACTTCAGAGATTAGAAGCACTATGGTAATCCCCGAGAGAGGGGCAAAGACTGTTGCCAGGAACATCTCATTACAAAAGAGCACTTGTTCTACCAGCCAGCAATCTGACAGAGGGTTACATGTTGGACAATGTGCCAATGGGTGGACTGCAAGGCCACGAGGAAGCAACGGACTGGAGCCAACAAAGGTATCCCAGTGTCTGAGAGGTCACCTGGGGCCCAGCTGGCGGTTTCCTCGCCAACCATTGTACTGTTGTCAAGTGAACAGTGCCAAGCAGCAGCCAGCCCCAATGACATCGATGGAGCCATCCAAAAGTCCCTTGCGAGGAGTGGCCAAAGGATGTATTACCTGAGGTTCACCCTGGCCCATCCCGGCAGTATGCAGATTTTTTTACCAACTGAAAATTCACAACCTATGCTGCCGGTCCTGAGGTTGCACAGGTGCCCTGGTCAATCGGCGGATCCTATTTTTCAAAATCATTGATTCTGTAGTGTTTCCTGTTTTCTGTGTCACAGCTGTTTTTCAGTTCTATGGTAAAGAAAGAATGCAAGTTGTGTCAGTGTTCAGCAACACCATCTGGGTGCCCGGGGGCGGGGCGATGTATGGGCATAAGTACAGTTGGTTTAGTCTGATTTACGCCTCAGCAGATTATTAAAAGTGAGCCAAGGAACAGTTGTGGTCAGCTAAAAGATCATGAGTTACTAGTAACACTGTGTTTGTGTCATTCATTGGGTGCTGTGCCACCAGAACACCTATATTGGCAATGAGGAGGCTGCACATACCCTATACGTGTGCCCACAACTTCCATTCTTCTCACCGCTGTGCGCGGTGCAAGTGCTCCCTGGTAGGGTGACCAGCTGGCATTGAGGCAAATTCTGGACAGGACTATAGAAAATTCAGGACAAAGGGTCAAAATTCAGGACAAAAATTCAGGACAAAGGGTCAAAATTCAGGACAAAAATTCAAGATCAAACGTCAGTTTTACAGACACACCCAAGAGAGACCATGCCTCACTATGTTGTCAGTGCATTTATTTACTCTTTTTTAACATAGTACTGTTTATTCACTGTGACCTTTTTGTGATTGCCTCCTGGTATGCTACATTCAGGTCTCACAGTACGTCCTTGTTTAGTAGTAAATTAATGCCCTTCAGCACTGTGTCAAGGCCATTGCCCCAACCCAAATCTACCCAATCTTTCTTAAAGAGAAAATAACAGCAAACGTTTGATTATGTTTCTGTACATTTTAAAACCCCTGGCAAACAGTTTGGGAAACATTAAGGTAACTAACCTTATGCTAGTTCAAACAAATTGAACAAAATCATCTGGCTCACCCCAACCGCCTGTGGACTTTCAACTTAAAAAGAAAATTAATGAGGCAGGACAGATGATGTGAGCGACAGTCTCACACCTAATGTCAGGATGTGAGGTACCCACAACTTGCCTGCAGTCTCACAGCACTAGAGTGTATGTTTGGGACTCTACATTTATCTCAGAAATGGGAGCCCAGACTACCATTCAAAGATAATAAAATAAGAAGATGAAATTGAGATCAAACGGGAGGTCCACGGCAAGTGATTCAAAGGGTTGTTGCTAAGAACCAGATAAATAAGGAAGAGAAGAACAATGTGGGACAATTCCTAAAATCAGACAAGATGGGTCCACCAAGACTATCGGAAGGTATTGGGTACCTGGGGAGTTGTCTCTGCACACAGGAGAGAAACAGAAGAAGCACTTTCAAGTGGTTGAACAAGCAACACCTTGTAAACTCTTCTGGTACAATGGTCTGATGTTCGTGCTTGTGAAGAGTGAGCAGGGGCCAGACCCCTTGTAAGGTTGTGCAAGGCAATTGCCCGCTTTGTCCATGTCTTTAAATGGTTTTGAAATTGAGCAAAAGCCAAACTAGTGATTTGGGTTATCCCTAAGTGTCAAGTACATATAGAATCTTCAAAATATTTGGGATGTAAATTGCACAAACAAAATGTAAATAATGTTAAAATGTACTTAGTGTTTCTTTAACATATGTACATAACTCTAATCTACTCTGCATCTCTGCACTCTATGCCACGGCACTCTACACCACTTTACTCTATGCCATCACACTCTATGCCACTCTACCCAACTCCACTCTACCCTGCACCTCACCACTCTAAGCCACTTCACTGTACTGTGAAACAATCTACTTTACGCCACTGCATTCTGTGCCACTGCATTCTATGCCACTGCAGTGTGCATCACTCCACTCTCTGCAACTACACTCTACAGCACTATACTCTACTCTGCACCACTCTACACTACTCCACTCTACACCACTGCACTCTCTGCCACGCAAGTCTACTCTGCACTCTATGCCACTTCACCACTCTACACTACTGCACTCTATTGTATGCCACTTTACTCCACTGCACTCTATGCCACTCTACTCTGCCCAACGCCACTCCATGCCACTGCACTCTATGCCGATGCACTCTACGCCCCTATACTCTACTCTGCACTGCACCACTCTACACTTCTCCACTCTGCAGAACTCTATGCCGGGAAGCAGCCTTAACCACGACTCATGAACAACGAAATCGTGGACAACGAAAGCGGAACAATGCTTTAGTTAACCACGACTTCCTTGTTCAGTGCCTTAACCACGCATGTGCTTAACCACGCACATGCATGGTTAAGGCACTGTAGAAGGGAGTAGGCTGAGGAGGACGATGTGATCAGGTAAGTGGGATGGGACTGCGGCTGTTTTAGGGGCAGGGGTGGGGGTCGTGGTATTTTTAGTTTTAGGGGCGGGGTATTTTTAGTTTTAGGGGTGGGGGTTGGGGTGGTCTAGGTTTAGGGGCGGGGAGGAGAGGAGGGGTTGGATATTTTTAGTTTTATTGGGCGGGGTGGGAAGGTGGGGGTATTTTTAGTTCTCCAGTATTGGATCTTTCATAGATTCACATGCTTGAATCATCCCCGTCGTCGAGGTGGGAGCGTCACGGTAACTTCAAATACACAAAGCAGTAGGCTTAAAACCACTAGGCCTAGGTAGGCCCCATCGGCTATTTTATAGCCTATCCATTTTGTTTTGTGAAAAGACCCAAACTTTAGTGCCATCCAATCAGGCTTCGGCACCCTCCCAAACACTCCCAACAGAGGCTGCTTTCCCTCAGATTTTCTACTGCACGTCGTGTGAAGGAAGTCTCCCTGTGCTCTGCTCAGTTTACCTTTTCTGACAGGAAATTTTTCTCTCAGTGAACCCAGCTTTCCAACTATATCATGTCTGAAAAGACAAAAAGGGGTCTCTTCAGAGACTGTGGCACTTGTGGGAAGAAGAGACTACATGTTGATGACCCCCACAAAAAGTGCATCTACTGCCTCCATCCAGACCACAAGGTGAAAGACTGCAAGATCTGTTGCACCTTCAGTCAAAAAACCTTCTCTTGTGGCTACAGAAACAGAAAGCCATGGAATATCCTTCCTCAGATGAAAGCGAAACGTCATTTCATGCTTCTCACTCCCTAAAAAGATCAGGTGAGAAGGGAAGATTGCTTGATGAGCCACAGAGAAAGATGGCCAAAAAGATAAAGCATGTCTCTGCTGAGACACAAAAGAGACATGAAACAAATATTTCTCAATCAAAGACCCACTCAAGGGTGCCAAAAAAGGTTAGTTCAGAGCCTACTTCGCCTCTGCAGAGGAAGATTACCACTAAAAGTGCATCCCTGTCTCTGTCACCGCAGAAAGATCTGGTAAGGCTCTCCTCAGACAAAAAACGCCCGTCGACGACGGTGTAGACGGTGACATCAACAACAGTGTCGCCGACGTTCATAATGGCGGTCTCACCGATGATAATGACGTCATCACCATTATCGTCGACAACGATCATTACAGCTAAAATATTTAAGAAAGCTTCGTCCATGAAGACATCGTCGACGGCGGAAGCATTGTGGGTCCACCAGTCGACTAAGGCACTACCGTCGACGAAGCACCTGTCGATGAGGTTTAAGAAGGCACTGTCGTCAAGCACACCGGCGACGACAGCACCGTCGGCGAGACAAATGCCGACAGGGGACTCGTCGACGAGGGAATCATCGACGAGGGAACCGTCGATGAGGGAACTGTCGACGAAGGAGCAGTCGATGAAGGAACCGTTGACGAAGGAACCGTCGACGAGGGAACTGTCGACGAGGGAGCCGTCGATGAAGGAACCGTCGACGAAGGAACCGTCGACGAAGACACCATCGACGAAGACACCGTCAACGAGAATACCGTCGACAATAATGGCAGCAGATAAACCATTGACCCTCCTAGGGATTTCACCGGAGCAATCGTCAACATTGATGACATATTCCCAAGAGGACTCAACAAGATTCTTACCTCTTTCACTCATCACCATGAGGGAGAAATCACCTAACATTCTTCCGATGCATACCTCCCCGAGCAAGGTATTGCCATTTCCCCCGCAACATCTCTTGGATGACGATGATGACATGTATTCCCAAGATGAGGGAATGTTTGGTGCAGCTAGTAGCCCTTCTCAGCTGCATGTAAAATGCCAAGACTTTGATGAGGAGGATGAAGGGCAGTACCAGCCCAACTATGCTTCAACTTCATACCCACTGAGGGTTGCAGACCTTCAGTGTATGCTTAACGACTACTACAGAAGATTTCCACCATCAGCACCTATCACGCCACCCAGGCCTGACAGCCACCAGACGCCTCATCAAACCCCGAGGACCAGTCTCCTGGGAACGCCGCACACTGGCATACCATTGAGTAGCCAAACGCAAGAAGATCATCCCTCGTCGGATGACGAGAGGGAAGAGGGTGAGATAAGGGAGTCAGTGGCTAGTGAATGGGATGACCACCATCTCCAGGTCCGGTGGACTCACCTCCTGAGGACATAGGAGTGTTTCCTTTATGACTTCAAGGAGCCATCAAAGAGGTCAGGAAAGGCTATACCGATAGTAGATTTCCTATGGCAGGAAGGGTTGAAGGCGATGAAGAATCCGGCGACAGTGCCAGATGTGGGCAGACATGTCTTCTTTCTTGGATCTCTTGCCGGAAGATGTCAAGGTGGAAGCGAAAAAGGTATTGCAGGAAGGGGAACGGATTGTGGCAGAGATTATAGATAGCGCAATTGACATTTCCTTGACAGGTTTAAGGCAACTAGCAGGGGCAGCAGTCCTGCGTAGGCAAGGATGGCTAAAGTCTACCTCCTTCCGCCCGGAGGTCCAGAGCCGGGTTCTGGACATGCCGTTTGATGGTGAGAGTCTGTTTGGAAAGGATGTCGACGACATGTTACAGGCCATCAAAACAGATACGGATACGGCTAAATCATTAGGTACCCTGCAGTATAGGAAGCAGCCCTTTCGTGGAGCAAGGGGTAGAGGGGGTTACTTCTTTCGAGGGGGCTACCATCAGTACAGACCCCAGTATCAGTCTTCCTCCACAGGACCCCGGCAACAGTACCACCAACAGCAGCAACATTACCAGTTGCCACCAGCCGCGGCCTATAAACATCCAGCAAGAGGAAGAGTGGCTGCCTGAGGAAGGGATACGGGCAGGAAACAATGACCTACCAGCCATACCAGTGTACTACCCCTCACCAATCTCGAAGATTGGAGGTCGCATCACTTCTTACTTCCTTCAATGGGCAGCAATAACATCAGACAGGTGGGTGCTCGATGTAGTGGCCAGTGGCCATACTCTGGAATTCACGCAGACACCACCGGACGTCCCTCCGATAGGCCCTCCACCCCTGAGAGTGAACCAACTCCTCAAGGAAGTACAAGTGATGCTGCGCAAAGGAGCGATAGAACTGGTCCCTTTTTCTCACAGGAACAGGGGATTCTATTCCCGCTTCTTTCTGGTAAAGAAACCCTCTGGAGACTGGTGTCCCATTCTGGACTTAAGAGCACTAAACAAGTTCCTAAAGAAACAATCGTTCAGGATGGTGACACTACAGGATGTCTTGCGCCTTTTAAATACCGGAGATCTTATGGCATCCCTAAACCTCCAGGATGCTTACTTTCATATTCCAATACACCGCAATCACTGCAAATTCCTCAGGTTCAAAGTAGCTGGAATGCACCTTCAATTTCGAGTCCTTCCCTTCGGTTTGAAATCAGCCTCCAGAATTGTCACGAAAATGTTGGCTCCTGTGGCAGCACACCTCCGCCAGTCGGGCATGCAGGTATTTCCCTACCTCGACGACTGGCTCATAAAGGCACCCTCAAAGCCTCAAGTGGTACGTCACATTTCGGTTTGCCTCCAATTGTTCAGCAGCCTAGGGCTTGTCGTCAATTATCAAAAATCTCATCTTCACCCCACACAGACATTGAATTCTTAGGAGCAATACTAGACACTGTCCGCAGCAAGGCGTATCCGTCTCACGAAAGGAAGCAAAAGCTAAGCTCCTTAGCACGCAAACTCTACAAAAAAGTTTGTTTCAGTCCGCACCTACAAATCATTGCTAGGGATGATCTCGTCATGCATTCCGCTGGTCCCAGATTGCAGGCTCCATATGCGACCCCTGCAAGAACAATTGGATGCACAGTGGACTCAGGTGCACGGCTCTTTCGAGGACAAGGTTCGCATAACACCAATAATGCAGACCACCATGGATTGGTGGGCAACGCTGACCAATTTGTCCAACGGCCTCACATTCCTTCATCAGGTGCCTAGTTACATAGTAACAACGGACGCTTCTCTCGAGGGATAGGGTGCACACTGCCAGGATTTACATATCAGCGGATCTTGAAATGCAAAAGAGGTTCGACTCCACATAAATCAACTGGAGCTCAAAGCAATAGGTCCAGCTCTCAAAGCTTTTTTGCCAAAACTTCAGAACTCAAGCATCTTAATCAGAACGGACAATACTACCAGCATGTTTTATCTAAACAAGCAGGGGGGCACAAGATCTCTACAACTCTCGCAGCTGGCTCAGAACATCTGGAAATGGGCCATCACGCACAACATTTCTCTGAAAGCGGAGCATGTGCCAGGACAGACCAACATTCTGGCAGACACCCTGAGCAGGACAGTTATACCATACCACGAGTGGGAGCTAGACCAGAAAGTTCTCGATCGACTCTTCCTGTTATGGGGCAGACCAAATCTCAATCTGTTTGCCATGTTCGAAAACAAGAAATGCCATTATTATGCAAGTTGGCTTCCCCAGAAAGGATTGTGGGGAATGTGTTTTCGATGAGATGGTCCGGGGTCTATGCCTATGCTTTTCCTCCGATCCCACTGGTACCGAGAGTCATCAAGAAAATGAAGACAGAGGGTTATCGCCTTCTGTTAATAGCTCCCAGATGGCCCAGACAGGTCTGGTACACGGAGCTCCTAATGCTCTCAGAACAGCCACATGTGCAACTCAAACAGAGTCCAAACCTCTTGACAATGCACCAGGGACAAGTCAGCCATCCGGATACGTCATCCCTTCACTTGTCGGCTTGGCTCCTGAATTCAATGAGTATGTAAATCTAAACATCTCCTCGGAGTGTAGAGAAATCTTAGCCAAAGCTAGAGCTGACACTACCAATAAGACTTACAAACTTAAATGAATACGTTTTTGTGTATGGCGTGCAGCGGAAGGTATACATCCTATCTCTTCTCTTCTGGAGCAAATACTGCCATATCTGTTGCTTTTGGCGAAGTCAGGACTTTCATACTCCTCTATTCGAGTACATCTGGCAGCAATCTCGAGATACCGTAGATCACAAGACATGATCTCGTTATATTCCCCCAGGATTGTAAAGCAATTCATGAGGGGCCTGTTCCGTGCTTTTCCACCAGTGCGGAAACCTCTGCCTTTATGGTCCTTGAATGTTGTCTTAATGCAACTCATGAAAGCTCCTTTTGAGCCGGTCCAAAGAGCAGATCTCAAGTTCATCTCATGGAAGACCGCGTTACTACTGGCTCTTACTTCAACTAAAAGAGTAAGCAACATTCAGGCCTTCACTATTAAGGAGCCGTTCCTCCAATTCACTAATTCTGGTGTAATCCTGAGAACAAATCCTAAGTATATCCCTAAAGTTCCTTCAACTTTCCACTTGAATGAACCAGTCATCTTAAAAACCTTTTTTCCAAATCTGCAGACAGTAGCGGAAAAGACATTACATTCGCTGGATATAAAAAGGTGTCTAAAATTTTACCTGCAGAAAACGCAGGGCATACGTAAATCAGACCAGTTATTTGTGGCTTTTGGTGGGACAAAAAAGGGTCACTCAGTATCCAAGCAAACGATAGCCAGGTGGATTGGCCTGGCGATTCAATTCTGTCATGCACAGGCTGGTAAACCGCTCCGCAGCAGGGTGAGAGCTCATTCTACAAGGGCGGTAGCCACTTCGGCCGCACTTTTCGCAGGAGTACCACTGCATAACATCTGTTGAGCGGCCACATGGTCCAGCCAGCATACGTTCACGAAGCACTATTGTCTTGAAGAAACGAGTAACATGGATGCAGCGGTGGGGCAGGCAGTGCTGAGGCTTTTATTTCATTAAGGTGAGCCTCTTACAACATCCCACCCCCACAATCAAGGTATGTGCGATATGGTTCTTCAATTTCATTAACATTTACTTTTATATTACAGTGCTTATTAGTATCATATTTTGCTTGGTACTGGCCGCCATACCAACGCTTCTTGATATTGTGCTAAAATGTTTTAAACTTCATAAGAACAGGGGCACATTTTTATAGCATAATATGCAGAGATGCAATTTTTCGTACTACTGTTATATTTATTAAGATTATTGATATCAGTCGGAGAATTGCTAAAAAGCCAGATGCAGATTAATTCACTGGTTCTCCAACTTTACTGCACGCTACTCTGATTCAAGCATGTGAATCTATGAAAGATCCAATACTGGAGAAGAAAATTAGTTACTTACCTGTAGCTGCAGTTCTCCAGTATTGGTATCTTTCATAGATTCACATGCGACCCACCCTCCTCCCCTCAGAGGCTCTCCTAATATACAGATATTTGAGTTCACACTTGTACTAGAAAATCTGAGGGAAAGCAGCCTCTGTTGGGAGTGTTTGGGAGGGAGCCGAAGCCTGATTGGATAGCACTAAAGTTTGGGTCTTTTCACCAAACAAAATGAATAGGCTATAAAATAACCTATGGGGCCTACCTAGGCTTAGTGGTTTTAAGCCTACTGCTTTGTGTATTTGAAGTTACCGTGAGGCTCCCACCTAGACAATGTGAATCTATGAAAGATACCAATACTGGAGAACTGCAGTTACAGGTAAGTAACTAATTTTCTTTTAGGGGCGGGGTGGGGGGCCGGGGTATTTTTACTTTTTGGGGTGGGGGTGGGGGTTGGGGTAGTTTAGTTTTTAGGGGTGGGGTGGGGGGTTGGGGTGGTTTTAGGTTTTAGGGGTGGGAGTCGCGGTAATATTCTGGGGCGGGGTTGGGTGGTTTTAGGGGTGGGTTGGGGTAGTTTTAGGTTTAAGAGGCGGGGTTGGGATGGTTTTAGGTTTAAGTGACGGGGTGGAGGGTTATGGGGGGTCTTAGGTTTAAGGGGCCGGGGTGGAGGGTTGGGGTGGTCTTAGATTTAAGGGGCTGGGGTGGGGGGTTAGGGTGGTTTTAGGTTTCAGGGGTGGGGGTAGGGGGGTACAGGGTATTGTTTCGGGGTGGGGGCCAGGGGGGGTTGCATGCAGGAACCATGCATGCCGTTCACTAATGCCTTTATGAGGAATGCCTTTACAACAAAAAATCATTGTTAAGGCACTCGTGGTAAAGGCATTAGTGGTAACAACACGGTTGTTGTTCTGACCGCGTTGTTTAGGCATGCAAGGTTCCAGCATGCATTTCTCTATGCCACTGCACTCTATGCCATGCAAGCCTACTCTGCACTCAATGCTACTGCACCACTCTACACTACTGCACTCTCTGCCACTCTACTCTGCCCAACACCACTCTATGCCACTGCACTCTAAACCACTGCACTCTAAACAACTGCACTGTACCCTCTGCACTGTACTCTGCACCACTGGGCTCTACGCCACTGCTCCTGTGCACTCTACACCACTAAGCCACTAACTTTAGTCATGCTGAACAGCAGCCACTCTGGTGTATAACATGGCTAAAACGCATTGGCAAAGCCAATAACTCTTGTTTGGACGAGACCTATTGGCTTTGCCAATGCTTGTTAGTACTATGACATACCGAGGTCCCTGAAAGAACTGTGAATATGTAAGTCCTTACTATAAACATGAATTTGACGCCTCGTTAGGGGTAGTAAGCGCTATATAAATACAATTACATCATAATATAGGCTGCTACAAACTCATCTGCCCGTAATTTTGCCCTGCCTCCTTGTCTTTTAGGTGAAAGGCTAAAATTACGGACAAATGGCGTCCGTTAAGCCTTTCATCACGGACAACGGACGGCAGGGCAAAATTACGGCAGTCCGTGAAATTTACGGACGCCTACTGCCTGGGCATGACCGACCGTCATGCGAGTATCTGACATTTTTGGGAGCTGCGCCACCTAAACACTACAGCTGTTAACCCGGTAGCTGCGGCATCCACCAAGCGGTCCTCAAGATTTAAAAAAAGGGTATTTCTTTCTTTAAACATGACACACGTGTACTAGGTTGAAGTGATTCAGCGTGTCATGTTTAAAGGTTGAAGTGATTCAGCGTGTCATGTTTAAATAATTGAGTGCATTTTTTAAAATTCTGATGCCTGCACCTGTCACTTCAAACTGTACTAAGTTGAAACAGATTTTGTGTATCATTTTAAAGAAAGAAATACCTTTTTTTAATTAAATGTTGACACGTCCCAAGTCACTCATGGCGGCTTTGCCCAAGTTGAAAAGGAGAACAGACAATGCTAGGGGCCTAGGCACCCATAATTCTCAGCCTGGCAGCACCCACCAATCAGTCTAAAAAATAAAAGAAAGAGTATTTCTTTCTTTAAACATGACGCATGGAGTTGCTTCATCTGAGTACTAAGTTGAATGATTCCGTGTGTCTGATTTAAAGACAGAAATACATCTATTTAGACACTCGCTCGGTGCCCCAGTCACGGGCAAGAATAGGAGGAGAAGAGCTGATGCGAAGGCCCACGCCTACATCGGTAGAGAGTGGGGAATATAGAAAAACATGGACAGTGTATTCTCTCCACACCTGCAGTGGCGTGGGCTGTGCCTCCCACCATGTGAATGGCTCCACATGCGGTTACTCTGCGCATAACCATGACATGGCCTGCTGCTTGCTCCAGCCTGTACCAAAAGAGTCACCAAGGCCAGGCTCTGAAGGCAGGTCCAGATGAACATTCCGTCCAGTTCGTTGTCTGTGACTCTCTGCTGCCTATATTTGAATGTTTACTAGCCAAGTGCCTGGCAAAGCTAGAGACTAGCCACACCCCATTGCCAGGGGCCAGGAGGCCCCTAGGAACCTAGGTCAGGCCCATAATATTGTTATAGTGGGTGCACCAGCTGTGGCCAACAGTCAAGTGAGTACTGACTCTCTGTGCCTCCATCCTCTCAGTCACAGAGTTGCGCATGCTCCCCAGCCTCTGTGTGGCTGAGGGCATGACACCCATAGACCTTGTCGGTCGGGAAGCCAGTGGTAAGGTTAGTCCACCCCCTGCAACAGGTTCCAAACTCTCCCGATCTGCCATCAAACCATCATGAGCATCTAGTTGGCAGCATGTTTTGCCATCACCTGCCCCACTGGCAGTCCATAACATTGGACAGGTGGGCTTTGCAGATCGTCTGAAGGGGCTACTCCCTCCCCTTCGAGACTGCCCCTTCTCCCATGCCACCATCTTACGTCAGGCTGATGGAGGATCAGCTCACTCTTCTCCACCAGGAAGTCACTGCTCTCTTTTCCAAGGGAGCCATAAGGGGGTGCAGACACCAGAAGTGGGTCATAGTTGCTACTCCCGCTACTTTCTGGTGTTGAAAAATGATGGAGGCCTTCGTCCTATCCTAGACCTATGCCACTTCAACTACTTCCTCAAGAAGGAGAAGCTCAAATGCTCACGTTGCCTGAGGTCTTATCAGCCCTGGACCCAGAAGACTGGATGGTAGCTTTGGACTTGTAGTACTTATACATCCACATCCCTGTCCTGCCTGCCCACGGGCGTTACTTGCAGTTCACAGTAGGCCAAGAGCATTTTCATTTCACCATGCTCCCTTTTGGCCTTACCAGTTCCCCTCCAGTATTCACCAAGGTGATGATGGTGGTTGCAGCTCATCTAGGGAGATCAGGGGTGCCAGTTATACCTTATCTAGACGACTGGCTGTGAAGGCGGGCTTGTCTAGGGACAGCTCATACCTCCAGCGGATCTCTTGCGTTCGCTGGGGTTCATTATCAACATGCTGAAGTCCCACTTGACTCCCTCTCCGACGCTCCTTTTAACCAGAGGCGTTCTGGACACAGTGCAGCATCAGGGCCTATCCTCCCAAACAACAAGACCAGGATATTCAGGCTATGATACCATTGTTTTAGCCGCTATCCTCGATTTGGGTGAGACAGACTCTGAGGCTGCTAGGACTCATGGCCTTCAGCATCCTGCTTGTGACACATGCATGCTGGCATATGCAGGCTCTGCAGTGGGATCTGAAGTTGCAATGAGCACAGGATCAGGGGAATCTCTCTGACATGGTCCATATCTCAATGGGAACAGTAAAAGATCTGCAGTGGTGGCTAACAAACCATGATTTAGTCAGCAGCAGACCCCTCTCCCTTCCACAACCAGATCTGACAGTAGTGATCAATGCGTGAGTCCTGGGATGGGGTGGCCATATGGGAAAGGTAGAGATTGGAGGACTCTTGTTTCTAGCAGAACCTGCACTCCACATCAACCTGCTGGAGCTCCGAGCGATCCAATTGGCATTGAAAGCCTTTACCCTATATCAAAGGAAGGACAGTGCAGGTGTTCACAGAAAACACCACTGTCATGTAGTACTGCAACTAACAGGGAGGGGTGGGGCTGTAGACCCTTTGTCAAGAGGCCTTGCATCTCTGGACATGGCAGGAACATCAGGGCATATCTGTGGTGGTTTAACATCAGAACATCAGGCAGGCTTTCTGAATGCCAGAGCGGACAAACTCAGCTGAAGATGCCTCGTGGATCACGAATGCTGTCTCCACCTGGTAGGTGGCGCAAGGTCTCTTTAAGGAGTAGGGAGAGCCTTGGTTAGATTTGTTCACCTTTGCTGAAAACATGCAATGTCTTCAGTTTTGCATTTCCAAGGCAGCTCTCCCTCAGAGACGCTTTTTGTCTCGAGTGAAGCTGAGGCCCCCTGTATGTATTTTCTGCCATTACCAATCATGTCCAGAGTTCTCAAGAAGATCAAGAACAACTGGGCCCAAGTCATCCTTGTGGCTCCGGATTGGTGAGAGAGTCAATCAATCAATATCAATAAATAACTTTATTTCGGCTAAAAGCCTTAAAAGTATTCGATAAACACCATACCAGAGTCATACAGTAAAAGCAGTTAAAAAATAAGAACAGAGAGCACCACATAATATATTTAGAAACCCTAAAAATGAATCTGGAATAAATTGTTAAAACACACAGATATAAAAACAGTACAGGGCAGACGTCAAGTTTTAGAATCCTATAAACCTTTGCTTCTTAGTTCCACTCAGTAGTCTGCTTCTGCCTAGAATAATTTTGTCTAAGATAAATTGTTAAGACACACAGGGGGTGATTCTGACCCTGGCGGTTCTCTACCGCCAGGGCCAACGGGGGCGGGAGCACCGCCGACAGGCCGGCGGTGCTCCCTTGGTCATTCTGACCGCGGCGCTTTGGCCGCGGTCAGAACGGGAAAACCGGCGGTCTCCCGCCGGTTTTCCACTGCCCCTTCGAATCCTCCAAGGCGGCGCAGCTCGCTGCGCCGCCGAGGGGATTCTGACCCCCCCTACCGCCATCCTGTTCATGGCGGGAAAGCCGCCATGAACAGGATGGCGGTAGGGGGGGTCGCGGGGCCACTGGGGGCCCCTGCCGTGCCCATGCCAATGGCATGGGCACGGCAGGGGCCCCCGTAAGAGGGCCCGCAAAGTATTTCAGTGTCTGCCTTGCAGACACTGAAATACGCGACGGGTGCCACTGCACCCGTCGCACCTTCCCACTCCGCCGGCTCGATTACGAGCCGGCATCCTCGTGGGAAGGGAGTTTTTCCCTGGGCTGGCGGGCGGTCTTTTGGAGACCGCCCGCCAGCCCAGGGAAAAACTCATAATACCCTCCGCGGTCTTCTGACCGCGGAGCGGTATAATGGAGGGCGGAATTCTGGCGGGCGGCCTCCGCCGCCCGCCAGAATCAGAATCACCCCCACAATTATGACAATTCTCTAGTTCTTATAGCCCATGCATTTTGTAGATACTTTACGACTGCAAAAACTACCTTGTCACTTGTATCACTTGCCAAAATGCGTAAGGATGTATTGCATTCCCTTATCCCCATTAATCTTCATAAAGGAATAATCTACTTCTTCCTAGAAGCCAAATATCTGGAGCAAAAGAACATAAAGGGGGTGATTCTGACCCCGGCGGTCTTAGACCGCCGGGGCCAGGGTCGGCGGGAGCACCGCCGACAGGCCGGCGGTGCCCCGCAGGGCATTCTGACCGCGGCGGTAAAGCCGCGGTCAGACCGGCAACACTGGCGGTCTCCCGCCAGTGTACCGCTGCCCTGTTGAATCCTCCAAGGCGGCGCAGCTAGCTGCGCCGCCGAGGGGATTCCGACCCCCCCTACCGCCATCCAGTTCCCGGCGGTCCGCCCGCCGGGAACCGGATGGCGGTAGGGGGGGTCGCGGGGCCCCTGGGGGCCCCTGCAGTGCCCATGCCACTGGCATGGGCACTGCAGGGGCCCCCGTAAGAGGGCCCCTACAAGTATTTCACTGTCTGCTTGGCAGACAGTGAAATACGCGACGGGTGCAAATGCACCCGTCGCACCTTCCCACTCCGCCGGCTCGATTACGAGCCAGCATCCTCGTGGGAAGGTCGTTTTCCCCTGGGCTGGCGGGCGGCCTTTTGGCGGCCGCCCGCCAGCCCAGGGGAAAACTTGAAATACCCGCCGCGGTCTTTTGACCGCGGCGCAGTATTTTGGGGGCGGAATTCTGGCGGGCGGCCTCCGCCGCCCGCCAGAATCAGAATCACCCCCAAAGTGTGCTAGTGTCTCTGGTTGCTCATGACAAAAATGACAAAAGCTCGAATTGTGATCCTCCTTGCTCCACCTCGCAGTAAATTTCTTGAGTGGCAGAATCCCTAACCTAAACTTGATAAAAAGGGTTTTAATATAGGGGGGATTTATAGTATCCATATAGGCCTCAAACTTGGGACTACATTTATGATCTAAAAACTGTAGTGTCCTGCTGCCTTGAGTTTTTTGGGACTAAATTTGCATCAAAATAGTCTCCCAGTAGAACCTCCTTATGTGTATTTTTGCTCCCTTGGTCAAATTACAAGGATCTCTCCACACCTCCTCCATTTTGAGGAATGTACTCATGTCTCTAATATGTTTAAACCAAGGAATTTTTAATGCACTACCATCCACTAAGAGCTCAGCTGTTGCTGTTTGATAGTTGGATAGATGTTCGGAAGTCCAAAGATGAACCCAGTACATAAGAGGTCTTAAGGCAATTTCATTATGGATCTCGTTTAGGGCTAGATCAAATCTAAGGGGTATGAGAGGGGTACTCATCGGTAGCTGCAAAAAGTTACGAATGAAACGGTTTTCGACCATCGTCAAACTTCTAGAATTGCAGTACCCCCATAGCTCAGCACCATAAATTGAAACAGCCACTGCTGCTGCTTTATATACTGTAATAGCAGGTGAAATTTCTTCTTCCGTGGTATAAGCAATTTCCCTCCCTATCACTGCTGACCTCTGCCGGAGGACAGACAAGCTCTTCCCAATCTGTGCTGACCACTGTTGGTCGTCTGCTAGTCTGGTCCCCAAATAGTCAAATTGACTAACTCTCTCTATCAGTTGTCCTGCTATGGACATTTTCCCCCTAAATGACTTGTGCGGATTGAAAACCATAAACTTTGTCTTAGTTGGATTTATTTCAAGGCCCCTCTTGGTACAAAAGTTACAAAAAGCATCAAGTTCATTTTGTAAACCCATTGGGGATCTTGAGATCAATAGGGTATCGTCCGCAAACATTAAAATGGGGACAGGGACTCCTGCTAGCTTCGGGGCATCATGATTACAGTACATCAGCTGATCTACCACACCGTTGATAAAGAGGTTAAACAGTGTGGGAGCCAAAACACACCCCTGTCTAACCCCCCTATCAAAGGGTATGGCTTCTGTCAGATCTCCGCCTTGAGAAAAGCGTACCTGGGCATAAGTACCCTCATGGAGATACTTGATCAATCTCAGCAGTTCTTTATCAAGTTGATACGTCTCCAGGACATTCGACAATAAGTCCCGTGGGACCATGTCGAAAGCAGCTTTTAGATCGATAAAAGCCACATACAAGTGGCTCTCATTAAGTATCAGGTATTTCCAGCAAAGGAGATTGAACCTAAACGCCTGGTCTATTGTACTCACTCCTTTCCTAAATCCTGCCTGAAAATTTGAAAGGATATGAGAATCCTCTATCCATGTCTGCAGTCTAGTCAGAACCTGCTTACAGAATATTTTTTGGCTAACATCAATTAAACTTATTGGTCTGTAGTTAGTTGGTGATTCCCTTGACCCCTTTTTAAAAACAGGGACTATGATTGCTCCTTGCCATGTGGGGGGAAGTCCACCGCTCCTCAGTATCTCGTTGCTAAGTGCATTTAGATATAAGGACCAAGTTCTGGGTCGAGACAAATACAGGTCGCCTGGGATACCATCTAACCCAGGGGCCTTTCCTTTGCATAATGTTTGGAGAGCCAAAGTTGTTTCTTTTAGAGAAAAAAGATCCAGATCAAATTTAGATGGTATAGCTGACCCAGTAGTTGGTACATAAGAAGTAAAGGGCCCCTTGGATTTTGGTTGGGGAACAACAGTGCTGCTAGTTTGAGCCACTCTATATAGATTTAAAAAATGTAGCACCCAGATTTCTGGCTGGATTGCTGGGTAGTTCTCCACATTTTGGGAATGACCTTCTCCTGCCACTAATTTCCAAAACAGTTTGGAGTCCTTCTCATGGAGAGCATCTACCAAGCCATTCCAGTGTTTGGTTTCCCACTCTTTTTTAGCATTTTTCAATACTGTTTTGTACGCAATCCTAGTTGCTTTTATCTCTCGGCAATTCCCTGCCTTCAGTGCTCCCAATAGCTGTGTTTTGGCCTGTCGTCAGGAACCGGAGAACCATCTCAATGATCTATCTCCAGCTTCTACCCATCTCCTTGCTACCTTTAAGTATGGTCTTAACCGATTGACCAAAACACTATGCAAATTAATCAGGTCAACCGGTACAGAGTCAATATGCTTCAGAGGAAGAAGCGTCGATATAACTACTGTATATATTGATGTCTGGAAGTTTACATCTTCTTCCACCAATTCCCATCTCACATTTTTGTAATCATTTGTCACGGTTAAGCCATTACCCTTCACCCACTTGGTCAGTGTATTACAATTAAATATGGAGGTTAAAAAAGATATACAAAGAGCTTGATGATCGCTATCATCTCGTAGAGAAACAACCATATCAATAAGAGAATTCCAGAGTGCATCATCTACTAGGACATAATCTAGGCGGCTCGAATATGAACCTTTTCTGTATGTAGGCAATGCCGGGGTATCTTACTTCGTATTCCCATTAACTATTCTTAGCCCCTTTACTTTTATTAAGTCCTCTAATAAATCTAATGCTCCCCCTGTTTTCTTCGTTGCAACCTGGGCCGGTCCTGATCTATCCCATGGATCTGCGAGCTGGATTCCTTTTTGCTGGAAGTCATCCTTACAGCTCAGCTGCATATTATAGTCCCCTGCAATGATTAAGCCCTGCCCCCCTGGTAAGTGGTTCAAGAGATCTGTAAGCAAATTTAGCAGAGCAGTCTGGATCCTTTGTGGGCCAGGTCTAATGTATATATTTACAAATACTATGCGAACAGGCCCCCTTGGACTACTAAGCTCAACTTCCACAGCTAATATGTCCCTAGTGGGGGTAAGTAGCTCTCTTGTCTTTGGAAACAGATCGTGCTTTAGCCAAGTTATCAAACCCCCTGATGCCCTACCAGATGGTGATGGGAGCGCAGCCTTCTGGAAGGTCCAATAACCTGCTCTATAAATCGCAGAAGGGGCCCATGTCTCCTGCAATAGAATAGTATGATGTCGATCTATAAAACTGCACCACTCTGGGTTAGTTGTTTTTGGTAGCAGGCCTGCCACATTCCAAGATAAAAGTTTAATTAGTGGGTCATTTCCATCCCCAATATTTTGCAACCTCTCTTTAATCTTGTTTAAAGACGCTGTAACTCCGCAATCCCTCCCTTCTGCTTGGCCATTACAATATAGCCCTGCTTCTGCTTCCAAGATACCCAGTGGCATGTTAGTTAAGGCACAGTGGTCCAAAGCCTTTTTACTGAGTATTTGATCCCTCCCTACCTTCACTGTGGGGGCTTTGCGTCAATCCACGAGTGAGAGAGTCTAGTATCCTGAGGTCGCGCATGGCCATCAATCCTCCGATCAGGCTGCCCAAGTGAGAGTATCTTCTGTCGCAGTAGCAGGAGAGGGTCCTTCACTCAAACTTTCTCAGCTTCCACCTTCTTGCGTGGAGATTGAGCGGCAACAGTTGATAGCTTTCGACCATCCTCCTGAAGTCTGTGATGTTGTCTTGACAGCCAGGAGTTTCTCCACCAAGACGGTATACGTCTGCCATTGGAAAAAAGTTGTGGCGCGATGTGCAGAAAAACAAATTGATCCCCTTTCGTCCTCTCTTTCACAAATGTTCTGCATTTCATTCTCTCTCTTGTTCAACAGGGCTCTGCTCTGGGCACTCTTAAAGGATATCTTTCTGTTATCTCCGTATTTTTGAGGCTGCCTGACCAACCTTTCCTCTTCAAGTTCCCTATTGTTTATAGGTTTCTAAAAGGTCTTATTCATCTTTTTCCTCCTTCACGATTTATCATGCCTCAGTAGGCCCTTAATCTTGTTCTAACTATTTTGATGTGTGCTCCTTTTGAGCCACCCCATAATTGTCCTCTCATGCGCCTTACGATTAGAACTGCCTTCCTCCTGGCCATCACATCTGCCCAAAGAGGCTAATGGCCTCTGGTATCCTGGAGAGGGACCTCTCCTCAGGACCGCTTGACCACTGACTATAAGGGAACGCTCCCTCTCCAGGATACCAGAGGCCATTAGCCTCTTTTGTTAGGGTCCTCCCCAGGTATTCCCTTGGCAAAGGTAGGCCCACCCCCCCAACCCATTTAATTGGTATTATTTATGCAGCGCTCACTAAGCATGTGTAGCAGGGATCCAACGTCCTGATGAATGCCCAGAGACCTTCCAGTTCTCAGTACTTCCTTTAGATAGGTGACCTTGTGAGTCATTGCTCTCGCATTGGTTTCCCAGTCTTCTTTTTAATCACACCATACAGAACCTTGTATTAAAAACTCACATGGGTATCTGTGTAGGTGTTTTTATTTCCTAGTATAGCTGGATCCCTTTTTCCAGAACAAGAATTAATTTACGCACTCCCTCCTGTTCCTTTAACAGTGAGGTTGATTCCGCCCAGGTGGCACTGTCCTACCTGGGTGGGGCTAGGTGGTCATATGATGAAGCATGACACTATATAGTGTGTGAGACCACCTAGTCCGTAAAGGAAATTCCCCTCTCAGACCCCCCATCACACCACAGTTCACCACACTTCGCCTCTAGTTGAGGGTCACGAGTGGTCCAGTGTTACTAATTGATACACTACCGACCCACCTTCGTTACAAGAACCCCGTACTCTCAGTTGTGATTTTGTAATCAATGTGATACATATATTGCTGATAAATTGTCACTTCTGTATTTACAAAAACATAAGGACAAAAATAAATGCTCCCCTTGGTTCAATGAAACCTAAAGAAACTGAAGCATGAGGCCAGACGTGCGGAACACAGGTTGAGTTCCGATATTATCTGCGAGATAGGATAATTTCCAAAGAGAAACATTTGTTATATATAAAAGCTGTCTTTACCATACATATGCAGTATTATTCAGTCAGTCTTCTCATTTCAATTCACAAGATGAAGAGAAACTTTCCTGAAACTGTTGCCAGGCATTTTGTAACAAACTACCCTCTTTTTCTGGTGCACAAATTGTCTGTATGCGTTCATCAATATGGGGAAGTAAAACAGTGGCATCTGAAGATGAAATCAACTGCATAAAAGAACCGAACAATGTAAGGGAATATATTTTCAGTGCTGCATTTGAAGGACTTTCTCTTCTCCTTAATCAATTTTTTGTACCACTACGGTCTCTTTTTCCAAAAAGCTTAAAGCTTGTAAATTGACTTCTTCAGAAGATCCAGTCCCCATCCCTGAAAATTCTTACATTTTATATTGCAGGGACTGCTAAGATATCGCTCAATATTAATTATCTCTCTCTAAAATATGGTATTGTGTTCCGAGAACTCGGACAAGAAATTGTAAAACCTTTACTAAAAAGCCTTCACCAGAAGGCTCAGATATCTAATACCAAATCACACTCTTATGGGTAGCCGCAAAGATTCTGTAGAGCATTTTTGCCTTCCAGTTGTCAACATATTTGGAAGATTCTTCTTTACTGCATTATCTCCAAGTTCGAATTTGACTGTGCAGAAGCACCAGAGCTGTAGACCACAATCGTCTTACATCAAGACTTGCTGATTGTGGCATTATTGCCAAATCACTTACTTCGCATCTATCATTTCTCCAAAATAGATCCCAAATAGTTATGCTTAACAACTTTTTATGTGAGTTTGTTCCTGTCTACACAGGGATGCCTGCTTTCCCCATGCCTGTTCAACATCTACACCCCACCTTTATCTAAATAAATTACAAATCTTAGTAGTTATCTTTACACCAATGCCAATGACTCTCAACTTATTTTTTTCACCTTACAAATCATAATTCTCAATATCAGAGCATTGAGTGTTTTTGCAGGCTTAAGGAGGGGATGAACAGTAGACGGTTGTAAATTAGCCTGGATAAAACATATTTTGGTGGTCGGTAACAATTCCACAGCCAGGGACCCAGTCTCTATACCAAAGGCTCATATCAGAAGTCTTGGTTTCATTATAAATAATACACTAAATATGGATTCACAAGTCTCCTCTGAGTATCTTCCTATTGGTACTTTTTACCCAGACTCTGGCCTATCCTGATTCTGTTGATTGAAGCCTGCATAATGTCCATTGTAGCCGATAGCAATGACTCTAGGCTCGACTATGGCAATTTTTTATGTTTGGGTATCACAAAACACTAATTTAGTCTCAAGGTGATCCAAAACCAAGTTTATAGAACCGTATAAGTTTGCTCTTGTATTACTTGATCTAAACCTTTACTGTAGAACCTTCATTGGCTTTCAATAAGATAATCATTTTAAAATAATCTGTCTGGTTTCTCCCTGAAATTTCACAAATCAAACCTGAACAAATGTCTACCTCAGCTCAATCTTCGATCTGCATTGAAAAACCCATTAACCCTTCTTTGATTTAGGAAAGCTACCTTTGGTAGGAAGGCGCTCTCCGTACTTGCCTTTGAGTAGGAAGGCTGTCTCCGTACTTGCCCTTGAGTTGTGAATTGAGCTGCCTTCTAATCTTAAGTTTATATCTTATCTTCCTTTCAAGAAGAGACTTAGAACTTTTTGTGTCATTGGAACTTGAACATCTTGCTTTGCTTTTCAGCGCTATAAGACCTTTGGGTATAAGTGCACTTTATAAACATTCAACATAACATAGCCTATGTTTCATAAAAGATAAAGTTATCCTTAAGAGTGATCTAAGTGTTAGATTGATCCAGGACGTGGGGCTGGGTGTCCCAGGTGTGGCGCTTTTAATGCCTCTTTCCTACACTTAGCTAGGTCCTGCAGAATGGTGCACAATTTTTGCCAGGAGGTGGTTGGGAGAGTTGAGGGGGTTACGGGATTGGGGCTGGAAGCAACGCCATTGACATGCCTTTTAGGTGTAATGCGGAGACCGCGGGGTAGGAATATCCCATATAAGCTTACACAGCTGGTTCTGGTGTTGGCCAAGCGTAGGGTAGCCATTGGCTGGATGAGTGCCCGGAACCCTTCCATCCCTTGCTGGATTCGAGATTTACTGGAATGGGGTGCAGCTGAGGAACAATATATGCGGATAACACATAGGGAGGAGGGGGCAATGACAGACGTGATGGCCTAGGGAGCACTACTGGAACAGTTCTCTGGGGTGGAGGCTTTAAGTTCTGCAGGAAGTACGGATGATAAGGACTGAGGAAGTACACCTGCACCAACTTGATAGGTGACGACCAACGGTGGTGAGGCTAAGTCTCTGTTATTTACAATATGTGTAATGGCTGGTTTCTTGTGGATCCTCACCGGGGTAGGGGGTGTCCAAGGGAAATTACTGTTGCAGTGGGTGCTATCGACACCTTGTCTTGGATTTTATGTTAACTCTGTCCTCCAGTAATGTGACAAAACAATACTGTAATATCTCGCACTGATATGCCCTGCACTGTATTCTAGTTGGTCATGTTTTCCAAACTCAATAAAAACAGAGTTATTAAAAAAAAGTAATCTAAGTGTTATGCCAAGTTGTCAATATCTTTTCACTTAAATTAATCCTTATGTTTACCTACCTATTTTCCACACTTTCAACACAATCAGAAAGAACTTTACACTCTCTCAATTTCAAACAATGTCTGAAGTTTTACCTTGAGAAAAAATAAAATCTGGAATTGTGAATGAGTATGCCTTTTTTGAAGCATGGTATCTCCTGATACATCTCAATGGCATATTGTAGGAAAGTACCATCTTCCTTGGCATGTTACCCCATTTATACCTGTATATCAGTATGTTTTTGCCTGTCTCACTGGGATCCTGCTGGCCAGAGCCCCATTGCTCATAGTTTATGGCCTAATGTGTGTGTCTGTATAGTGCTTGACTGTGTCACTGAGGCTCTGCTAATCAGAACCTCAGTGCTTATGCTCTCTCTGCTTTTAAATTTGTCACTGTAGGCTAGTGACTTCATTTACCAATTTCAATTGGCACACTGGACCCCTTATAAGTCCTTAGTATATGGTACCTAGGTACCCAGAGCATTGAGGTTCCAGGAGATCCATATGGGCTGCAGCAATTCTTTTGCCACCCATAAGGAACTCAGACAAACACTTCCACAGGCCTGCCATTGCAGCCTGCCTGAAATAACGCACACATTATTTCACAGCCATTTTCACTGCACTTAAGTAACTTATAAGTCACCTACATGTCTAACCTTCACTTGCTGAAGGTTAGGTGCAAAGTTACTAAGTGTGAGGACACCCTTGCACTAGCAAAGGTGCCCCCACATAGTTCAGGGCCATTTCCTGGGGCTTTGTGAGTGCGGGGACGTCATTACATGTATGCACTACCTATAGGTCAAAATCTATATGTAGCTTCACAATAGTAACTCCGAATATGGCCATATAAAGTGTCTAAGATCTTGGAATTGTCCCCCCATTTCAAATCTGGTATTGGGAAGCCAATTACTTGCATCCTGGGGGCTCCACTATGGACCCCCAATTAGGCCAAACTAGCTCTCTGAGGCTTGCACTGCAGCTACAGCTGCTGCCACCTCACAGACAGGGTTCTGCCCTCCTGGGGTCTGACTAGCTTAGTCCCAGAAAGGCAGAACAAAGCATTTCCTCTGAGAGCAGGGTGTTACACCCTCTCCCTTTGGAAATAGGTGTTACAGGCTGGGGAGGGGTAGCCTCCCCCAGCCACTGGAAATGCTTTGAAGGGCACAAGTGGTGCCCTCCTTGCATAAGCCAGTCTACACCAGTTCAGGGACCCCTTGTCCCATGCTCTGGCGCGAAACTGGACAAAGGAAAGAGGAGTGACCACTCCCCTGTCCATTACCACCCTAGGGGTGGTGCCCAGCGCTCTTCCAGTGTGTCCCAGACTTCAGCCATCTTGCTTTGCAAGGTGTGGGGGCACTCTGGAGGGGTCTGAGTGGCCAGTGCCAGCAGGTGACATCAGAGACCCCCTCTGATAGATCCTTAACTGATAAGGTAGCCAATCCCCCTCTCAGGGCTATTTAGGGTCTCTTCTGTGGGTTCTCTTCACATTCTACTTACAAGTTTCCAACAGGAATCCTCTACAACTACTACTTTATCCTCTGACCTCGGATCAACCGCAGCCTGCTCCTGGAACCGCTGTAACAGCAACAAAGTATCCACATGGGATACTTTTCCTCTGCAACTTCAGCTCCAGCCAGCAACTGCAGCAGTTTCCATGGTGTGCACACTCTGAGGACTCCCTGTCTTCATCCTGCACCAGAAGGATCAAAGAAATCTCCCGTGGGGTGACGGAGTCACTCCCCTGCTCACGCAGGCACCTTCTAAGACGACGACCAGTACCCTTGGACTTCTCTCACAATGACGAGCGTGCTCCTAGGAACACAGAGGGTGGACCCCATCAACACAGACTGTCCTGAGGTCCTGCTGACGCAATTTGGAGGAGGCAAGATCTTGCCTTACCTGAGAGCGACAGTACCTTTGTGTACTGCGTCTTCTTCACCTCCTGAGGCCTCTGTGCACTATTTGCAAAATTCCTTTGTGCACAGCCTGGCCCAGTTCCCCAGCACTCTATCTTGTGACGCTCAACTCGCTGAGTTGACCTCCGGTGGCGTGGGACCCTTCTTTGTAGTACTGCACCAACAGTGTTTTGCACCTCCTTTGTCCCCGTGTCCTGGGACTCCCGTGGGTGCTGCCTGGCATCCTGAGGGCTCTCTAAAGTGCGGAGATCCCCCTCTTCCTCCTCACACAGAGTTGAGGCCCCCAGGTCGCTCCTGGGTCCAGCCAGCACCATTTTGACGCAAAACGTACATTTGTTGTAACCAAGGCTTGTTGGCAACTAACAACATGAAATCACATCTGCGTCCATATTCACTTTGTGGGCCTTCTTTTGCATCATGCAGGAACCCACTGGCATCTTCCTAGGGTGCGTTTCTACAGTCTTTGTCCAACCGGGGACACTTCTTTTGCACCCTCTTCTGGGTTGGCAGGGGCTCCTGTCCTTCCTGGAACTTTTTTTGACTTCTGGACTTGGTCCGCTTCTTTTGCAAGTCTTCAGGTCCAGGAATCCAGCAGTTGTTGTTTGCAGACTTGGTTGGTTACTGCAATATTCCAATCATGATGATTGCAGTACTTTACTCCTGCTTTTCTGGGCTCTGGGGTGAGGTAATTTACTTACCTTTACTGTATTCTTACTCTCCCAGTGATTCTGCACACACTACACTTGTCTAGGGGAGGAATTTGTGATTTGCATTCCATTTTATTAATATATGGTTTGTGCTGACCCAGACCTATTTTCTCCCATTGCATTCTATAGCATTTCCTATTTTTTGCACTATCCTATGTCTAATTACTTACCTTATTTTGGTGTCAAGTGTATATATTGTGTATAATACTTACCTCCAGAAGGAGTATTGCCGCTAAGATATTTTTGGTACTTTGCCACCCAAATAAACTACCTTTATTTTTGGTAACACTGAGCATTGTCTTTACTTGTGTATAAGTACTGTGTAACTATAAGTTGTATTGCGTGAGCTTTGCATGTCTCCTAGTTCAGCCTAAGCGGCTCTGCTATAGCTACCTCTATCAGCCTAAGCTGCAAGAACACTACTACTTCACTAATAAGGGATAACTGGGCCGGGTATAAGGTGTAAGTACCCAAGGTATCCACTACAAACCAGGCCAGCCTCCTACATTGGTGGTGCAGCTGTGGGATAAGTACTTGCAATTGCTTTACCACTTTGTTACTGGTGCGTTTCACAAGGAAAGCTTGCTCCAATACTTAGAGCATACATAGTATATACCTAGAAGTAATTTTCTAACTTTCTCAAAAGTTCTTTAAACTTTACAAAAGTTTTTACAAAGTTCTGAAAAGTTTTCTTCTTTTCTCTAAAAAGTTAGCTCTGTTATTCTACTAACATTTTACTCACTTTCCCGAACTTTGTTTTTCTCTTTCAATATGTCTTCCGTAGAAGCTACACCTAGAGTTGTGGAAAAAACACATGAAAATCTTAATTTTAAAAGTTTGAGGGGTGTCTGTATTGGAAGAAGTTTGGGGATTGGGAAGAACCCCAATAAGGAGTTCCTCTTAAATCTTCTCCTCCAAGATGAGCAGGGACTCAGCACTGGTCCAGATCAGACAGGGGAAGAGGTAGAGGGAGATTCCAACCAGGAAGGCTTAGAGGAGCAACATGAAAATCCTGGGGAGGGTACTTCCACAGATTTCTCTGTTAACAAGCCCCTTAGTACAACTGGTAGTGGGAAGGGTTCACACACAAGTAGCACTCCCTTCACCCCTAGAGGCCAGGTCACTAGGGTGGCCTCTGTGAGAGATAGGTCTGCCTCTGCACATTCCCATGTTACCTCAGTTTCAGAGGCATCCCACACATCTAACCCTGAGGACCAGCCCCTAGATAGGGAACTCAGAAAGCTGGGGTTAGAGGAGGCCAGACTGAGGCTAATGCAGCAACAGTTGGCCTTAGATAGGGAATCCCTGGGTGTGGAAAAAGAAAGGCAAGGTTTGGGGTTAGTTACCCATGGTGGCAGCAGCAGTTTCAGAAATTCAAATGTTAGGGAACCTTCATTTGACTCTAGGAATCTGCACAAAGTTGTCCCTCCTTACAAGGATGGTGATGACATCTACAAGTGGTTTGCTGCCCTCGAGAGGGCCTGTAAAGTTCAGAGGGTCTCTTGTGTACAGTGGGCTGCTATCCTTTGTTTATCCTTTTCTGGTAAAGGGAGAGACAGACTTCTTATTGTCAGAGAGGATGATGCAGATAACTATCAAATTCTTAAAAGTGCACCCTTGGATGGTCTGGTCTTAACCACTGAACAATACAGGATAAAGTTCAGAGAGACCAGAAAGGAGTCATCACAGGACTGGACAGACTTTGTAGACTGTTCTGTGAAGGCCCTAGAAAGTTGGTTAAATGGCAGTAAAGTGACTGACTATGAAAGCCTATATAACTTGATTCTGAGAGAGCATATCTTGAATAATTGTGTGTCTGGCTTGTTTCATCAGTATCTTGTGGACTCAGATCTGACCTCTCCCCAAGAATTGGGAAAGAAGGCAGACAAATGGGTCAGACCAAGGGTGAACAGAAAAGGTCATACAAGGGGTGACAAGGATGGCAAGAAGAAGGATTGTACGTCACAGGACAAGGGTGGGGACAAAGATAAAAAATCATTAGAGTCTTCATCAGGCCCACAAAAATCCTCTGGGGGTGGTGGGTCCAAATCTTCTTCTCACAAAGATAAAAAACCTATGTGTTATATGTGTGAAGCCAAAGGTCATTGGGCAACTGATTCTCATTGTCCAAAAAGAAACACCAAACCTCCCACCAACACAACCCCAACTGCAACCACTAGTGCCCCTAGTAATAGCAGTGGTGGTGGGAAGAACACTTCTAATAGCCAATCAAAGGGTGTAGCTGGGCTCACCATTGGTAATATAGTTGGGGTTGGTCTAGTTAGGGAGATCACTGAGGCTATTTTAGTCTCTGATGGGGGCATTGACCTGGCCACTTCAGCTGCTTGTCCCCTTAATATGGATAAGTACAGGAAGCTACCCCTGATTAATGGTGTTCAGGTTGAGGCCTACAGGGACACAGGTGCCAGTGTCACAATGGTGATAGACAAACTGGTTGCTCCAGAGCAGCACCTACTTGATCACCAGTACCAAGTGACAGACGCCCATAGCAACACTGTTAGCCACCCCGTGGCTGTTGTGAATCTCAACTTGGGGGGGGGGGGTAATACTGGTCCAAAGAAAGTTGTGGTAGCCACTGACTTACCTGTAGAATGTCTGCCGGGCAAATATTTGGAGACTTCAGCTTGGGCTGAGATGGAGTTGGAGGCCGATGCAGCAATGCAGGGCATTCCTGGGCATATCTTTGCTCTTACCAGGGCTCAGGCCAAGAAGCAAAGAGGACAGGGAAACTTGGATCCTGGAATAATGGACCAAGTGCTCCCAAAAACTTGGGGTAAGAAGTGCAAACCCTTGTCCACTATCCCTCCCCCCACAGATGATTCCTCTTTTGAGGAAGAGGAATTCTCTCCCTGTGCATAACCTACACCAGAGGAGCTGGAAGCTGATACAGCTGAGCTTTTGGGTGCAGGGGGGCCTGCCAGGGAAGAGCTGAGTGTGGCACTGCACACCTGTCCCACATAGGAGGGTCTCAGACAGCAAGCTGTCCAGCAGCAAAATGGTGATGACAGAGTTTATTGGGAGAATAATCTCCTTTATACTGAAGCAAGGGACCCTAAACCTGGCGCCACCAGGAGATTGGTCATCCCCCTTCAGTACAGGGAATTCCTCCTAACTCTGGCTCATGACATCCCTTTAGCTGGGTATTTAGGCCAGAGTAAAACATGGGACAGACTTGTTCCACATTTTCACTTGCCCCATATGTCAGAAGACACAAAGGAGTTTTGTCACTCCTGTGTTACCTGCCAAGCCAGTGGCAAGACTGGCAGCACCCCAAAGGCCCTCATAGTGGTTTGGGTGCCCTTTGAAAGGGCAGGGGTTGATATTGTTGGCCCCCTTGACCCTCCAACAGCTTCTGGCAATAGATTCATCCTTGTGCCGGTGGACCATGCCACAAGGTATCCAGAAGCTATCCCTTTAAGGACCAATACAGCTCCTGCAGTAGCAAAGGCCCTCCTGGGAATCTTTTCCAGGGTGGGTTTCCCTAAGGAAGTGGTGTCAGACAGAGGTAGTAACTTCATGTCTGCATATCTAAAGGCAATGTGGAAGGAGTGTGGTGTTACTTACAAGTTCACCACCCTTTATCATCCACAAACTAATGGATTTGTTGAGAGATTTAATAAATCTCTCAAAGGCATGATTGTGGGACTCTCTGAAAAACTCAGAAGAAGATGGGATGTCCTACTGCCATGCCTCCTTTTCTCCTACAGGGAGGTACCCCAAAAAGGAGTGGGCTACAGCCCCTTTGAACTCCTATTTGGTCACCCTGTTAGGGGTCCCCTTGCTCTTGTCATTGGAACAACCTTTAAAAGCTCCAAAACAAGACATTGTGGACTATGTGCTTGGCCTAAGATCCAGAATGGCTGAGTACATGAAAAAGGCCAATAAAAACCTTCAGGCCAGCCAAGAGCTCCAAAAGCAATGGTTTGACCAGAAGGCTGTCCTGACAGAGTACAACCCAGGACAGAAGGTGTAGGTATCGGAGCCTGTGGCCCCAAGAGCACTCCAGGACAAATGGAGTGGACCCCATCTAATTGTAGAAAAGAAAGGTGAGGTCACCTACCTGGTAGACCTGGGCACTACCAGAAGTCCCCTTAGGGTGCTTCATGTCAATCGCCTAAAGCCTTACTATGACAGGGCTGTCTTAACCCTGCTCTTTGCTACAAATGAGGGACAGGAAGAAGAGAGTGACCCTCTCTCTGATCTCTTCTCCAACACTGAAGCTGATGGCTTAGTGGAAGGAGTAGTTCTGGCAGACTGCCTCACTGCTGAGCAGAAGGAAGACTGTACAAATCTCCTTGATCAGTTTTCTGAACTCTTCTCACTCACACCTGGTACAACTACTTGGTGTGAACATACAATTGACACTGGAGACAGTTTACCTGTCAAATATAAAATTTACAGGCAACCTGACCATGTCAGAGATTGCATAAAAGCAGAAGTTCAGAAAATGTTAGACCTTGGAGTTATTGAGCCCAGCGGTGCATGTCCCCAAACCGCATGGCAAAGAAGGAAAGAGAGAAATGCGGTTTTGTGGGGACTATAGGGGTCTCATTACAGCAACCAAAACTAATGCTTACCCTATACCCAGGGCAGATGGGCTAATAGATACACTGGCATCTGCAAGTATCTAAGCACTTTTGATTTGACTGCAGGGTATTGGCAGATCAAAATGTCAGAAGATGCTAAAACAAAAACTGCATTTTCTACCATAGGAGGGCATTATCACTTCACAGTTATGTCCTTTGGTTTGAAAAATGCAACTGCCACTTTTCAGAGGCTGGTGAATACAGTCCTCCAGGGTTTGGAAGCTTTCAGTGCAGCATATTTGGATAATATTGCTGTATTTAGCTCCTCCTGTGATGTTCACCTGGTCCACCTCTGGAAAGTTTTCGAGGCCCTGCAAAAGGAAGGCCTAACTATCAAGGCTTCAAAGTGCCAGATAGGGCAGGGGAAAGTGGTTTATCTGGGCCACCTGGTAGAGAACAGATTGCACCACTACAGGGGAAGATTCAGACCATTATGGACTGGGCTCCACCTACAACTTAAACCCAGGTCAGAGCCTGCTTATGTCTCACTGGGTATTACAGGAGGTTCATTAAGAACTACGGCTCCATTGCAGCACCTCTTATTGACCTCACCAGTAAGAAAATGCCTAAAAAGGTATTGTGCGTCAGAAAGCATTTGAGCAGCTTAAGCATGCAATGTGCTCTGCACCTGTCTTGAAGAGCCCAAACTACTCCAAATAATTCATTGTTCAAACAGATGCTTCTGAATTAGGGGTAGGGGCTGTACTATCACAGCTAAACTCAGAGGGCCAGGATCAACCTGTTGGTTTCATTAGCATGAGGTTGACCCCTAGAGAAAAGCGTTGGTCTACCATAGAGAGGGAGGCCTTTGCTGTGGTCTGGGCACTGAAGAAGCTGAGACACTACTTGTTTGGACTCACTTCATTGTTCAGACAGACTACAAACCTCTATTATGGCTTAAACAAATGAAAGGTGAAAACCCTAAATTGTTTAGGTGGTCCATTTCCCTACAGGGTATGGAATTTACAGTGGAACATAGACCTGGGAGTACCCACTCTAATGCAGATGCACTCTCCAGGTATTTCCACTTAGACAATGAAGACTCATCTGGGCAACGTTAGCCTTATTGTCCCACCTTTGGGGGGGGTTTGTGTAGGAAAGTACCATTTTCCTTGGCATGTTACCCCCATTTTTACCTGTATGTCGGTATGTTGTTGCCTGTCTCACTGGCATCCTGCTGGTCAGGACCCCAGTGCTCATAGTCTGTGGCCTAATGTGTGTGTCTGTATAGTGCTTGACTGTGTCACTGAGGCTCTGCTAATCAGAACCTCAGTGCTTATGCTCTCTCTGCCTTTAAATTTGTCACAGTAGGCTAGTGACCTTTTACCAATTTCAATTGGCACACTGAACCCCCCTTATAAGTCCCTAGTATATGGTAGCTAGGTACGCAGGGCATTGAGGTTCCAGAAGATCCATATGGGCTGCAGCATTTCTTTTGCCACCCATAAGGAGCTCAGACAAACCCTTCCACAGGCCTGCCATTGCAGCCTGCGTGAAATAACACACACTTTATTTCACAACCATTTTCACTGCACTTCAGTAACTTACAAGTCACCTATATGTCTAACCTTCACTTGCTGAAGGTTAGGTGCAAAATTACTAAGTGTGAGGGTACCCTTGCACTAGCAAAGGTGCCCCCACATAGTTCAGGGCCATTTCCAGGGACTTTGTGAGTGTGGGGATGCCATTACACGCGTGCACTACCTATAGGTCAATACCTATATGTAGCTTCACCATGGTAACTCCGAATATGGCCATGAAAGGTGTCTATGGTCATGGAATTGTCCCCCCATTCCAAATCTGGTAATGAGGAGCCAATTCCATGCATCCTGGGGGCTCCACTATGGCCCCCCAGTACTGCCAAACCAGCTCTCTGAGGCTTGCACTGCAGCTACAGCTGCTGCCACCTCGCAGACAGGGTTCTGCCCTCCTGGCATCTGAGCAGCTCAGTACCAGGAAGGCAGAACAAAGCATTTCCTCTGAGAGCAGGGTTTTACACCCTCTCCCTTTGCAAATGGGTGTTACAGGCTGGGGAGAGGTAGCCTCCCCCAGCCTCTGGAAATGCTTTGAAGGGCACAGATGGTGCCCTCCTTCAATAAGCAAGTCTACACCGGTTCAGGGACCACTTGTCCCCTGCTCTGGTGCGAAACTGGACAAGGGAAAGCGGAGTGACCACTCCCCTGTCCATCACCACCCTAGGGGTGGTGCCCAGAGCTCCTCCAGTGTGTCCCAGACTTCAGCCATCTTGCTTTGCAAGGTGTGGGGGCACTCTGGAGGGCTCTGAGTGGCCAGTTCCAGCAGGTGACGTCAGAGACCCCTCCTGATAGGTCCTTAACTGATAAGGTAGCCAATCCCCCTCTCAGGGCTATTTAGGGTCTCTCCTGTGGGTTCTCTTCACATTCTACTTACAAGTTTCCAACAGGAATCCTCTACAACTGCTACTTTATCCTCTGACCTCGGATCAACCGCAGCCTGCTCCTGGAACCGCTGTAACAGCAACAAAGTATCCACAAGGGATACTTTTCCTCTGCAACTTCAGCCCCAGCCAGCAACTTTCCATGGTGTGCACACTCTGAGGACTCCCTGTCTTCATCCTGCACCAGAAGGATCGAAGAAATCTCCCGTGGGGTGACGGAGTCACTCCCCTGCTCACGCAGGCACCTTCTAAGACGACGACGACCAGTACCCTTGGACTTCTCTCACAATGGCGAGCGTGCTCCTAGGAACACAGAGGGTGGACCCCATCAACACAGACTGTCCTGAGGTCCTGCTGATGCAATTTGGAGGAGGTAAGACCTTGCCTTCCCTGAGAGCGACAGTACCCTTGTGTACTGCGTCTTCTTCACCTCCTGAGGCCTCTGTGCACTATTTGCAAAATTCCTTTGTGCACAGCCTGGCCCAGTTCCCCAACACTCTATCCTGCGACGCTCAACTCGCTGAGTTGACCTCCGGTGGCGTGGGACCCTTCTTTGTAGTACTGCACCAAACGTGTTTTGCACCTCCTTTGTCCCTGTGTCCTGGGACTCCCGTGGGTGCTGCCTGGCATCCTGAGGGCTCTCTAAAGTGCAGAGATCCCCCTCTTCCTCCTCACACAGAGTTGAGGCCCCCAGGTCGCTCCTGGGTCCAGCCAGCACAATTTTGATGCAAAACGTACATTTGTTGTAACCAAGGCTTGTTGGCAACTAACAACATGAAATCACATCTGCATCCATATTCAGTCGTGGGCCTTCTTTTGCATCATGCAGGAACCTGCTGGCATCTTCCTAGGGTGCGTTTCTACAGTCTTCGTCCAACCGGGGACACCTCATTTGCACCCTCTTCTGGGTTGGCAGGGGCTCCTGTCCTTCCTGGATCTTCTTTCGACTTCTGGACCTGGTCCCCTTCTTTTGCAAGTCTTCAGGTCCAGGAATCCAGCAGTTGTTATTTGCAGACTTGGTTGGTTACTGCAATATTCCAATCACGAGGTGTAGTGTGTCCTAAGGAAACTTGCAGTACTTTACTCCTGCTTTTCGGGGCTCAGGGGTAGGGTAATTTACTTGCCTTTACAGTTTCCGTACTCTCCCAGTGATTCTGCACAGACTACACTTGTCTAGGGGGGAATTTGTGATTCGCATTCCACTTTCTTAATGTATGGTTTGTGTTGCCCCTAGGCCTATTTTCTCCCATTGCATTCTATAGCATTTCCTATTGTTTGCACTATCCTATGTCTAATTACTTGCCTTATTTTGGTGTCTAGTGTATATATTGTGCATAATACTTACCTCCAGAAGGAGTATTTCCTCTAAGATATTTTTGGTACTGTGTCGCCCAAATAAACTACCTTTATTTTTGGTAACACTGAGTATTGCCTTTACTTGTGTATAAGTACTGTGTAACTAGAAGTGGTATTGCATGAGCTTTGCATGTCTCCTAGTTCAGCCTAAGCTGCTCTGCTATAGCTACCTCTATCAGCCTAAGATGCTAGAACACTACTACTTCACTAATAAGGGATAACTGGACCTGGTATAAGGTGTAAGTACCCAAGTTACCCACTACAAACCAGGCCAGCCTCCTACACATATGCTTGAAGAAAGAAGGTTGTTGCCAGGTGTGAGAAACTTTTGTTCCACCTATTCACAAATCTGGATGCCAGTGGTAGTAAAAGCTGTAGAGCTGAACAAGGTTGTCATTTCTCCATAATTATCTGCACTGAAGTTAGGGGGGATTTCAAAGTGCATGTTTAACTTTGCTGCATGTACTAAGAACTAAATCAATTCTGTGTCAATCTCATGAGCATATAAAAGTTGTCAACCCTGAAGTCAGTGAAAAAGGTTAGAAAATTATCTTCATTAGTATTAATCCTAAAGTATATGTACATTGTGGTGTAAATGGACTTCCTCTTCTAGGGGATCTCAGTTGATAGTCATAAGCATTTGAATAGTTCGGCCCACGTGTGGTATCCCAGAATAGTTCCAACCAAGTGCAGTATACGGGAGCACTTCTTTACATAGTCTCTTCTTAAGTGTAGACCTTCGCTCTGCTTCAGGAAGGCCTGCAAAGACTCTTAAGAATGAATATAATATGCAGCCTAGGCAAACAGGCTACAGTGATGTAATTCTTCAGATTGTACTTAGAAAAAGGGTTAAAAACACCCTTATAAAGATATAATTTGAGGTAAATGTGTACACCAGACCACAAATCTCCTTCACAAACCCTTTTGCTGACAAAGTAAGAGATGAAGAATACAAAGGCAGTGTAGCCTCATAGGCTGCTTTTATATGAGTGGAAAACAGTGACTTTGCCTTTATGGCTGTAGAGGCCATCAGTATCCCATCATGCTCAGCAGGTGGCAGTTGCTTCAGTTCTTTTTACCGGTACCTGGTGACAGGACCTTGGAGCACTGAACTCGGCCTTTTAGGCTTTTTTTCTTCAACATTTACATTTAAATTTTCATTTAAATTGGTTCACTCAATGTTTTTCACCAGTATCTTGCCCTCTAAACCTTTCTGACAGGATTTTGAGGCATTTTTACATGTTTGACAGGTGTCTTTCCTGTGGAAGAAAAAAGATAAAAACAGACCCCCAGTGTCTGTATCCTTTGCTTTCCATCAAGTCATCACCCAGAGCAGTGTCCTCACTGCAAGAAGTTTTGACACTGTGCCCTGAGAGAGAGAAGATTTGCCTCCATGGCAAGGAAGAGCGGTGCAGACAGCAAATACAGTCTCAAGGTGAGATCTCAGAGCAAGGAGAGGGTCACTCCTTTACCAGGGCTCTTACATCTACCCTCTGAGGGACCTGGAAGGTCCACAAAGAGAGTGCCACAAAGAAAATGGCATCTTTAGTAGTCGACGTAGAGGGACTTGACGTTGAGACCAGGTACAGCAGTGACTTGCTCGCCGTCGAAGGACTGGATCGCCATAGAGGAAATTACATAGATCAACGTCGGCAAGGTAGGATCTACATGCTGTCGAATGAGGTCAATGTCGAGAAGCCTATCGACATTGAGGTGACCAGATCCTTCAACACCAGGAAGTGGTACAATGCTGAGGACATCCACATCGAGGCATCATCTACGGCAGTCACAGTCGAGTTAACATCGCAAGTTGAGGTCAAAGTCCATCTCGACGTCGAGAAAAAAAAGGAGAGGCATATATTGCTCATCTGAGTACTCAAGGGCTTACTCCCCTTTCTCTCCAAAAGTACTTCCAGATTCACCGCCTCCACATCCTCCACCACTGCCTACACTTCCTGCAGCGCCACCTGTTCCTGCACCTGCGTCTCCGGTGAAGCTTCGTTCGCGCTCCATGTCACGCCGTAGGTCGTGCCACCATAGACACTCATCTTCTTCCAAGTCATCCCAACACCATAGCCATCATCAAGTCGATCTCCACACCAGTGCAGTGCAGTGCATTTTCGACACTTTAAATGCAAAAGTGTCCTCTTCGGAGAAGAGACTTTCATCGACCCCTCAGAAATGTCACACTCTAATGAAAGCCTCTTCTCCCACAGTGAGGTCAGTTTACTCTCTCCTCAGCTCCATGGCCTCATGTATCTTCCTCACTCTGAATGCACGCTTCCATATGCGTCTCCTTCAGCAATGTCTCGAGGAACAGTGGGATCAAGTGACAGGAATCTGGGAGGACAAGATCTCTCCCCCCCAACACGTGAAAGTCTCTGACCTGTTGGTGCTCTCCAACTAACCTTCTTCACGGAGTACATTTCAACCAGCAGCCACCTTCCCAAACCATAGTAATGGATGCATCACTACTGGGATGGCAAGCCCATATGTATCATCTCCAAATACAATGTAGGAAAGTAGCATCTTTCTGACATAGTTGCTCCCACTTTATGCCTGGTGTCAGTGTGTTTTGACTGTAGTACACTTGGATCATGATAATCAGGACCCCAGTGTATGTGCTCTCTCCTCTGAATTTGGTTGCTGGTAAACATTTTACACCCACAATTGGCATACTGGTGCACCCATGTAAGTCCTGAGTATAGAGTACTTAGGTATCCAGGGCATTGGTACCCCAGGTAACCCCTATGGGCTGCAGCAAGTATTTTGCCACCTATGGTGGCCCATGCAAACTGTGTCTGCAGACCTGCCATTGCAGCTTGCATGAAATGGTGCATGTACCTTTAGCTTCAGATATAAGGCTTGGCTTATATCATGGTCACTGCACTTAGACACTGTAAGTCACCTCTCTGGTAGGCCCTTCAGCCCAAGGGCAATGTGTATGTCCCCAAGTGTGAGGGTACCCCTGCATGAGCATGGTACCCCTACAAACCCCAGACTCTATTCCCTGGGCTTTGTAAGTGCTGCCGGGAAGCCATGTTAAGGTATGTAGCGGACACTGGTCAACATGAGTTACCCAACTACATAATGGCTTCTCCGAACCTAAGCATGTTTGGTATCAAATGTGTTGGAATCATGTAACTACACTAATTCCAGTGATAGTTGCATGATCCCATGTACACTGGGGGTTCCCTAGAGGATCACTCAATTGTGCCCTGTTCAGCCCTAAGGGGTCTGGCTGCCAGCCCAGGCTGCTGCCAACCCCAGGCAGTGTTTTGCCCTGCTGCTGATGAACGTATCTCAAGCAGAGGAAGACAGAACAAAGGATTTCCTGCAAGGGAGAGGTGTAACCACCACTGCCTTTGAAAAAGTTGTCTCTGGGCTGGGGTGGGGTGGCCTTCTAGTGCCACCAGTCTCCTTAGAAGGGCACAATTGGTGCCTTTCTTGCATAATCCAGTTTGCACCAGTTCAGAAACCCACTGTTCTCGCTCTAGCACGAACCTGCGCAAAGGACAAGGAGGTGCACAGAGCTCTGCCAGGTAGCCACCTGATTCTGTCATCTTAAAAATAAGATGTGCAGAGGCCCCTGGAAGCATCTGACTTGTTAGGCCAGATAGATGGTGTCCCTCACTCCCTTTTAGGGTTACTTATGAGCTCCCCAGAGGGTGGGTCCTCAGATTCTTCGAGCAAGACTCTTCAAGAAACTTTCTGAAAGACATCTTCAGCTCCTGGCCTCTGGAACTGCTGCTGGACTTCTTTTAGAACTGAAACAAGACTGTATCCAGAGGGAGGGCTCCCACTGCAACATTGTTTCTCCAGCTCCTGCAAACATTCTGCAACATCTGTGGCTGTGCATCCTCCAGAGTCACAAGGACTCGGCCTGCATCAGGAAGCAAGAAGGAATCTCCCTTGGAGTGAAGGAATCGCTCCCCTGCATCTGCAGGCACTTTGAGGATAATGGCTGGCTGGTGGATCCTGCTGTCCCACGGACATCAAAAGGGCTCTGCAACACAGCTGGTGGCTCTATGGCCCTCTCCAGGTCCAATTTTTCTTCTGACCAACTTGGGAGATGGTGGGCCCTTGCTGTAGCCACTGGGACGGAACTCCTGTTCACAGCATCTGTTGCTGTTATCAAAGCTTGGTGGCTCTTCCTCCCGAAGATATTCAAGTCCAAAAAGCACCAGCCTCCAGCACTCTGCTACTCAAAGAACAGCAACCTCCTTGCAACTCCTGTGGTGTGGGACTCCTTCTTTGTTGTGCTACTGAGGACTCCTAGCGACTCCCTGTGCCTGCTGCTAGTGGGTCCCCCTGGGGGCTCCAACGATTCCTATTGGCTCTCTTGCTTGCTGAGGGCCAGCCCTGACTCCCCTCCAAGGGTCGACTCGTTTGGACCTGGCTGGTCTCCAAAATCCTGCAAATTTCCCTGCACCTACTTTCTGCTTTTGTCAAGGTTTGTTGGTGGTTCTGCTGACCACTGACCCCTCTGCAATCTGGAAACTGACATGGAACAGCTGTGGGTGACTCCAAGGATCTTCCTGCATCACCTGGACTCCTCAGCTGTGCTTCTTTCATTAAAGTCCTGCAGGAACGTCTTCCCAATAAGGGTGGGCATCACCTACCTGCACTGCCTGGACATCACCAAGTGTTCTGATGGATACAACTACCTGTGGATTCCTCACCTCATGAATACTCCCATGGCGCCAGCATTCGACGGAAATCTTCTTACTAGTCTCTGCACGTCGACGAGGACGTCACTCTAGCCCACGCGACGCCGTCTGACGTCATACAGGCAATAAGAGGTCCTCGACGACGTGCGGACGTCAGTTCCCTTTTTTCCGTGCATTCGAAACGGTTATCTTCGAGGGAGCAACTGTTACTCTTGCGGTTACAGTGTATATCTTGCTGCGTAGTCTTTCGCTGTGGAAATAATGTCGCAGAGGAAGTCTGGATTTAAGCCTTGTCGTGAGTGTGGAGGCAAGATGTCGGTGACGGATCCTCATTCCGATTGCCTTTGGTGTTTGAGCTCCGACCACGACGTCTCGACTTGTGATTCATGTCAGCACATGAATCCAAAGGCCCTCAAGGAACGTGAGGCGAAGCTGTTTATGGCCAAGTCAAAGGGGAAACATCACAAGAAGTCTTCTTCCCCAAGACATCGGCGTCATCGAGACTCCCGGCGCCGTAGAGAATCTCGGCGTCATTCAAAGGAGACTCGCTCCAGGTCTCCGGATCGGCGCCGAAAGACATGGGAGGTCAGTCCCACGGTTACGCCGCATCCTTCGACGCCGTTGCCCTCTCCGGCGTCTCCAACTTCACCTGGACAGGCGTCGGTGATTGAGGTATTGGAGCCTCAAGTGTTTTCTCCGGCGCAGACGCCGAGGCCGGCGTCGGGGTCGCCTCCGAGACAGGCACCCCAGTATCCGGCTTTTCCCACCCCTGGAGCCGATAGTTCCGCATTCTTGAATGCGATGTATGCCATCTTCCAACAGATGGCTCCAGGGGGTGCTCCGGCTGGGCCTTTGGCCTTTTCTTTGGGTGATCCTGCGCCTCTTCGGCCGGCACCCTTTATGCCCTTACTCCCGTTTGGGAACGTGGGCTCGGCGCCACTGTCGGCGCCGGTGGCCGCTCCGGTGGCTTCAGAAGGATTGGCCCCGGGGATTTCCATCCCGTCGACGTCGGGATTTCGGCCTGTGACTCCGGTGGGTCCATCTGCGGCAGTTGCTCTTCCGTCGGCGCCGAAGTTACCTGTGGCGCCGGATGCGGCGTCGGTGGCTTCTGAAGATCAGCGCCGATCTTCGACTTCGGCGGAGGCATTGTCGACTCCGCGTATTGAGCAACGACTTCATTCAAGGAGACGTGCTCTCCGTGTATTGGAAGAGCAGGAGTACCAACGAGCCCTAGAGGAAGGAGAGCTAGAGGACTCGGGTGATGGGCTGCGTGGACTGGAGTCGGCCAGTGGGCTGGACACTTCCCCTGAGTGGGACCTTTCGTCCCCGGGGGAATATACTGAGGAGGCTGCTTCCTTTCATGCAGTGGTACGGAAGGCAGCTAGTTTTTTGGACCTGCCTTTGCCGGTGGTGGAGGCAAAACAAAACCTTTTGACAGAGGTGTTACATCCGGCCTCAGCCGCGGCGGAGCCTCTGTTACCATTTAATGACGCTCTGCTGGATCCGGTGTTAGAGGTGTGGAAGAGGCCGGCATCTTCCCCAGCAGCTCACAGAGCCGTGGCCAGGAGGTATCGGACGGCTCCGACTGACCCTGGTTTCCTATCTAGGCACCCTACGCCGGAGAGCTTGGTGGTGCAGGCCTCCTGTTCGTCCAAGTCAGCGCCTGGTTCTTTTCCGACGGTGCCTGGGGACAGAGATTCAAAGAAGCTAGAGGCGCAGTCGAAGAAGATTTTTTCATCCTGCAGTCTGGCGTTAAAAGCCACCAATGCAACCTGTATCCTGGGGAGGTATATTCATGCTCTGATGGATGACATTTCCTCTTCGTTTACAGAGCTTCCCCAGGGTCTTTTGGATCTTGTCTCAAATGCCCAGGCTGCTGCGACCCAAATTATCCAGACGGGACTGGATACCACCGACTCGGTAGCCAGGGCAATGGGCACAACTGTGGTGGCAAGGAGACAGGCCTGGCTCCGTAACTCGGGCTTTTCGGCAGATGTACAGTCCACATTGTTGGATCTCCCGTTTGATGGGGACAAACTGTTTGGAGCTAAGGCTGATTCGGCCTTGGAACGTTTTAAAGAAAGCAGGGCCACGGCTAAGTCGTTAGGGCTCCAAGCTCCTTCTTCCACGGCCTCTTCCAGATTCTTCAGGAGGTTTCGTGGATTTGGGCGTGGCTCTTCCTCCTCTTCCTTTCGGGGGAGATATCAGCAACCTGCTTCTTCCCATCCCTATAGATCTTTCAGGGGGAGAGGTAGGGTCCGCACCAGAGGAGCCTCTCAGCAGCACTCTGCCTCTTCCTCATCCTCTGGCGGGGTGCAGCAGGGGAAGCAGCCTTAGGCTTCCACCATTTCCCACTCACTCCTCTCCTGTAGGGGGAAGATTACAGCATTTTCTCACCAAATGGAAGACTGTTACATCGGACACTTGGGTTCTCAGTGTTGTGGGAAAAGGCTACACCCTTCCCTTTCGGGAGTTCCCGCCCCTCATCCCGCCCCGCCCTTCGTATTGTTCAGAAGAACACCTCCTGTTTCTAGAACAGGAGGTGCAAGTCCTCCTTTCAAAGGGCGCAGTGGAGTTGGTCCCGGAGCAGGAAAGGGGTCGAGGAGTTTACTCAAGGTATTTCCTGATTCCCAAGAAGGATGGTCGTTTGAGACCAATTCTGGACCTGAGGATCTTGAATTGGTTCCTCAAGCAGGAAAAGTTCAAGATGCTGACCCTAGCACAGGTGCTTTTGGCATTGAACATGGAAGACTGGATGGTGTCTGTCGACTTGCAGGATGCTTACTTTCATATCCCGATACTCAAGTCACACAGGAAGTATCTCCGGTTTGTGGTGGGATCGCAACACTATCAGTTTGCGGTCCTTCCGTTTGGTCTTACTTCAGCACCTCGAGTCTTCACGAAGGTGATGTCGGTGGTTGCGGCAGAACTCAGAAGGAAGGGGATAGCAGTATTCCCTTACTTGGACGACTGGTTGATCAAAGCCAAGTCCCCGGAGCTTGTGTCGCATCATCTGCAGTCAACAACCCAGTTGTTGTTCGACCTGGGTTTTTCGGTGAACGAGCCCAAATCTCACCTAGAGCCCTCTCAGCGCCTCCTGTTCATAGGGGCAGTACTGGATACAACATTGGGTCGGGCCTTTCCTCCGCCTCAGCGGATTCAAGATATTCAGGATTTGGTTCCAATGTTTCGAAATGGAGCGGTAGTTCCAGTCCTCAAGGTCCTTCGTCTGCTCGGTCTTTTTGCCTCCTGCATTCTGTTGGTCACGCATGCTCGCTGGCACATGAGGGCTCTTCAGTGGTGCCTCCGAAGGCAGTGGTCTCAACACAGAGGGGATCTAGAGGGTACTGTCAAGATCTCCAGAGATGCTGCTGTGGATTTGAAGTGGTGGATTGCAAGCAACAATCTTTCACAAGGAAAGCCGTTCCAGCAGTCGCCACCAGTGGCCACAGTCATAACGGATGCTTCCACTCTAGGGTGGGGAGCTCATCTGGGGGATCTGGAGATCAAAGGTCTTTGGTCTCCAGAGGAACAGATGTTTCACATCAATCTGTTAGAGTTACGGGCTGTACGTCTGGCTCTCAAGGCCTTCCTCCCTTCCCTTCGTGGTCAGTCGGTACAGGTCCTAACGGACAATACTACCACGATGTGGTACATAAACAAGCAGGGAGGAGTGGGGTCGTACCTTCTCTGCAGAGAAGCTCTTCGACTATGGTCCTGGGCAAAGGACCATCGGATTTGCTTGATAGCAAACCATCTGGCCGGAGTTTTGAACGTGCGTGCGGACAGTCTCAGTCGCCACTTCTCGGCAGACCACGAGTGGCGTCTCCATCCAGATCAAGTCTGTTTAATCTTCCAGAGGTGGGGGTTTCCTCGGGTAGATCTGTTCGCCACTCGAGAGAACGCGCATTGTCCGTTGTTCTGCAGCCTTCAGTATCCGATGCAGGGAGCGTTGGGGGACGCGTTTCAAATAACCTGGTGCGGCCAGTTGCTTTACGCGTTTCCTCCCATACCCTTGATTCCTCGAGTATTGAGGAAGATTCGCCAAGACCGGGCTCTAGTAATCTTAATAGCTCCGGATTGGCCAAGGAAGGTGGGGTACTCCGACCTTCTCCAACTCTCAATGTGCCCGCCGCTCCGTCTCCCTTTCAGGGCAGACCTCCTCTCGCAGTCGCAGGGGCAGGTTCTACACCCCAACCTCCAGAGTCTGCACCTACATGCCTGGAGATTGAACGGGGCAACCTGAGTTCCTTCTCTCTCCCGCCTGAGGTAGTGGATGTTATATTAGCGGCCAGGCGACACTCCACTAAATCTATCTACGCTAATAGGTGGTCTAAATTTGTTGCGTGGTGTGGAGAGAGGAAGATTGATCCTTTGCATGCTCATCTATCGGACGTTTTGTCTTTTGCTCTATCTCTGGCGCAGAAAGGTTGTGCAGTGGCTACCATTAAGGGTTATTTATCGGCCTTGTCAGCCTTCATATGTCTTCCAGACCAACCATCTTTATTTAAATCCCCTATTGTTATCAGATTCTTGAAAGGTCTTCTAAATCAATATCCTCCAAAGCCATTCATTATGCCGCAATGGGATTTGTCCTTGGTCCTGACTTTCCTTATGGGGTCCCCTTTTGAACCTATGCATTCTTGCCCCTTGAGGTATTTGGTTTTAAAAACAGTCTTCCTGATAGCTATAACATCAGCAAGGAGAGTGAGTGAGTTGCAGGCCTTATCAGTAAAGCCCCCTTATACAACTTTTTATGGGGATAAGGTGGTGTTGAGGACCAAGGCTGCTTTCCTCCCGAAGGTTGTTTCACCCTTCCATTTGGCTCAGGCAATTACTTTGTCCACGTTCTATCCTCCGCCTCATCCTTCCAAAGAGGAAGAAAGACTGCACCGTCTGGATCCAAAGAGAGCGTTGAGCTTCTTTATTGATAGAACAAAGGATTTCAGGCTGGAGGATCAGCTGTTTATTGGATACGTGGGCAAGAGGAGAGGAAAGGCAGTCCACAAGAGAACACTATCCAGGTGGGTTGTTCTTTGCATTAAAATATGTTACTCTTTGGCAAAGAAGGATCCTCCTGAGGGCATTAGAGCTCATTCCACCAGAGCTAAGTCGGCCACTTCGGCCTTGGCCAGGGGTGTTCCTGTGGTCGACATCTGCAAGGCCGCAACTTGGTCGTCCCTTCACACTTTTGCAAAGCATTACTGTTTGGATTCTGAGGTTAGAAGGGACGGCCATTTTGCACGGTCAGTGCTGCAGGATTTCTTGGTTTGACCATTTAGGCACCCACCGCCGGGCGTGGTACTGCTTTGGGACTCTATTCATGAGGTGAGGAATCCACAGGTAGTTGTATCCATCAGAAGAACGAGTTACTTACCTTCGGTAACGACTTTTCTGGTGGATACATTAGCTACCTGTGGATTCCTCACGGTCCCACCCGCCTCCCCGTTGCCTTTCTGGTCTTACCAAGTAATCCTTGAGTGCGCTCCTCTTGGTCTTTGAGGGTGCAATAGATGTGTATATAATATATTTATATATATGTATATATGTATATATCTTTGTGTATATACTTGGTGTGTGTATATATTTTAAAAGAGAAAGTTTTATATATATATTTATATAAAAAGATTTACAGTTATTCATACACTGTTGTGTGTTTTTACAATATAATGGGATGTTGCCTTGCTCTTTCATTGCATTGCCTGGTTGTTCTCATGCACGTAAAAAATGATTGGTACTGACGTCCGCACGTCGTCGAGGACCTCTTATTGCCTGTATGACGTCAGACGGCGTCGCGTGGGCTAGAGTGACATCCTCGTCGACGTGCAGAGACTAGTAAGAAGATTTCCGTCGAATGCTGGCGCCATGGGAGTATTCATGAGGTGAGGAATCCACAGGTAGCTAATGTATCCACCAGAAAAGTCGTTACCGAAGGTAAGTAACTCGTTCGTCTGGACTCTGTCCCCTTTTTTTTTTAGGTTCTTCTTGTCCGGAATCCACCCTTGGGTTCCACCGACATGGTCCACGGGTCGCGATAGCAGCTAGGCAGTCAAGATCCCCACTGACTCCAACGAAGGTTTCCGACATCACTTCACCCTTATGCACCCAGACTCCCTGTTGTAGGTACTACAGGAAATGAGAAAGAAAGAAGGTCCAGCCAATTGACTTCCTTGAAATGCCAAATTAATTAGAGTTGTTGTGAGAGCCCCTAACCGGAGGCCTGGACCCTAAACCTCCCAAGTGTTTTAGGTACAAAATTTAATTGGAGGTGAGCTCCCACATAAGTGATATGGGGTGAAACACGTGTTGGCTGTTTTTCATCGAACATTGTTCCTCATCCTTTCTCCATCCTTGACCAACTTTACTTGGACGATAAAGCTGTCAATTTTGGGATTTACTTCTTTTCTTCTTTTCAACTTCAAGAAGTCCACTTATGGAATTGTAATAAAAAGCCTTGGAATGAACTTACTTTGATTAAGTGAATTAATCACCATTGAAGCATTGGGCTCAGTATTTCAAAATTATTGAATGTGGGAGCTCACCTCCAATTAAATGTTGTAGGTACTACACTTTCCTAGGTATCAACGGGTGGGCTCACTATCAAACCTTCCTTGTGCCAACTGGTTTCCTTGGAATCCTCTGGGAAGGGTCCCAAATCCTAAAAGTTGCAGCCGCGACGGTCCTGTGTTAGTCTGTCGGACACCTGGCTAGATAACACCTCTGCACACGGGCTCCTGGGGGATTTCTACTTACCTGGGGAATTTTCACACTCCCCCAGCCCCGGGGATCCTAACACACTTGCCTTGGTTGGACACCTCCATTTTTATACCACTTTCTTAGTATATAGTTTGCAGCCCCGCCATAGGGCCTGTAGGAAGTTGGCTCTGTACAGTATATACTATTTCAAAGTAAGTAAAGTTCCCCTTAGAGGTAAGATAGTGGCAAAAGTAGATCATTCTAATGCTCTATTTTGTGGTAGTGTGGTCGAGCAGTAGGCTTACCAGAGGGTAGTGTTAAGCATTTGTTGTACATACACAGGCAATAAATGAGGAACACACACTCAAAGACTTACTCCAGGCCAATAGGTTTTTTTCTATTGAAAAATATATTTTCTTAGTTTATTTTAAGAACCACAGGTTCAAGATTTACATTAAACACTTTAAATGTAAGGTACTTCACTTAGATACTTTAGGAACTTTGAAATAAAACAATATCATGTACAGTCCTTGTAAAAATGGCAATAAGCTATTTTCAAAGTGGACACAGTGCAAAAATCAACGGTTCCTGGGGGAGGTAAGTAAAGGTCAGATTAGGAGGTAAGTAAAACACTTACAAGTCTCTGTTCTGGGGCATAGGCAGCCCACCGTTGGGGGTTCAAGGCAACCCCAAAGTTACCACACCAGCAGCTCAGGGCCGGTCAGGTGCACACGCCAAAGAGGTGACCAAAACACATAGGCCCTCATTACAACCCTGGTGGTAAATCCCGCTTACTGCCGTGCAGAAGACCGCCAACATATTGATGCGGCCGCCGAATTACGCTACAGGTATTACGACCCACAGCCCGGAATCCGCCACAATACAGACACCCACACAAGTCCACCACACCAAAGGTCAGTGATAAACTGGCGATACCCAACCCGACACCGTCACGCCAACAAGAATACACCCACACTATCACGACCCACGAATCAATGCGGCGGTCTTTCAACCTCGGTAATCCATTGGTGGTACACACCGCTGCGCTCAAAATACACACACATATACAAAACACAACCACATTGGACAATTCGAAATACACACACCTGATAGACATACACACACCACACCTACACACCCAATCCAATATAAAACACACAATCACATTACCCACAAACCCTTACTACCAGAAATTTGAAAGCAGGCCAGAGAGAGAGACTACCTAAAACAACACCAGCATCCACAGACACACAACACTATCACTTACACAACATCCACGCACCTCAAACAACACACACCAACACATCCCCTCACACATCACAACAGACACCACCTCACACATCACCCACACCACATCATAGCACCTCAACGACACCCCAGGTTCTCTGAGGAGGAGCTCAGGGTCATGGTGGAGGAAATTGTCCGGGTAGAGCCACAGCTATTCGGATCACAGGTGCAGCACACCTCCATTGCTAGGAAGATGGAGCTATGGTGCAGAATCTTCGACAGGGTCAAGCAGTGGGACAACACCCAAGAACTAGGGATGACATCAGGAAGAGGTAGAATGACCTATGGGGAAAGGTGCGTTCCGTGGTCTCCAGACACCAGATAGCTGTACAGAGGACTGGAGGTGGACCCCCACCTCCTCCCCCACAACTAACAACATGGGAGAAGCAAGTCTTGGCAATACTGTATCCTGAGGGCCTCGCAGGAGTAGGAGGAGGACTGGACTCTGGTAAGGCAAATCATTACTGTCTTATCCCCTCCACCCCCCTGCATGCCATCACATACTCCCACCCTTACCCTCACACCCATCACCCCAACAACCCACAGATACCCCACCAACACAACCCACACATCCCAAAACCAAGCCCTGCATGTAACACCAATGCATGGAAACCCATCACCCAAGCATGTCCAGTACGGAGACTCACCCATGCCCCAAAATCACCAATCACACAAGTACGAAGCCAATAATGCAAGCACTGGAGTAGAGGGTCACTCACCCATTGCACACAATGGCACACACAGATACAATAATTATGCATTTACACCCCCAACAGGACCCCTACCCAACATCACCGGACAGGAGGTGCCAGACATATCCAGTCCCCCCTACAGAAGAGGCCCACGGTGATGACAGCAGCTCTGCACGCCTGGATCAAGATGACCAGCCCGGCCCATCTGGGACCTCAGGGCAGTCGGTTCCCCTGCCACTGGCACAAGCCACCACAGAGCCTCCCCCTCAGGAAACACCACCACAGCACCCACCCAGCGGGCCCATCTCTCTGTCCCCAGGACACGTCAATCAGCAGTGTGTCCACCACTACAGGGAACCCAGGCAACCCCACTAACACAGGACAATCAGGGACCTGGGGGCAGTGGCATTGGGCACACGGTTCAGGGGACAGAGGCACATGATAACATGGAAGCTGGGAGGACTGCTGTGCGACAGGGGGAGGACAGGCCCAGGGAACCCACTCTCCACGAGGCACTCTCCAACATCATGAGAGCTTACCATCATTCCCAGGAGACAATGACAACGGTACTGGACAAGTTTCAGGAGACCCAGCGGCTGCAGGAGGAACACTACCTTGGGATCAGGGAGGACTTGAAGTCCATTAACACCACCCTGATCACCATTGCAGGGGTGCTGGCAGACCTTCTCAACACCAGGAGGGACACAGTGGCACAACAAGGGGCCCCTGACACTAGCCTGGATGATGAACAGCCCTCCACCTCCGCTAGTGGACAGGAGGCACCGCCAAAGGAACAACAGGACACCAGCACCCCACCCCCTGCAGATGGAGAACCACCCCACAAACGGTCCCTGAGATCCAGGAACAAGACAGAGAACATTGCCAAGACCCCCGCCAGGAAATGAGTACTCCCTCAATGTCACCCTTCTGTCCCACTATGTCACCCTGTCCATCCTTAAATTGCCATTGCTCCACTTCCTCTGCCCCTTTGGACAATGCACCTGTGAAACAAATAGACTGGACTCTGCCATGGACATTCCTCCATCATCACCCCAGCCCATTTTACAACCCCCTCCACTTATTAGCACAGGAATAAACACACTTCAATCACAAAACAATCTGGAGTCAGTCTGTGCTTTCACAAATGTGTAATTGCAATAACTATGGAATATAGCATTGTTAATGTACTTGTTCACATACCAATGTAACACAGCTGTAGGCCAGGAGTAAAGATAGCAGAGTGCACAAAGTGGGACCCAGATCTGTGAAATGGAAAGCCAAAGTGACAAGTCAGGTTCCATACACTAAATGAAAATGACTGACTTATGCTAGCTGAAACAATAGTATGAGACGTGGGATGCAGTGACATCTTCTTACCTGTGTCTCACTGGAAGTATTGCATGATGATGTTGTTTCGGTTATCGATATCCTCTTCTTCTGCCTCCTCTTCTTCACTGTCCACAGGCTCCACAGCTGCCACAGGACCACCATCTGGCCCATCCTCCTGCAGAAAAGGCCGTCGCAACGCCAGGTTGTGCAGCATACAGCAGGCCACGATTATCTGGCACACCTTCTTCGGTGAGTAGTATAGGGAGCCGCCTGTCAGATGGAGGCATGGGAATCTGGCCTTCAGGAGGCCACAGGTGCATTCGATCACCCTCCTAGTTCGCCCATGTGCCTCATTGTATCGTTTATTGTAGCCCTTGTCCTGGGATTCCTTAATGGGGTCAGTAGCCATGACAGGTTGGGGTAACCAGAGTCACCTGCAAATGTCGAGGGACAACTGTTAGACACACACTAACCATTAGGGACAGCCCCATACCCATACACCTGTGTCAACTGTATTGGGACCGTGGCCTCACCTATTAGCCACACACGGTGCCTCTGGAGTTGCCCCATCACATAAGGGATGCTGCTATTCCTCAAAATGTAAGCGTCATGCACAGAGCCAGGATACTTGGCATTCACATGGGAGATGTACTGGTCTGCCAAACACACCATCTGCACATTCATCGAATGGTAGCTCTTCCGGTTTCTATACACCTGTTCATTCCTGCGGGGGGTACAAATGCACATGTGTACCATCAATGGCACCAATGATAGTGGGGATATGTCCCAGGGCATAGAAGTCGCCTTTCACTGTGGGCATATCCTCCACCTGAGGGAACACGATGTAGCTGCGCATGTATTTCAGCAGGGCAGACAAGACTCTGGACAACACGTTAGAGAACATTGGCTGGGACATCCCGGATGCCATTGGCACTGCTGTTTGAAAAGACCCACTGGCCAGGAAATGGAGTACAGACAGGACCTGCACTAGAGGGGGTATTCCTGTGGGATGGCGGATAGCTGAAATCAGGTCTGGCTCCAACTGTGCACACAGTTCCTGGATTGTTGCACGATCAAGTCTGTATGTGACTAGGATGTGTCTCTCTTCCATTGTCGACAGGTCCACCTGGGGTCTGTACACCAGAGGATGCCGCCATCTCATCACCTGCCCCAGCGGACATGCCCTATGGAGGAGAACAGCGAGCACAGAATCATCCAACACTGAGATATCACAATGTGTTATTTGCAGAAACTTTATTAATCCGCAATTTGCCGGTATCTGTCTATATTCCTGGCCTAGATAGGTATGACGCAGTTAACATCCAACCAATGTGGCCTCCTGAAATGTCGGCTGCCTGACCTGTAAGGTGGGACAAGGGGATATGAGGTAACTGTGCTGGCGTTGTACTCCGTCACGGTGGGCGGTCGAAGACCGCGGCGCAATTTTGCATTGGTTAACATTGGGCCCTATGGGTCCCAGGAGCCAATAATGATGTACGCCGGCGGTGACGGTACGCACCACCGCGGACGTGACCGACATTTTCTGTCTGTTCACTCACTTGATACCTGACCTTCAACAGGAGAGGACCTACACTGCAAGTGCTGCTGTGACCTGTGTCTGGAAGCGACGATGGCTCATGTGTCTGGGGAAAGGGCCTTTACCTTCACTTCGGAGGAGTTGGAGAAACCAGTGGATGGGGTCCTCCACAGTACACGCAACTGTATGGTCCTCCAGACAAACAGGTGAGTACACTGTGAGTATGCTGCATGGGCAATGCCTGTTTTGAGTGGTGTGGATGGAAGATACATGGGGGGTTCTGAGGCCTGCATGTGCGGAAGGGGAGTGTATGTGCGTCAGGGCATGGATGGGAACTGGGGAGCAATGAGTATGATGGTCCGGACGGGTAATGAATTTCCTTTCCCCGTACCATTCCTCTAGGTCAGGGCCAATCAGAAGAAGGGTATTTGGCGTGCCATCGCCAAGGACGTCCGGACCCTAGGGGGCGACCACAGACGGAGCACCCACTGCCGTAAAAGATGGGAAGACCTGCGCCGCTGGAGCAAGAAGACGGCGGAGGCCCAGCTGGGGATGGCCTCCCAACGTGGGAGGGGTGCTCGTCGCACCATGATCCCCCTGATGTTCCGGATCCTGACGGTGGCCTATCCGGAGTTGGATGGGCGCTTGAGGGCATCACAGCAGCCACAAGGGGGTGAGTACACTCTCATTCAGCAGACTCAGCGCGCATTACGAGGTGTCTGGGTGGGGGAGTGGGTTCCCCTAGGCCATGGCGAACTTGGTAGGCAAGGTCCCTTGTGAGGCAGGCCATGTGGCACCCCAAACCCACCAGTGGTAAGAGTCATCTACACCTAGTCAGGCTCCTGTGACTTCCAGGTGTGCAGCAATTGGTCTTAGGCCTCGTACCCCATGGTCAGCTGAAATTTCTAGGAACTGTCAGTGCATGGCGTAGTGCAGAGGGCTGCTACCTGTGTGTTGTGTCTGCCAACGGTAGTGGCTGTTGCATGCACTGAACATGTCTTTCTTCTGTCTCCCCCCCCTTTTTGTGGTCTCCCTGTTCTTGTGTGCAATAGCATCATCAGGCGGAGGAGCATTGGCACCGGAGCAGGAGGGAGCTGCAACCCACTTGGCTCTGGAGGGAGAAGCAACGGAGTCTGAAGCCACCAGTGGGACAGAGGGCGAGGGGAGCTCCACGGTGGGGACAGGACCAGACAGCAGTGACAGCAACTCCTCCTCTGATGGGAGCTCCCTTGTGGTGGCGGGCACCTCTGTGCCCACCACATCAACAGGTACAGCCGCCACTCCCCCTACCACCACCGATCTCCCAGCAGCCCCTCAGCGTGTGCCCCATGCCCGCTCACCCAGGAGGGTGGGCATCTCCTTCGCCCCAGGCAAATCAGGCCCTGAGCCCTGCTGCCCTCAGTGAGGAGGCTATTGACCTCCTGAGATCCCTCACTGTTGGGCAATCTACCATTGTGAATGCCATCCAGGGTGTCAAGAGGCATTTGCAACAAACAAATGCATACCTGGAGGGCATTCATTATGGGCAGGCAGCCCAACAGAGAGCATTTCAGGATCTGTCCTCAGCACTGATGGCAGCCATTGTCCCTGTGTCCAGCCTCCCCTCTCCAACTTCCTCCACCCAGACCCAATCCCCTGTACCTCAGCCTATCCCAAGCACACCATCAAACCAGCATGCACACTCATCAACACACAAGAGTGGACATGGCAAACATAACCACCACACATCCCACAGGCACTCACACAAGCACCAGACCCATGCAGACACACCAACATCCACTGCCTCCACTGTGTCCCCCACCTCCACGTCCTCCCCCCCCTCCCCACCCTCCCTGTCTCGTCTCCACTCACACCTGCATGCACTACATCCTCAGCCACTACCTCCATCACCAGCACGCCCATCACCACACACCGCTCATGTGCACTCACCACCCCCACTACCATTCACACATCCCCTGTATCCTCTCCCAGGGTGTCAGTGAGCCCTCCTCCCAAAGTACACAAACGCAGGCACACACCCACCCAACAGCCATCCACCTCACAACAGCCCCTGGCCAATGCACCTTCACCCAAATTCAGGAGACGTACACCTCCTACAACCACTACCTCTACCTCCACTCCCAAACCCCCTCCATCTTCCCGTCCCAGTGTGTCTAAAAAACTCTTCCTGGCTAACATTGACCTCTTCCCTACACCTCCCCCCGTCCTTCCCCTAGGGCCAGGCTTTCCAGGTCCCAGCCCAGCACCTCAGCCACCACATCCCCAGGCACAGTGGTGCCAGCAACTGCGGGGGCATCGAATGCGCCACCCATCAGGGCTGCCATTGTGCCACGTAGCGAGGGCAAGGACATTCTGCCATCTGCCAAGGTAAAAAAGGTGCCCACATCCCGGAGGGAGAAGCCGAAACTACCAGCCACCAAGGGCTCAGCAAAAACAAACGGAGATAGTGGCAAGACAACTGCGGCACCATCAAAGCTGGGGAAGGCCCAAAAGCAGAAGAGCAGGTCAGGAGAGAGCATGGTGGCACCGACAGAGGGAACAGTGTCACACTTTCTGTCCACGACCACGCCAAACTGTACGGCGGCGAACACCGCTAGCTGCCCCGCCACCACAACCGCCACCTGCACCGCCCCGTCACGTCTACAGCCTCAGCGACAGTCCCCAGCCTTTTCCCCAGTGGGCAGCCGTCCGAGGCTGCAGGAGACGTCCTGCTGTGTCCCTCAGCAGGTGCTGACCCATGCACCTCCGTCAGCACAGCAGCCAGCCGCGCCGCCAGCCCAGCCCTGCCGCGACAGACACCGCCGCAAGCACCGCCGCGACAGACACCACCGCAAGCACCGCCACCTGCACCGCCCCGGCACGTCTACAGCCTCAGCGACAGTCCCCAGCCTCTTCCCTAGTGGGCAGCTGTCCGAGGCTGCAGGAGACGTCCTGCTGTGTCCCTCAGCAGGTGCTCACCCATGCACTGCCGCCAGCAGCACCGCCACTGGCCCTGCGGCGTCCTCGGACGCAGGCACCACCGCTGACATGACTACCATCCCCAGTGGTCAGTCGTCTGAGGCTGGAGGAGAGTGCCTGGACCCTAGGCAGCTTGAATGAGGCATGACATCCATCACTGTTTGCACCTGCAGGTGGAAGACGCAGCCGCAGCAGTGTGGGGTATGTCGCTGCCTCCATGGCGTATCATGCTACGTGAACCTCGTCAATCTCATGGCACGCGCACCCAGCTGAGGGAATTGTACCAGCCACACTACACGTGAAGCACTTTGGGCACCATGCCCCCTCCAGAACCAGTGGAGAGATACATCCACTACCTCAGTCCTTGGCAGGATGAAGCACTCTGGGCACCAGGCCCCCTCCAGAACCAGTGGAGAGATACACCCACTACCTCAGTCCTTGGCAGGATGAAGCACTCTGGGCACCAGGCCCTCTCCAGAACCAGTGGAGAGATACATCCACTACCTCAGTCCTTGGCAGGATGAAGCACTCTGGGCACCAGGCCCCCTCCAGAACCAGTGGAGAGATACATCCACTACCTCAGTCATTGGCAGGATGAAGCACTCTGGGCACCAGGCCCCCTCCAGAACCAGTAGAGAGATACATCCACTACCTCAGTCCTTGGCAGGATGAAGCACTCTGGGCACCAGGCCCCCTCTAGAACCAATGGAGAAGGACATCCACTACCTCAGTCCTTGGCAGGATGAAGCACTCTGGGCACAATGCCCCCTCTAGAACCAGTGGAGCGATACAGCCACTACCTCAGTCCTTGGCAGGATGAAGCACTCTGGGCACCAGGCCCCCTCCAGAACCAGTGGAGAGATACATCCACTACCTCAGTCCTTGACAGGATGAAGCACTCTGGGCACCAGGCCCACTCCAGAACCAGTGAAGACTGTTATCCACTTGAGAGACTGTGGCTTTGCACTTCCCAGGATAAAGCAGTGGGCAAACCACCCACTGGAGAGACTTAAGAGACTGTGGCTTTGCTCTCCCCAGGATAAAGCAGTGGGCAAACCACCCACTGGAGAGACTTGAGCGACTGTGGCTTTGCACTCCCCAGGATAAAGCAGTGGACAAACCACCCACTGGAGAGACTTGAGAGATTGTGGCTTTGCACTCCCCAGGATAAAGCAGTGGACAAACCACCCACTGGAGAGACTTGAGAGACTGTGGCTTTGCACTCCCCAGGATACAGCAGTGGGCTGACCACCCACTGGAGAGACTTGAGAGACTGTGGCTTTGCACTCCCCCGGATACAGCAATGGGCATGGAGCCCCCTCGTGCAACAGTGGCGTTGTACGTTCATCAGGCTGAGGTGCCCCCCTCCCCGTCCCCCTGAGGTGCCTGTGTATTTTCGATCTGATGCCCCAGCAGTGTTCTCTCCGTTTCGAGTCAGGTATCATGTGTGGGCTTCGCCCACGCATTTTGGGCCCAGTGGTCCACGGACAATGATTAGTACACTATCCGGTGTAGTTGGTGTACATATTTGTATATACTGAATTTGGAGTTTTGACTAATGGATTTTTCATGATTACAATTGTTACAATCATTTCCTTTTGTCCTTGCTTTCTTACAGGGGAGGGGGGTGTATATGTAATGTTGGTGCATGTATTTGTATGTATAATGTTGTGGGTGAGGGTGTAGCGTGTGTGTGTCACTCTCTTTCCTTCCCCCTCTCCCCTGTGTTGTAGGTGCAGTACTCACCTTGGTCGCCGCCACCGCCGTTCGTACTCCTGGTAGAAGAGGAGGTAAACCAACATGGGTAACACCTGAAGTTCGGGCTCCATGGCGTCCTGGTTCCTCGTTGGGTGTCGAGAGGTGAGTGTTTTCCCTTCTGTGTACTGTTTCCGCCGTGCTTTTGATAGCGTTGGCTCCGCCACAGAAAAGGTGGCGGATAGGCCTCTTGTAATGCAGTGGGCAGTACTTTGTCTTCCCCCTGTCTGTTGGCGGTGTCCACCGCGCTGTTTGTTTCTACCGCCGTGGCGGTCGGAGTGTTAAAGTGGCTGTCTATGTTGGCGGTTTCCGCCACGATCGTAATCCCATTTCTTTTCCGCTGGCATGTTTGCGGTATTACCACCACTTTAACACCAACCACCAGGGTTGTAATGAGGGCCATAGGCGCCTACGGAGAATAGAGGTGCTCCGGTTCCAGTCTGCTAGCAGGTAAGTACCTGCGTCCTTGGGGGGCAGACCAGGGCGGTTTTGTAGAGCACTGGGGGGGGGGGGACAAGCAGGCACACAAAATACAACCTCAGTGGCACAGGGGCAGCTGGGTGCAGTGTGCAAAACAGGCATTGGGTCTTAGATAGGAAACTATGGAGGGACCCGTGGGTCACTCTAGCGGTGCAGGCAGGCACAGGGGGGGCTTCTCGGGACAGCCACCACCTGGGCTAGGCAGAGGGTCACCTGGGGGTCACTCCTGCATCGAAGTTCAGTTCCTTCAGGTCCTGGGGGCTGCGGTGCAGTGTTGGTTTCAGGCGTCGGGTCCCTTGTTACAGGCAGTCGCGGTATGGGAGAGCCTCTGGATTCTCTCTGCAGGCGTTGCTGTGGGGGCTCAGGGTGGTCGTCTCTGGTTACTCACGGGCTCGCAGTTGCCAGGGAGTCCTCCCTGAGGTGTTGGTTCTCTGAATCTCAAGCCCGGGGCATCGGGTGCAGAGTGAGAATTCTCACGCTTCCGGCTGGAAACGTGCAGTCTTTGGAAGTTGCTTCTTTGTTGCAAAGAAGTAGCTGGTTTTGAACAGGGCCGCTATTCACCGGAGTTTCTTGGTCCTTTAGTCCAGGGCAGTCCTCTGAGGCTTCATAGGTCACTGGTCCCTGTCGGATGCGTCGCTGGTTGCAGGTTTTTGAAGTTGGAGACAGGCCGGTAGGGCTGGGGCCAAAGCAGTTGTCGTCTTCCTTCTTCTCTACAGGCTTGTAGGTCAGCAGTCCTTCTTCTTTCTTCAGGGTGCAGGAATCTGATTTCCTGGGATCTCCTAAATACTGAATTTAGGGGTGTGTTTAGATCTGGGAGAGCAGTAGCCAATGGCTACCAGTGGCGGCCGGCAGCTTTGGGAGGAGGGCGGGCGGGGCACACACACACAGACTCATTCTTTCACACCCAGACACGCACGCACGCACGCTCACCCATTAACAACACTCATTCCATTCAAACATGCACGCACGCACCATTCATTTTACAAATTCACACACATTCATTCTTACACACATGCACGCACGCACTCACATCCAGTAACAACACTCATTCCATTCAAACATGCACGCACGCACCAAACATTCATTTTACAAGATCAAACACATTCATTCTTTCACACACACACACGCACGCACGCACATCCATGAACAACACTCATAACACTCAAACATGCACGCGCGCACCAAACATTCAAAGGAAAACATAACACGCATACACACACACACACACTTACCTTCAGCCTCCAGGTCCCAGGAGGGTTGGGACTGCTGCCTTCCTTCATTGGCTGACCTTAGGTCAGCCAATGAGGGAAGGCAGCAGTCCCAGCCTCGTCACAGAGTGGGATGGGGTCAGTGAGACTGCTGACCCCACCTCACTCTGTGACGAAGTGTCACTGATTGACACTCGCCCTGGGCGCTTCAGGGCTTAAACCTGAAGCGCCCAGGGAGAGTGTCAATGGGTGACGCTTTCCTCGTCACCTAGGGGAGGGCCTGGAGGCACCTTTGCTGGGCCGAGGAGATCACGCCCATAAGGGTCGTGATCTCCTCAGCCCAGCAAAGTTCAGCTCAGGCAGCTAGGAGTCTGCGCAAATCGCGCATGTCTGCTCCTGGCTGCCTGACCTGAACATAAAGAGTGTCTGTCAGGCTGACCTTTGTTCAGCCTGACAGACACTCTTCATGGGGTGGGGGGGGGCGTGGCCCCTCCGCCCTAAAGGACGGGCCGCCACTGATGGCTACTGTCCTTGAGGGTGGCAACACCCTCTTTGTGCCTCCTCCCTGTGGGGAGCGGGGCACATCCCTAATCCTATTGGGGGAATCCTCCAAACTCAAGATGGAGGATTTCTCAAGGCAGGGGTCACCTCAGCTCAGGACACCTTAGAGCCTGTCCTGACTGGTGGGTGACTCCTCCTTGTTTTTCACATTATCTCCTCCAGCCTTGCTGCCAAAAGTGGGGACAGTGGCCGGAGGGGCGGGCATCTCCACTAGCTGAGGTGCCCTGGGGCGCTGTAATAAAAGGGGTGAGCCTTTGAGGCTCACCGCCAGGTGTTGCAGTTACTGCAGGGGGAGGTGAGAAGCACCTCCACCCAGTACAGGCTTTATTCCTGGCCACAGAGTGACAAAGGCACTCTCCCAATGTGGCCAGCAACATGTCTGGTGTGTGGCAGGCTGGCAGAAACTGTTCAGCCTACACTAGAAGTCGGATTGGTATTCAGGGGGCATCTCTAAGATGCCCTCTTGGTGTATGTTACAATAAATTGCACACTGGCATCAGTGTGCATTTATTGTGCTGAGAAGTTTGATACCAAACTTCCCAGTTTTCAGTGTAGCCATTATTGAACTGTGGAGTTCGTGTTTGACAAACTCCCAGATCATATATTCTTATGGCTACCCTGCACATACAATGTCTAAGGTTTTGCTTAGACACTGTAGGGGCATAGTGCTCATGCACATATGCCCTCACCTGTGGTATAGTGCACCTTGCCTTAGGGCTGTAAGGCCTGCTAGAGGGGTGACTTACCTATGCCACAGGCAGTGTGAGGTTGGCATGGCACTCTGAGGGGAGTGCCATGTCGACTTAGTCATTTTCTCCCCACCAGCACACACAAGCTGTGAGGCAGTGTGCATGTGCTGAGTGAGGGGTCCCCAGGGTGGCATAAGAGATGCTAAGGCCCTTAGAGACCTTCCCTGGCATCAGGGCCCTTAGGACCAGGGGTACCAGTTACAAGGGACTTACCTGGGTGCCAGGGTTGTGCCAATTGTGGAGACAAAGGCACAGTTTAGGGAAAAAACACTGGTGCTGGGGCCTGGTTAGCAGGGTCCCAGCACACTTTCAAATCATAACTTAGCATCAGCAAAGGCAAAATGTCATGGGGTAACCATGCCAAGGAGGCATTTCCTTACAGGGCCCGAAGTATTTCTATGCTTTCCCTACTTGTTACTGATTATATTTGTTGTATGTAGATATCTCCAAATGGTGATACACCAAAGTTGAGATAGTACTAGTGTTATAATAAAGACTACTTTATTTTTGGTAACACTTAGGGCCTGATTACAACTTTGGAGGACGGTGTTAATCCGTCCCAAATGTGACGGATATACCACCTACCGTATTACGAGTCCATTATATCCTATGGAACTCGTAATACGGTGGGCAGGATATCCGTCACATTTCAAAGTTTGTAATCAGGCCCTTAGTGTGGGTCTTTCCTGTGTGAACATCACTGTCTGACTATTGTGGTAATTCAAGTGAGTTACACTCCTCTCTGATAAGCCTGAGCTGCTCTCCATAGCCACCCCTAGAGAGCTTTGGTTATCTAGGCACCAAAACACTATCACCAAGGGTTGCCTGGACTAAGTTTAGGGTGCCACACCATAGGTGTACACCATAAACTGAGCCAGCCTCCTCCAATGGTGTGCAGCTTCTTCTCTTTCAAACTCACATTTCTTAGGTTTACAATGTAAGTGATTTGCTGAAACCCGGTCTGACTCCCATTTTCTTGGTGATCACAAACCAGCAGCCTGACTTTAGAATCAACTTCAACACTCTCAACAGCGTGGCCAGCCTAATGCATCTCACATTTTCCTACCAGACAAACATGCAACTGACAGCTTAGAAGGCAAAGTTATGACCTGTACAGCATAAAATCTACCAAGACTCAAAGTAGACATACCAACTGATGGGCTAGGTGGAGGGTCAGATAACCTGCATCCCTACTGTGATATACCCACCAAAAGAAAACTAAAAAACAGGTCACAATGACTCAAACTGCGGAATCTCAACATTTTATACACCACTCTTCATGTACTGTGTCTTCGGTATGCAGACATCTTGGTGTTGATAGATTACAATGCAGTTGGGTTGCAAGGGAAACCTGGGGTCATGTAAGACTGTTGTATAACTGGCCATTCAATAAGCTAACAATAAAGGTGAGCAAAATAAAAAAACTTGAAAAACAATGTAAGTTTTCCTGGCACTTCACAGGTAAGTGAGTAGAGAAGCTGGACTAACGTAAGTATCCAAATTTCACTTTCACTAGCAACTTACTCTGGACAGAACATTTTAAGAATCTAACTGTTCACACTATATCCTCATCTGGGGCTTTAACAAAATTTAGAGCCAGATGTACGTGGGTTCAGGTTTGCGATTACCAAATAGCACATTTTTGTGATTTGCTATTTGGTAATAGCAAACACCCATGTAGAAAAGAGTTATTTGCACTTTCTGCACTTCGCAGTGTGTTGCAAAAAGACCTCTCTTATCAATATTTAGAGGCAGGTCTCGATTTGCGACCCACTGGGAATCGCACAAATCACAGCAATGGGGGCCTACTGAGGTCAGCAGACCACCATGCCTGCTACTGCTTTTAAATAAAGCTGTTATTTTTTAAATGTTACCCGTTTTCCTTAAAGGAAAATGAAATGTATTTCAAACAGTAAAATGAAAAGTTTTCATTTCATTTTTTAAGAGTAGGCAGTGGTCCCACTGCCTGCTCTTAAAAAATATTCTTATAACCATTCTCAAAGGGAAAGATGTCCCTTGGCGACCCCTTTCCATTTGCAAACGGGTTACCTCTTCCTTGAAGTAGGTGGTAAAATGTGAATGTTTTGCAACCACATTTCAGCAAAACATTCACACATACCACTGCGATTCGGTATTCGGAAGGGATGCCCTAAACATGCCTCGTAAACGCAATTTGCAATTTGGTAATAGGTTACCGAATCGTAAATTGGGCCTTTGTACATTGGAAAATGCCTTTTTTTTGTTCACAAGTGGCCTGATTCTGCAAATCAGCTTTTTGCGAATGAAGAAAAAGCTTTATACATCTCTGGGCCTAAATTCTGAATACAGTGGTTCTCTTCCAGGGTATCTTCATCAAATTCATAAGCACTGAATATTCCTGCCAACATGTTGGGACCCGGGGGCACAAATTATATATTTTATTATATATAAACTATATATATGTATAACTAATTAGTGTATTTAGTTCCTATATATATATATATATATATATATATATATATATATATATATATATATATATATATATATATATATATATATATATATATATTTATGTCAAAACGTAGCTGCCTTGACAGTAATTAGAGGGGCGAGAGAACATGGCGTGCAGCAGTACAGCCGCATGCTGAGCGCTCACCTGAGCACCCCGGTCTAGCGCTGAGCTTTTCTTTTTTCTCTCGGACTTCAGAGCGGTCTTCTTCGAGGCTGAATGTGCACGGGGGGCCTTCTTTAATTACAAACAGTGTAGGTGGGGTGGCAAGCTGGATTTGTGCCGCCCTGGAGCTCCGTAGGAGCCGCTGAGTAATATCCCGCGTACCCCTCTGGAGGAGCAAGGGCAGAGTCCGCACTGGTTGTGCTGCAGCCCCAACAACAGAGACACTGGAGTCAGGGAAGGCAGCTGGAGGGGGAAGGAAGCCCGTGGGCCCAGGGGACCACCATTGGACGGCAAGGGGCCCCACAGGAAAACAAAGGGGGACCCCTAAGAGAGGTAAAACGATTTCTTCTTCTTTTCTTAAATCAAGTTCACATTTAAACTCAGCCTTGGGCTTAGAGGCTGGAGAGGAGGAGGAGGAGGGGCCATTGGAAGGACTGAGAAGCTTCCAGGAAAAAGAGGAGGTGTGGGACCCTAAGAAGAGTAAAACCAAACGGAAAATTGGAAGTGTTAGCACTAAAGTTACTCCATCTTTACGGGCTTATTTCAGGGCTTTGCCACTAGTGACTGTTAATACCCTTGGCACTCTGAAGGAGCAAGCACTGGGTGAGGTTTCTAGACCCATGCAAGTATTGGAGTCTGAGATTTTTTTTTTACCCCACCCCCCCTTGCTGGAATCATCTCTTGAGGTATCTCAAATTATAAATCAAGATATTTTGGAGACTCATGAGACTTCTAACTCATCTAGACCTTCAGAGAATAGGGAATCCTCTGTCGCCCTAGATGATCAAGCTGAGGCTGAGGCATTAGGGCTTAACACATTGGGGAATATGCTCGCCTCACTTACTGATAAGATTAATAAAGGTTTCACAATTTCGGAAACTAACCATGGGGAAATCAGGCTTGCTTGCTTTTCCATCACTGGAAAAAAAAATAGATCTCTTGGGTATTAGAACACACGCTCTAGAGGAATCAGTGGAAACTATTAAGGGGGAGATGAGCAGGAACAAGGAAGAAATCCAACTCTTAAAGGAGAATGAGCATGATCTTTAGGAGAAGCTGGAACATTTAGAAAACAACTCTAGAAGAAATAATTTAAGACTCTTAAATGTTACAGAAGGAGTGGAAGGAGCAGATTTGAAGAAGTTCGTGGTTTCTCTTATAAAGAGGGTTGAGGTTGAGATTATGAAGGACATCCAGAGGATTCATAGGGATCAGTTTCTGAGAAATCCTAATAAGAAAAAGCCGCAGAAGATCTTGTTGAACTTTCAAACGTATATGTTGAAAGAAAAAATTCTGACAAAGGCCTTGGCTGCAAGATCTTTAGATGTTGAAGAATTTTCCTTTGAGATTAGATCGGACCTTTCTAGGATAACACTAAATAGGCAATGGGAGCTGGGAAAACGGTTGGATGAATTTAAAAAAGTGGGTGCGGTGGCTCAGCTTAAATTCCCAGCAAACCTGGTGTAATGTACAATAACAAAATGCATAACATTAAGGATCCTGTGGCAACAGATGAACTGTTAGAAGGAATAAAGAAGGGGGGCATTGCGTAAGGAAGACTGGGGAGCTTGTGGGCATTTTAAGTGGGACCAGTAGGTCTGTCAGTAGATAGGGGGGTTCTCCCAGGGAGGGGGGGAGGGCACAGAATATAGATGGGTGTGTAGTAGGGTTTCTTTAGGGGCACTAAGGGTGAAGCATGGGGAAAAAACTGCAAAAATATCCTCATACACCTCAATCCACTCAAGTACATCTGTGTCAGGTTAAGGGATGCCAGGGGGATGCAAAGGGGTTAATACAAATAATGTCTTAGAATATTAATGGTCTACGAGTGAAGGGAAGGGTGAGGAAAATCCTGCAGTTTCTTAAGGACTCTCCAGCTCATGAAATTGTTTTACAGGAAACGCATTTAACTAAAGAGGAATGTACTATATTATTTAAAACTCAGAAGTGGGTACAATAATTTGTTACTACTGAGCATGACTTAAACACTAAGGGAGTTGTAATTTTGGTCAAAGATCAGGTGGATGCGGGTTTGTTTGGGGTGATGATGGATAAATTAGGTAGGTGGATCATACTTAGATTGCAGCTGGGGGTAGGAAATTTACATTGGTAGGTTTTTATGGGCCGAATTGTGATGATATAGAACCCCTTCGAACGGTCTTTTCCCACCTCTTGAATTTTTCAGATCCTATTATTATGACTGGGGATTTTAACGTAGTCTTGGATAATACACTAGATAGATCAGCAAAATGTAGGTTGGTGGGGACTCCGAAGTCTCAACAGTATCTTAAGTTAATGGTGAAAGATTTTCGATTATGTGATCTGTGGAGGTTGAGAGCAGGTCAGAAGCAGGAATTTTTCTTTTATAATAGGAAGTATGGGCATGCTTCTCGGATTGACTATTTTTTAGTTGATTATTTGGTGTGTGTCTAGTTGACGATATTGTGTATTCACCGGCCCACTTATCAGACCATGCTGCGGTGATTTTAAAAATGAGATGTCCCTCATGAGCGAGGGGGGATGAGATGGATCTTGGATCAGGCCTTGTTTTTAGAGGAGGAGGTCGTTAGTTATCTTCGTAAGGAGACAGAAGCCTTCTTCAGTACGAAGCAGGGGTCAGCTTCTAAAATAGTAGCATGGGACACCTTTTAGGCGATTATGAGGGGAAGGATTATAAGTTTAGCTAGTTAAAGAAGAAGGCTCTATAGGGACGTGTTGGAGGGGATAGAGCAGGATATTTTGTTATGCAACACTCAATGTGTAGAGGGAGATGATAAAAAGGATTTGGATGATTGGAGAAGACAGTTGAAGTCGCAGATGGAATCCCTATTGCAATTAAGAATCGCAAAGCGTTGGGAGGCAAACAAACTAGCCCATTTTGAATACGGAGAAAATATGGGAAAATTACTAGCCTGGAAGGCTAAGAAAGATCAGGCAAGAAATTGTATTAAAGAGCTAGTGGACAGCCAGTCGGGGTTAGTCTCATTGCCCTGGAGGCTATAGAAGAGACTTTTTATACGTTCTTTTCTGTGCTCTATACTGAGGAAAGGGATGTGCGGGATTAGGAAGTTGGTGAATGGTTAGATATAGACATGCTCCCTCGTCTTATTGAGAGTAAACAGACTTACCTGACTAGACCAGTTACCGAGGGAGAAATAAGAACAGTTTTAAAAGAGTGCAAGAGGAGGAAAGCGCCAGGACCGGATGGTATTCCTGTAGAGTTCTATACGGTATTTGGTGACTTTTCAGTTTCGTCAATTTTTCAATTATTTTCTGAGATTTTTCAGGAAGGAGTCCCTCTGCCTGCCTCTTGGTATGAGGCAACTATTTCTCTGATTTTAAAACCAGGGAAATCTCCATTGAAATGTGAGTCATACCGTCCAATATCATTGTTAAATTGCGACTATAAGTTGTATGGTATAGTATTGGCAAATAGGTTAAGTGGGATGATGAGGGATTTGATCCACCTGGACCAGAAAGGTTTTATTCGGAATAGTTTCTTGCATGAACAAACATTCAATTTAATGGGGGCTATCGACTTAGCCACTGCATATCGAGAACCTTTGGCAGTCATTGCGATTGATGCGATGAAAGCTTTTGATAGAGTCAATTGGAACTATTTGAATATGGTTCTTGAACGTAACAATTTTGTTACTAAATTTAGTAAAGCAATTCAACTAATTTATCAGGCACCATTGGCACGGGTCCTGGTAAATGGGAAGTTAACTAATACTTTTAGGGTCACTAGGGGTACCAGACATTGTTGTCCCCTTTCTCCTCTGTTGTTCGACTTGGCTAGGAGGATTAGGCAAGATTCTAGAATTTCTCCCTTTAGTAGTAAGGGGTGGATGAAGAAAGTTGCTCTGTTTGCCGATGATCTTTTAGTCTATACTTCTAATTTATCTACTGCTTTACCCACTCTATTAGATATTACGGAGCAATTCGGAAAGATTTCTGGCTATCACATTAATTCTGAAAAAACGGAGACAATGGTATGGAATTTGAACCCCGACAATTGGCGTACTACTAATTCAATGAGGTATTTAGGGATAGAAATTGTGCAGGATTTGGAACGAATACCGGTGGTTAATATGAGGATTGTGGTAACAGACTGCAGTACGTTAATGTTAGGCTGGCAACACCTTCCCCTCACAATAATAGGGAGGGTCAATTTGGTCAAGATGATAATTTTGCTTAAAATGAACTTTCTTTATGATTCTATTCCACTACAAATGGATAAGAAACTTTTGGCCATTCTTCAACAGAAAATAAACTCCTTTATTTGGGCACAAAAGGGACCCAGAATTGCTTGGAAGAAACTGCGCAGGAGAAAGGAGAAGGGGGGCCTTACTCTTCCTGACATCCATTACTACGCAAGGGCATTCCACCTTAAGAATGTTAGAATGTTATTTTCTTCCCCGGACTGTTCAGCGATTGGAGAGATGTGTAGCTCTATGGTAGCTAAAGAGAAAGGCGCAGCAAAATATTTCCTATATAAGTTCAGTGACCCGAAATTCTTTAAGAAAGTAAGATTGAAAATATTACAAGATGCAGTTAGGGCTTGGTTTCAGTTGCGGCAAGTGGCAAAAATAGATTATTACAATCAATGGGCTCCGGTTTGGGAATCTCCGGGAACCCCCAAGTGTTTGACAGACGTGTTGGCCTTACCCCTTAAAAAGGCCGGGATTGAATTTTAGGGAGATTTAGTTAGAGAAGGTCTTTTGTTGTCCTGGGAAGAACTCACGGAGTGAACAGGAGGAAATCTCTCAAGATTTAAGTATATTCAATTAAGGGAATGGACACAAGGGGTCGCAGGTAGGTTGGGATCTGCTAATCAGTTAGAGGGTGATTTAATTAAGAAGCACTGGGGATTAAAGAAGGTTTCAAGTTGGTATTGGAGTATGCTGGATATTGCAGATGGGGATTTTAAACTGCCTGTCTCCCTTTGGGGGATCTGTGGATCAATTACAAGCATGGTGGGGGCCATCTATGCGAATGGTATTTAGGGCCATTAAACCGGCATCTTTAAGGTGAAATCATCTTTTTACGCTGCATAGGGTCTTTTTTCCCCTGAGGAAATTAACCAAGATAAGAGGGGGAGAGGAAGTTAGTTGTGCTAAATGTGGTTTACCGAAGGCACCTGATGCTCATATGTTTTTAGAATGTCCAGTAGTTTATTGTTTCTGGGGGAAAATATGTGAAAGGATTTTGAGTATTTTATTACAACACATTACGCAGTCTCTTCCTTTAGTTATTTTCGGTATGGTGGAAGAAGGGGAAGAGAGCTCTAGAGTAGTAAAGACAGTGTTGCTTTATGCAATACTTTTGGCTAGGAGGGAAATCTGTTGGAAATGGGTATCTGTGTTCCCTCCTTCATATGCAGATTGGTTGGATGCTTTGATTGTTATGTCAAAATTGGATATTGAGGTGGATAAATTTCTTAAGGAAAAGAAAGTAAAAGCATAGTCACGGTTGTTAGAAGGAAGATTTGTGGGAGAGTAATTTAGGATGGGTGTTTGTGTCCTATGATTACGAGCTTGTTTACTCTCCTGCCTTGGATGCAAATCTTGTGTGTCAAAAGTCAACTGAGAGAGGCTCGAGCTCCCTGGCATTGATCATCTCCGAGTATGAGAAGTTTTGGTAAAAGATTAAGGAGTTGATTAGGAGCCAGAGGTGTATGAGGACAAAAAAAAAAAAAAGTAGCGTCTTGATGGCACACTTTAGTGTGGTTCCCTGGTGGTGCAGGTCCCTGCCTTGGCCAGACATAAACACATCAAATGTCTTTAATCCCAAAATTATTTGGAATAGAAAGGACCGCACACGCTGCAAACTCTCCACTTGTGTTTATTCCCAGAAAGATAATAAAGTCGGCAACAGTGCCCAGCGCGTTTCTTTCACCTCGACCTTGGTCATGGGCTCATTGCTCAAAGTCCCTCTTTCATTTTTATATGAAATTATAAAGGAAAACACTAAGCACAAACATACCTCAACTATTAAAAAAAAAAACACCTTTACCATTCTGAGGTCCTAATTGTTTAAAAACGTATACTTTGCTTCAACCACAAAAATGTTAATCACAAAGCGTTTCATGATGCATTTAATGTCATGTGTTTTTACATAGGCGCTGTGGACTATCACCACAGTTGAACAGATGCATATTGGTACTCGTAGTTTCATGTGACTAATTTGCTAATCATGTGCTGCTGTTCTAACCCTGCTGAATCAGTCAGCCTCTCATTTCTGCCTTTTATACACCTTACCAAATGCTTATTCGTCCCACTTTTTTACGAGTTTCTATAACAACTGTCCATCATGCTCTCTAATTTCTAGGTCTACCCCTCTCATTTGCCTAAACTCTGGGCCAGTAAGTTCTTTACGATATACTACAACCTGCATATGTTGCATTGCATCATGGTAACTGTAGTGTAGTGACCCATCCATGACCTGCCTTACTTACTCCTTAGAGTAGTGGTCGCTTCCCCCCAGTTGAAAAATAAAAATCATTAGGCCCCACCTCAGAATTTTTCACAAAACAAAACCCTGTTATCTGTATAATGCTTCTTTTAGCCGGAGCCTGGTGCCCTCCCAGGGATCACTTAAGGCCCCCCTAGGACGGCCTGCCCCCAGTTTGAAGAACTCTGCCTTAGAGCGTTATTGTGTAGGTGCTCCTCTAATATTCCTTTTCATGATTACATCCCTGATACTGCCCAGGTCATGCACACCCCCTCATGTGTCTCTAATTGTTTTTATTGTGCAGGCATATTCGTCCAATGCAATCTGAATCCAAACATTCATTATAACTCTGATCCCCGTAAACATTTCACACGGTCCCGAGCATGGATAGATATGCATGGACACAACTGTCCCATAATTCCTGGCTTTGGTGCCCTTCACTTAACCTAGACCTGTCCTTATTAATTCCAGTACACTCCACAGCATATACCAATCACTTGCATTCTGATGACTCTGTGATCAAATTATAAAACAGAGCAAAAAATCCCCCAATTTTTTCTGCCTTATTCATGATTGAACCAACAGCCGCACAACCAACTATGTCACTCGGAATGTGTAGGAGGCTGGCCCTCTTTGTAGTGTGCAAAGCTAGGCACACTGTGCAGGAGATCCAGGCAACCACACACTCGTTTACAGGGGTAAAAACTAGACCACCTAATGTTCTCATTTTTATGTTAGCTTGGTCGAGCGGTTAGGCCAATCTTGGAGAAGTGCAAAGCATTTGTTGTACTCAGAGCATCAATCCTGCAACTCACATACTCAAAGGAATAACTCGAGACCAATTTATAAAAAATATTTCAGATTTTTATGTAATTTTTAAAACCAAGATCATAAAAAATTGGTTCAGTACTTTTCGAGATATACATTTTTGAAGTTTAATAAAAAAATTATTTTTGTGGGCAATTACGCACCAAATGAATCAATGGAGGATAACCTTTACAAATACATATGAAAATCACACAGTAGGTTTACCAACGTCTTCTTTTGCAGGTTGGTCAAGGTTGTCGGTGGGCACACTGTACCAGCTGGAGAAGCTAGGGCGGCTCCCGGTTCCGGCAGGAGCAGCGGTTAAAATCTGTGGAGTTGGTGCATGGCCACTGCGGGCGACCATATAGAAAAGCACTGCACAGGTAAGTTTCAAGTTGAATCCTGGGAGTCCCCTTCGAGTGTTGAGGTCGCCCTTAGGGCACAGCACGTTGTTTGGTGCAGGGAACAGGACATCCGGGTGTAGAGCAAATCAGTGATCCAGCAACTGTGCTCAAGTATGCCCTCAGAAGCAGGTGGTAGGCTGGTCCAAGGGTCGTTTGCAGGACAACGGGGATACTCTGGCAGGCAGTCCAGGTTGTTTCTGAAGTTCATCAACTGGGGCTTCCTCCTGGTCCTTTCACAGTCCCGGGTGAACTGTTTCCCTTGGTTTCCAAAGTTAGGTGTCCAATACCTAGGGTATTGGTATGGTTCAGCTGCTAGAGGGTGCAGTGCCACCAAACTTGGCACACTGGCAGGGTTTGTCCTTGCAGTAGTTGGCGTGAGGTTTGGTCTGGCTGTGGCGTCCGGTTTTTGAAGTGAACCCCACTGGCTTTTTGGTTCCTTGTGGATTTAGAGTGGTACCTCCACTCTGGAGTGAGTTCTCTGGCAATCTGCGAAGTCTGGAGGTCCTCTTGAGTTCTTTAATGTATTTCCAGTGGTCCAGCAACTCCTCAGCGGCGATTGTCAGGTTCTGGGTGCAGAAGGCAGGGTTCGGCGATTTTTCTTAGATGCAGCAGGTCCACAGTTATCGTGCCTTGGATCTTCTTGGTGCTGGTCTTTTTCTGTCCGTTGAATCTGATTTCTTGGTCTAGTGATGCCCACTAAATATTGTATTTAGAGGGCGTTTTAGGGGGAACTTGGTAGTGACCAATGGGTCATCTTCCTTAGAATGGCTACACCCACTTAGTGACCACTTCTGGTGGGCAGAGGTCACTTCCCTTCGCCTGATTGGCTATTTTCCTTACATCCAAGATGGAAGAAAATGAAATAGAGAGTACACCTCCAATGCAACAACTTAGGGTCGTACATGTCAGGTAGGGCCACTCATACTGTCCTTTGTTTGAGTTTCCCACAGTTGCATCAGCCAAAAGGGGTGTTTACAATGAGGGTGACCATCTGCTGCTAGCAGCAGGCCCGGAGGTCGAGTTTCAAAGGCAGTAAACCATTTAAAGCTTGCCAACAGGGCAGTGACATTCCTGAGGAGGGGGTGTTATCACCTCCACTTAGGAAGGGCTTTGTTCCACATCACTGAGGGCAGAGGCCCACACCCCAGGGGTGCAGATTTGTGTCAGGAGGTGGCAGGCTGGATGTGACTGGCCAGGAACTATGCCAGGGTAGTTAGCTTCTGCAGGGGACAGCTCTAAGGTGACCCCTAGGTACACTTGGTAATAAGTCCAATATTGGTACCAGTTTGGATTTATCATTCTGAGTTGTTTAATACAAAACAACCCAGGGTTCAGAGTGGCTATCATGTAGCTGTGAAACTCATTTTGACCAGTGTCCAGCACATGTATTAAAATGTCTGCTCTGTTCACTCACTATGTCCCAGGCTTGGCAAGGACACAGTGGGGGCATATTGCTCTTGCAGCTATGCCCTCACATGCAGTATAGCGCACCCTGCTTTATGGCTGAAAGGTCTGCCAAAGGAGTGTCTAAACCATAGAGCATGCAATGTATAGTGGGCAGGGCACACAGGCAGTATGCCATGTTGAGTTTGCATTTGAGGTTTGCCTCAAGACACTTAGCCTACAATGGCAGCGCTGGATGCACCTGAATGCATGGCCCTAGAGGGTGGAACAATCAGTGCTGCTGCCCTCAGGGGCCTACTCCTAGTACCTCCTGCCTTGGGTACCTAAGTACCATTTACTAGGGGCTTGAGGTGGCAACTAAAGGTGTCTCCAATTGTGCCAATGCATCACAACAGTTTAAGGAAGGAGCTCTGACCCAGGGATCGTGGTTAGCAGGGGCCCTGGGCGCAAACAAATTCTAGGCTACATCACATACCAGACAAAAGTTGGGGCTAACCATGTCAAAAAGAGGCCTTCTCGCACACTACCGCCCTCCCCAAATGAAAGAGGATGAGACTACCTTTTCTCTAGTGAGTCTTCATCATCTAAGTGGAAGAACCTGGAAAGGTGATCTGCATTGGCATGGGCAGTCCCAGGTCTATGTTCCACTTAAAAGTCCATTCTCTGTAGGGAAATAGACCACCTAAGCAGTTTGGGGTTTTCGCCCTTCATCTGTTGTAGCCATCTGAGAGTCCTGTGGCCAGTCTGAACTATGAAGTGGGAGCCAAACAGGTATGAGCTCAGCTTCTTCAGGGACCAAACCACTGCAAAGGCTTCCCTCTCTATAGCACCCTAATTCTGTTCCCTAGGAAGTAGTTTCTTGCTTATAAAAGCAACTGGCTGGCCATGTCCATCATCATTTTTCTGGGAGAGGACCGCTCCTACCCCCATTTCACAAGCATCTGTTTGGACTATGAAGTGCCTGCAGTAGTCTGGTGCTTGTAGGACTGGAGCAGAACACATAGCATTCTTCAGAGTGTCAAAGGCTCTTTGACAACTCACTGTCCAGTTAACCTTTCTGGGCATTTTCTTGGAGATTAGTTCTATGAGGGGGGCAACTATGGTGCCATACTCCTTCACAAGTCTCGTATGGTACCCAGTCAAGCCAAGGAATGCTCTGACCAGTGTCTGGGTTGTGGGAGCTTCCCAAGCAGAATGGTCTGGATGTTATGCTGCAGGGGTTGCACCTGGCCTCCACCAACCAGGTGGCCCAAGTAAATAACTTTCTCCTGCCCTATCTGGCACTTACTGGCCTTGATAGTAAGGCCTGCCTTCTGCAGAGCCTCAAGAACTGTCCCTAGGTGAATCAGGTGATCCTGCCAGGCAGAACTATAGACAGCTATGTCATCCAGATAAGCTGCACTAAAAGATTCCAGTCCAGTCAGGACTTGGTTCACCAACATCTGGAAGGTAGCAGGTGCATATTTTAGTCCACAGTGAATTGATAATGCCCACTAGGAGTAGAAAATGCTGCCCTCTTTTTTGCTCCAATCTGCCAGTACCCAGATGTCAAATCAAAGGTACTCAGATTTTTGGCTGCCCTTAGTCTGTCTATGAGCTCATCAGCTCTTGGGATTGGGTATGCATCAGTTTCTGATGGATACAACTACCTGTGGATTCCTCACCTCATGAATTCACCCATGCACCAGCATCCGAGGGAAAATCTTCTTCCCAGCTCTCCACGTCGACGAGGACGTCACAATTGCACTGCTCCACGTGACTCCGTCTAATGCCACCGTGCCAATAAGAGGTCCTTGTCGGTGTGCTGACGTCAGTTCCCTTTTTTCTGTGCCTTCGACGCTAACGGTTTTCTCCTAGCTCTCGCTACTGTTGGAGGTGTTCCATCTTGTTGCTAGCTTCTATCTGGTTTCTAGTTACAATGTCTCCTCCTAGGAAGTCGGGATTCAAGCCATGTCGAGAGTGCGGGGGTCGCATGTTGGTTCCTGATCCTCATGACGATTGCCTTTGGTGTCTGAGCTCTGAGCATGACGTCAAGGAGTGTGTTTCTTGCCAGAGCATGAATCCAAAGGCTTTCATGGAAAGAGAGGCCAAGCTCTTATTGGCCAAGCGAAGAAGGGGCATAACACCCATCGTAGATCCTCTTCTTATGCTTCTTCAAAGAAGCATAAGAAACGGGGTTGTCATGACTCTCGGCGTCGTTCACCTCGGAGCCGATCAAGATCAAGGTCTCCATCTCGTCGGCGCCGAGGGAGTTGAGCCCGACGGTGACTCCACAACCTCAGAGCCCTGAGGCTTCTCCGGCGCCATCAGTCTTCGAGGTAGTGGCACCTCCGGACAGTCCTCGATTTTCACCTGCTGCTCATGAGTCCGATGTTCAGCAAGCACAGGTGCAACAGTGAGATCAGCGGTATCCTGCCTTCCTGGCTCTGGGAGCGGATCTGGTGGCATTTTTGAATGCCATGTTCTCCATGTTTAATGCAATGGCCCCTGCTTGTGCACAGGCTGGTCCCATGGGTCCGTTGGCATTTTCATTGGGCTCCCCTTCCTCAACCTTCCTCTCCTGTTCCACGTCAAGTGTTGAAGCCAGTGTCATCGACGTCGGCCAATTCTATGTCGACGCCGAGGTTGGAGGCTAGACTGAGGTCACGCAGAAAGGCCTTGAGACTCTTAGAAGAGGAAGAGTACCAAAGGCAGTTGATGGAGGAGGGGGAGATTGTGGAGCCCTTGGGAGAATATCAAGGGCTGGATTCCGCCAGTGGGCTTGACACTTCCCCTGAATGGGACTTGTTTGCACCAGGGAAATCACGGAGGAGGCAGCCTCCTTTCACACAGTGATTAGGAAGGTGGCAGAGTTTTTGGATCTTCCATTGCCTGCTGCAGAGGTTAAGACAAACATTTTGACGGAGGTTCTGCATCCTTCTTCAACTTCTGCAGACCCTTTGCTTCCGTTCAATGATGCTCTTAAGGAGCCCATATTAGAGCTTTGGAGGAAGCCTGTGTCGTTGCCTGCTGTGAATAGATCTGTAGCACGAAGATGCAGAGTGAAGCCTGGTGATCCGGGGTTTTTGTCGAAACATCCTACCCCGGAGAGTCTGGCGGCAAAACAAATAATCGAGTCTGGTCTGGATTCCGCGGACTCGGTGGCCAGGGCAATGGGTACATCTATTGCTACCAGGAGGCACGCTTGGTTGAGGTCCTCTGGCTTTTTTTCAGATGTACAGACCACTTTATTGGATTTGCCCTTTGATGGGGAAAAGCTGTTTGGTGATAAACCGGACTCTGCCCTAGACCGCTTTAAAGATAGTCGGGCCACGGCAAAGTCTTTGGGTCTGCAAGCCTCTTCTATTACCCATTTCAGGTCCTTTTGGAGGTTGAGGGGGTTTGGGCGTGGAGCCATTTACCATGGGAGACCCCAGTCCACGGTCCAGCAGCCTACCAGCCTCATATATCGATCCATTAGAGGGCGGGGGAGGGTTAGGACAAGAGGGGCCACCGAGCAGCACCCTGCATCATCCTCTTCCTCCAGAGGACAACAGCAAGGGAAGCTGCCCTAGTTTTCTCCCCTTCATTGACCATACTTCTCCTGTAGGGGGAAGATTACATCTTTTTCTCCACAAGTGGGAGTTAGTTACATCAGACTCATGGGTTCTAAACATTGTGAGAAAAGAATATGCTCTCCCTTTTCAGGAGTTTCCTCCTCCCATCCCTCCCCGTCCCTCGTTTTGCTCAGAAGACCATATCCTGTTGTTGCAACAGGAGGTTCAGATCCTATTGTCAAAAGGTGCAGTGGAGTTGGTTCCAGAGCAGGAAATGGGTCAGGGTTGTTATTCAAGATACTTCCTGATCCCCAAGAAGGATGGTCGTTGGAGACCCATTCTAGACCTGAGAATTTTGAATTTGTTCCTCAAACAGGAAAAATTCAAGATGCTGACTCTGGCACTGGTACTTCTGGTGTTGAACAGAGAGGATTGGATGGTGTCTGTCGACTTGCAGGATGCTTACTTTCAAATCCCTATACTCAAGTCGCACAGGAAGTATCTCCGGTTTGTGGTGCGGTTGCAACACTACGAGTTTGCGGTACTTCCGTTTGGTCTTACTTCAGCACCTCAAGTCTTCACAAAGGTGATGGCAGTGGTGGCAGCAAATCTCAGAAGGAGGGGGATATCGGTATTCTCTTACCTGGACGATTGGTTGATCAAAGCCTCATCTCCAGAGTTTGTGTTGCTTCACGTGCAGATGACAACTCAGTTGTTGTTCAGTCTGGGTTTTTCAATAAATGTACCCAAATCTCACCTGGAGCCCTCTCAACGCCTCCTGTTCATAGGGGCAGTACTGGATACAACATTGAATCAGGCCTATCCTCCGCCTCAGCGGATTCAGGACATTCAGGCGTTGACTCCAATGTTTCAAAATGGAGCGATTGTTCCAGTAGTCAAGGTCTTACTCCTGCTCGGTCTGTTCGCTTCTTGCATTCTGTTGGTCACTCATGCACGTTGGCAAATGAGGGCTCTTCAATGGTGCCTCCGCAGGCAGTGGTTTCAACACAAAGGGGATCTCGAGGAGTCGATAAGGATCTCCAGAGATGCTGTAGCGGAGTTACAATGGTGGGCTGTGAATGGCAACCTTTCTCAAGGAAGGCCGTTTTCACTGCCACCTCCGGTGGCCATGGTCATGATGGATGCTTCCACTCTAGGGTGGGGAGCTCATCTGGAGGACCTGGAGATCAAGGGTCGTTGGTCTCCAGTGGAACAGACTTTTCATATAAATCTGTTAGCATTGCGAGTGATACGTTTGCCTCCCAAGGCCTTCCTCCTGTCCCTTTGCGGTCAGTCAGTTCAGGTCCTGACGTCAGCACGCCGGCGAGGACCTTTTATTGGCACTGTGACGTCAGATGGAGTCGTGTGGAGCTGTGCAAGGGTGACGTCCTCATCGACGTGGAGAGCTGGGAAAAATGTTTCCATCGGATGGTGGCGCATGGGGAAATTCATAAGGTGAGGAATCCACAGGTAGCTATTGTATCCACCAGAAAAAGCGTTACCAAAGGTAAGTAACTTGTTCTTTTGTAACAGAGTTAAGGCCTCGGTAGTCCACACAAAACCTAATTTCCTTTTTCTCTTCTTTGGAGTGAGGTTTGGGGACTACAACTATTGGGCTAGACAAGGGACTCTAAGAGGGTTCAATGGCACCCAAACCCAACATCTTTTTGGCTTCTGCTTGGATACTATCCCTGATATGGTCTGACTGTCTCTAAATCGTGATCTTGACAGACAAGCTGTCCCCAGTCTCTACATCAATGGTACACCAATTTGTCTTTCTAGAGGTCAGGGAGAATATTTCAGCAGACTGGTTGTGGACTTGCCTGCAATCAGCCTGCTGTTGTTCTGTATTGGTGTCTGATAAGACCACACCATTCACAGAACCATCTTGTGGGTTGCTGGAGAGGAGATTGGTAAGAGGCTCACTCGCATCCTGTCCCTCATCTGTAACCATGAGCATAGTTGACATCAATAATTATTTTAGGATTTTTGCAACTGCCTAGGTCAACTAAATAAGCAACCTCCCCTTTTCTCTAACATATGGGATAGGGCCCATACAATTTGTCCTGGAGAGCCCTTGGAGCAACAGGTTCCAACACCCAAACTTTCTGCCCTGGTTGGAACTCAACAATAGCAGCTTTCTGGTCATACCAGAGCTTTTGCAGCTCCTGGCTGTCTTAGAGGTTTTTGCTGGCTCTCTCCTTGTATTTTGCCATTCTTGAATGTAGGCCAAGCACACAGTCCACAATGTCATGCTTGGGCTCTTTGAGAGGCTTCTCCCAGCCTTCTGTAACAAAACTGAGTGGTCCCCTAACAGTGTGCCCAAACAAAAGCTTCAATGGAGAGAAACCTACTACCGTGTGTGATACTTTGGTGTAGGCAAACAGCAGGCAGGGAAGCAGGACAACCCATCTCCTTCTGAGTTTTTCAGGGAGTCCTCCAATTATGCCTTTTACGGTCTGGTTAAATCTTTCAACCAGCCCATTTGTTTGAGGATGGTATCAGGTGGTTAACTTATAGGTCACACCACATGCCTTCCATATGTGTTTCAAGTATGTAGACATGATGTTTGAACCCCTGTCTGATACTACCTCCTTAGGGAACCCTACCCTGGTGAAAATACCTAAGAAGGCCTTTGCAACTGTAGGAGCAGTAATGGTTCTACAGCCTCAGGATATCTAGTGACATGATCCACTAGTATGTCGCTATGCCCTGAAGCTGCTTGAGGGTAAAGGGGGCCAACAATGGCGACCACTACCTTTTCAAAGGGTACCCCAAGCACAGGTAGTAGCATTAAGGGGGCCTTTAAGTGTCCACCTGCTTTGCCACTGGCTTTTCAGGTAGTGCAGGACTGGCAAAAGGCCATCACTTTTTGGGACATTCCTGGCCAATAAAGGTGGTTAACTAACTGTAGGAGGCTGGCCTGGTTTGTAGTAGGCACCTAAGGTACTTACACCTTATACCAGGTCCAGTTATCCCTTATTAGTGAAATGTAGGCGGTGTCTAGAAGCCAGGCTGTCTAGAGGTAGCTGTAGGCAGAGCAGCCAATGCTGAACAAGGAGACATGCAAAGCTCTTGCAATACCACTGTAGTCACACAGTACTTACACACAAGAAAAACAATACTCAGTACTTTATTTTAGTGACTGTAGGAAGTTGGCTCTGTATATACTATCTCAAAGTAAGAAACAGTGTGCACAGAGTCCAAGGGTTCCCCTTAGAGGTAAGATAGTGGCAAAAAGAGATAATTCTAATGCTCTATTTTGTGGTAGTGTGGTCGAGCAGTAGGCTTATCAGAGGGTAGTGTTAAGCATTTGTTGTACACACACAGGCAATAAATGAGGAACACACACTCAAAGACAAATTCCAGGCCAATTGGTTTTTATATAGAAAAATATATTTTCTTTGTTTATTTTAAGAACCACAGGTTCAAGATTTACAAACAATACTTTAAAGGAAAGGTATTTCACTCAGGTATTCTAGGAACTTTGAATAATCACAATAGCATGTACAGTTTTGACAAAAATGGCAATAAGCTATTTTAAAAGTGGACAAAGTGCAAAAATCAACAGTTCCTGGGGGAGGTAAGTAAATGTTAAGTTCACAGGTAAGTAAAACACTTACAGGGTTCAAAGTTGGGTCCAAGGTAGCCCACAGTTGGGGGTTCAAGACAACCCCAAAGTTACCACACCAGCAGCTCAGGGCCGGTCAGGTGCAGAGGTCAAAGTGGTGCCCAAAACACATAGGCTCCAATGGAAATAGGGGTGCCCCAGTTCCAGTCTGCCAGCAGGTAAGTACCCGCGTCGTCGGAGGGCAGAACAGGGGGGTTATGTAGGGCACCGGGGGGGACACATGCAGGCACAGAAAGTACACCCTCAGCGGCACAGGGGCGGCTGGGTGCAGAGGGCAAACAGACGTCGGGTTTCTAATAGGAATCAATAGTGAGACCTGGGGGTCTCTTCAACGATGCATGCAGGCACAGGAGGGGCTCCTCTGGGTAGCCACCACCTGGGCTAGGCAGAGGGTCACCTGGGGGCTGCTCCTGCACTGGAGTTCGGTTCCTTCAGGTCCTGGGGGCTGCGGGTGCAGTGTGGTTTCCAGGCGTCGGGTTCCTTGAAGCAGGCAGTCGTGGTCAGGCGGAGCCTCTGGATTTCCTCTGCAGGCGTCACTGTGGGGGGGTCAGGGGGTCAACTCTGGCTACTCACGGGCTCGCAGTCGCCGGGGAGTCCTCGCTGTAGTGTTAGTTTTCCGTAGGTCGAGCCGGGGGCGTCGGGTGCAGAGTGGAAAGTCTCACGCTTCCGGCGGGAAACGTGTGGTCTTTAAAAGTTGCTTCTTTGTTTCAAAAAGTTGCCGTTTCTTGAACAGGGCTGCTGTTCTCTGGAGCTTCTTGGTCCTTTAGATGCAGGGTAGTCCTCTGAGGCTTCAGAGGTCGCTGGACCCTGTTGGATGAGTCGCTGTTGCAGTTTTCTTCGAAGTAGGGGACAGGATGGTGGGGCTGGGGCCAAATCAGTTGTCGTCTCCGTCTTCACTGCAGGGCTTCAGGTCAGCAGTCCTTCTTCTTCTTTAGGTTGCAGGAATCTATCTTCCTCAGTTCTGGGAGCCCCTAAATACTCAATTTAGGGGTGTGTTTAGGTCTGGGAGGGCAGTAACCAATGGCTTCTGGCCCTGAAGGTGGCTACACCCTCTTTGTGCCTCCTCCCTGTAGGGAGGGGGGCACATCCCTAATCCTATTGGGGGAATCCTCCATCTGCAAGATGGAGGATTTCTAAAAGTAAGAGTCATCTCAGCTCAGGACACCTTAGGGTCTGTCCTGACTGGGGAGTGACTCCTCCTTGTTTTCCTCATTATCTCCTCCAGCCTTGCCGCCAAAAGTGGCGGCAGTGGCCAGAGGAGCGGGCATCTCCACTAGCTGGGATGCCCTGTGGCGCTGTAACAAAGGGGGCAAACCTTTGAGGCTCACCGCCAGGTGTTACAGTTCCTGCAGGGGGAGGTGAGAAGCACTTCCACCCAGTACAGGCTTTGTTCCTGGCCACAGAGTGACAAAGGCACTCTCCCCATGTGGCCAGCAACATGTCTGGTGTGTGGCAGGCTGGCAAAAACTAGTCAGCCCACACTGGAAGTCGGGTATGTTTTCAGGGGGCATCTCTAAGATGCCCTCTGGGTGTATTTCACAATAAAGTGTACACTGGCATCAGTGTGCATTTATTGTGCTGAGAAGTTTGATACCAAACTTCCCAGTTTTCAGTGTAGCCATTATGGTGCTGTGGAGTTCGTGTTTGACAGACTCCCAGACCATATAGTCTTATGGCTACCCTGCACTTACAATATCTAAGGTTTTGCTTAGATACTGTTGTGGCATAGTGCTCATGTACATATGCCCTCACCTGTGGTATAGTGTACCCTGCCTTAGGGCTGTAAGGCCTGCTAGAGGGGTGACTTACCTATGCCACAGGCAGTGTGAGGTTGGCATGGCACTCTGAGGGGAGTGCCATGTCGACTTAGTCATTTTCTCCCCACAAGCACACACAAGCTGGCAAGCAGTGAGTATGTGCTGAGTGAGGGGTCTCTAGGGTAGTATAAGACATGCTGCAGCCCTTAGAGACCTTCCCTGCCATCACGGCCCTTGGTACCAGGGGTACCAGTTACAAGGGACTTATCTGAGTGCCAGGGTTGTGCCAATTGTGGAGACAAAGGTACAGTTTAGGGAAAGAACACTGGTGCTGGGGCCTGGTTAGCAGGTTCCCAGCACACTTTGAAATCATAACTTGGCATCAGCAAAGGCAAAAAGTCAGGGGGTAACCATGCCAAGGAGGCATTTCCTTACAGTGACACAAGGCCAAAAATATCTTAGAGGCTATACTCCCTTAGGAGGTAAGTATTATACACACAATATACACTAGTAACCAAATAAGGTAAGTAAACACTCATAAAATAGTGAAAACAGTGAAAATCACCATAGGTTACAATTGGCCTAGGGGGAACACAAACCATATACTAAAATAGTGGAATGCGAATGTCGGTTTCCCACCTAGGCAAGACTAGTGTGTAGAGGGACACTGGGAGTGTAAGAAAACACCAGAGGTAAGTAAACTACCCCACCCCAGAGCCCAAGAAAGCAGAAGTAAAGTACAGCAAGTTTCCTCAGAACACACTAGAAGTCGTGATAAAGAATAATGCAAAACCCAAGCAAGACTGCAAGACACGAATGATGGATTCCTGGAACTGAAGAACTGCGGATAGAGGAGACCAAGTCCAAGAACAGCTGAAGAGTCCAGAAGTAACAGGAGCCCCTGCTAATCCGGATGAAGGTGCAAAAGTGGATTCTCCGGTTAGAAGAAAAAGTCAGAAATGCACCAAAGAAGACTGCTGCAGGTTCCTGCTTGGTGTAAGAGATGTCCCACGTCAAGTAGAAGAATGCAGGCTGGTTTTCGTCATTGGATTCCGCCAACAAACCTTGGCTCACGCAAAAGACGCATTTGGTGGGGAAAGGCGCTACCTGGACCCAGGAGGGACCTGGGGGCCTCAACTAAGACTGACGAGACAGAGGGGGCTCTCAGCACTTCAGAGAGCCCTCAGAAGACCAGGTAGCACCCACAGAAGTCCCAGGACACGGGGACAAAGGAGTTGCAAATAGCGGTCATCGCAGCACCACACAAAGGGACCCCACGCCGCCGGAGAACAACTCAGGGAGCTGAGTGTCACAGGATAGAGTGCTGGGGACCTGGGCTACACTGTGCATGAAGGAGTCCTTGGAGAAGTGCACAGAAGCCCTAGGAGATGCAAAACATGTGGTGCACAGGGGTACTGTCTGGCTTGGGGAAGGCAAGCTTTTACCTCCACCAAATTTGGACAGTTGGATATTTGGACAGCCTGGGTCACTTCGGTTCACCACCTGTGCTCCATGATCCATGCTCGTCATCATGAGAGGGGACCCAGAGTACTGGTCGTCGCTGCAGAGAGGTGCCTGCTGAGGCAGGGAAGTGACTCTGTCACTCCACGGGAGATTCCTTCGGTCCTTCTGGTGCAGGATGAAGACAGGCAGTCCTCGGAGCGTGCATGACCTTGAAACTGTTGCAGTTGCTGGCAGGAGCTGAAGTTACAGAGTTGCAGTAGCCTTCTTGGATACTTTGTTGCAGTTGTGGAGTTCCTGGAGCAGTTCTGCGGTTGATCCAACGGTAGAAGGAGAAGCAGAGGTTGCGAGGATTCCTGCTTGGGTCTTGCAAAACCGAATCTGAGGAAACACCCAGAGGAGAGACCCTAAATAGCCTTGAGAGGGGGATTAGTCACCTAATCAGATAAGCATGTATCAGGAGGGGTCTCTGACCTCACCTGCTGGCAATGGCCACTCAGATGCTCCCAGAGTTCCCTGACCATCCTGAAAACAAGATGGCAGAAACCTGGAACACTCTGCAGGAGCTCTGGGCACCACCCCTCGCTGGTGATGGACAGGGGAGGTGTCACTCCTCTTTCCTTTTCCCAGTATTGCTCCAGAGCAGGGACTGGCGGTCTCTGAACCGGTGTAGACTGGATTATGCAAGGAGGGCACCATTTGTGCCCTTCAAAGCATTTCCAGAGGGTCTGGAGGATACCCCTCCCATGCCTGTGACACCTATTCCCAAAGGGAGAGGGTGTACCACCGCTCTCCTAAAGGAAATGCTTTGTTCTGCCTTCCTGGGATGGAGCTGCTCAAGCCCCAGGAGGGCAGAAGCCTGTTTGTGAGGTGGCAGCAGCTGGGGCTGCAGTGAAAACCTCAGAAGACTGTTGCATGGAATTAGCCCCCCAATACCAGAATCAGATTGGGGGTACAATTTCCAGTTCCTAGACACCTCACATGACCAAAGTCAGAGTTACTATTGTGAAGCTACATATATGTATTGGCCTATATGTAGTACACACTTATAATGGCGTGCCCGCACTCACGAAGTCTGGGAAAATAGGCCTGGACAACGTGGGGGCACCTCTGCTGGTGCAAGGGTGCCCTCACACACAGGTGCTATGCACCTAGCCATCAGTGTCTGAAGGTTAGATATACAGGTAACTTATAAGTGACCTGGTGCAGTGAAAATGGCTGTGAAATAGTGCTTACACTATTTCACTCAGGCTGCAATAGCAGTCCTGAAGAAGTGTTTGAACAAGCTCCTTATGGGTGGCAAAAGAAACGCTGCAATCCATAAGGATCTCCTAGGTACCAGACACTAGGGACTTATAAGGGGGGTCCAGTGTGCCAATTTGGAGTGGAATACTGGGTTACCAGTATGTAAGTACAAATTTGGAATCAGAAAGAACATAAGCACTGGAGTTCTGGTTAGCAGGACTCCAGTGACACGGTCAAGCATGCTGACAAAACAGTCTGACATGTAAGCCACAAACTATGAGCACTGGGGTCCGGACTAGCAGGATCCCAGTGAGACAGTAAAAACACACTGACAAACACTGGGAAACAGCCAAAAATGGGGGTAACCATGCTAGAAAGAGACTACTTAGACTACTTTCTCACACTAACCTACTCCAAGTTTTATTTTGGCCTGATGCCCAGCTAGGGGAATGTCATGGGCTAGAGTGAAAAGAAATACTCTGAACTGCTGGGGCACTACCACCGTCCTGGTTGCACCAGGCTTGAGGTCTCTGGCCTCAGTGTACAGGAGCCCCTCCTCCCAATAAACCTTGTGGTTACCACTGACATTTCCTAGCCCTTGCTGTGCAGCTTGCTGCCTAAGGCCTTCAAGAGTGGGACAGATCCTCTGTCCCTGGCACAGATCTTCCCTGGAGGGTCCCCCTGGGTCCAAGAGCTCTGGTTGGTAAGGCCCAAGCTCTGCAGGTTCAGTTCCCACCAAGAAGGGTGAATTCTCTTCCTGAGAAGAGGAGTCCTGGTCTGGGATCTGTTTTGAAGTTGGTTCCACAGTCTTCTTGCCTTTTCTCTTGGGAGGCTTGTCCGCTATTTCAGAATCCAGCTCTCCTGTTTCCTTCTGAAGTTTGCTCTGCGCCCTAGTCTTGACACATGCCCATTCTGGGATCCCAAGCATTGCTGCATGGTTCTTCAGTCATATTTCCGCCCAGGGGGAATGCTCCAGGTCATTTCCAAGCAGACAATCTACTGGGATGGATGAGGACAGAACCACTTCTTTTTGTCATACTACTCCCCCCAATCAAATGTTGCCATAGCCATGGGATGGAACTTTGTCTCATTGTCAGTATTGGTGACACAATAAGACCTCCGTACTAGGAACTGATTTGAATGGAACAAGTGATGAGTTACCATGGTAACACTAGCCCTTGTATCCTTCGGTGTTTCCACTTTCTCCCCATTAATCAAATGGTGCTGACTGTATTTTAGCATATTACTTGGCCAGGCAGCACAGATTGATTCTACTCCACACTCAGGCCCTCATTACAATCCTGGCAGTAAATCCTGCTTACCGCCGTGCAGAAGACCGCCAACATACCGCTGTGGTCGCGGAATTCCGCTACAGGTATTACGACCCACAGCCCGGAATCCGCCACAATACAGACACCCACACAAGTCCGCCACACCAAAGGTCAGTGACAAAACCGACACCGTCATGCCAACAAGAATACGCCCACACTATCACGACCCATGGATCAACGCAGCGGTCTTTCAACCGCGGTAATCCATTGGCGGTACACACTGCCGCGCTCAAAATACACACACATATACAAAACACAACCACATTGGACAATTTGAAATACACACACCTGATACACATACACACACCACAACCACACATCCAATCCAATATAAAATACCCACCCACATTACCCACAAACCCTTACTACCAGAAATTTGAAAGCAGGCCAGAGAGAGACACTACCTAAAACAACACCAGCATCCACAGACACACAACACCATCACTTACACAACATCCACGCACCTCAAACAACACACACCAACACATCCCCTCACACATCACAACAGACACCACCTAACACATCACCCACACCACATCATGGCACCTCAACAACACCCCAGGTTCTCTGAGGAGGAGCTCAGGGTCATGGTGGAGAAATCGTACGGGTAGAGCAACAGGTATTTGGATCACAGGTGCAGCAGACATCCATTGCAAGGAAGATGGAGCTATGGTGCAGAATCGTCAACAGGGTCAACACAGTGGGACAGCACCCAAGAACTAGGGATGACATCAGGAAGAGGTGGAATGACCTACGGGGAAGGTGCGTTCCGTGGTCTCCAGACACCAGATTGCTGTACAGAGGACTGGCGGTGGACCCCCACCTCCTCCCCCACAACTAACAACATGGGAGGGGCAAGTCTTGGCAATACTGCATCCTGAGGGCCTCGCAGGAGTAGCAGGTGGACTGACTCTGGTAAGGCAAATCTTTACTACCTTATCCCCCCACCCCACCTGCATGCCATCACATACTCCCACCCTTCCCCTCACACCCATCACCCCACCAACACAACCCACACATCCCAAAACTAAGCCCTGCATATAACACCAATGCATGGACACCTATCACCCAAGCATGTCCAGTACAGAGACTCGCTTATGCCCCAATCACCAATCACACAAGGACCAAGCCAATAATGCAAGCACTGGAGTAGAGGGTTACTCACCCATTACACACAATGGCACACACAGATACAATAATTATGCATTTACACCCCAACAGGACCCCTGCCCAACGTCACCGGACAGGAGGTGCCAGACATATCCAGTCCCCCCACAGAAGAAGCCCACAGTGATGACAGAAGCTCTGCACGCCTGGATCAAGATGACCAGCCCGGCCCATCTGGGACCTCGGGACAGTCGGTTCCCCTGCCACTGGCACAAGCCACCACAGAGCCTCCCCCCTCAGGAAACACCACCACAGCACCCACCCAGCAGGCCCATCCCTCTGTCCCCAGGACATGTCAATCAGCAGTGTGTCCACCACTACAGGGAACCCAGGCAACCCCACTAACACAGGACGATCAGGGACCTGGGAGCAGTGGGCACACGGATCAGGGGACAGAGGCACAGGATAAAAGGAAAACTGGGAGGACTGCTGTGCGACAGGGGGAGGACAGGCCCAGGGAACCCACTCTCCACAAGGCACTCTCCAACATCATGGGAGCTTACCATCATTCCCATGAGACGATGGCAACGGTACTGGCCAAGTTTCAGGAGACCCAGCGGCTGCAGGAGGAACACTACCTTGGGATCAGGGAGGACTTGAAGTCCATTAACACCACCCTGGTCACCATTGCAGGGGTGCTGGCAGACCTTCTCAACACCAGGAGGGACACAGTGGCACAACAAGGGGCCTCTGACACTAGCTTGGACGATGAACAGCCCTCCACCTCCGCCTGCGCCAGTGACAGGAGGCACCGCCACAGGAACAACAGGACACCAGCACCCCACTCCCTGCAGATGGAGAACCACCCCGCAAACGGTCCCTAAGATCCAGGAACAAGACAGGGAACATTGCCAAGACCCCAGCCAGGAAATGAGATCCCCCTGAATGTCACCCTTCTGTCCCACTATGTCACCCTGTCCATCCTTAAACTGCCATTGCTCCACTTCCTCTGGCCCTTTGGACAATGCACCTGTGAAACAAATAGACTGGACTCTGCCATGGACATTCCTCCATCATCACCCCAGCCCATTTTACAACCCCTTCCACTTATTAGCACAGGAATAAACACACTTCAATCACAAAACAATCTGTAGTCAGTCTGTGCTTTCACAAATGTGTAATCGCAATAACTATGGAATATAGCAATGTCAATGTACTTGTTCACATACCGATGTAACACAGCTGTAGGCCAGCAAAGTCAAAGTGACAAGTCAGGTTCCATACACTAAATGAAAATGACAGACTTATGCTAGCTCAAACAATAAAATGAGATGTGGGAATCAGTGACATCTTCTTACCTGTGTCTCACTGGAAGTATTGCATGATGATGTTGTTTCGGTTGTCGATATCCTCTTCTTCTAACTCCGCTTCTTCACTGTCCACATGCTCCACAGCTCCCACAAGACCACCATCTGGCCCATCCTCCTGCAGAAAAGGCACCTGCCGTCGCAAAGCCAAGTTGTGCAGCATACAGCAGGTCACGATTATCTGGCACACCTTCTTCGGTGAGTAGTATGGGGAGCCGCCTGTCAGATGGAGGCACTGGAATCTGGCCTTCAGGAGGCCAAAGGTGCGTTTGATCACCCTCCTAGTTCGCCCATGTGCCTCATTGTAGCGTTACTCTGCCCTTGTCCTGGGATTCCTCACTGGGGTCAGTAGCCATGACAGGTTGGTGTAACCAGAATCACCTGCAAATGTCAAGCGACAACTGTTAGACACACACTAACCCTTAGAGACAGCCCCATACCCAGACACCTATGTCAACTGTATTGGGCCTTGGCCTCACCTATTAGCCACACACAGTGCCTCTGGAGTTGCCCCATCACATAAGGGATGCTGCTATTCCTCAAAATGTAAGTGTCATGCACAGAGCCAGGATACTTGGCATTCACATGGGAGATGTACTGGTCTGCCAAACACACCATCTGCACATTCATCGAATGGTAGCTCTTCCGGTTTCTATACACCTGTTCATTCCTGCAGGGGGTACAAATGCAATATGTGTACCATCAATGGCACCAATGATGTTGGGGATATGTCCCAGGGCATAGAAGTCGCCTTTCACTGTCGGCAAATCCTCCACCTGAGGGAACACGATGTAGCTGCGCATGTATTTCAGCAGGGCAGACAACACTCTGGACAACACGTTAGAGAAAAGTGGCTGGGACATCCCTGATGCCATGGCCACTGTTGTTTGAAAAGACCCACTGGCCAGGAAATGGAGTACAGACAGGACCCGCACTAGAGGGGGGATTCCTGTGGGATGGCGGATAGCTGAAATCAGGTCTGGCTCCAACTGGGCGCACAGTTCCTGAATTGTTGCACGATCAAGTCTGTATGTGACTAGGATGTGTCTCTCTTCCATTGTCGACAGGTCCACCAGGGGTCTCTACACCGGAGGATGCCGCCATCTCACCTGCCCCAGCGGACGTGCCCTATGGAGGAGAATAGCGAGCAGAGATTCATCCAACACGGAAGAATCACAATGTGTTATTTGCAGAAACGTTATTAATCCGCAATGTGCCGGTATCTGTCTATATTCCCGGCCTAGATAGGTGTGACGCAGTTAACATCCTTCCCATGTGGCCTCCTGAAATGGTGGCTGCCTGACCTGTAAGGTGGGACAAGGGGATATGAGGTAACTGCGATGGCATTGTACACCGTTGCGGTGGGCCGTCGAACACCGTGGCGCAATTCTGCATAGGTTAACATTGGGCCCTATGGGTCCCAGGAGCCAATGACGATGTACGCCGGCGGTGACGGTACACACCGCCGCGGACGGGACCGACATTTTCTCTCTGTTCACTCACTTGATACCTGACCTTCAACAGGAGAGGACCTACACTGCAAGTGCTGCTGTGACCTGTGTCTGGAAGCGACAATGGCTCATGTGTCTGGGGAAAGGGCCCCTGCCTTCCCTTCGGAGAAGTTGGAGAAACTAGGGGATGGGGTCCTCCCCCAGTACAAGCAACTGTACGTTCCTCCAGACAAACAGGTGAGTACACTGTGAGCATGCTGCATGGGCAATGCCTGTTTTGAGTGGTGTGGATGGAAGATACATGGGGGGCTGAGGCCTGCATGTGCGGATGGGGAGTGTATGTGCGTCAGGGCATGGGTGGGAACTGGGGGGCAATGAGTATGACGGTCCGGATGGGTAATGAATTTCCTTTCCCCCTGTACCATTCCTCTAGGTCAGCGCCCACCAGAAGACGGGAGGACCTGAGCCGCTGGAGCAAGAATATGGCGGAGGCCCAGCTGGGGATTGCCTCCCAACGTGGGAGGGGTGCCCATCGCACCATGACCTCCCTGATGTTCTGGATCCTGGCGGTGGCCTACCCAGGGTTGGATGGGCGCTTGAGGGCATCACAGCAGCCACAAGGGGTTGAGTACACTCTCATTCAGCAGACTCAGCGCGTATTACAAGGTGTATGGGTGGGGGAGGTGGGCAGTGGGTTCCCCTAGGCCAGTGCAAACTTGGTAGGCAAGGTCCCTTGTGAGGCAGGCCATGTGGCACCCCAAACCCACCAGTGGTAAGAGCCATCTACACCTAGTCAGACTCTTGTGACTTCCAGGTGTGCAGCAATTGGTATTAGGCCTCGTACCCCATGGTCAGCTGAAATTTATAGGAACTGTCAGTGCATGGCGTAGTGCAGAGGGCTGCTCCCTGTGTGTTGTGTCCGCCAACGGTAGTGGTGTTGCATGCACTGAACATGTCTTTCTTCTGTCTCCCCCCCCCCTTTTTGTGGTCTCCCTGTTCTTGTGTGCAATAGCATCATCATCAGGCAGCCCAACAGAGAGCATTTCAGGCTCTGGCCTCAGCACTGATGGCAGCCATTGTTCCTGTGTCCAGCCTCCCCCCTCCAACTTCCTCCACCCAAACCCAATCCCCTGTACCTTAGCCTATCCCAAGCACACCATCAGACCAGCATGCACACTCATCAACACAAAAGAGTGGACATGGCAAACATAAGCACCACACATCCCACCGGCACTCACACAAGCATCACACAAGCACCAGACCCATGCAGACACACCAACATCCACTGCCTCCACTGTGTCCCCCTCCTCCATGTCCTCCTCCTCCCTCCCTGTCTCGTCTCCACTCACACCTGCATGTACTACATCCTCAGCCACTACCTCAGTCACCAGCACGCCCATAACCACACACCACTCATGTGCACTCACCACCCCCACTACCATTCACACATCCCCTGTGTCCTCTCCCAGTGTGTCAGTGGGCCCTCCTCCCAAAGTACACAAACGCAGGCACACACCCACCCAACAGCCATCCACCTCACAACAGCCTCCGGCCCATGCCCCTTCACCCAAATTCAGCAGACGTACACCTCCTACAACCACTACCTCTACCTCCACTCCCAAACCCCCTCCATCTTCCCGTCCCAGTGTGTCTAAAAAACTCTTCCTGGCTAACATTGACCTCTTCCCTACACCTCACCCCCGTCCTTCCCCTAGGGCCAGGCTTTCCAGGTCCCAGCCCAGCACCTCAGCCACCACATCCGCAGGCACAGTGGTGCCAGCAACTGCGGGGTCATCGAGTGCGCCACCCATCAGGGCTGCCAGTGTGCTACGTAGCGAGGGCAAGGACATTCCGCCACCTGCAAGGTGAAAAAGGTGCCCACATCCCGGAGGGAGAAACCGAAACAACCAGCCACCAAGGGCTCAGCAAAAACCAAAGGGGATAGTGGCAAGACAACTGCGGCACCATCAAAGCTGGGGAAGGCCCAAAAGCAGAAGAGCAGGTCAGGAGAGGGCATGATGGCACCCACTGAGGGACCAGTGTCACACTTTCTGTCCACGACCACGCCAATGTGTATGGTGGCGAACAACGCTAGCTGCCCCGCCACCACAACCGCCACCTGCACCGCCCCCGGCACATCTACAGCCTCAGCGACAGTCCCCAGCCTCTTCCCCAGTGGGCAGCCATCCGAGGCTGCAGGAGACGTCCTGCTGTGTCCCTCAGCAGGTGCTGACCCATGCACCGCCGCCAGCACCGCCGCCAAAGCCACCGTCGCAAGCACTGCCACCTGCACCGCCCCGGCACGTCTACAGCCTCAGCGACAGTCCCCAGCCTCTTCCCCAGTGGGCAGCCGTCCGAGGCTGCAGGAGACGTCCTGCTGTGTCCCTCAGCAGGTGCTGACCCATGCACCGTCGCCAGCACCACCGCCACTGACACCGCCGCAGGCACCGCCACCGGCCCCGCGGCGTCCTGGGACACAGGCACCACTGCTGACATGGCTACCATCCCCAGTGGTCAGTCGTCTGAGGCTGGAGGAGAGTGCCTGGACCCTGGGCAGCTTCCATGAGGCATGACATCCATCACTGTTTGCACCTGCAGATGGAAGGCGCAGCCGCAGCAGTGTGGGGTATGTCGCTGCCTCCATGGCGTATCATGCTACCTGAACCTCACCAATCTCGTGGTACGGACACACAGGTTAGGGAATTGTACCGGCCACACTGCACATGGAGCACTCTGGGCACCATGCCCCCTCCAGAAGCAGTGGAGATATACATCCACTACCTCAGTCCTTGGCAGGATTAAGCACTCTGGGCACCAGACCCCCTCCAGAACCAGTGGAGAGATACATCTGCTACCTCAGACCTTGGCAGGATGAAGCACTCTGGGCACCATGCTCCCTCCAGAACCAGTGGAGAGATACATCCACTACCTCAGTCTTAGGCAGGATGAAGCACTCTGGGCACCAGGCCCCCTCCAGACCCAGTGGAGAATGACATCCACCACCTCAGTCCTTGGCAGGATGAAGCACTCTAGACAGTAGGCCCCCTCCAGAACCAGTAAAGAGATACATCCACTACCTCAGTCCTTGGCAGGATGAAGCACTCTGGGCACCAGGCCCCCTCCAGAACCAGTGGGGAATGACATCCACTACCTCAGTCCTTGGCAGGATGAAGCACTCTGGGCACCAGGCCCACTCCAGAACCAGTGGAGAGATACATCCACTACCTCAGTCCTTGGCAGGATGAAGCACTCTGGGCACCATGCCCCCTCCAGAACCAGTGGAGAGATACATCCACTACCTCAGTCCTTGGCAGGATGATGCACTCTGGACACCAGGCCCCTCCAGAACCAGTGGAGAATGACAACCACTACCTCAGTCCTTGGCAAGATGAAGCACTCTGGGCACCATGCCCCCTCCAGAACCAGTGGAGAAATACACCCACTACCTCAGTCCTTGGCAGGATGAAGCACTATGGGCACCATGCCCCCTCCAGAACCAGTGGAGACTGTCATCCACTTGATAGACTGTGGCTTTGCACTCAACAGGAAACAGCAGTGGGTAGACCACCCACTGGAGAGACTTGAGAGACTGTGGCTTTGCACTCCCCAGGATAAAGCAGTGGGCAAACCACTCACTGGAGGGACTTGAGAGACTGTGGCTTTGCACTCCCCAGGATAAAGCAGTAGGCAAACCACCCACTGGAGAGACTTGAGAGACTGTGGCTTTGCACTCTCCATGATAAAGCAGTGGGCAAACCACCCACTGGAGAGACTTGAGAGACTGTGGCTTTGCACTCCCCAGGATACAGCAGTGGGCAGACCACCCACTGGAGAGACTTGAGAGACTGTGGCTTTGCACTCCCCAGGATACAGCAATGGGCATGAAGCCCCCTCGTGCAGCAGTGGCATTGTGCGTTCATCAGGCTGAGGTGACCCCCTCCCCCTGAGGTGCCTGTGTATTTTCGATCTGATTTCCCAGCAGTGTTCTTTCCGTTTCGATTCAGGTATCATGTGTGGGCTTCGCCCATGCATTTTCGGCCCAGTGGTCCACGGACAATGATTAGTACACTATCCGGACTTGTGTAGTTGGTGTACATATTTGTATATACTGAATTTGGAGTTTTGACTAATGGATTTTAATGATTACAATCATTTCCTTTTGTCCTTGCGTTCTTCAAGGGGGTGAGGGGGTGTATATGTAATGTTGCTGCATGTATTTGTGTGTATGTTGTGGGTGAGGGTGCGGGTGGGGGTGTTGCTTGTTCCGTGTGTCTCTTTCCCCCCCTGTGTTGTAGGTGCAGTACTCACCGTGGTCGCCGCCGCCGTTCATACTCCTGGTAGAAGAGGAGGTAAACCAACATGGGTAACACCTGAAGTTCGAGCTCCATGGCTTCCTGGTTCCTCGTTGGGTGTCGAGAGGTGAGTGTTTTCCCTTCTGTGTACTGTTTCCGCCGTGCTTTTGATAGCGTTGGTTGTGCCCCGGAAAAGGTGACGGATAGGCCTCTTGTAATACAGTGGGCGGTACTTTGTCTTCCACCTGTCTGTTGGCGGTGTCCGCTTCGCCGTTTGTTTCTACTGCTGTGGCGGTCGGAGTGTTAAAGTGGCTGTCTATCTTGGCGGTTTCCGCCACGGTCATAATCCCCTTTTTTTTCCGCCGGCATGTTTGCGGTATTACCGCCACTTTAACACCAACCGCCAGGGTTGTAATGAGGGCCTCAGTGACTAATGTTGCCACTGTGGGATCCCTAACATGGTCAGGCCTCACCTCTGACCACTTCTGGAGATTAGCAACTGCATTTATTGCAGATGGACTAGAGGCATTCTTTTTGTTTTTACATTTTTATAGTCTCCAGTTGGGTGCCCTTTCGTTTAGCAGTCATGGCACCAAGCCTTGCTGGGGTCGAAGTATTTCCCTTTGTACCCACCCCTGGACTGTGAGTAGTCTCTTGGCCCATCTTCCTCTGTAGATTTCTTGGGATCTTGAGAAGACTCTTTATTGTTTTTACCCTGGCTTCCATCTTTCACTTGGAGGGCTTTTTGCCCTCTTTCTTTTGGTCTCCCCCACTAGTGATAGTTTTGATTACCCTTGTTTTGACCTAATGGTTTGCCTTCCTCCCCAATTCTTGACGGGAAAGTGGACCCAAGTCTATCAGGTGTTGATGTAGCCTATCATTGAAACAATTACTTAGCAGATGATCGTTCATGAATAGGTTACACAGACCATCATAATCTTGCACCTTGTTCCCAGCTAACCAACCACCCAGCATGTTTTACTGGATAGTCCACAAAGTCAACCCAGGTCTGGTTCTGGGATTTTCGAGCCTCTCTGAACTTTATCCTGTACTCTTCAGTTATAAATCTAAAGCCCTTAATCATTCACCACAGATGTATCATCATCTACTTTATGTGGGGGTTATCTCTTTCATGCTGGGCCACCAGTAACCTAAGTTTCTCTGCAGTGGGGCTTTTCCCAGTACAAACTTCATACAGTCTGCAGAGTGGCTTAAGGGGCAGCTAAAGGTATCTCCAATTATGCCAATGCATCACAACAGTTTAGGAAAAGAGCTCTGACCCAGGGATCGTGATTAGCAGGGGCCCTGGGCACTAACAAATTCTAGGCTACATCATATACTAGAAAAAGGTGGGGGCTAACCATGTCAAAAAAGAGGACTTTTCTCACAGAATGCCCCTATTTTTGATAAACATTTTCATAATACCCTCAAATTTGCGACTAACCTCCTCATTCTCTCAGGAGACCAACAGAGGAAATAAACATGAGTGGAGAGCTTGCAGTGAGTGTGGTCCTTCCTATTCCAGATAATGTCGGGATTAGAGACTTTTGGAATATATATATATATATATACACATATATGTATAGATATTACATATGCACCCTATAATATAGCCTGCAAAATGCTGAAATGAGATTGAGTTCATTTATACAGTTATTTAACATTATTAACATTGGTAGCCAACAGGCTGCATTTAAAATCATTACAGAGAAAACCGGCACCTTGTCTTTAAGGCCTCAGAGGAACCTCTGTATCCCACCATGACCCACAGGTGACAGTTAGGTCATTTTTTTCCAGCTCCTAGTGTTAGGATCCTGGAGCACTGAGCTCTCCTATTTTTGGACATTTTGTCAAAAAACGTTCTCCAGAAACACATTTTTTGACCCCAAGCAACATCTTTCAGTGCATACTGTACAGAAGATCACTTTCTGAACAGAAAAAAATTATCTTTTTCTGTTACACCATGTCTTCACTTTTTGTGAAGTGTCCTTGTGGCAAAAAGAAGGCTCAGACAGATCCTCATTCTGTCTGTATTGTCTGTCTTTCTGAGACTCATGTGCCTGAGAAATGCCACTGCTGCCAGAAGCTGTCCAGGAAACTTTAAAGAATAGGAAAAATAATCTGTTTGGTTAGGTTACAAGAGAGATGAAAAACATCCCTATCTACCTCCAAGAAGCCCACCTTTCACCCTAAAAAGGCGTCCAGAGAAAGATCTCCACAGCGACCGGAAAAAAGGCGATACCGGTCGACGTCAAGAGGTAGGATGTCAAGGTCAGGGAAGATCCCTATCCGTTCACCGTCGATGTCAAGAGTACCCTCTCACGGACCCCACTCGACGTGAAGGCAAACCTCGCTGGTAAGACCTCCGTCCCTGTCGAAGCAACATCGTCATCTGGCGCCAAGGCAAACATCACTGACAAGACCTTTGTTGATGTCAAGACATCGCTCATCAAATTCGAGGCATGCATCGCTGGGGTAGCGGTCGTCTAGCAAGAAACACCATCAATTGGTGTGGAAGCACCTTTCTGCATCATGGCTACCGTCGACCTCAGAAGAGGCTAGCCTCTTGACGTCAAGGCACACACAGCTGATCCAGACCTGTAGGCTCACCACTGAGCACACCATGTCAACTGCCATTGACATTGAGACCACATAGAGATGAGAGGTGCTCACCATCACATAGCCCGAAGTCGCAATCACTGGCTCAAACAATACCCTAAACTCCAGGAGGACGTTCTATGTCAACTGACGTTCAGATTTTGTCAGTGCAACCACTCAAAACTGCAGCTTGTGCACAGTCTGCACCACCTGAGACTCCAAAGAACATCTCTCCACGATGGTTGAGCAGTCTCTGCAAACAGCATATACAACAGAGTCTGGAATTAGACCACTGGCAGACATACTCTGCGTCTAGAGTTTCTCCACGATCACTGTCGCCAAAGCCAACAACGCCACCTGTGCCTCCTCTGACTTCCACTTCTACTCAGGACAGAAATGTCCATGTACCTAGATCACCAAGGAGATAGAGGACACATCTAAGGCATAGGTCAAGGTCCAGAACAACAAGGACCAGAACCCCCTGAAGGTCCCAGAGGTCACACCGATCCAGATCAGAACATTGATGACATAAGTCTCCCTCTTGATCTATATCTTCTAGGTCTTCAGTGAGAGGCTATTTGCCCACATTAACAGACATTGGTCTCTCCCTACCTAGACCTAGACAGAGCCCCAACCCAAACAACATTTTAAAATATGCATCCACATTCTACAAAAGTTGGGTCTCCAGATCAATTTTGCAAAATCCATACAAATGCCAACACAAAGACTACACTACTTAGGTGCAATTCTGTACACAAGGGCCACAAGAGTGTGTCTTTCAGAGGGAACACTCCAAATCCATCAGACAGATGGGGTCTCTTCTGGGATCAGTAGCATCTTGCATTTTTATTGTCCTCAATGCCAGGCTGCACATGAGACCTCTAGAGCAAAATCTGGAGGACCAGTGGAGTCAGTTCTCAGGCCACTGGGGCAACAAATTGACTATTTTGCAGGAGGTAATGCAATCGCTAACCTGGTGGTCTCAATGTCAAAATCTACTGGTACGGGTTTCCCTCCACCAGAACCCTCCCACACAAACTCATCACGGATGCCTTCCTCCAGAGGTGGGGTGCTCAAATGGGCCATATGCAGACACAAGGTATGTGTTCGGACACGGAATAGCAATATCACATCAACATGCTGGAGCTGAGGGCGGTTTAGCTAGCCCTCTAGTCTTTCTACCCATCCATAGAGACCCACTCTCTCCTAGTCCAGCTGGACAACACAATCACAATGCAATCACAATGCACAAGCAAGGGGGGCTTGTGTTCTCATCCCCCGTCTCTGGAAGCGCAGGCCATCTAGAAGTGGCCAATAGCCAGGGACTTGCCAGTTTCTGCCATTCACCTGCCAGGGGTCCAAAATTCTCAGGGGGACTCTCTCAGCAGCAATTTTGCTAAAGCGCACAGCTAGATTATGCAGAACGACGCCATAAGACACATATTTCAAGAATGGGGGCATCTGCAAATCAACCTGTTTGCAGATGAAAATCACAAAAAATGCAGAGACTTTATATCCAGGTTCTCCTGCCCAGCGACAAAAGGGAATACCCTTTTGGTAAATTGTTCCAGGAAATGTCTTTATGCATTTCTCCTGATTCCGCTGATCCCAGCAGTGATCAACAAACTGTACAGATTCAGGACCAGGGTGATCCTCATAGCACTGGAATGGCCTCATCAGTGGTAGTTCGAAGATCGTCTTCACTTATCAGAAGACCACACAGGAAGCTTGTATGCAGACAAGATCTCATGTTCAAGCTCAGAAGCCAGATTTTCCACCCCAACCTTCCCTCTCTGAGCTTGACAGCATGGTTTCTAAATTCCTCCAATATGGACATCTAGGTTTCTCACAGGAATGCATTAACATTCTCAAAGAGTCCAAAAGACCCTCTACCAGACACTCTTAGGCGTTCAAGTGGAAAAGGTTCTATGTGTGGTGTATCCAGAATGATCTTCATCTAATTCTGGGGCAGGAGGATGTCATCTTGACTTATCTCCTCAACTTAGCAAAGGCTGGTCTGCAACTGTCCTATATTAAGGTACATCTTGCAGATATCACTGCTCACAGAAAGTCCCCTGCTCAGGTTTCTTTCTTTCAAATGCCTGTGGTAAAGGATTTCTTAGAAGGGTTGAAAAAGGTTTTCCTACATTTAGGGCCTCCCTCTTCTCCGTAGAAACTTAATGTGGTCCTCTCACAACTTATGGGCCTGCCTTTTGAACCGATACACAAGGCATCTTTGCAACACCTCACATGGAAAACTGGTTTTCTAGTTGTGGTTACCTCAACACATAGAGTCAGTGAGATCCAGGCTCTGTGTGTTAAAGAACCTTAAACTGTGTTTCATGCTAACAGGGTGGTCATGAGCACCCATCCAAGTTTCCTTCCTAAGGTGATTTCCGATTTTCACATTAACCAGATTGTTTCTCTTTCCACGTTCTTTCCTAATCCTTCCACACCAGCAGAAAGATTGTTATACTTGTTAGATCTCAAATGAGTCCTCGAATTTACTTAGACAAGATGAAAGACATCAGAAAATCTGACCATCTATTTGTCAATTACGGTCCAATGAGAACAGGTGTAGCATCATCCAAGCTGACCATCTCTAGATGGATTGACTCTTGTATAGCATTTTCCTACCAGCTGTCCAACAAACAATTGCCTGCTACACCTAAGGCCCACTCTTCGAGGGGTAAGGCGGCAACAACTGCTCTACTACGAAATGTACCAATTTCCAAAATATGCAAAGCTGTTACATGGAGATGGGTTCATACTTTTACCAGACATTGCTGTCTGGACTCAGACACCCAGACAGACACCTCAAGTAGGGCAGGCCTCTTTAAGAAATCTGTTCCAATAATTGTAACAGATGCTTTTGTATGTTCTAGATTTGTCCGCAGATGTGTGGGATGGGCTTGCTACTCTATTCAGTGCTTATGACTATGGCTACATTGCTTACCTGTAATCCTAGTTCTCTTCCATCTTCATCAAAGTCATAACCACCCTCCTTCCTCCCCAGACAAATCTGTCATACAGCAGCGTATACATCCATTGTAATGTTTTCTTCTTGTCACTGTAAAAAAGACATGACCAAACTGTCACCTGTGGGGCATAATGGGATACAGAGGGCCCTGTGAGGCATTGAAGGCATGGTACTAGTTTTCTCTGTTATGCTTTTAAATGCAGCCTATTGGCTACCAATGCCTTTCTTTTCATTGCAGTTTTCTACATAAAAAACAAAGGCTGTAATTACACTTTTTCCCTCTTGTTTTCTGCATTACAAAAATGTTAACCCCTTCACTGCAAGGCCTTTTTTGGGCTATTTGGGGCAGTTTGCGCTTAGGCACTCATAACTTTTTGTCCACGTAAGCTACCCACAACAAATTTGCGCCCTTTTTTTCCCAACATTCTAGGGATTTTAGAGGTACCCAGAGTTTGTAGGTTCACCTGAAGGAGACCAAGAAATTAGCCAGATTACAGCAAAAAGTTTTTTTTTTTTAAACAAATGGGGGAAAAGGGCTGCAGAAGAAGGTTTGTGTTTTTTTTCCCCTGAAAATGGAATCAATAAAGAGTTTGCGGTGCTAAAATCACCATCTTCCCAGCTTTTAGGAACAGGCAGACTTGAATCAGAAACACAAATTTTTCAACACAATTTGGGCATTTTACTGGGACATGCCACATTTTTACAATTTTTTTGTGCTTTCAGCCTCCTTCCAGTTAGTGACAGAAATGGGTTTGAAATCAATGCTAGAACCCGGAAAGCTAAACATTTCTGAAAAGTAAAAATTTTTTGAATACAGCAAGGGCTCATTTGTGTAGATCCTACAAGCTTTTCCTACAGAAAATAACAGCTGAAATAAAAAAATATTGAAATTGAGGTGAAAAAACAGCCATTTTTCTCCATGCTTTACTCTGTAACTTTTTTCTGCGATGTCAAATTCTTTTAAGCAATATACAGTTACGTCTGGTGGACTCTTCTGGTTGTGGGGATATATAGGGCTTGTAGGTTTATCAAGAACCCTAGATACCCAGAGCCAATAAATGAGCTGCACCTTGCTATGGCTTTTCATTGTATACCGGGTATACAGCAATTAATTTGCTGAAATATAAAGAGTGAAAAATAGGTATCAAGGACCTTTGTAATTCCTAAATGGGCACAAGATAAGGTGTTGAGAAGCAGTGGTTACTTGCACATCTCTGAATTCCGGGGTGGCCATACTAGCATGTGAATTACAGGGCATTTCTCAAATAGGCGTCTTTTTTACACACAGTCTTAAATTTGTAAGGAGAAAATGTAGAAAAAGACAAGGGGTGATAGAGCGTTCCAACCTAATAAATTACCGGTATTTGGACGCTCTTGGGTCGATGAACCTTTTGACCAAGTGGGACTCTCTTCACCCGAGAGTAACCAATCAAATCAACAATCAATAATCAATAACGAACATAAGCAATACCCTGATCAACATAACACTTCACAATTAATCCAGAAAACATTTCGGCGAACCATGACCTTTCGGTCATGAATAACCACACCAGTTTATTCAAAGTTAATGCATTTATTTCCCTATATTAACAAAGCTAGCACGATATAAATGTGTCTCAACACCAAATGATATATGTAAATGAATTTTAATAGCTGTCCATAGCGGCGAAACAGATGCAATCTATGCAGCATTTGAATAACAATGCATTCGATAATAGTAACGCAAACCACTAAAACTATAATCTGTAATGAGCTAATTGCATACATTAGTCAGCATAACAAGGTCTCAAATTGCATCGTGCATCAAATGAATCCTCATCTAACCTCAAATTAGCATCAGCATGTGGGTCTTCATGCGAAAACAATTTAGCAACATTTATTTAGAAAACTCCTAACTAGGGCTCTTATAAAAAATCAGCAGTTGGTTACCTAAAAAGAAAACACAATGCAATTGTACATTTTCCTTTCATATTTACCAAATTCGATCAGCATTCAAGGAAATCTTCGTCTCACAGGTACCGGTTTCGATCAGCATGGGACGGGGGCAAAGGGGCAGGATGGACGGGGCAATTGCCTCACAGCGGCAAGATAAAACTACTACTTCATGCAAAGGGGCAAATCAAAGTTACAGTCTCTAGGGCGAGAATTACTTAAAGTCTCTAGAAGATGGCAAAATGACGATGTCTGCAAGATGGGCCATAATGGCCAATGTCCTGCAAAATGGCGGGTAATGACCAATGTCCGGGTAATGTCCTGCAAAATGGCAAATGGCTATAATGTCCGAGTAATGGCTGCTTTCTTCTTGTGCACCGGGTTTAAATAAACAACAGTTCAAATCCAGTAGGGTCTTCCATTGGAGGGTTCATAGGTTGGCTTCAAATTGTCCAATCAAAAACAACAGTTCTCAAGCTTCTACCTAGGCATACATTATCCTTGGAGTCGGGAACGTAAGTTGCAACATATTCTACCAATTAACTCACTTTCAGAGCGTCCATTGTCTGCACCTGCAGATTGACCTTGGAGCAAAGAAGAAGATGCCAGGCTGGCACGAAACCTTAAAGATAAGCATGTGAACCGATCTCACTGGAAAAGTACAGCTTCAAGCAAGAATACACGTTTATTAGCACATTGGAAAAATACGAGCATCTAAATCGTGAGACAAGGCAACTAGGCCAAAGCCTCCACTAAAGTTATGCTAAGCTAAAACATTTCAAACAAGCAAATCATGGCACACGTTTACGATTATGTCGGATTAATACAATTCTAATACATCACGTTATATAAAGCACGCTTATAAATGTTGGCAAACTACTCTAAGGGCACATTTGTCCCCGTACAATCTTTATTAGTTCGGTCAAAGTCACACTTGATTATTGCAGCACTACGTTTATGCACTAATAAATGTAAAACCTTCATTTCTGCGTCATCAATCCCTCCTCTGATGACTACTTGTCATCACACAAAACTAATCCCACAAATTTTATTCCATTAAAATTCTGTCAGTTCTCTTTGCCTTTTAGTTCCCCTTGTTCTTGCTTTGTACTCTTCTGCCATTCTTTTCATCATTTTCTCTTCCTTCCTTCTCTTAATTCTTGCCATGATCATTAATATTCCTCTTTTTATTCCCCAAATCCCAAAAATGCAAATCAGTACTATTAATATTCCCTGTATTATTTTTAATAATATTCCATTCCAAATGCCACCAAGCCAATTTCCCACTGAAGCAATTCCCTTTCCAACCTTCTCCCAAACTCCTGGTTCTTTCAATTCCTTCAAGTCTGCACTTTCTTTTGTTAGATTAGCAAGCATTGTTTTAATCTTCACACTATTGTCTGGAATGTACGTGCAACAGTGACGCGCACCAAGCATTTTGCAAACGCCGCCATCCTTTGCTAAAAGAATGTCTAGGGCAAGCCTGTTTTGAAGAGTCATAGCTCTTTCCGCTGCAAGTTCAGCATCCATCAGGATTATAGCACCCGAAAACTTTGTCAACATGTTATCCACTATGGTAGACAACTTTCTTATTTTGATGGAATTCAACACAACTCCCAATGAAGGAATCATGGCTCCAAATATATCTCCTACCACAGCAGCTGCGGTCTCTCTTTTCTGGATACGATGGGATCCAGATGTCTTTGGAATCATCGATAGGTCATCCAGTTGATAAACCTTTGGGAACACTATACCCAAATAACATCTCCCCCACCATCCTTTTGGAAGACGATAATAGGCATTATGCCCACAAATGTAATATACACCAGGTATGACAGGATCAAGTCCGTTCAGCATGAATGTCCATTTGGCTTTAAAGATAAACGTATTTTTACATTCACTCGCTCCCACGAAAATGTTATCATAATAAGATTCACCTCGATATATACAAAATTTCCCTATATGCCAAGCATCTAAAGCTATTCTCCCTTGTGTCTTTATTGCAGCAAAAGCATAATTATCTACTGAAGTCCTCTTACTTAGCTCTTTTTCTAATTTCGCATTCATTTGTGCCCTTCTATCATCTGTGCGATCTAAAAAGCTTATTTCTACTGCAGATAGCGAGCAGGTAAGATTTTCCCTATGTGCGTGAGCTGTTTCAAAAGGTTGCATTGGCTCGAAAAATTCCCTCATTATTTTAGCATCCCAATCTTTAGCAATCTGGCTTAGTTGCGTGATTATAGGAACATATGCAAAGGTAACATCATAATTTGAGTAAAAATACTGTATGTTGGTTTGACCATAAAATCCATAGTCTCAACATATTCTGTTAGCAAGCGATAGAAAACATTATACGAAAGTTCCTTCTTATCATGCAAGTGTCTCTCATCTAATTCTAGTCTTTTCAATGCAGTTAGTTCAGTGACAGTAACAGGAACAGAAGTAGAAGCATCAATTTTCTCATTCTCACCCTTACCACGCATTGCAAGCACTATTGCCATTATTATTAATACACATGCAGTTAGCAAGCCTATACACACATATTTACAATATTTCATTCTACTGTTTTGTGTAGCGTACCTAGTCATGATCTGTATAGAATCAGAGAGCTAGAAGCACCTGTAAAAAGAAACGATTTAGCAATTTGTTACAAAGCTTAACGAGCGCAATGTTCACACAGTTCTCTTCAGGAGCTCAGTCACTTATCGGTTAGCAGCATTTGTCTCAATTCGGCAATAACTCAATTTGGCAATAACTCAATTCGGCAATAACTCAATTCGGCAATAACTCAGTCTCTCTTTTTTTTTTTTTTTTTTTTTTCAGTTAGCAATGTTGTCTCAGATCGGGTTTAAGAGTCAATCAGGTTATCAAAGTCTTATCAAGTTAGCAAAAGTCTCATCCGGTTTAGCAATGTCTCAGCTGGTTGTATCACGTTAGATTATAGCAAACAATGTCATTTATCAGTTCTTTTTTTTTTTTTTTTCAATCAACAGCGTCCATAAAACTTTTCTTTTCTATTGGTATCTCTTCTTCTTCGTTCTCGAGGCTAAGAGATACAAATTCGTCAGTCCAATCGTCATTGACTACATATGCCCATTCTGGACCGGAATATCTCCTGTTTGGTATCCTTTTCCTTTTCAATTTTGCATCTCTCTTTGATTCTGCCTCACTGGTACTTTCCTCTTTGGCCAAGTCTTTTTCTTCACTTGAGGTTGGTACCACGACAGACACTTCCTTTCTTTTCTCTTTCACTCTTGGCCCTTCGTCATTCAATTTTTCTCTAGTTCGTAGTTTTACTGGCGATATACTTTGTCTTTTCTTTGCACTGTGTCCATTTGATGGACCCGCGATCTCTTCTGAAGAAGTTTGAACAGTTTCGTTCTGTTCTGCCTTATCCCCTCCTTCTGGGGAGTCAAGCAGGTTTTCCTTTTCTTTTTCTGTACCGTCTGCTTCTGGGAAAGCCCTCCTCTGATCAGGCTCTCCTGCTTTTTCACCTCTTTCGAGCCCTTTGTCACCGTTACTTTCTTCAGGCTCTTTGTCACTTTCAGCTGCTTCAGGCTCTTTGTTACCTTCAGCTGCTTCGTCGCTGTCTGAGGTTTCTCCTTGGTCTTCCCCAAGAGAATCAGTTGCTTCGTCCTCAGAGAATATTTCTCTCTCCTCTATTCCTGCCTGTTCGCTTCTAGTTCTGTTTTGCTCTGTCTCAGCGCTCAGCACTTTGTTATCAGTTACTGGCAGTTTCAGCGCTTCAACTTCCTCATCTGTGGGACACAACACTTTCTTTGTGTGACTGGCGTGAATCCAGTTGGGAACTCCCGCACACTTCACAGCGGTAGTTGTCGTCAGGATCACTTGGAAAGGGCCTTTCCAACGGGGTTCCAGACACGACTTCCTCACGTGCTTCTTTATCACGACCCAGTCACCTGCTTTCAGTGTGTGTCCTGGACCTTGGATCGGTGGCAATGTGGTTGCTTCCACCTGGTGAGAGAAAGAGCGAACCACGTCAGCCAGACCTTTTCAGTAGTCTAACACCATATCATCTGTAATATTCAAAAGCGCGTTTGCGGGAACTGCAGGAAGTCTCATGGCCCTGCCCATGAGAATTTCGTGCGGAGACAATCCAGTCTTTCTGTCAGGGGTGTTTCTCATTGACATTAACACCAAGGGCAATGCGTCAGGCCATTTCAAATTTGTCGATGCACATATTTTCGCCATTCTTGATTTCAGTGTACCATTCATTTGCTCCACCAGTCCTGAGGCTTCTGGGCGATAGCTACAATGCAGTTTTTGCTCAATGTTCAGCGCTGCGCAAAGTAACTTTATCACCTCGTTATTGAAGTGACTTCCCCTATCTGATTCTAAAGAGATCGGGAATCCGAAACGTGGTATCAACTCCCTCAACAATAGTTTTGCAACTGTAAGGCTGTCATTTCTACGTGTAGGGTATGCTTCAATCCAGTGACTAAAAATGCACACAATCACCAACACATACTTCAGACCTCCATGCACAGGCATCTCAATAAAGTCCATCTGCATTCTGCTGAACGGGCCACTCGCCCTGCCAATGTGGCTCTCGTTCACAACCGTTCCCTTTCCTGGGTTCATCTGCTGACAAATGACACAACGATGGCAAACTGCTTCTGCAGCTTGACGAAATCTGAGGTTAAACCAATCAGTTTTTAACAATCTTATCATGGCATCTCTCCCTAGGTGAGCCTGCCCATGATAGAACCGCGCTAGCTGCGATAAGAGACAATTTGGTAAAACATATTTTCCTTCATTTGAAACCCATAACTCATCTGGTCTCTTGGTGCATTGTGACTTAATCCAGGAAACTCTTTCATCCTCCCTGACGCTATTCTGTAATGCTTTTAGTTCATCCATTGTATCCACGACCTTTAAGGCAAATGCTTCAGCTGGTTCGAGCTCTGGCTCACTTATCGAATTCCATTCATCCCTGAGCAATATACAGTTCAAGGCACAAAATCTTGCGACCTGATCCGCATATGCGTTTCCCAAGGAAACATAGTCCTGTCCTTTTGTATGAGCACTACACTTTACCACTGCAATTTCGGCTGGCATTTGAATGGCGTGTAACAATTCCCTTATTCTCTCCCCGTTTTTCACTGGGGACCCTGAAGAGGTCAGGAAACCTCTCTGTGACCATAGTTGCCCAAAGTCGTGCACAATTCCAAACCCGTACTGACTATCAGTGTAAATGGTCACCTTCATCAATGTAGACAGTTGGCATGCTCTTGTAAGGGCTACAAGCTCTGCTACTTGTGCAGAATAGACTCCTTGAAGCCAGGACGCTTCCAAGACACCTGTTACAGTACATACAGCATATCCTGCTTTCAGAATTCCCAATGCATCTCTTAAACATGACCCATCAACAAAAACAATTTGGTCATTTTCATCAAGCTTAGTATCCTTAATGTCAGGTCGGGGTTTTGTGCAAAATTCAGTCACCTGAAGGCAGTCATGCTCGACGTCTTCAGCGTTCTCAATTTCAGCATTTTCTCCGGGAAGCAAGGTTGCTGGATTCAACGTAGTGCACCTTTTCAGCTGCACATTCGGTGAGCCCAGAATTATTGTTTCATACCTTGTGAGTCTTGCTCCAGTCATGTGTTGCGTTCGGGAGCGGGTCAAAAGTATCTCAACTGAGTGAGGGAACATGACTGTTAATGGGTGTCCCATCACTATTCCTTCACTCTGAGTGAGGCTGATACCAACTGCTGCTACGGCGCGCAAACACCCTGGAAGTGCTGCTGCGACCGGATCCAAAGTAGCTGAAAAATACGCTACTGGTCTGTTTATGCCACCATGGGCTTGGGTCAAGACAGACAAAGAACATGCATCACGTTCATGACAAAACAATGTGAAAGGCTTTGTGTAATCAGGCATACCTAAAGCTGGAGCCCTGCACATGCATTCTTTCAATTCAATAAAAGCATCCATCTCATCTCCTTTCAGCTCAATTACATCCAATGCATCCTTCTGGGTCAGTTTCAGTAAAGGCTTTGCTAGAGTCGAGAAGTTGGGAATCCACTGGCGACAGTAGCTCACCATCCCCAAAAACTTCCTCACCTACCCCCTTGTCTTTGGTGGACTCATTTGAAGTACACTTGTTATTCTTTCCTTCATTGTTCTCCGTGACCCTTTCTCTATTTGATGACCCAAGTATTTCACTTTCTTCTGACAGAACTGTAACTTTGAAGGAGACACCTTGTGTCCATTCCTTCCCAAATGGTTCAGTAGAGCAATGGTCTCGGCTGTGCAGCCACTTTCTGTCTTGGATGCGATCAGTAAGTCATCAATGTACTGTACTAGGGTTGACTCAAATGGCAATTCTAACGCTTCCAAGTCTTTCTTTAGAATCTGATTGAAAATTGACGGTGACTCAGAAAACCCTTGAGGAATTCGACACCAACTGTAAACTCTGTCTAAGAATTTGAAACAAAAGAGAAATTGGCTGTCCTCATGAAGAGGCACTGAAAAGAATGCTTGTGACAAGTCGATGACTGAGAACCACTCGGCATCGCAAGGGATTTGAAACATTATCACAGCTGGATTCGGTACTACAGGGCAGCATTTGATTACGATGTCATTTATTTTCCTCAAGTCCTGCACTATTCGGACCTTTCCACTCGGCTTTATTAGTCCCATGATTGGTGAATTACATGGACTGCTTAACACTTCTTTCAGCACTCCCTGTTTTACAAACTCGTCAATGAGTTGGGCGACTTTCATGAGGGTATCTTGTGCCATGTGGTATTGTGGGGTCTGGGGAAAGGTTACATTGGGTTTTACGGTCACTTTCACTGATTCCACTCCTTTCACCAATCCCACCTCTTTTCCTGTCATATCCCACACTTCTTTTCCGACTGTTTCCCGTAATTCAGCTGGAATCCCTTCTTCAGTTATCATCGGAAAAAGGTTAATCAGAGGATATTCTTCATCGACAGTTTCCATCTCATCCCCTTCTACACTTTCCTCTTCTTCCCCATCACTGTTCGTCTGAATTCTAATTCCATCGTCCGAACACATAATCGAACATCCCAATTTGCACAATAGGTCTCTCCCTAACAGTGCTATCGGGCTTGAGTCACATACCACAAAATTATGTAACCCTTGATAGTTACCAATACTGACTTGTACTGGATCTGTGATTGGGTTCGTCAGGTGCCTGTTTGCTACTCCCACTACTTGAACTGTCCTCCCTGAGAGTGGCAAATTTGGTACTTCTATGCTCCTAACAGTTGAACGTGTGGCTCCTGTGTCAACCAAGAATGAAACACGATGACCCATGACTCTTCCCTCTACATATGGACCCTTTTGATCAACTTCCAAGGATGCTGCAAGCACACAATCTCCCTCCTCTCCTGAACTTTCACTCTCCCATGCATCGTTTATTCCATTCTCACTGTGTAATGGGAACTGTTGTACTGTGCCATTTGTATTCATCACCTGACTCGAGACCTGTGGAGGAACCATCACTTGCTGCTGACTCACTGGTGCCAAAGGTATTTGCATTTGCTGATTAGGTACCATGGGAAACTGCTGTTGCATTGGCTGCATTTGCGTCATCTGCATACGGGGCATCTGCATCTGCTGCGGCTGCATAGGCTGTAATCCCTGCAGCTGACTTATGGTCTGAAAATTTGGGTTTGGACCTCTCATTTTCGGTCCCCTCATTGTCTGGAATGCATTGACATCATTGTTTTGCTGACCAACACCTGCACCTTCCTGCACCACCATCGGACACTCGCGTTTCCAATGTCCGACGATTCCGCACACGTGACAAGGCATCACCCTTTTCATTGCCTGCACACCATTCGGAACTGCAACAGTGTTCAAATCCGGGCCATTACTCCCAAAACCTCCTCTGCCTCTACCTCTCGCCTGTGGCTGAAACACCATATTTCCCTGCGGCTGCGGCTGCGGTACCTGCTGTTGGAACCCTTGCAAACCTGTCTGAGCGGCTTTAAGTTGCATCATCATCACCTTCTCTTTCAACCTTTTCTGTTTCACTTCAATTTCGTCGCTACAGTATTTCGCATAATTCAACACCTCATCAATCGGTTTCGACTGCCAACAAATCAAATGCGTCTTTATCATCTGACTTATCTCTGGTCTCAGCCCTTCCACAAATCTAAACACAAAATGAAGCATGTCCTTCGCCTCTATTGTTTCCGTGCCACTGTAGTTCTTGAACGCCTTCAACAACCTCTCATAGTAACCATGAATCGACTCTTTAGCCTCTTGGGCAGTTCGATCAATCTTCTGCCAATCCACATTTTTCGCGGCAACCTTCGTCTTCAAGTGCTCAATCACCTTATAGTACAAGCTCATTACCATAGGTGATGGTGCACCTGTATCCCTGTCTCTCTCCGGTTCACTTGTCGGCCAACCTACAGCCCTTTTGCAGTCTTCCCACAAATCTGCCGGAACCACAATCTCAAAGAGGGTGTTCAGGTCTTCCCAAAGACATTTGGCAAGCTTCACAAACCTATCAGTCTGTTGATACCATTCAATCGGTTTCTCTCTCAGTTTGGGAAAATCATCCGTAAAAGACTGAATGTCGCTCCTGTGCCACGGTACATGTACTAATTTTCCCCCTGCTGTCTCCCTCATTGGTAACATGGTTATTGCATCACTACTCTGTGGTCTTTTCTCCTTATGCTCTGGGACACTGTCTTTCTTCTTTTCCTTTTTCTTTGCCCATCTGCTCTCCCATTTGTCTAAGCACCCCCACACTTGTGCACTCTGCAGCAATTCTCTAAGGTGCGTTTTCATGCCTGCTGACCTCATGTGTTCAAAGTCTGTGGTCCCGAAATCCAATCTATAGCTCCTGCTCAAGTGTTTTGTCTTGTCTATCTCAACCCCGTTTTTGTCAGCTATTTCTTGCAACCTTCTATGTACCTTGTTCACCTCTCTCGTAATCCTGGGACATAGATACCTCAGCTCTTCTTCCGAGTAGGACTCTAACCTATTCAAACCCATAGTCCCTTCCACCAATTCTTCTGCTTCCATGTTCAACCTGACTCTATTCAGATAGTCTTCTCCCTTCCCACTGGCTGAGCTTTGTGTGGAATTCAGACTGTTGAACCACTGTGTCAGCTGTTGCGCATTCAACCCCATCAGTGTAGCATTCGCATCGACTGCCATTGATGGTTGCGGCAACTTTTCAGTGTTCGATGTTAGCGGTATCATCAGTGGGGGACTCGACCTCACCACTGTCGACTGAGCACATATGGGACTAAACTCCATCAAGGACCCAGATCCAGTTGGCAGAGCCGCTATCGGAGTTGTCTCTGGAGTGTTTTCTATGCACCTCCTTTCCGTTCCACTCTGCACCATTGATCCTTGACCGCTCATACCTAAGTTAGGCTGGGTGTACAAAGGTACCGGTGGACCTACAGTAATGGGTAGGGTTATCGCATCTGGGTTCTGTCCATTCCCCATGTTCTGAGGCATGTTCATTCCCACACTATGGGTCATCATTGCCGGCATGCCCATCTGACTCCCCGTCATCTGAGCATGTGCGGTTCCCCCCTGCATCTGCTTTTGAGGCATCAAAAGCTGGGTTGATTCAGCTTGTGCCAATGTTGGGTTGCGACCATTCTGTACTCCCATTACGGTTGGATCTAGAATCATTCCCGTACCGTTGTCACTGCTGTAGTACCTTGGGACCTGCGGCTGATAATTTTCTGCTGGTTTCAAGATAGGCACATCTGGATATATTCTCCTAACCTGCGGTATCTGCGGGGTAAACAGTAAACTCGGGTCCTTAGATCCCGATGGCGTTTCTGAATTCGGAGTTTCATTATTCTGTACCGGTGCCGGAGGGGCAGAACTGGTACTTGGACCTTGTTCACTCGCTGCATAAGGTGGTGGACGGTCGTTCAGCAATTGGATGATGAACTCCTCATCCTCTGACTCGTCTTCTCTATCTTTGGAACACCTCCTGTTTGTCTTACAGGTAGCTTTCTTGCCTGTCGCCTCTTCTTCCTTAGCAATTGCGGGAAACAATTTTATCCCCTGCAATATATCTGACCTCCACACCTTCTGTGCATTATCCCACCTAGCGTCCGCTAGTGTCTTTTCTACCTTTCTTATCCTGGTCTCGAACTTCTTTTGCTGTTGCTGTCTAGCCATTAGCTCCCAAATCGCTAGAGCCTCAAACTGTGCTGGCCTTGGAGGTACCTTCATGTCGTACATCGCGAATCTCAAATTCTCTAGGATCCTTATATTGAATGTCCCATGGATCGGGAACGCTACGCTCCCATGTTTCTCTGTCAGCTTGTGCCATTGCTTTAGCCAAAGGCACGGAGCTACCCCTTTTTCCTCCATTACAATGTAAGCTGGTGTACCTTCGGGTGGCGTCTCCTCTCCTACGCTCGCTTTAATGTAAGACTCTCCCTTCATCGCACTCTTTAACGCTTTAAAAAATTTCATATTCTCGTCTTTTCTTTCACAAAGTTTGTAATCAATAGGTGACTTTAATTCCCGGAATACTCTTCGCTTGCCTTTCCCCTTCCAATCGAGCCCCACGGACTGCGTCCAATCCGTGCGCGACCCTTCTCTGCAACCAACCTATCCCAGCGCGGCTCCTAGTGACGTCACACTCACACACACACTGCGGCTGACAAAGCCTCGCGGCTTGTCCTCCTTCACTCAGCTCCTCTCGTAACAACTTCTAGCATATATCGCGAGCAACCAAATAATAATAAAACAGATCTGTCGGTTTACTACAGGAAGGGTAACACAATCGCTTCAGGACCTTAGGGATTTTTCACTAGCCTCGGCAGTTATTCCATCTTTCTCGGTCCCCACTTTCGCAAGCAAATCTGACCCGCAGACTCTGCTCTCAACTTGTCAATGATCTATTCTAGTGCACTTAGAATTTGTCAAAGCCCGAAGTCGAAGTTTTCTTTCACTCCCTTAACACACGTACCGACTTGTTGACCACGCCCGATCAACCTATTAAACCGACCAGACCACAACATAAAACAAGTGTCTCATACACTTTTCAACATACTCCGGAGTCTCTTGACCTCGCAGGGCCCGTCTCAACAACAACAACCACGTGGACCTTTTTCTGCACAAAGCGCCACATACACATGAAGTTCGACGACTTCCCTACTCTCACACTCGGAGTCGCACCTCTGCTATTTTCTATGAAGTTCGACGACTTCCCTACTCCTACACTCGGAGTCGCACCTCCACTATTCTCTAAAATCCTCGCAACCTTTTCAAACAACCTGCGGCAATAAGCTGTGCAAGCGCAAAATCCTAACTTCACTCATACCGTCACTAGTACCGCCAACGCCGATCTCACACCTCCATTCTCTCCATTCGCAAGCTCCGAGATCCCGGGAAAGTCGCGGGGGACTTAGCCCATTATCATTCTCTCAATTTGTTTTACCCAAGAAAAATCTAATTCAACACCATATACTTCTCGAGCGGGGTCCCAAAAGTCGAAACCGTTAATTCAACACCATGTATGTCTCGAGTGGGGTCCCAAAGGGCGAAACCGTTAATTCAACACCATGTATGTCTCGAGTGGGGTCCCAAAAGTCGAAACCATCCTCTGCTACCATCTACTGATAGAGCGTTCCAACCTAATAAATTACCGGTATTTGGACGCTCTTGGGTCGATGAACCTTTTGACCAAGTGGGACTCTCTTCACCCGAGAGTAACCAATCAAATCAACAATCAATAATCAATAACGAACATAAGCAATACCCTGATCAACATAACACTTCACAATTAATCCAGAAAACATTTCCGCGAACCATGACCTTTCGGTCATGAATAACCACACCAGTTTATTCAAAGTTAATGCATTTATTTCCCTATATTAACAAAGCTAGCACGATATAAATGTGTCTCAACACCAAATGATATATGTAAATGAATTTTAATAGCTGTCCATAGCGGCGAAACAGATGCAATCTATGCAGCATTTGAATAACAATGCATTCGATAATAGCAACGCAAACCACTAAAACTATAATCTGTAATGAGCTAATTGCATACATTAGTCAGCATAACAAGGTCTCAAATTGCATCGTGCATCAAATGAATCCTCATCTAACCTCAAATTAGCATCAGCATGTGGGTCTTCATGCGAAAACAATTTAGCAACATTTATTTAGAAAACTCCTAACTAGGGCTCTTATCAAAAATCAGCAGTTGGTTACCTAAAAAGAAAACACAATGCAATTGTACATTTTCCTTTCATATTTACCAAATTCGATCAGCATTCAAGGAAATCTTCGTCTCACAGGTACCGGTTTCGATCAGCATGGGACGGGGGCAAAGGGGCAGGATGGACGGGGCAATTGCCTCACAGCGGCAAGATAAAACTACTACTTCATGCAAAGGGGCAAATCAAAGTTACAGTCTCTAGGGCGAGAATTACTTAAAGTCTCTAGAAGATGGCAAAATGACGATGTCTGCAAGATGGGCCATAATGGCCAATGTCCTGCAAAATGGCAGGTAATGACCAATGTCCGGGTAATATCCTGCAAAATGGCAAATGGCTAAAATGGCTATAATGTCAGAGTAATGGCTGCTTTCTTCTTGTGCACCGGGTTTAAATAAACAACAGTTCAAATCCAGTAGGGTCTTCCATTGGAGGGTTCATCGGTTGGCTTCAAATTGTCCAATCAAAAACAACAGTTCTCAAGCTTCTACCTAGGCATACATTATCCTTGGAGTCGGGAACGTAAGTTGCAACATATTTTACCAATTAACTCACTTTCAGAGCGTCCATTTTCTGCACCTGCAGATTGACCTTGGAGCAAAGAAGAAGATGCCAGGCTGGCACGAAACCTTAAAGATAAGCATGTGAACCGATCTCACTGGAAAAGTACAGCTTCAAGCAAGAATACACGTTTATTAGCACATTGGAAAAATACGAGCATCTAAATCGTGAGACAAGGCAACTAGGCCAAAGCCTCCACTAAAGTTATGCTAAGCTAAAACATTTCAAACAAGCAAATCATGGCACACGTTTACGATTATGTCGGATTAATACAATTCTAATACATCACGTTATATAAAGCACGCTTATAAATGTTGGCAAACTACTCTAAGGGCACATTTGTCCCCGTACAATCTTTACTAGTTCGGTCAAAGTCACACTTGATTATTGCAGCACTACGTTTATGCACTAATAAATGTAAAACCTTCATTTCTGCGTCATCAGGGGCAATAACACTTGTTTTGCTACCTGTGTTCCCCGAAGTCTCCCGATAAAAATGGTGCCTCACTTGCGTGGGTAGGCCTAATGCCTCCGGCAGGAAACGCAACATGCACACGTCACATTTTTACATTAAAAACTGACGTGTTTTTTGGAAAGTGCCTAACTGTGGATTTTGATCCCTAGCTCAGCCGGCACCTAAGAAAACCTACCAAACCTGTGCATTTTTTTAAACTAAACACCTAGGGGAATCCAGGATGGGGTGACTTGTGGGGCTCTCACCAGGTTCTGTTACCCAGAATCCTTTGCAAACCTTAAAATTTGGCCCCAAAAAAATTTTTTCCTCACATTTCGGTGACAGAAAGTTCTGGAATCTGAGATTAGCCACAAATTTCCTTCCACCCAGCATTCCCCCAAGTCTCCCGATAAAAATAGTACCTCACTTGTGTGGGTAGGCCTAGTGTCAGTGACAGGAAATGCCCCAAAACGCAACGTGGACACATCACATTTTCCCAAAGAAAACAGAGCTGTTTTTTGCAAAGTGCCTAGCTGTGGATTTTGGCCTCTAGCTCAGCCGGCACCAAGGGAAACATACCAAACCTGTGCATTTTTAAAAAAAAAAACCTAGGGGAAGCCAAGATGTGGTGACTTGTGGGGCTCTCACAAGGTTCAGTTACCCAGAATCCTTTGCAAACCTCAAAATTTGGCCAAAAAGATGCTTTTTCCTCATGTTTCGGTGACAGAAAGTTCTGGATTCTGAGAGGAACCACAAATTTCCTTCCACTCAGCTTTCCCCCAAGTCTCCCGATAAAAATGGCACCACATTTGTGTGGGTAGGCCTAGTGCCCGCGACAGGAATGCCCCAAAACACAACGTGGACACATCACATTTTCCCACAGAAAACAGAGCTGTTTTTTGCAAAGTACCTAGCTGTGGATTTTGGCCTCTAACTCAACCGGCACCTATGGAAACCTCCCAAACCTGTGCATTTTTTAAAACTAGACACCTAGGGGAATCTAAGATAGGGTGACTTGTGGGGCTCTCACAAGGTTCTATTACCCAAAATCCTTTGCAAACCTCAAAATGTGGCCCAAAAAACGCTTATTCCTCACATTTCGGTGACAGAAAGTTCTGGAATCTGAGAGGAGCTACAAATTTCCATCCACCCAGAGTTCCCCCACGTCTCCCGATTAAAATGGTACCTCACTTGTGGGGGTAGGGCTAGTGCCCGCGAAAGGAAATGCCCCAAAACACCATCTGGACACATCAAAATGATCAAATACAAAACTACCTGTTTTCGCGGTGGGGCACCTGCGTTTTTGGTCCTGGGCTCAGCTGCCATATAAGGAAACCTACCAAACCCAAACATTTCTAAAATCTAGACACCTGAGGGAGTCAAGGGAGGTGTGACTTGCATGGATCCCCCAGAGTTTTCTTACCCAGAATCCTCAGCAAAGCAAAAATTTTGCACAAAAAAATAATCCAATTTTTCACACATTTCTGTGTGGGATCACCGCACCGGGACAACTTTCCTACCACCCAACGTTCTCCTCAGTCTCCCGGTAAAAATGATACCTCACTTGTGATATTTTTAGGCTGACAAGTGGGTCAGAATTTTTATTGGTTTCGTTGCAACAATGCTGGGTGATGGGAATTGTGTGGATTCCTGCAGATTCTGGAAGGTTCCATCAGAAAAATGTGTGATTTCCAGCTAAATTGCAAGTTTGCAGGGCATTGTGGGTAAGAAAATGGTGCGGGGTGCATGTGAAGCACACCACCTGGACTCACCCACATGTTTAGTTTTCAGATGCGTCTAGGTCTTATGGATTTTTCTACGTGGCAGCGTCCCAAAGTCTAAAATGTGCAGCCCTCACAATTCCAAGTGATATGATTTTGAGAGTTAGCCAAGCTCTCATGGCCCAAATGTAAAACCAAAACCCAAAATACTCAAACGTCCTCTTGCTTGCCGTGGGATAACATATTTTAGTGTGCAGGGGAGAGCTGAAAGACTGTTACCCCCTTCATGTGGGGGTGGGGGTATAACCATGCCTATACTGGTTGGTAGCCACCAGCACACTATTTTTTTTTTTTTAATTCCCTGGCATCTAGTAGGCTTTCTGCCCCCCCGCCGGGGAGTGGATCGGGGGTAATTGCCCCATCTGCCCACCGGTGGGCAGAACAACTTTTTCCCCATTTATTTGGGGTGGGGGATGGCCATACCCCCACCCTCTTGTTTTGAAAAAACATCTTCCCTGGTGGGGTTTCTGCCCCCCTTTGGGACAGATGAGCCTTACAAAAATGGCCTAAAATAAATTTGACCCCCAGGGGAGCGACCCTTGCCCAAGGGGTCGCTACCCATGCATGAAATTGGCGCAAAAAAACTAACTCTCTGGTGTCTAGTGGTTTCGCCCCCCTTGGGTGCAGATGAGCCTAATTAAAATAGGCCGATCTGCCCCCAAGGGAGGCAGAAACGGCTAAAATGAATTTGCCCCCCCAGGGGAGTGACCCTTGCCTATGCGGCCGCTCCTCTTGAGTGAAACTGACCTAAAAAAAATCCCTAGTGTCTAGTGGTTTCTGTCCCCATTGAAGGCAGATTGGCCTAATAAAAATAGGCTGAAGGCAGAAATGGCCTAAAAACAATCCCCCCCCCCCCAGGGGAGCGACCCTTGCCTGAGGGGTTGCTCCCCTTATCAATGTAAACAAATAAAAAACAAATCCCTGCTGTCTAGTGGCTTCTGCCCCCCTGGGGGCAGATAGGCCTAATCAATATAGGCTGATCAGCCCCCGGGGGGGCAGAAAAGTCCTAATAAAAAAATTGCCCCCTGGGGAGCGACCCTTGCCTAAGGGGTCACTCCCCATATGCCAATTTCATTAAAAAGAAATCCCTGGTGTCTAGGCAGATCGGCCTAATCAATATAGGCCGATATGCCCCCAGTGGGGGCAGAATAGTCCTAGTAAAATTATTGCCCCCTGGGGAGCGACCCTCGCCTAAGGGGTCGCTCCCCTTTTGAAACAACAAAAAAAAAAAAACAATCCCTGGTGTCTAGTGAATACTGCCCCCCCTGGGGGCAGATCGGCCTAATCACTATAGGCTGATCTGTCCCCAGGGGGGGTGAAAAGGCCTAAAAATAATATACCCCCTGGGGAGCGGGGTCGCTCCACTTATACACAAACAAAAAAAAAATCCCTGGTGCCTAGATGCGATCGGGCTGCAGAAATGCTCAGAATGACATCAAAAGAAAGGAAAAGCCTTTCCTTTCTTCTGATGTCTCTGCCTGCCCCCTCCTCCCGAGCGGAAGAGAAATACTTAGCATTTCTCGTCTGCATCGTGCTGGAAGCATGCTTCCAGGGCAATGAGAGGTGACCTCTGAAGAGATCAGCACACAATTGCGTGCTAACATCATCAGATGGCACTGGGGGGGGGCGGGGGGTGGGGTGGGTCGGGGTTGGAAGGGGAAGCGATTCCCCTTCTATCCCTGCCCATGGGAGGGGGGGTGGTTACGTCTGTGGCGCCTAAGCGCCGCACCACCGGACGTTACCACCTCATCCTCGACACCCAAGGGGTTAATAATGTAAAATAATGGTATAAATTAAAACAATTTCATTTAGGCTTTTTGTAGCCTATATTATAGGCTGCATATGTAATATATAAGTATAAGTATTTAAAAGAAAGATACCGCGTACACTAATAGGTTATACAGTATATATATATATATATATATATATATATATATATATATATATATATATATATATATATATATATATATATGTATAATGTGTGCTCCGGGGTCCCTGCACATGGGTGGGAATATTCAGTGCCAATAACTTTGATGAGGATTCCCTTGGAAGAGAACTAGGATCACAGGTAAGCAATCATTACTCTACGACCCCACTTTTATATGCCTGCAGAGAAAATATTCCCTCTCGTTCTTTAAATTCAATTGGAAAAAAGTACACTTCCGAATGTAATCAAATAAAAAGAACCCCAACATGTCATTTAAAATGATCTTCCTTTATTCTTGATTAAGGCTCCCAGTCTTCTTTTTTTACTTATACATACAGACAAAAAACAATCTATTTTTCTGACTGTATTTATTTTGAAATATGGAAAATTGTGCCTTCTTTTGAGTAAACTGTGATGCTGTCGGTCTTGATTGCTAGGCCAATAACTGTGCAGGCTGACACACAAGGAAATTAAAAAACACTTAAGAAACAAGATTTCTGAACGGCACATTAAACAGGTGCAGATATGCATGTTTGTACTGCATTGCACCATGTGAGCATATTGATTCTTATGTGCTGACATTTGACGCTTGAGACGAGACACCACAACGTAATGCTGCTGCAGGAGAGCAGGAGTGGGGAGGGGAAGAAGCAAGGCGCAAGGCTGCAGGACCACCCCAGCAACGGCTGGTTCTTTATTCACTGACAGTAACAGCACCCTGCTTCATCGGTGTCTGCTTGTATCACTACCACCAGCACGACCAAGTGCTACCAAGTACGGCTACGGCTGTGGCTGCGGTCGTGATCTTAAATCCATCCTGACCCGACCCGACTGCAGGAGGAGGAGGCAACCGTTGAACCACTGAGTGAGTCAGTCAGCTGGCGCCACCTGAGGAGGAAGCTGAGCAGGTAAGCAATGCTGCTCTGCTCTGCTCTGCCCTCCGCCCTGTCTGCCTTGCCCCCAGAGTGCTGCAAACCCTCTCTGCAGTTGGTGTGGACCCCTTCTGGCATGGGGGCCTGCCGAGAGGGCTGGCATTGGCCTGGAGGTTAAAAAGACCGGAGGCCTAGAGGAGAACTGGAGGTGTGGGATAAAGTGTGGTTGTCCGGGTAACCTATCAGCTAACTGAACACTAACTGAACACTGAGAGACTACCGGCTGCTGGCGAGGTTTTTTGAGAGCGCAACTTGGAGCTGGTCAAGACTAAGGGTAAACTGCTGGCAGGCAGGCTCAGAGCCTCAGGCTGCGGGCACAGCGGAAGCGGCTGGCATTAGGTTGGTGCGGCTTGCTGTGTCTCGTTGGTCTGTCTACCGCCAACCCGCTACAGAGACATTCCTAGGGGATACCCAGGGCTACTCAGCTAAAGTAAAAGACTTGATCTCCAAGGATGTATGTTACCAGGGGGAGATCAAGGAGAGACAAGGAGGCGCAAGCACAAGAACAGGAACATGGTACAGGACTGCTGCAAACTGACCAGGTTGCGGGGGTCCTGAGGAGGCGGAGGGGTTAGAGGTGGACGGTGGAAACACGACAGCAACCCCAGGGGTTGCATAGTGAATAGAGCCCAATCCACGGGGCCCCTACCCGGAAACCAGTGTAAAACGGACAAGGGTGAGACCTCCAGCCCCCTAGGTGTTTCTCCCTCTGGCCCTTGGTGTAATGGCAACACCCTGTTCACTGAAGAAGAGCAGGGCAAAGCAGACAGTACTAGGTGCATAAAAGTACCGAAGAGTAATACAGATGGAAGAGACACAAGCCAGGACGACTCCATAAGTGCTACAAGGAGGCATGTATGGGAAATAAAGGTAAGACTGGAACAGGAGAGAATTAAGGGCCTCAGGAACTATGATCAGGCAGTTCACAATCAGGGCCCAAGGGCCTCTTCTTCCCTAACTGATAAACAGACTCTCCGGGTAAATAGCATAACTAATTACTACAACTATCTGAACATAATCGCTGAACAGAAACAGACATTGCAATGTACGCCACATGCCGACACGGAGCAAGCTCAGTGTGACAGTGGAGTTGTCAAAACGGAAGAGGTCGAAACAGTAACCTGGCAGCCAGATTCATTACCCAAACCACAGTGCAGTTACCTAAGCAAGGGACGCCTCTGTGACAGAGAATATCCCCCTGCCACTACAGGGTGAACAACCCTTTGAGGGGAGCACATCAGGAGAAGGAAAGAGGAGCCAGGGGAAAACTCAAGAGCACCTTCATGAACACACAGGGCCACAAGATTTACAAGGGCCTTGCGGACCTGAAACCTTACCTCAGACAGTACAGATGACTCAAACGAAACCAGAATGTATCCATCTAGAGATGGCAAAATCCCATAATGTAGCTGGGAAGGGATCCATGCCAGCTCACTCAATAGTTACACAAATTGTGAGACCAACTCAGACCCATTCTTCTCCTACATCTAGGAGTGGAATGGATAACTTTGTTCTGGACAGACAGGACAGATTAGTTAGACTGGACGCAGGATAACCCAGCCAGGATTTCTCCTCACTCGATAGGTTATACTAATAGGTAACTCGATTTGTAATATCGACCCTTAATTGGACAGCATAACATCTGAAGACCTGAACTTCCTGGACGTAAACACACTAAGGGGCGACAAGGCTAAGGGTGGGAGAGAACCTGAAGGTCAAGACAGGCAATTCCTGATGGCTCATGCACAAAGCCCAACGGAGTACGAAAAAGATCTAAAGATCTCCCACTGGACCAACCAACACTTAGCATAATGAAGACCATGTGTGTAACACTAGACTCAATAGCAGCAGCGCTCTTGACCCAGTCTGAAAAACTTGACATGCAACTCAAACTGACAAGGCAATTTACAGCCTCCATAAGAGCGTAGACCACAGAATTGTCTTGGTAGAAGGTGCTGTAAGGGAAAATTTAAGACAACAGACTACAGCCGAATTGGAAGAAAAGCTAACAGGCGGTCCATTGATATAGAAAATGGAAGTCCCAAATGTCATCAATGACATCATTGAGGACTGCAGAAATAGCCTTAAAAAATGTCCCATTGTAGGCTCCAATCCCACAAAATAACGAAATAGACTAACACCCAGTCGAGCTCCACAATTTGTGGACCCTGCAGACAGTCTGGAAACTGGAGGATACTCAGATGGCATCGCAGAAGAACCAAGTGGAATATCTACTGCAGTAATTGATACTCCTATCGTCACAGAGAGGAAGTCCCAGGGAACAATGTGGTAACCAAAGGGGAGGGACAAAAACAAGGGGAAAAACGCTAAGTGGAACAAAACAAGGCAGATTGTGAAAGATCAAAAAACTTTAACTGGTCAGTCAAAATTGCGCAACCAAAAAACAACACACCTTCAAAAGAAAAATGTCACCTGCCAAATGAATGAAGGTCATTTTACACTGGTAGAATGTCCAAGACCAACGCTTGACAAGAACTGTGAATTCTTGAACAAAAACCCAGGTCTATTGTGTGACAAAGGCTGCACCCTCCATTCCCACATTAACCATGTTCCTACTGGATACAGGAGAGGCCTACAGTCCAACCATGAGAACTTATTAAAAAAGAGGATGGAAATTGGCCAGTCTATGAAAACAGTTGCAAACAGGGTAAGGGAGGAACCGCTTAACGGAATAGGGAATACAAAACAGGAACTAGAGATGCCAAATCAGACATTATGCTACTCAAGAGCTATATTCTTCGATGATGAGATCGACACTAAAACAGACCCGTTAGCCCAAGTACATGAAGCTTGTGAAAGGTCGAAGGGCAGCGAATTGCAACAGCAAAAAGTGTTTACCAGCCTTGAGTGCACATCGTTTTGTAACACTAAAACTAAGTCGGGGGAACTAAAACTCAAGCACATCGTACCAGTGAATAGAGAGACAAGTGCAAATACAACTACCCAAGGGGGCAATGATAAAGATGATTTTACATCCATGGCTCCTGCCTTAAAAAAACATCATTACAAGGACGTGCACGATAAATTTACCAGCCAGGCAAGATCCCCCCAGCAGGCGGATGAGAGGGCATGGCCGGTTTCACAAAAGCCTGTATTTGACACCAAAAACAAACCTCAAGACGAACCTTGGCCTCAAGAAGTCAGTCTCAAGAAAGGCAAAAGAGTGTAGTGATGAATTCTGGTAGAAGTAATAAACAGGAAGTAACAATCATGTTCTGCCCGGAGTACTCTTCGAGAGGGAGCCAGGACATACTAAACAGGAGTAACATACACCTCGTAAATTCATTGCTGGGTTTGCATAATGTATCAACCAGTGATCTGCTCTCAGTTAGATTCATACAAAGGAAAGGCCTGGTCTATTGAGAATCTACTGGAACAGTCTGGAGTTCTGCAAGGCTAGTAAATTAGATCTTTAGTCATTCCATCACGATGAAGACATGGGGAATAACAATACGTACCCCTCAAAACTAAACGTATCCTCCTATATTCCTCAAAAGAAGACAAATTCAAAACTCGTACAGCTATAATGAGATCAAGGAACCACCAGGCTCTGTACTGCAGGGTGCAATCAGCTCTTTCCGTCCACTCCCCAACGGCCACACTTGAGCAAGATGAGGTTTTGCCTGTTAGCAACTATGCCGAAAAAGAGTGCTCGCCAAACAGCCGAGTCGCAAGCCTAAATCTTACTGGTTGAACAACAGTAGCGTAGTAGGTAGCAAATAATGGACCCTGCTATAATGAAAGGAAACCCAAGGCAGCCATTAAAAATTCTAAGTTGGAATAACGTGGGCCTTAAATCTAAAACTGGGAACAAGGACTGGTCAGAATTCATTAAGCAACACGATGTCAGTTGTTTTCAGGAAACTTGCTCTGTAAATGGCATAGATTTAGATGGTTACTGCTCTTACCATATACCGGCTCTGAAATCTTGTAAAGGCAGGCCAGTAGGGGGCCTGACAATCTGGGTGAAAACATCACTACTTAAAAACGTCACAGTAACTCATACCGTTTTAAGTAACAACATGCAAGCTCTTTCAAAAGCAAACAAGTCATGGTCACTTGAACTAGTGAATGTCTACTTTCCCCCCTCCAGCTGGGTCAAGGTTAAGCCAGGAGTGCAACTGTTAAAAGAGTACATCTTAAGGAGAAGAGCAGAAGCCCAGGTAGAACAACCCTTTGGAGCTAGAGGGGGGCGCTCTGTTCAGGGCTGTAGTAACATTCTGTTAATATGCAGTGACCTTAACACCAATACACATCCCATAATAGGGGATGAGTCGACTGTTGAAGAAGATGATGTTTGGAATATTCCATATCCCCCCAATAGAGCAATGCCGAAGCTCAAAAAAGGGTGAGCTAATTTTCGAGGCTTCAATTGACTGCGGAATGCGTACCCTAAACGGAAGAACTAACTCAGACAAAGCCCTGAACTTCATGTTCCAAGCTGGTAGGAGGCAAAGTGCCATTGATTATATAGCAATTAACATTGGAGCCTGGCATTACATCAGGGACATGAAAGTTGAGTCCAGGATTGAAAGTGACCACGATCCACTACTACTGGAGATGACGCACCCAGGTACAGGTCACTTGAAATCCGTTTCAGCGCATTATGTAAATCTCCCAACAATTACCTTGAGGTCTAACAGGAAAAATATTCGATCAGTAGTCGAAGGTGACCTCCACAACTTCCCTCCGAGTGAAACTTGGTACATATCGTACACCACAACCTTAGACATGCCAGGTGATGATGCGCCTCTCTGGCTGCAAAAATGTAATGATCTCAAGGAACAAACTTCAAAGGAAAAACTTAAGATAGATAGAAACATTCCACTGGCAAATCAAGGGTGGTTTGATGGTGAATGCCTAAAATTTAAAAAGTCCCTTTCACAGGCTTTGCAAAATCGGCACATGAGCAAGAGAAGTGAGCAACAATTCTTAGTCTACAGGTCTCAGTACAAGAAATTATTAAAATATAAAAAGAAGATCTTCCCTCATAAGCTCTGGGGAGGACTTTTAAATGCAATCTTGGAAAGAAACTCAAGATCTTTTTGGTAAATAATCAGGAGGGGATTCGATGGGCCACCAAAAAACCTGGAACTGAATATCAACCCACAGCAATGGGTTGATCACTTTACAGCTTTGAATCAAGGCGACGACAAAGTATCAATGGAAGCCTTTTTGGATCCAAAAGATCCCTCCACAGTCCAACATCAAGGAGGCAATAATGTACCATCAGAATTCACTATGGACCCAAAAGGGCAAAAAAACAAAGGCTGGCAGTTAGTAGAACCAGCATTGATGAGGAAACAAAGCTGCCAAAGAACTATGAGACAATGGCCTACGGCCCAAAGTTTCCACAAGCCATTTATTCGATCAGTCAGTTTGTATTAATAGCTCTCAGACCAAGCTTGGACATTTGACCTATTCTATGTCTTGTGTCAACATATTAGAGTGCAAATTAAACTAAAAGAAAGTTGAGCAAGCCAACCTCTCACAAAAACAATGTAAGGCAGCAGGTCCGGACAGAGTATCTTCAGACACTTATCGCAGCCACCTACATTATGGCTACCAGTTTTAACTCGACTACATAATATTGTCTGGCGTCTCAAGGAAATTCCATCGTCATGGCCAAAATCAATAATAGTTCCAATTCACAGAAAGGGTCCATGAGATAACCCAAGCAATTTCAGGCCTCTCTCTCTTCTTGACAGAACAGGAAAAAACTTTGGCAAGCTGCTGCAAATGCGAATGGCGCATTGGCTAGAAGAGGACTTACTATCATCATACCAAGCGGGGTTCAGGAGAGGCCAAAGCACAGTGGACCAACTTTTTAGAATGACCTTGATTTGTTCCAAATATGTCTCCTTAAAGAACACACCGTTTTATTTGGTATTCGTCGACCTTCAGACTGCATTTAACAGTGTGTACCACCCGGAACTACGGCACTTCTTGGCAGAGATGGGCATCCCAAGAAAAATCTTAAGGTTTCTAATTTTATTACATACTGGAAATTCCACCAGGGTTAGATATAGTATGTGAAATGAGTTCACAGAGGAGATACCAATCCAATGAGGGGTCAAACAAGCGTGTGTTCTCGCCCCTCTTTTATTTAAACTTGGATGTTCCTAAACTTGCAAACTAAAGTATACCAACACTGCTCTTTATGGATGATGCTGTGCTACTACCACAAACTGAGGTAGCAGTGCATCATCTAATACAGGGCTTAAAGTACTTCTGTGCCTCAAAGAATCTGGCGGTAAACATATGCAAAACAAAGTACATGATTCTTAACCAAAAATGGAAAATGCGGGCAACCTTCAAGTTTAAGAACAGGCAGCTGGATCGTGTCACGACCTACCACTATCTGGGCTGTTGGGTAGATGATAAAATGAACTGGAACCCCCAGGCACATAAAGATAATGTCACTTTAATACAGCAAGCTGGAGCTGTATCAAGATTTGTCAAAGCCATGGGGAACCACTCTGTAACGCACTCTGTAACGCACTCTGTAAGCATATAAAATTAAAGCAAGGGCTGCAGGATTGTATGTCGTCGAAATCTGGGGCTTTAAAAAGACCCCAGACATACAGATAACTGAAAACCATTTTATTCATTGTCTACTTTGCCAAGGCAGTGGCACTGCAATGGATGCCATAAGAATAGCCTTACAAATGGTGAAAATCAAAGACCTTGCGGCACTGGCACCAATAAGATACTGGTTCCGTGTTTGGTCCAAGGAGGATCTAACATCAAATAAAGACGTGCTGATAGACATGAAACTTCAAAACGTTCAAAACTTACCTTGGTTTAATCACGTCGCAACAACACTGGCGGCCCTGTACTTAGAAGATTTCTGGGTACATCCAGACAAAATTAGGACGGATAGTCTTCCTGCAGTAATAAGGGCCTATTAGGTCCATAAAACACAGAGGTGCCTCAATTCATATGGGCCCTTGTTAAGACGTTACCTATCCTTTAACCCAGAAGGCAAACCGGCTATTTTTATCGACACATTGTACCCGGTGGATAAAACATCCCTATGCCTCAAATTTCGCATGGACATGTTACCAGTGACCTCAGTGACTAACAAATGGCACACTGTTGAGACAGGGAGGTTAACCTGCTGTCCCTGCCACTTGGGGGCCAAGAAACACTTGTTCGCTTTCTTCTACTTTGCCACTTTACAATTTCTTTGCGCCGTCTGTTTTTATGTCCATGTTTTAGAAAGTATGGTTTCAGGACTTGTAAGGAAGCTGAAGCCCTGTGCATGCGCAGTGAGGACAAAGATATTGTACTGGCTGTCTCAGCATATATTTATGAGGCAAGGAAAATAAGAGCCTTAAACTATGCATAGTGTTTATCACTTTTATTTTATTAAGTTCACAGACTATTAGAACAGTTGGGTATGCAGACCACAGCGGAGTGATGGTTGGGGTCACTTCTGTTCATTATTAAGACTGAGCCAAAGTAGATTAGATAGATGAAGTACTTGCAGAATGTAAGCTTAGGACAATTAGAGCCACTAGTTTAATAGTCTTATGAGTGATAAGGGAAGGTTATGAGTATTAGTGGCCAATTTTGCATTAGCTTAATTTGTCCGTGGTGTCGCAAGGACTGTCTGAATATAAGTGAACTATGAATAACCATAGATGTTACTAGACATAGTGCATATTTTATCACCAATTTTAAATTACAGTGTTTAAATAGTTTGAATTTGTAATTGTTATGGCCGGATAGGCTGACAACAATAAAGGAAAGTGCAAGTGAAAGTAAAGTGATTCTTATATCACTAAAACCATCACATATCCAAATGTGGGAGTACACTTAGTAAATAAAAGTGGAAATATACTAGTTTAGGGTAAGCTTTCTAATAAAACAGAAAATAGATAAGCATAAATACAGATACAGTGGGCACAAAATAAATAAGGATAAATGCAGACAGAAATGTCTGAAAAATAGATACCATAAAGCAGGTAGCCTATTTTTGATTAGAAAAATAATATGACAGCCAACGCGTTTCCTTCCCTTCCACAACGGAATGTCTTAAGGGCTGTGAATATGATAAAAATAAAGCATAATTTATATGCTACAAAACAAAAAACATACCCAGAGTCAGACTAGATTAAAGTTACACTTTTTCATAAAAATACATCACAATTTCTCATTAGAAAAAAGGAAATCAATCTACATAGAATGAGTAACATCACATATAATTTTCAAAAATAAGTAAAACACCTAAATCATAATAAAGGAAAGAAATGTAATTCAATCTCACAATCCCCAGTAAGAGTAAATTCACTAGAGCACATTAACGCTACTTTTCTGACACAGAAATGTAACCAGCAAACTCCTATTCCATTCGGGATATACCATTGCCCCATTGATGTTAAAACATAAACATAGCTGTGAAAAACTTCGTGTTTAATGAACATTTAATTAGAATAGGTCAAAACATTCCAGAAGAACATGCATACTTTTCACAGATGATACAACCATTAGTACTGCGATTCCATATCACTTCAGAAAAATGATCAAATGAGAATGAAGCAGTAAACAAATATGACATTCATTAAGCAAATGGATTTTATTGTGTATTCCATAATATAAAAAAATGAGAAAACATGAACTACCATATGTATAAACATAGCTTGTGTCAACCGTCAAGTTCATAACCAACAAATTAATTTGGAAAACAAAGGTGACTCAACCAATGTGGTATAAAAAGTGTATATGTGCTCTGATGTCATCACTGAGTCTCTAACAGCCCCATCTCCCAAGGGTTCCTAGTTTGTGGACTCCATCTTATCCCAACAATTTCACAATTCAGTATACTCTTAGGGTGGGGCATCATACCTTCATTAACGTTGCAAAATTCAACCAGATACCAGTGAACATCGGTAAGGAAATGCCTCCTTGGCATGGTTACCCTCTGGCTTTTTGCCTTTGCTAATGCCAAGTTATGATTTGAAAGTGTGCTGAGGCCTGCTAACCAGGCCCCAGCACCAGTGTTCTTTCCCTAACCTGTACCTTTGTTTCCACAATTGGCACACCCTGGCATCCAGGTAAGTCCCTTGTAACTGGTACCCCTGGTACCATGGGCCCTGATGCCAGGGAAGGTCTCTAAGGGCTGCAGCATGTCTTATGCCACCCTGGAGACCCCTCACTCAGTACAGACACACTGCTTGCCAGCTTGTGTGTGCTGGTGGGGATAAAATGACTAAGTCGACATGGCACTCCCCTCAGAGTGCCATGCCGACCTCACACTGCCTACAGGTATAGATAAGTCACCCCTCTAGCAGGCCTTACAGCCCTAAGGCAGGGTGCACTATACCATAGGTGAGGGCATAAGTGCATGAGCATTATGCCCCTACAGTGTCTAAGCAAAACCTTAGACATTGTAAGTGCAGGGTAGCCATAAGAGTATATGGTCTGGGAGTCTGTCATACACGAACTCCACAGCACCATAATGGCTACATTGAAAACTGGGAAGTTTGGTATCAAACTTCTCAGCACAATCAATGCACACTGATGCCAGTGTACATTTTATTGTGAAATACACCCCAGAGGGCATCTTAGAGGTGCCCCCTGAAACCATACTGACTACCAGTGTGGGCTGACTAGTTTTAGCAGCCTGCCACACACCAGACATGTTGCTGGCCACATGGGGAGAGTGCCTTTGTCACTCTGTGGCTAGTAACAAAGCCTGTACTGGGTGGAGGTGCCTCTCACCTCCCCCTGCAGGAACTGTAACACCTGGCGGTGAGCCTCAAAGGCTCACCCCCTTTGTTACAGCACCCCAGGCACTCCAGCTACTGGAGTTGCCCGCCCCCTCCGGCCACGTCCCCACTTTTGGCGGCAAGGCCGGAGGAGATAATGAGAAAAACAAGGAGGAGTCCCTGGCCAGTCAGGACAGCCCCTAAGGTGTCCTGAGCTGAGGTGACTCTGACATTTAGAAATCCTCCATCTTGCAGATGGAGGATTCCCCCAATAGGGATAGGGATGTACCCCCCTCCCCTCAGGGAGGAGGCACAAAGAGGGTGTAGCTACCCTCAGGGCTAGTTGCCATTGGCTACTAACCCCCCAGACCTAAACACACCCCTAAATCGAGTATTTAGGGGCTCCCAGAACACAGCAAGATAGATTCCTGCAACCTAAGACAAAGAAGGACTGCTGAGCTGAAAAACCTGCAGAGAAGACGGAGACACCAACTGCTTTGGCCCCAGCTCTACCGGCCTGTCTCCCCCCTTCAAAAGAACTGCTCCAGCGACGCGTTCCACAGGGTCCAGCGACCTCTGAAGCCTCAGAGGACTACCCCGCATCTAAAAGGACCAAGAACTCCCGAGGACAGCGGCTCTGCTCCAAGAAAGAAGCATCTTTACAACAAAGAAGCAACTTTGAAGGAACACGCGTTTCCCGCCGGAAGCGTGAGACTTGGCACTCTGCACCCGACGCCCCCGACTCGACTTGTGGAGAACCAACACTGCAGGGAGGACTCCCTGGCAACTGCAAGCCCGTGAGTAGCCAGAGTTGACCCCCCTGAACCCCCACAGCGACACCTGCAAAGGGAATCCAGAGGCTCCCCCTGACCGCGACTGCCTGCTTCATAGACCCGACGCCTGGTAAGGACACTGCACCCGCAGCCCCCAAGACCTGAAGGATCCGACCTCCAGTGCAGGAGCGACCCCCAGGTGGCCTTCTCCCTTGCCCAGGTGGTGGCCACCCCGAGGAGACCCCCTTTGCCTGCCTGCATCGCTGAAGAGACCCCTTGGTCTCCCATTGAATCCTATTACGAACCCGACACCTGCTTGCACACTGCACCCGGCCGCCCCCGTGCCGCTGAGTGTGTACTTTTTGTGTTGACTTGTGTCTCCCCCAATGCCCTACAAAACCCCCCTGGTCTGCCCTCCGAAGACGTGGTTACTTACCTGCTGGCAGACTGGAACTGTGGCACCCCCTTCTCCATTGAAGCCTATGCGTTTTGGGCACCACTTTGACCTCTGCACCTGACATGCCCTGAGCTGCTGGTGTGGTAACTTTGGGGTTGCTCTGAACCCCCAACGGTGGGCTACCTTGGACCCAACTTTGAACCCTGTAGGTGGTTTACTTACCTGCAAATCTAACAAACACTAACCTCCCCAGGAACTGTTGAAAATTGCACTGTCTAGTTTTAAAATAGCTTATTGCCATTTGTGTGAAAACTGTATATGCTATTTTGCTAATTCAAAGTTCCTAAAGTTCCTAAGTGAAATACCTTTCATTTAAAGTATTGTTTGTAAATCTTGAACCTGTGGTTCTTAAAATAAACTAAGAAAATATATTTTTCTATATAAAAACCTATTGGCCTGGAATTGTCTTTGAGTGTGTGTTCCCCATTTATTGCCTGTATGTGTACAACAAATGCTTAACACTACCCTCTGAAAAGCCTACTGCTCGACCGCACTACCACAAAATAGAGCATTAGAATTATCTCTTTTTGCCACTATCTTACCTCTAAGGGGAACCCTTGGACTCTGTGCATGCTATTTCTTACTTTGAAATAGCACATACAGAGCCACATTCCTACATTGGTGGATCAGCGGTGGGGTACAAGACTTTGCATTTACTGGACTACTCAGCCAATACCTGATCACACAACTAAATTCCAAAAATTTTCATTAGAAACGGATTTTTGAAATTTGAACTATTTTTCTAAGTTTTTAAAAGTCCTGCTAGGGCCTTGTGTTAGTCCCTGTTAGCATTTCTTTTAGAGTTTAAAAGTTTTTGTAAAAGTTTGAATTAAGTTCTAGAGATAGTTTTAGATTCTTAAAAAGTATTCCAACTTTTAGAAACATAGGGGGTCATTACAACATTGGCGGTATAAGGTGCTTACCGCCGTGCAGAAGACCGCCAATACACTGCCGCGGCTGCGGTAGACCGCCACAGCTATTATGACACACATCTTGGAATCGCCGAAATTCAGCCACCCACACAATACCGCCACACCAAAGGTCAGCGATAAACATGCGGAAACAAATCCTCCACCTCCACGCCAACAGAAACACGCCCATGCTATTACGACCCTCGAATCCACGCAGCGGTCTTTCAACCGCGGTATTCCATTGGCGGTACACACCGCCGCGCTCAAAATACACACACAGCTCCAAAACACCGCCACATTGGACAATTCCAAATACACACACCTGATACACATACAAACAACACTCCCACACACCCAACACAATATAAAACACACACCCACATCACCCACAAACCCCTACGAACACAAATTCCGAAAGAAGGCCAGAGAGACAGCACTGATTAGACAATCCCACCACACAGAGGCACACAACACCATCACCCACACAACATCCACGCACAAAACACCACATACCACTACACTCACCACACTCATCAACACATACACCACCCCACACATCACACACAACACCCCTTGTCACGCCAAAGACACCCCCGCTTCTCCGAGGAGGAGCTCAGGGTCATGGTGGAGGAAATCATCCGGGTAGAGCCACAGCTATTTGGCTCACAGGTACAGCACACATCAATAGCCAGGAAGATGGAGCTATGGCAAAGAATAGTGGACAGGGTCAACGCTGTGGGACAGCACCCAAGAAATAGGGAGGACATCAGGAAGAGGTGGAACGACCCACGTGGGAAGGTGCGTTCAACGGTATCCAGGCACCACATCGCGGTACAGCGGACTGGCGGCGGACCCCCACCTCCTCCCCCACAACTAACAACATGGGAGGAGCAAGTCTTGTCCATCTTGCATCCTGAGGGCCTCGGAGGAGTCGTTGGAGGAACGGACACTGGTGAGTCCAATCTTAACTATCATAACCCCCACCCTACCTGCATGATATCACACACCCCCACCATCACACCCTCCCCTATCACCCCAAATCCTCACCTATCTACCCATTACACCAACCACCCATCCCAAACCCAAGCCCTGCATGACATAACTAAGCATCGACACCCATCACCAAAGCATGCCCACTGCACAGACCCAGAACACCCCCCAACCATCTGCACACAAGCCCCCCCACAGGAATGCCTGCACTGGGGTTCACGCACACCCAACCATTGCACACCATGAAACACACACATGCAATAATCATGTACTTATACCCCCGCAGGAACCCGAAGGAACGTCACCACACCAGAGGGTCCAGACAACACCACTCCACCCCCAGAAGAGGCCTACAGTGACGACAGCAGCTCTGCCCCACTGGATCTTGATGACCAGCCCGGACCATCTTGGGCCTCAGGACAGTCGGTTCCCCTTGCCCAGCTGCAGCCCAATACCGAGCTTCCACCCTCTGGTAACACCAGCACAGCACCCACCCAGCGGGCCCAAACCTCCCTACCCAGGACAGGTCAATCAGCGGTGTGTCCACCACTACAGGGCACCCAGGCTAACCCACCACCCCAACAACAACAGGGACCTGGGAGCAGTGGTAGTGGGCACACGGTCCAGGGGACGGAGGCACAGGAACATAGGGGAACTGGGAGGGCTGCAGTGCGACAGAGGGAGGACAGGCCAAGGGAACCCACTCTCAACAAGGCCCTCTCCTCCATCATGGGAGCATACCACCACTCCCAGGAGACGATGGCCACGGTCCTGGACTATTTGCAGGAGACCCTGTGTCTGCAGGAGGAACAATATTTGGGGTTCAGGGAGGAGCTCAGGACCATCGGCTCCGCCCTGGGCTCCATCGTAGGGGTGCTGACGGACATTCAAAAGACCTTGATGGACACCGTGGCACTCCAAGGGGCCCCTAACACTAGCATGGACGATCAACTGCCCACCACCTCTGCCGGCGCTAGTGGACAGGACGCCCCGCCACAGGACCACCACACCAGCACCCCACCCCCTGCAGACGGACAACCACCACGCAAGCGTGCCCTGAGATCCAGGAACAGGACAGAGCAAGATGGCAAGACCCCCGCCAGGAAATAAGACCACCCTGATAGTCCTCCCACTGTCCCACTTTGTTACCCTGCCCAAATCGGAACTGCCCCAGCTCCACTTCCAATGCCCAGATCTGCAATGTACCTGTGAGACTAATAGACTGGACTCTGCCATGGACATTCCTCCACCATCACCCATCACCATTTTACAACCCCCCTTCATTTTTGTGCACTTAAATAAACACCCTTCAAACACCAAAAGAAATTGAGTCAGTCAATGATTTGTAAATCTGTATAATCAATTACAGTTGCATAATGGGTTACCCATTGGAAGGCTAACATACCTATGTCACACATCAGAAGCCCTTCAAGGATGCAAACAGTTGACAGGTAGGTTACCACATTTGTGGAACTGAAATGGAAGGGGACAACTCAGTTAACAAATAGTGAGTGAATTTGAGGTACAGGATAGAGGTAGATGTGTGAAAGTGAACGTAATGGTAAAATAGAAAATGTGCTCACCTGTGTGTCACTGGAAATATTGCTGTATGACTGACTCCCTGTTGTCGTTTTCGTCTTCCTCAGCTTCATCCTCATCACTGTCCTCAGGCTGCACAGCTGCTACGACACCGTCATCTGGATCATCCTCCTGCAGAAAAGGCACCTGGCGTCGCAAAGCCAAGTTATGGAGCATGGAGCAGGCGATGATGATGTCGCACACCTCCTTCGGTGAGTAGAATAGGGATCCACCTGTCATATGGAGGCACCTGAATCTGGCCTTAAGAAGGCCGAAGGTGTGCTTGAAAACCCTCCTAGTCCGCCCATGGGCCTCATTGTACCGTTCCTCTGCCCTGGACCTGGGATTCCTCACTGTGGTCAATAGCCAGGAAAGGTTGGGGTAACCAGAGTCCCCCAATAGCCATACACGGTGCCTCTGGAGTTGACCCATCATATCAGGGATGCTGCTATTGCGCAGGATGAAGGCGTCATGCACTGAGCCAGGGAACATAGCATTTACCTGCGAGATGTACTGGTCTGCCAAACACACCATCTGGACATTCATCGAATGATAACTCTTCCGGTTCCTGTACACCTGTTCACTCCTGCGGGGGGGACCAGAGCTACATGGGTCCCATCAATAGCACCTATGACGTTGGGGATATGTCCAAGGGCATAGAAGTCACCTTTCACTGTAGGCAAATCCTCCACCTCAGGGAAAATGATGTATCTCCTTACGTGTTTCAGCAGGGCAGACAACACTCTGGACAACACGTTGGAAAACATAGGCTGGGACATCCCTGATGCCATGGCCACTGTTGTCTGAAATGATCCACTTGCAAGGAAATGGAGCACTGACAGCACCTGCACGTCAGGGGGGATTCCAGTTGGATGGCGGATTGGTGACATCAGCTCTGGCTCCAACTGGGTACACAGTTCCTGGATTGTGGCATGGTCAAACCGGTAGGTCACGATTAAATGTCGCTCCTCCATTGTCAACAGGTCCACCAGCGGTCGGGTACACCGGCGGATTCTGCCATCTTCTCATATGTCCCAGCTGACTGTGCCTACGAAGGACAACAGCGAGGAAAAAGTCACTATTCTTCCAGGTATGTACCCACAGTCACACACAAGACTACCCCAGACAATGAACCCTTCCTGTATGTGTGTTGACTGTAGGCCTCAGTATGTGTGACGCAGTTGCAAATGAATCCATGTGGGCCCCTGAAATGGCGGCTGCCTGACCTCTAAACTGGGACAATGGGATTGTGGGGTAACAGCGCTGGTGTTGCAAACCGTGGCGGTAGGCTGTCGTAGAGCGCGGCGCAATGCTGCATTGGTTAACAATGGACCCTATGGGTCCCAGGAGCCAATGAACAGGTGCGCCAGCGGTGATGATGCAGCCCGCCGCGGACGTCACCGCCGCGGACGTCACCGCCGCGGACGTCACCGCCATTTTCTATCTCTTCATTCACTAGATAGCTGACCTTCGACAGGAGAGGACCTACACTGCTAGTGCTGCTGTGACCTCGGTCTGGAAGCGACGATGGCTGCTGCGTCTGGGGAAAGGGCCCCTTCCTTCACATCGGAGGAGTTGGAGAAACTTGTGGATAGGGTCCTCCCCCAGTACACGCTACTCTACGGTCCTCTAGACCAACAGGTTAGTACACAGGGAGCACGTTGTAGGGGCTAGGCCTGGGTGGAGAGGCCTGGGTGGAAGAGGGAAGGGGGCAGAAGTCATACTACAGTAAAGCATGGGAATAAATGGGCCACATGGTTAGAGTATGGAGGGGGACACACACATTGATGGTGCAATTGGTAATGACTGTTCCTCTTCCCTTGTGCATGTCATGTAGGTCAGCGCCCACCAGAAGAGGGACATTTGGCATGCCATCGCCAAGAACGTCCGGACCCTGGGGGCCCACCAGAGACGGGGCACCCACTGCCGGAAGAGATGGGAGGACATTCGCCGCTGCAGCAAGAAGACGGCGGAGGCTTAGCTGGGGACGGCCTCCCAACGTGGGAGGGGTGCCCATCGTAACATGACCCCCCTGATGTTCCAGATCCTGGCGGTGGCCTATCCGGAGTTGGATGGGTGCTTAAGGACATCACAGCAGACACAAGGGGGTGAGTACAAACTCATTCTGCGGACTTTGCGAGCAGTGGAGGTGTCTGGGTGGGGGAGGTGGGCTGTGGGTGTCCGTAGACCAGGGCGAGTTAGTTAGGCCAGGCCCCTCCGTTATGTAGGCCATGTGGCACTCTACCCCACCTCAGCAAACGAGCAAGTTGAGGTATAGTTGCCCCTGTGGCATCCATGTGCGCAGCTTTCCAGCATTGCCATGTAGTCCATATCCATGAAATTGCATGTGCAGAGGGCAGGAGCGCGGCGTTGTGCATGGGGCAGCTGCGTCTGTCTTGTCCGCCAACGGTAGCGGTATGCCATGTACTAAAACTCTCTTTCTTCTGTCTCCCCCCCTTTTCCTGCTCTCCCTGTCCGTTTGTACATCAGCATCAACAGGCGGAGGTACAGTGGCACCGGAGCACGAGGGAGCTGCATCCCACATGGCCATGGAGGGCCACACCACAGACTCTGAATGCATCAGTGGGACGGAGGGCGATGGGAGCTTCACGTCGGCCACCGGATCACCAACCAGCGACACAGACTCGTCCGCCGATGTGAGGTCCCCTGTGGTGGCGGCACCATCTGTGCGCCCAACTTCTACAGGTATAGCCGCCACCCCCCTACCAGCACCGCCCTCCCAGCAGCCCCTCAGCGTTCGCCCCGTGCCCGCTCACCCAGGAGGGTGGGCATCACCTTCGCCTCTGGCACCTCAGGCCCTGCCCCAGTCACCCCTGCTGCCCTCAGTGAGGAGGCCATTGACCTCCTCAGGTCTCTCACTGTTGGGCAGTCTACCATTGTGAATGCCATCCAGGGTGTAGAAAGGGAGTTGCAAAACGGTAATGCATTCCTGGAGGGCATTCATTCTGGTCAGGTTGCCCTTCAGCGAACCCTGCAATCTCTGGCCTCAGCACTGATGGCAGCAATTGTCCCTGTGTCCAGCCTCCCCCCTCCAACTTCCTCCACCCAGACCCAATGCCCTGTATCCCAGCCCATCCCAAGCACACCTACAGACCAGCATGCAGACAAGTCAACACACCCAAGTAGCTCAGGCAAACATAGGCACCACACACACCACAAGCACTCACACAAGCATCACACCCATACAGACACAGCAACATCCACTGTCTCCACTGTGTCCCCCTCCTCCTCTTCTCCCTCCTCCCTCCCAGTCTCGTCTACACACACACCTGCATGCACCACATCTACAGGCACCATGAGTCGCACAAGGACACCCAGCACCACACGCCGCTCACCTGCACTCACCACCTCCACTCCCATTTACACGTCCCCCGTGTCCTCTCCCAGTGTGTCTGTGACGCCCCCTCCCAAAGTACCCAAACGCCGGCAATCACTCACCCAACATCCATCCACCTCACAACAGCCTCCAGTACCTGCACCTGCACCCAAAACAGCTAAAGGGTCACCTCCTACAACCACCTCCTCTTCCTCCACTCCCAGACCCCCTCCAGCTACCCATCCCAGTGTTCGTCAGAAACTGCCCCTATGTCAAATTGACCTTTTTGCCCCCACCCCACCCCCTCCAATTCATCAGTCCCGTCGTAGCGCCTCAGCCAAAAAGCCTCCAGGACCAGTGGTGCCTGTTCAAGGTTTTTGGAGTGCACCGTCCACCAGGGCAGGCAGTAGGACCCGGAGCCAAGGCACAGGCAGCCCACCCCCTGTAAAGGCTCCGAAATTGGAGAGTGGACGACGGGACCGTGGCAAGACTCCTGGTGGGACAACAAGTGAAATGGGATCGAAGGCGATTGGTGAGTCAGCTGTAACTCCTAAAAAGGTGGGGAAGGTTCAGAGGAAGTCTGCCAAGCCTGTTGTGAGTGTCACGGCGGAGATGTGCGCCATCATTTCCGGCGGTCCAGACACAACCGCCAGCACCGTTGTCACTGGTCCAGAGACCACCGCCAGAGTCACAGCCCAGGAGGGCTCAAGTATCGTAACTGGTCCAGAGACCACCGCCGGAGTCACAGCCCAGGAGGGCTCAAGTATCGTCACTGGTCCAGAGACCACCGCCGGAGTCACAGCCCAGGAGGGCTCAAGTATCGTCACTGGTCCAGAGACCACCGCCGGAGTCACAGCCCAGGAGGGCTCAAGTATCGTAACTGGTCCAGAGACCACCACCAGAGTCACAGCCCAGGAGGGCTCAAGTATTGTCACTGGCCCAGAGACCACCGCCGGAGTCACAGCCCATGCGGGGCCAGGATTCCACAGCCCCGCTGGTCAATGATGGAACGTCATGCCACACACCAATGTCCAGTGTGGAAATCGTCATGCCACACACCAATGTACGTATCAGAACCGCCATGTCAAAGCACCGCTAATCAGTCCTGAAACGCCATGTCATGGCACCGCTGAAGAGGGCAAAGACCGCCATGTCAAAAGCACCGCTGAAGAGGGCAAAGACCGCCATGTCATGGCACCGCTGAACAGTCCTGAACCGCCAGGTCAAAGCACCGCTGAAGAGGGCAAAGACCGCCATGTCATGGCACCGCTGAACAGTCCTGAACCGCCATGTCAAAAGCACCGCTGAAGAGGGCAAAGACCGCCATGTCATGGCACCGCTGAACAGTCCTGAACCGCGATGTCAAAGCACCGCTGAAGAGGGCAAAGACCGTCATGTCATGGCACCACTGAACAGTCCTGAACCGCCATGTCAAAAGCACCGCTGAAGAGGGCAAAGACCGCCATGTCAAAGCACCGCTGAAGAGGGCAAAGACCGCCATGTCATGGCACCGCTGAACAATCCTGAACCGCCATGTCAAAAGCACCGCTGAAGAGGGCAAAGACAGCCATGTCAAAGCACCGCTGAAGAGGGCAAAGACCGCCATGTCATGGCACCGCTGAACAGTCCTGAACCGCCATGTCACAAGCACCGCTCAAGAGGGCAAAGACCGCCATGTCAAAGCACCGCTGAAGAGGGCAAAGACCGCCATGTCATGGCACCGCTGAACAGTCCTGAACCGCCGTGTCAAAAGCACCGCTGAAGAGAGCAAAGACCGCCATGTCAAAGCACCGCTGAAGAGGGCAAAGACCGCCATGTCATGGCACCGCTGAACAGTCCTGAACCGCCATGTCAAAAGCACCGCTGAAGAGGGCAAAGACCGCCATGTCAAAGCACCGCTGAAGAGGGCAAAGACCGCCATGTCAAAGCACTGCTGAAGAGGGCAATGCACCGGGTAGGAATGAATGGCCCACCACATCAGGCATCCTTATCCCATGTGCAGCTGGGACAGTGACAGGACACTACCATTCCCGGGGAGACTCATCCAGTCTGGGCACCAGTCACCCCCCAATACCAGTATGGACCTGTATCTACTTGAAAGACTGTGGCTTGCACTCCCCAGAATGTGACAGTGGGCACCCCACCCACTGTATGGACTAGAGAGACTGTGGCTTTGCACTCCCCAGGATGTGACAGTGGGCACCCCACCCACTGTATGGACTAGAGAGACTGTGGCTTTGCACTCCCCAGGATGGCACAGTGGGCAACCCACCCACTTTAGAGACTTGAGAGACTGTGGCTTTGCACTCCCCAGGATGTAACAGTGGGCACCCCACCCACTGTAGTGACTTGAGAGACTGTGGCTTTGCACTCCCCAGGATACATCAATGGGCATAGAGCCCCGTCGTGGATCTGGCTTTGCGTTTATGTGGCTGAGGTGCCCCCCCTTCCCTTCCCCCTGAAGTGCCTGTTGTGTTTCAATCTGATGCCCCGGCAGTGTTCTCTCCGATTTTGGTCAGGTATCTATTGTGGGCCTCGCCCATGCATTTTTGGACTGTTTGTGCACGGACATTGTTGTGTACATATCTGCACTACTTCTCGGATTGTATATATGTAAATAAGAGTGATTTTAGTATACATATATATTTGTTTATTTTTGTATGACATGTATATTGGCACATTACAAAGTTTGACCGAATTTCGCATTGTCTTTGCATTCTTCCGGGGGCATTGTGGGTTGTTACTGTGATGTTTGTGACTGCATTGGTGTGTATGTTGTAATATGCGAGGGTGGGGGTGTTTGGTGGGTGTCCCCCTAACTTTTGCCTCCCCCGTGTCGTAGGTGCTGTACTCACCGGTATCTTCTGCGCCTACGTCGCTGTTGGTCGTGAAGGAGCAGAAAGACAAGGGCAGGTAGTATATGGAGTTTGGGGTCCATGGAGTCGTCGTTCCTCGTGGGATGTGTAGAAGGTGAGCGTTTTCCCATTGCAAAAGCTGTTTCCGCCGTGTTTTTATCCACGGTGAATCCGCCCCGGAAAAGGTGGCGGATTGGCCTGTTGTGATACTGTGGGCGGAACCTTGTCTCCCGCCTGTCTGTTGGCGGTGACCGCAGCGCTGCTTGTCTGTACCGCCGTGGCCGGCGAAGTGTTAAAGTGGCTGTCTTTGTTGGCGGTTTCCGCCAGGGTCATAATTCCCTTTTTTTGTCCGTCTGACTGTTTGCGGTATTACCGCATCTTTAACACCGTCCGCCAGGGTTGTAATGACCACCATAATGTCTAATGCAGAAGAGATTGTGATGGAACTCAACCTCACCCCTTACCTGCATCTTAGGATGTCAGAGTTAAGGTCTCTCTGCAAAATCAAAAAGATTAAAACTGGTTCAAACCCTACCAAAGTACAGCTTCAGGAGCTTTTGGCAGAGTTTGCTAAAAACAACCCCTCTGATGATGGCCTCACAGAGGGGGAACCTAGAGAACTGGAGGATTTCCCACCCCCAGTCCTAGAAAGGGAGCCCGGGGTCTCTCAAACCCTGACTCCAAATGTGATAGTCAGAGATGCTGCTTCTCTCACAGGAGAGTCCAGCAACTCTGGAAGCATTGAGGGCAGCCTCAATGAAGAGGACCTCCTGCTAGCCAGGATGGCCAAAAGATTGGCTTTAGAGAGACAGCTCCTAGCCATAGAAAGGGAAAGACAAGAGATGGGTTTTGGTCCCATCAATGGTGGCAGCAACATAAATAGGGTCAGAGATTCTCCTGACATGTTGAAAATCCCAAAAGGGATTGTAACTAAATATGAAGATGGTGATGACATCACCAAATGGTTCACAGCTTTTGAGAGGGCTTGTGCAACCAGAAAAGTAAACAGATCTCACTGGGGTGCTCTCCTTTGGGAAATGTTCACTAGAAAGTGTAGGGATAGACTCCTCACACTCTCTGGAAAAGATGCAGAATCCTATGACCTCATGAAGGCTACCCTGATTGAGGGCTTTGGATTCTCCACTGAGGAGTACAGGATTAGGTTCAGGGGGGCTCAAAAATCCTCGAGCCAGACCTGGGTTGATTTTGTAGACTACTCAGTGAAAACACTGGATGGTTGGATTCATGGCAGTGGTGTAAATGATTATGATGGGCTGTATAATTTATTTGTGAAAGAACACCTGTTAAGTAATTGTTTCAATGATAAACTGCATCAGCATCTGGTAGACCTAGGACCAATTTCTCCCCAAGAATTGAGGAAGAAGGCGGACCATTGGGTCAAGACTAGGGTGACCAAGACCTCCACAGGGGGTGACCAAAAGAAAGGGGTCACAAAGACTCCCCAGGGGAAGAGTGTTGAGTCATCCAAGAGAAAAAGTAAAGAGTCTTCTAAAGGGCCCCAAAAACCAGCTCAGGAGGGAGGGTCCAGAGCCTCTTCACAATCCAGTTTTGGGTACAAGGGTAAAAACTTTGATCCCAAAAAGGCCTGGTGTTGTAGCTGTAATCAGCAAGGACACCAAACTTTGAGACAAGGCCTGTCCCAAGAAAAGTTCCCCTTCTAACTCTACTCCAGCTCACACTGGAATGGCCAGTCTCCAAGTGGGATCAACAGTGTGCCCAGAGCAAATCAGGGTTCACTCTGAAGCTACATTAGTCTCTGAGGGTGGGGTGGATTTAGCCAATCTGGCTGCCTGGCCCCCTAATATGCAAAAATACAGGCAGCAGCTCTTAATTAATGGGAAAAGTGTAGAAGGCCTAAGGGATACAGGTGCCAGTGTCACCATGGTGACAGAGAAACTGGTTTCCCCTGGTCAATACCTGGCTGGACAAACTTATCCAGTCACCAACGCTGACAATCAGACTAAAGTACATCCCATGGCTATGGTAACTTTAGAGAGGGGAGGGGTCAATGGCCTGAAACAGGTGGTGGTCTCCTCAAATATCCCGGTAGACTGTTTGCTTGGAAATGACCTGGAGTCCTCAGCATGGGCTGAGGTAGAACTCAAAACCCATGCAGCCATGCTGGGTATCCCTGAACTGGTGTGTGTCAAGACAAGGGCACAGTGCAAGGCTCAGGGTGAAAAAGTGGTGTTGGAGCCTGGAAAAGGGCCCAACCCTCCAAGAGAAAAGGAAAGAAGACTGGGGAACCAGTTTCAACACAACAAGAAAAAGAGAACCTCTCTTCCCAGGAAGAAGTTCTGCCCTCTGAGGGAACTGAGCCCATGGAGTTAGAACCTTATCATGTTGAGCTCCTAGGCCCAGGGGGGCCCTCAAGGGAACAGTTGTGTAAGGGGCAAGAAACCTGTCCCTCTCTTGAAGGCCTTAGGCAGCAAGCTGCTGAAGAGTCCAAAGGAAAAATAACAAGAACACATAGAGTCTATTGGGAAGATGGACTCCTTTACACTGAGGCAAGAGATCCCAAACCTGGTGCCACTAGGAGAGTGGTAGTGCCTCAGGAGTTCATTCTGACCTTAGCTCATGATATTCCTCTTGCTGGGCATTTGGGACAGACCAAGACTTGGGAGAGATTAGTCAACCACTTCTATTGGACCAACATGTCCCAGAAGGTCAAGGAGTTTTGTGTCTCCTGTACCACCTGTCAAGCCAGTGGTAAGACAGGTGGACACCCAAAGGCCCCCCTCATTCCACTTCCAGTGGTGGGGGTCCCCTTTGAAAGAGTGGGTGTGGACATAGTGGGTCCACTAGAACCTCCCACAGCCTCAGGGAACAAATACATACTAGTAGTAGTAGTGGATCATGCTACTAGATACCCTGAAGCAATTCCCCTTAGGTCGACTACTGCCCCTGCAGTAGCCAAAGCACTCATTGGTATTTCTACCAGAGTGGGATTTCCTAAGTAGGCGGTGTCTGACAGAGGTACCAACTTCATGTCAGCATACCTGAAGCATATGTGGAATGAGTGTGGGGTGACTTACAAATTCACCACACCATACCATCTACAAACCAATGGTCTTGTAGAAAGATTTAACAAGACATTGAAAGGCATGATCATGGGGCTCCCTGAAAAACTCAAAAGGAGATGGGATGTCCTCTTGCCATGTCTGCTTTTCGCCTACAGAGAGGTGCCTCAGAAGGAAGTAGGGTTTTCCCCCTTTGAACTTCTGTTTGGCCATCCTGTAAGGGGACCACTAGCTCTTGTAAAAGAAGGCTGGGAGAGACCTCTTCATGAGCCTAAACAAGATATAGTGGACTATGTACTGGGCCTACGTTCAAGGATGGCAGAGTACATGGAAAAGGCAAGCAAAAACCTTGAGGCCAGCCAACAACTCCAGAAGATGTGGTGTGACCAAAAGGCTGTTATGGTTGAGTTTCAGCCAGGGCAGAAAGTCTGGGTTCTGGAGCCTGTGGCTCCCAGGGCACTTCAGGTCAGATGGAGTGGCCCTTACCCAGTGGTAGAAAGGAAGAGTCAGGTCACCTACCTGGTAGACCTAGGCACTAGCAGGACCCCCAAAAGGGTGATCCATGTGAACCGCCTAAAACTCTTCCATGACAGGGCAGATGTGAATCTTTTGATGGTAACAGATGAGGACCAGGAAGCTGAGAGTGAACCTCTCCCTGATCTTCTCTCCACAGACCCTAAAGATGGCTCAGTTGATGGAATGATCTACTCAGACACCCTCTCTGGCCAACAGCAGTCTGACTGTAGGAAGGTCCTGCAACAGTTTGCTGAGCTCTTTTCCCTAACCCCTGGTCAGACACACCTGTGTTCCCATGATGTGGACACAGGAGACAGCATGCCTGTCAAAAACTAAATTTTCAGACAGTCTGGCCAAGTTAAGGAAAGCATCAAGGTGGAAGTCCACAAGATGCTGGAATTGGGAGTCATTGAGCACTCTGACAGTCCCTAGGCTAGCCCAGTAGTCTTAGTCCCCAAACCTCACACCAAGGATGGAAAGAGAGAGATGAGGTTTTGTGTGGACTACAGGGGACTTAACTCTGTCACCAAGACAGATGCCCATCCCATTCCAAGGGCAGATGAATTGATAGACAAACTAGATGCTGCCAAATACTTAAGTACCTTTGATTTGACAGCAGGGTACTGGCAAATCAAAATGGCACCAGGAGCAAAAGAAAAGACAGCATTCTCCACACCTGATGGGCATTATCAGTTTATTGTTATGCTCTTTGCTTTAAAGAATGCCCCTGCCACCTTCCAAAGGTTGGTGAATCAAGTCCTTGCTGGCTTGGAGTCCTTTAGTGCAGCTTATCTTGACGATATTGCTGTCTTTAGCTCCAGCTGGCAGGATCACCCGGTCCACCTGAAGAAGGTTTTGAAGGCCCTGCAATCTGCAGGCCTCTCTATCAAGGCATCCAAATGCCAGATAGGGCAAGGAAATGTGGTTTACTTGGGACACCTTGTAGGTGGAGGCCAAGTTCAGCCACTCCAGCCCAAGATCCAGACTATTCTGGACTGGGCAGCTCCAAAAACCCAGACTCAAGTCAGGGCATTCCTTGGCTTGACTGGGTACTACAGGAGGTTTGTGAAGAGATATGGATCTATAGTGACACCCCTCACAGAACTTACCTCCAGGAAAATGCCCAACAAGGTAAACTGGACTGTAGAATGCCAACAGGCCTTTGACACCCTGAAACAAGCTATGTGCACAGCACCAGTTCTCAAAGCTCCAGATTACTCCAAGCAGTTCATTGTGCAGACTGATGCCTCTGAACATGGGATAGGGGCAGTTTTGTCCCAAACAAATGATGATGGCCTTGACCAGCCTGTTGCTTTCATTAGCAGGAGGTTACTCCCCAGGGAGCAGCGTTGGAGTGCCATTGAGAGGGAGGCCTTTGCTGTGGTTTGGTCCCTGAAGAAGCTGAGACCAGACCTCTTTGGTACTCACTTTGTAGTTCAAACTCACCACAGACCTCTGAGATGGCTAATGCAAATGAAAGGTGAAAATCCAAAACTGTTGAGGTGGTCCATCTCCCTACAGGGAATGGACTTTATAGTGGAACACAGACCTGGGACTGCCCATGCCAATGGAGATGGCATTTCCAGGTTCTTCCACTTAGAAAATGAAGACTCTCTTGGGAAAGGTTAGTCTCATCCTCTTTCGTTTAGGGGGGTGGGGGGTTGGTGTAAGGAAATGCCTTCTTGGCATGGTTACCCCCTGACTTTTTGCCTTTGCTGATGCCAAGTTATGATTTGAAAGTGTGCTGAGGCCTGCTAACCAGGCCCCAGCACCAGTGTTCTTTCCCTAACCTGTACCTTTGTTTCCACAGTTGGCACACCCAGGCATCCAGGTAAGTCCCTTGTAACTGGTACCCTTGGTACCAAGGGCCCTGATGCCAGGGAAGGTCTCTAAGGGGTGCAGCATGTCTTATGCCACCCTGGAGACCCCTCAATCAGCACAGACACACTGCTTGCCAGCTTGTGTGTGCTGGTGGGGATAAAATGACTAAGTCGACATGGCACTCCCCTCAGGGTGCCGTGCAAACCTCACACTGCCTACAGGTATAGATAAGTCACCCTTCTAGCAGGCCTTACAGCCCTAAGGCAGGGTGCACTATGCCATAGGTGAGGGCATATGTGCATGAGCACTATTCCCCTACAGTGTCTAAGCAAAACCTTAGACATTGTAAGGGCAGGGTAGCCATAAGAGTATATGGTCTGGGAGTCTGTCATACACGAACTCCACAGCACCACAATGGCTACACTGAAAACTGGGAAGTTTGGTATCAAACTTCTCAGCACAATAAATGCACACTGATGCCAGTGTACATTTTATTGTGAAATACACCCCAGAGGGCATCTTAGAGGTGCCCCATGAAACCATACCGACTACCAGTGTGGGCTGACTAGTTTTAGCAGCCTGCCACACACCAGACATGTTGCTGGCCACATGGGGAGAGTGCCTTTGTCACTCTGTGGCTAGTACCAAAGCCTGTACTGGGTGGAGGTGCCTCTCACCTCCCCCTACAGGAACTGTAACACCTGGCGGTGAGCCTCAAAGGCTTACCCCCTTTGTTACAGCACCCCAGGGCACTCCAGCTAGTGGAGTTGCCCGCCCCCTCCGGCCACGGCCCCACTTTTGGCGGCAAGGCCGGAGGAGATAATGAGAAAAACAAGGAGGAGTCACAGGCCAGTCAGGACAGCCCCTAAGGTGCCCTGAGCTGAGGTGACTCTGACTTTTAGAAATCCTCCATCTTGCAGATGGAGGATTCCCCCAATAGGGAGAGGGATGTGCCCCCCCTTCCCTCAGGGAGGAGGCACAAAGTGGGTGTAGCCACCCTCAGGGCTAGTAGCCATTGGCTACTAACCCCCCAGACCTAAACACACCCCTAAATCGAGTATTTAGGGGCTCCCAGAACACAGCAAGATAGATTCCTGCAACCTAAGATGAAGAAGGACTGCTGAGCTGAAAAACATGAAGAGAAGACGGATACACCAACTGCTTTGGCCCCAGCTCTACCGGCCTGTCTCCCCCTTCAAAAGAACTGCTCCAGCGACGCGTTCCACAGGGTCCAGCGACCTCTGAAGCCTCAGAGGACTACCCTGCATCTAAAAGGACAAAGAACTCCAGAGGACAGCGGCTCTGCTCCAAGAAAGAAGCATCTTTGCAACAAAGAAGCAACTTTGAAAGAACACACGTTTCCCGCCGGAAGCGTTAGACTTGGCACTCTGCACCCGACGCCCCTGGCTCGACTTGTGGAGAACCAACACTGCAGGGAGGACTCCCCGGCGACTGCGAGCCTGTGAGTAGCCAGAGTTGACCCTCCTGAGCCCCCACAGCGAAGCCTGCAGAGGGAATCCAGAGGCTCCCCCTGACCGCGACTGCCTGCTTCAAAGACCCGACGCCTGGTAAGGACACTGCACCCGCAGCCCCCAGGACCTGAAGGATCCAACCTCCAGTGCAGGAGCGACCCCCAGGTGGCCCTCTCCCTTGCCCAGGTGGTGGCTACCCGAGGAGCCCCCCCCTTGCCTGCCTGCATCGCTGAAGAGACCCCTTGGTCTCCCATTGAATCCTATTGCGAACCCGACGCCTGTTTGCACACTGCACCCGGCCGCCCACGTGCCGCTGAGGGTGTACTTTTTGTGTGGACTTGTGTCCCCCCCGTGCCCTACAAAACCCCCCTTGTCTGCCCTCCGAAGACGCGGGTACTTACCTACTGGCAGACTGGAACCTGGGCACCCCCTTCTCCATTGAAGCCTATGCGTTTTGGGAACCACTTTGACCTCTGCACCTGACCGGCCCGAGCTGCTGGTGTGGTAACTTTGGGGTTGCTCTGAACCCCCAACGGTGGGCTACCTTGGACCCAACTTTGAACCCTGTAGGTGGTTTACTTACCTGCAAATCTAACAAACCCTTACCTCCCCCAGGAACTGTTGAAAATTGCACTGTCTAGTTTTAAAATAGCTTATTGCCATTTGTGTGAAAACTGTATATGCTATTTTGCTAATTCAAAGTTCCGAAAGTTCATAAATGAAATACCTTTCATTTAAAGTATTGTTTGTAAATCTTGAACCTGTGGTTCTTAAAATAAACTAAGAAAAGATATTTTTCTATATAAAAACCTATTGGCCTGGAATTGTCTTTGAGTGTGTGTTCCCCATTTATTGCCTGTGTGTGTACAACAAATGCTTAACACTACCCTCTGATAAGCCTACTGCTCGACCACACTACCACAAAATAGAGCATTAGAATTATCTCTTTTTGCCACTATCTTACCTCCAAGGGGAACCCTTGGACTCTGTGCATGCTATTTCTTACTTTGAAATAGCACATACAGAGCCAACTTCCTACAGCATCTTTTGCTCTTTCACAAGTATAAATTATAACCACTGTCTAGTGGCTACCGGTTGCCATACTTTACACCATACCGTTATCGGCTGGCAACACCTATTTCAGTACCCCTTCATCATGTTTTGAATCATACTCTTCCCTCTCGCTATCTATGGAACGGAATTAATTCATTATGGCCCAAGAGTAATTTGACCCTGTAGATAGTGCTTAAAACATACTTTAAATATCCTGTCCAGTAAGGTGGCCAAGGGGTTCAGGCATGAACCAAAACTTAGATCTCATTGACTTATTCAATCAGAGGACACCAAATAACACTTTTTTCCAGTATATATTTTACAATGGGCAACAGAAATTAACGAGGCACAAGTAAGCGTGGCAAGGTATTTAGTAAAGCAGACGAATGCATTTTAAGAGTTGCCTGTCACATTCGGTAAAACGGAGGCATGGGATCTATTCCCTTCGAAACAGGCATCAGGAGAATCTGATAGAAAGGAGTGTGATTATTTAACAAGGAAAACTATTTTGTTGACATTACTATCACTAGGGAATAAAGACCACTTCCCGTATTTAGAGCAATTACCAGATCACATCGTGAGGACAAAGATTCTTACGTTTCTTTTAGGAATCATTTGTTTGTTCTCTGTCCCACAATTACCAATAACGATAACAATACTGATTGGAAGTGTATTTATATTTCTAATGGTAAGTGTACAAGTTCTTATGTATTGATGGATTGTCCAATGTTTTTAAGAGTAAGGCAAATGAGCCTAAAACGTTTTTAAAATGTTAAAGTGTCAAGCTGTTTCTCAGAAAGCAGCTGTGAATCTTATAGTCCATATGTATTGTAGTCGTGTAGTCAGCCTCATCAGATAATTTTTAGAATTTTTTTTTTCTGTTTTTGTAACTGTTTTATTCTTATAGTTATGCGTGATATATTGTTTACAGGCTTGTTTTTCTAGATAAACATTTTTATATCTAAATAAATTCTATTAAAAGCTATTTTCACTTCAAATAAGTAATTTCTTTTTTTAACCTAGCCCAGATATGCCTGAAAATGAAGCAACGTTTGCCATCACTACTGGAGGAATCAGTGACGCTAAAGAATGAGGCAGAGGGCCCTCTGCTGGCAAAGGCTGGCTCAAGATATTTCATCAATGTGTGCTGGAGTACTAGGGGCTAGTGCACCAAAGTGTTCTGTGTTTATTGTACAACTTGTTGGTATAAAATATTCATTATAAAAGTGTTTTAATTGACAAGCTTCGATTGCCTCTACTGTCTTACATTGGTCGTTTTTAGGTCGAAACTTGTCAGAAAGCACAGCTCTACTTGCAAAAGACCTATTGGGGACATGTCTACAGCTGATCTAAAAAACACCTCCGCCCATTGCTATACATTTACTTTTTTGTTTTGCCACTCTCCTGTGTGCTTTTCCCCCATAAATATCTTTATTGAGCTTTCCAAAGACAAACCAACAAGCTAGCTGATGATCAAACGGTTCGACAAGCATAACCACCCACATGCTTGAAGGTGCCCAAGTGGACCTATGGGAAGCCCAAGAAACAGTGCGGAGGAAGAGTGCCTATTACCACCCCTCCAACAAATATGGGGCTGCGCATAAAAACATCAACATTGTCATTGTAACAGTAGAAATCAACAGCCCGGGAGGACCAGGTGGGGAAATGGGGTGGGGGGCATCTGCAGTGCCTAGCGGGCCGGTGAGGAAAGGCTAGGTGCAGCCTCAGATGTACTAGTGTGCTGTCCCATGGGGCGAGACTTCATGAAATGGCATACTATATATATATATATATATATATATATATATATATATATATATATATATATATATATATATATATATATATCAAAACAAATCCCTTTCAGGGTTAGAGTGACACATAAAATTATGCAAAAAAGAATAGAGAACTTTCGGTAGTTTTCAAGTTTAGGAGGAGAGCAGCTCTAGTAAGGAGCAACCAGCAACACTCTAGATTTGCTCACCTCAAATGTCTGTTTACCTAGCAAACTTTTTAAGCATTGGATCAGCACAGTGCTATCCACGCCGAGCTAGATAGTGACAAAGTCTTTTGCCATTTGTACAGCAAAGTCTTTAAGCATAGGTTTGACACAGTGTCAACCTTGCCGAGCTGTAAAATGACAAAAGCCATTTACCACTCCAGGCACAGTATTACAGCGTTGGACTGGTAAAATACCGTCCAAGCCAACCTGGAATGAGTAAAAGCAACCCCTGACACATGTTTCGCTCTCATTAGAGCTCATCAGAGAGATTTAGCTTTGTCCAGACACAAGGGATCACCCAGTATAAGTCAAAATAAATCCCTTTCAGGGTTAGAGTGACACATAAATTATGCAAAAAAGAATAGAGAACTTTGGGTAGTTCCCAAGTTTAGGTGGAGAGCAGCTCTAGTAAGGAGCACCCTGCAACACCAGTGACAGTTTAGATTTGCTTACCTCAAATGTCTGTTTATCTAGCAAGTTTTTAAGCATTGGATCAGCACAGAGCTATCCATGCCGAGCTAGATAGTGACAAAGTATTTTGCCATTTGTACAGCAAAGTCTTTAAGCATAGGTTTGACACAGTGTCAACCTTGCCGAGCTGTAAAATGACAAAAGCCATTTACCACTCCAGGCACAGTATTACAGCTTTGGACTGGTAAAATACCGTCCAAGCCAACCTGGAATGAGTAAAAGCAACCCCTGAGACATGTTTCACTCCCATTAGAGCTCATCAGAGAGATTTAGTGTTGCTAGATAAACAGACATTTGAGGTGAGCAAATCTAGAGTGTCGCTGGTGTTGCAGGGTGCTCCTTACTAGAGCTGCTTTCCACCTAAACTTGGGAACTACCCAGAGTTCTCTATTCTTTTTTGTATATATATATATATATATATATATATATATATATACATATATGTATATTTGCTCCTGTAATATAGTCCTCTACAACTAGCGAGCAGTTATATTAAAAGACTGTTTAAAGATGGCCGCCTTGAAGACCTTTGGTTCCTTCCACTTTGGCAGGTGGAAAATCCCTGGGTCACATGATTGTGCTTTCTTATTTGGATACTTCCCACAGGCAGAATGTTGCCTGCTGTAGATACATTGTTTTCCTTCTTTTCCCAGAAGACGTTTACTTCACCAACAGGATGATTAGAGTCCGGAGAGCCCTTTTGCGGTGGCAATTAAGGTAAAATTTATCATAGGACCACACACAATGCATGTATTTTTACACTTATTTTTATTTCTAGCGTTAGTCCGCTGAGGTGTTTACTTTGTCTCCTACAGTTTCAGGTGCCTGATTAAACGGGATAATATCATGGAGTTATAGAAACCTCCCTGCATTAGTCCGCTGACAGATAAACAAGTAAGTCAAGAGACCTCTGGATAAGGATTCTTTAGCATCGGCTGTGCACACGTGGTGGCATTATACAGGGCATGCTCCCACTACTCATTTATGGATTGGTAGTTCATGTTTTTTGGAGCGTGAGATGGCCGCTTTTGTAGAGCACTGTGCTAATGTTTCCTAACAAAATAAGAAGTTCTGTTTTTTTCTTCTTTTTATTTTTTAACTAATTTTGGAAGTATGGAAGGTGCACAGGGTTCTATACGGCCTTTGTTGTACTTCTGACATTCTCACATATATAGATATATACATATAGGTGCAGATGATTGGGTTTATAAGTATTATGTTTTATCAAATTTTAATAGGTACCTCTGTCTTCCTATGTCCTGATGAGGCCAATAATTTGAATGGCGGAAACGCGTTGACATACACATTGAGGATTCTTGATTGGAATAAAATAATAGTACATATTAAAAGGAACTGAACCGCATCGAGTAATTACGAGGAAGAATATTTTTCCATCTGCGGTTCCTCAGTATCATGTGGACTGTGTGTTACAAAACTGCTTTACAGTCACTTTGTGCATAAATAACTTAGGAAGATTTGAGTACGGTGGTGACTCCGCCACATTGTTCCTTTGGACTTCCTTGTCATAAGTATTTTATTGATATAAACGTATGTCCTTATAGGTTGATGTATACCTTGCGTTGTTTCTTTATATGTTGATGTATATCTTGTACTTTGCTTTGTCTGTGTAATCTTATACAGGATGAAGGGTAGGGTTGTGTGAAATAAGAATGACTTGTGGAAAGAATTCTAGACAGAAGTAATGATTATTTCCCAGGGACTAATTTAGGTTCTCACTGATTTGATAATAATTTACATACATTTTTCCCTATTGTATGCCATTTCATATGAAGTATGGTTTATAGCCCAGGCTCCGTGGGATTACAAGGCCTTTCCCTGGTATGATGAGGTCACCCCATGGAGCGAGGTCATGACATTAATCAGTCAAAGATGTGTAGTGTCCTGAGTCCGCGGCGGGCGGGGTTTATAGCAGTGCAATTCAAGTTTACTTAAGTAATCAATCAGTGGTTTCAATGGTTGAAAGTTTTCCCTGAATACGAAAGAGCATGGGTAATGTATTCCATAGTGAGGATCTGCCATAACCTGTGGAACCAGCTGGTCATCAGTAGGGCTTTGGGCTTCTTCCAGAATAATGCTATCAGCTGTTTAGCTGCCACTGTTATGTGCCGAGTCAATGTCCAGCATGCGCGTCATGGCCTTTAGTGTCGGTGGTTTCAGACAAAAGTACAATGTCTGGTTCACTTAGTAGGGTATAACCCAACACTCCCCTGATATGACCCAAAATCTATTTCCTGTATAGTTGGATCACCGAGCATGACAACCAAATATGGATAAATATGCCCCTGTCCCTGTTATATCTCCAACAGGTTCGGAGGAGGAGTATAACATGCAGAAGAGTCAGTCGGGAGTTAAGTACCCTTTAAACTTCACTTTTAAAGTTGACTACCTGTGTGGTATGCTCTTGTGTATTTTAGGGGGTTCTCTTGCCATAGGATATCATGCTGCTTATCTGAAATTGGCTGCCCCAGAAAGTCGTTCCACCATGCCTGACTACGGTGCATAACGTGAGGTTTGGAGACCTAGCTAGTGGTGAATATCTTAGAAATAAGGCCCATTGGGCCCTCAAATGGCCTGACTAAGGTTTCAACTGCAGTGAGACCAAAACTTGCTGCTAGGAGATTTTCAAAGTGTAGTGCTCAATGGTAAAGTTAAAGATATAGGTGTTGAGCAGTTTCCAGGACCCAGAAGTCCTATTTGCATACTTCGAACATCTTAAAAGAAAATCCCTGAAAGAGGTCCCTCAGGGTCCGACAGTCCCCCTGTGTCCAGCTGGGCTGAACCTGAAGTAGGTAGAGCACCCAAGATAGCACATTAATTTTGATCACATTTATATGCCCCAGCCAGAATATGTATAAGGGTTTCCATTGTCTCCCGTCTTCAACAATTTTGTGCCGTAAGGCCAGTCAGTTCGCCTGCATGCAACCCTCAAGATGTGATGTGATAGTAAGGGCCACATAGCATAAAAAGGATGGGGTTTGATCCTGTAAAGCCGGGTGGGAGAGGGATAAAATAAACCAAAATACTGTACGCATAAAGCCCCACCTGCTATCAAATTCACTATAAACAAATATGCAACCAGCACCTTAATCCTACGTGCAATCGAATGTTTCTTTTATATTTCAATAATTCATTTACCACCATTTATTAATTACACAAGATATTCTCATGTTTGATGAAACAATTTAACTTCAACAGTCCATAGCGCAAAAATACACCAGAAGTCACATAGTATTTCCTATTTCCCTGACAACAGAAAATAGAGCAATATAAGACACCAACATTGAAACAAAGAAAAACATTATATACATTGAAAACGAATGATCAGAGTCCTAAAGAAATTAAACCTTTGAAATAATCATAGGTTGTGCTAAAATGAATTCATCTGGAGGCCTAATCACAAGATAGGGAGTGGAAATTAATAGAGTTCTTTTTTTCCTTTAGTCATCGTTCCTTGTTTAACAAGTGTTTAACAAGAGTACTCATTTCAATAAGTGTCTTTTGTATTGTGGAAAAGGACATGTAGGAAGTTGGCTCAGTATATACTATCTCAACGTGAGAGATAGTGTGCACAGAGTCCAAGGGCTCCCCTTAGAGGTTGATAGTGGCAAAATTAGATCATACTAATGCTCTTTTTTGTGGTAGTGTGGTCGAGCAGTAGGCTTATCAGAGGGTAATGTTAAACATTTGTTGTACACACACAGGCAATAAATGAGGAACACACACTCAAAGACTTAACTCCAGGCCAATAGTTTTTATATAGAAAAATATATTTTCTTAATTTATTTTAGAACCACAAGATTCAAAATTTAAAGTAAATACATAAAATGCAAGGTACTCCACACAGGTAAGTAAGGAACTTTGAATTAGAGCAGTAACATACACAGTATTAAGTAAAATGACAATAAACTATTTCAAAAGTGGACAGAAGGCAAAAATCAACAGTTCCTGGGGGAGGTAAGTAAGGTTAAGTTTCTGAGGTAAGTAAAGCACTTACAAGTTCAGTTTCCTGGGCATAGACAGCCTACCGTTGGGGGTTCAAGGAAAGCCCAAAGTAACCGCACCAGCAACTCGGGGCCAGTCAGGTGCAGAGGTCAAAGGAGGGCCCAAAACACATAGGCGCCTATGGAGAACAGGGGTGCTCTGGTACCAGTCTGCCAACAGGTAAGTACCTGTGTCTTCGGAGGGCAGACCAGGGGGGTTTTGTAGAGTACTGAGGGGGACACAAGTAGGCACATAAAACACACCCTCAGTAGCACAGGGGCGGCCAGGTGCAGGGTGCTTAGCAGCCGTCGGGTTTTCAATAGGAATTAATGGAGGGACCCGGGTGTCACTCTAGCAGGGCAGGCAGGGCACAGGGGGGCTTCTCGGGCCAGCCACTGATTGGGCTAGGTAGAGGGTCGCCTGATGGTCTCTCCTGCACTGGAGTTCGGTTCCTTCTGGTCCTAGGGGCTGCAGGTGCAGTGCTTGGTCCAGGTATCGGGTTCTTTGTTCCAGGCAGTCGCGGTCGGGGGCCCTCTGTGTGGGTCCAGAGGGGTCGTCTCAGGTTACTCACGAGGTTGCAGTCACCTGGGAGTCCTCCCTGCAGTGTTGGTTCTCTGGAGCTCGAGCAGGGGGCGTCAGGTGCAGAGTGTGAAGTCTCACGCTTCCGGCGGGAAGAGTGAAGTCTTTGAAAATTGCATTTTTGAACAGTGCCTCTGTTCTCAGGAATTTCTTGGTCTTTTGGTTCAGGGCAGTCCTCTGAGGCTTCAGAGGTCACTGGTCCCTGTTGAATGCGTCGCCGTGCAGGTTCTTTGAGTCTGGAGACAGGCCAGTAGGGCTGGGGCCAAGTCAGTTGTCGTCTCCGTCATCTCTGCAGAGCTTTCAGGTCAGCAGTCCTCCTTCTTGTTGAAGGTTGCAGGAATTTAATTTCCTGGGTCGCCCCTAAATACTAGATTTAGGTGTGTTTGGGTCAGGTGGGCAGTAGCCAATGGCTACTGCCCTGGAGGGTGGCTACACTCTCTTTGTGGCTACTCCCTGATGGGAGGAGGGCACATCCCTAATCCTCACACTCATCACTTTCACTCGTTCATGGGCTTGCCCTTAAAAAATGACTTATCATTGATAAATGCTTTAAATGCTTTACGTTTGTCCCTCCCTGGGGCAGTTTTGTTACCACCTTGCAGACTGCCACTGTTACATGGATAATTGCACGATTGCCGATATGTTTTACTGTGAGAAAACTTTTTTCCTATTGTGTCTCTCCTTTGCGCTCATTTTCTTGGCCGTCACGGCGCTTTGAATTGGCTCGCTTATGTCAACTAATGTTTTACACTTCATTATCAATTTATGTGGCAAGAAAAGCCCAGTTAGGAATTTACAACGTCAATAGCTCTAACTTGAGCAAATACGAGACCCATTGCATTGCAAATGCTTGTTTAAAGGTGGTCACCTGAGCTCGTGGAAAAAGTCTTCTTTCAGACCAGAAGTTTATATTACCACTGAATACTGGTAAGGTGCCCTGATTACTATGTGTAGATGCATCATGCTTCCTGCATTTTACTTAGTTCAAAGGGTTCGAAAAACATGGTTGTGATGTGATGTCTCACCCCCAAGTATAATGTGAATACTGGAGGTTTCAAATTATTGGGTTGCGCTCACAGTGCTTGCATCCTATTATTGGCAGCGTTTTATAGATTAAAGAGGGACATCAAAGTAAAAACAGAGGATGTAGACACACAAAAACGAATTGCATTAACAGATAGGGAAAAGACTGTTTTGTAACTGATACCCCCGCTTGTATTCAGCCTGTCTGCCTGATCGTTCCGTTTCGTTTCTCTAGCGGCTTTTGGCGGCTTTCCGAGTCTTCTAATTAGGTAGGCACGTAAACACTATTGAATGCGCCTTCTCAATGTGGGATGCCCCTATGACCTGAGGTCTCAGGCGTACAGAGATACTTGTCAAGGCATGTAGTTCTCGAGTATGTGTTACTCTCAATGGGGTCGCTCTTGGTATCCTGGTATTCGGGTCTCTTGAACAAGTCTATTTTTAGGAGGTAACGTCGTGTTTGACCTGATTGAAATTCATAGGAGGGGGAAGGGGCTCATAATGCTCATTAATTCCGGCGTGGCGCAAGGCTTCTTGCAACATGTAGTTTTACTTGGAACCTCCTTATAGATAATCAGTGTGAATGTTATGCACATGTAGTGAGCCTTTAAAAAATATGACTAATTTCAGACATCTCGTTGAGTCCAGTGTCTGATGTGCGAAGTTTCATGATCATAAATGCCTCCTGTCTCAGGAGGGACCTATTATTGCCAGATTTTACTTTTCTTAAGATTGTCCATCTTATAACAGACTCTTTATGCCCTACCATCATGAAATGTTGAACTAATGGCGCTGACATCGCCTTGGACCTTATTCTGGCGGATGCAATGTTGTATTTCTTGGCCAGTCTGTCCAACATGTGCTTTATTGCAGGGACACATTCAGTGCTTAATTTGTAAATAAGAAGGTGTCGGTGCCCAAAGCCCTCCCCAAACACGCAGTTGCAATTAAATGTGTGAACACGGAATACTCACGCAGCGTAATCCTGAAGCCATCTCGGGCCTCTTCAATCCATATAAAGCCACTCCCTGGCCCTTCAGCTCACTCGTGCAGCTTTCTACTTTCTCTCTTTGTGACGCCTTTTCATTTTTCCCTTCATCCGTCTTTCCCAAATGTGTCTTTTGTTCGCAACAAATGCTTGAGGCAGAAGAATAAGACCCAGCTCTCAAAAATAAGTGCCGGTGCTCAGCACCGGAAACAACAAGCACAAATTAAGCACTGGACACATTATGTAGTATTCCACATCTCTGGATCTACAAGTGGTAAATTCATTGGGTCTGATTTCAATGTTGTTATACGTGAAAACACTTCAGTCTATTGTTCTTTCATGCATTTAAGAGGAGGCCTCTTTTTGCATGGTTAGCCCTTCACTTTTTGCCTGATGTTGATGAATCCTAGAAGTTGTAGTGCACAGGGCCCATGCTAACCAGGTTCCCTGGGTCAGAGCTCTTTCCCTAAATCTGTTGTGATGCTTGGCACAATTTGATACACTCTTAAGTATCACTGTAAGTCCCTAGTAAATGGGTACATCTGTACCCAGGGCATGGGATATTAGGAGTAGGCCCCTGATGGCAGCAGCACGTATTGTGCCACTCTCTTGGGCCCTGCATCCAGATGCACCCAGCACTGCCATTGCAGGCTGAGTATTCTGGGGCAAACCTAGAAACACAAATTCGACATGGCACACTCCCTGTGTGCCTTGCCCACCCAATACTGCATATGGTATTGGTATGTCACCCCTCTAGCAGGCCTTCCAGCCCTAAAGCAAGGTACACCATACTATATGTGAGGGCATAGCTGCATGAGCAATATGCCCCGCCTGTGTCCTTGCCAAACCTGGGACATAGTGAGTGAACAGAGCAGCCATTTTACATGCATGTGCTGGACACTGGTCAAACCCCAGTTACTCCAGTATTGGAGCTTCCATAGATTCACATGCTTGAATCCTTCCCCGTCGTCGAGATGGGAGTCCCCTGTGTTATAAAAAAAAAAGTATCATTCTCTAACATAGTAATACATCACATGCATAAGCTGTTTAGATTAGTAACATATCATAGTCGTTTTCGAAAAAAGGACCATACTTCAGAGTGCACCAATCAGATGACTCCACCCTCTAGAACCCTCCTGTGAGGAGCTTCCTTCCCTCAGATTTTCCACCACACCTCGTGCTAAGGGAGTCTTCACTGAGCTCTGCTCAGTTTTCTCTCACAGACATTATTTCTGAGGTGTTTTTGGACAATTACTCTCCAACTTCAATCAAACAGGTGATTCAAACTGACCAGGATGTCCTAGACACCAAAAAAGGGGCTATTCAGACTGTGTGCTTCCTGTATGAAAAAAAGGCTGCATATTGACGACCCTCATAATGACTGTATCTACTGTCTCCATCCAAATCATAAAACTAGAGACTGCAAGGTATGTCGTACATTTTCTACCAGTACTTTGAAAGACAGGGAGGGCCGTCTTCTTTTGTGGCTAGAGAAATTGAAAACAAGAGCTGACTCGGTTTCTGAGGATGATAGTGCCTCCTCTTCTGGGTCACTCTCCAAAGCCCCTATCAAACGACAAGTGGAGGACAACGCGGATGGGTCTCCTAAAAAAGCAATCAAAAAGCCTTCAGAGAGCTCCTCAAAATCTAAAAGCCCTCTCAAGAAGCATTCTACAAAATATGCAAAGTCTAAGGCATCTTCTGTATCTGTAACACAGAAGCAATGTCAGTCTGAGCCCCCAAAGCCACCTCCAAAGATAAAAAACAGATTAAAAAAACCATTGTCTGCACTGTCGACAACAAGATCGTCTACGACATCACCATCGAAGGCACGCGCATTGACTACTACGCCTACGGTAGTTACCATTTCCATGTTGACGAAAGCCTCTGCAGCATCCTCGTCGACGGTAGTCACATCCTCTTTGCCTCTACGTCCTACGATTTCTAAGGCGATGACGCTACAGTCCACGGACAACTCATCGACGTCAACAACCCAGATGAAGGCAGTACTACGGTCGATAGTGCACCCGTCGACGACATCACCGTTGACGGCGCTTCCGTTGACGACGACCATTTTGACACTCTCATCAACGATTATACTGGCAACACCACCACTATCGTCGACGATTCATCTCTCGTCGACGATTTGGATCATACCTCAAAAAAAGCAGAGACCTATATCATTGCCTCTGTTTTCGTCAGCCTCACAGACACCACTTAAGAGGCATAAACAACAGAATGTGACACCCTCCATCACTTCACCTAGCAAGGTTTCTCTCCTACTACCGTCACACTTACTAGATGATGATGATTCCAACGAAGATGGCTTTTTTGGGATAGCCAGAAGCCCTTCACAACTGCATATAAAATCTCAGGAATACTCGGATGATGAGTCCTACTATGATCAACAGTACTATGACCAGCCACCTCAACCTCAACCAGACTTGTTAGTTCTAACTTCGGGGCTAGTATCAGACCTTCAGGCTATGCTGGCAGAATATAGAAAACGCTTCCCATCTGTTCCTGCACCAGAGCAACCCCAACCTTCTGGGGCACAGGTAATCCCACCACAACATCAACACGCTCAAGTGTATTCCCCACCTCCTCTGCAGGACGAGCAGACTTCTTCTGATGATGAATGAGAGGATGGGGAGATATGCTCCCATCAGGATGAGTGGGATGGATACATTATACCTGCGCTCACATCTCCCCTCCAACCGGCAATAGACTTGCCTCCTGAGGATATGGGATGTTTTCACAACTTATTAGAAAGGGCAGACATACGTTTTGATCTGCCAATGCCATCAACTCAACAGGAAGGCAACTGGATAACATGGGCAAAAGGTTTTCGTCAATGTCTGCCATTGTGGTGCGAGCTGCAAACTCATTGGTCATCCTTCCAAGATATGATAGCCAATTATTGTAGGAAGTTGGCTCTGTATATACTATTTCAAAGTAAGAAATAGTGTGCACAGAGTCCAAGGGTTCCCCTTAGAGGTAAGATAGTGGCAAAAGTAGATCATTCTAATGCTCTATTTTATGGTAGTGTGGTCGAGCAGTAGGCTTATCACAGGGTAGTGTTAAGCATTTGTTGTACACACAGAGGCAATAAAAGAGGAACACACGCTCAAAGACTTACTCCAGGCCAATAGGTTTTTATATTGAAATATATATTTTCTTAGTTTATTTTAAGAACCACAGGTTCACGATTTGCAGTAAACACATTAAATGCAAGGTACTTTAGTTAGATACTTTAGGAAATTTGAATAAAAGCAATATCATTTACAGGTTTTGTAAAAATGGCAATAAACTATTTTCAAAGTGGACACTGCAAAAATCAACAGTTTCTGGGGTAGGTAAGTAAAGGTTAGATTAGGAGGTAAGTAAAACACTTACAAGTCTCAGTTCTGGGGCATAGGCAGCCCACCGTTGGGGGTTCAAGGCAACCCCAAAGTTACCACACCAGCAACTCAGGGCCGGTCAGGTGCAGAGGTCAAATAGGTGCCCAAAACACATAGGCGCCTATGGAGAACAGGGGTGCTCCGGTTCCAGTCTGCCAGCAGGTAAGTACCTGCATCCTCGGGGGACAGACCAAGGGGGTTTTGTAGAGCACTGGGGAGGACACAAGTAGGCACACAAAACACACCCTCAGCGGCACAGGGGCAACCGGGTGCACTGTGCAAAGCAGGCGTCGGGTTTCAGGTAGAAAACAATGGAGGGACCCGGGGGTCACTCTAGCAGTGCAGGCAGGCACGGGGCTTCTCGGGACAACCACCACCTGGGCAAGGCAGAGGGTCGCCTGGGGGTACCTCCTGCGCTGAGGTTCGGTTCATTCAGGTCCTGGTGGCTGCGGGTGCAGTGTTGGTTCCAGGAGTCGGGTCCCTTGTTACAGGTGGTCGCGGTCAGGGGGAGCCTCTGGATTCTCTCTGCAGGCGTCGCTGTGGGGGCTCAGGGGGGTCGTCTCTGGTTACTCACAGGCTCGCAGTCACTGGGGAGTCCTCCCTGAGGCGTTGGCTCTCTGAATCTCGAGCCGGGGGCGTTGGGTGCAGAGTGAGAAGTCTCACGCTTCCGGCAGGAAACGTGCAGTCTTTGGAAGTTGCTTCTTTGTTGCAAAAAGTAGCTGGTTTTAAATAGGGCTGCTGTTCACGGGAGTTTCTTGGTCCATTAGTCTAGGGCAGGCCTCTGAGGCTTCAGAGGTCGCTGGTCCCTGTCGGATGCGAACCTGGTTGCAGGTTTTCGAAGTTGGAGACAGGCCAGTAGCAGTTGTCGTCTTTCTCCTTCTCTGCAGGCTTGTAGGTCAGCAGTCCTTCTTGTTTCTTCAGGTTGCAGGAATCTAGTTTTCTAGGTCCTGGGGAGCCCCTAAATACTGAATTTAGGGGTGTGTTTAGGTCTGGGAGGGCAGTAGCCAATGGTTACTGTCCTTGAGGGTGGCTACACCCTCTTTGTGCCTCCTCCCTGTGGGGAGGGGGGCACATCCCTAATCCTATTGGGGGAATCCTCCAAACTCAAGATGGAGGATTTCTCAAGGCAGGGGTCACCTCAGCTCAGGACACCTTAGGGGCTGTCCTGACTGGTGGGTGACTCCTCCTTGTTTTTCTCATTATCTCCTCCAGCCTTGCCGCCAAAAGTAGGGGCAGTGGCCGCAGGGGCGGGCATCTCCACTAGCTGGGATGCCCTGGGGCGCTGTAACAAAAGGGGTGAGCCTTTGAGGCTCACCGCCAGGTGTTACAGTTCCTGTAGGGGGAGGTGAGAAGCACCTCCACCCAGTACATGCTTTGTTCCTGGCCATAGAGTGGAGTCTCCCCATGTGGCCAGCAACATGTCTGTGTGTGGCAGGCTGGCAGAAACTGGTCAGCCTACCCTAGAAGTCGGATTGGTATTCAGGGGGCATCTCTAAGATGCCCTCTGGGTGTATGTTACAATATATTGCACAGTGGCATCAGTGTGCATTTATTGTGCTGAGAAGTTTGAAACCAAACTTCCCAGTTTTCAGTGTAGCCATTATGGATCTGTAGAGTTCGTGTTTGACAAACTCCCAGACCATACACTCTTATGGCTACCCTGCACTTACAATGTCTAAGGTTTTGCTTAGGCATTGTAGGGGCATAGTGCTCATGCACATATGCCCTCACCTGTGGTATAGTGCACCCTGCCTTACGGCTGTAAGGCCTGCTAGAGTGGTGACTTACCTATGCCACAGGCAGTTTGAGGTTGGCATGGCACTCTGAGGGGAGTGCCATGTCGACGTAGTCTTTTTCTCCCCACCAGCACACACAAGCTGTGAGGCAGTGTGCATGTCCTGAGTGAGGGGTCCCCAGGGTGGCATAAGACATGCTGCAGCCCTTAGAGACCTTCCCTGGCATCAGGGCCCTTGGTACCAGGGGTGCCAGTTACAAGGGACTTATCTGAGTGCCAGGGTTGTGACAAAGGTACCGTTTAGGGAAAGAACACTGGCTAAGGCCTGGTTAGCAGGGTCCCAGCACACTTTCAATCAAAACTTAGCATCAGCAAAGGCAAAAATTTAGGGGGTAACCATGCCAAGGAGGCATTTCCTTACACAACCCCCACCCCCTGACAAAAGAGGAGGAGACTAACCTTTCCCAAGAGAGTCTTCATTTTCTAAGTGGAAGAACCTGGAAAGGCCATCTGCATTGGCATGGGCAGTCCCAGGCCTGTGTTCCACTACAAAGTCCATTCCCTGTAGGGATATGGACCACCTCAACAGTTTAGTGTTTTCTCCTTTCATTTGCATTAGCCATCTGAGAGGTATGCGGTCAGTTTGAACTATGAAGTGAGTACCAAAAAGGTATGGTCTCAACTTCTTCAGGGACCAGACCACAGCAAAGACCTCCCTCTCAATGGCACTCCAACGCTGTTCCCTGGGGAGTAACCACCCGCTAATAAAAGCAACAGGCTGGTCAAGGCCATCAGCATTTGTTTGGGACAGGACTGCTCCTATCCCATGTTCAGAGGCATCTGTCTGCACAATGAACTGCTTAGAGTAATCTGGAGCTTTCAGAACTGGTGCTGTGCACATTGCTTGCTTCAGGGTGTCAAAGGCCTTTTGACAGTCCATAGTCCAGTTCACTTTCTTGGGCATTTTCTTGAGGTAAGTTCTGCGAGGGGTGTCACTATTGATCCATATCCCTTCATAAACCTCCTATAGTACCCAGTCAAGCCAAGGAATGCCCTGACTTGAGTCTGAGTTTTTGGAGCTACCCAGTCCAGAATAGTCTGGATCTTTGGTTGGAGTGGCTGACCCTGGCCTCCACCTACAAGGTCTCCCAAGTAAACCACAGTACCCTGCCCTATCTGACATTTAGATGCCTTGATGGAGAGGCCTGCTCCTTGCAGGGCCTGCAAAACCTTCTTCAGGTGGACCAGGTGATCCTGCCAGTTGGAGCTAAAGACAGCAATATCATCAAGATAAGCTGCACTAAAGGACTTCAAGCCAGCAAGGACTTGATTCACCAACCTTTGGAAGGTGGCAGGGACATTCTTTAAGCCAAAGGGCATCACAGTAAACTGGTAATGCCCATCAGGTGTAGGGAATGCTGTTTTCTCTTTTACTTCTGGTGCCATTCTTATTTGCCAGTACCCTGCTGTCAAGTCAAAGGTACTCAAGTATTTGGCAGCACCTAATTTATCAATCAGCTCATATGCCCTTGGAATGGGGTGAGCATCTGTCTTGGTGACAGAATTAAGCCCTCTGTAGTCCACACAGAACCTCATATCTCTCTTGCCATCTTTGGCTAGCCCAGGGACTGTCAGAGTGCTCAATCACTCCCAACTCCAGCATCTTCTGGACTTCCACTTTGATGCTTTCCTTAACTTGATCAGACTGTCTGAATATTTTGTTTTTGATAGGCATGCTGTCTCCTGTGTCCACATAACGGGTACACAGATGTGTCTGACCAGGGGTTAGGGAAAAGAGCTCAGCAAACTGCTGAAGGACTTGCCTGCAGTCAGCTTGCTGTTGGCCAGAGAGGGTGTCTGAATAGATCACTCCATCTACTGTGCCATCTTTAGGATCAATGGAGAGGAGATCAGGGAGAGGTTCACTCTCTGCTTCCTGGTCCTCATCTGTAACCATTAACATGTTTACATCTTCCCTGTCATGGAAGAGTTTTAGGGGGTTAACATGGATCACCCTCTTGGGGGTCCTGCTAGTCCCTAGGTTCACCAGGTAGGTGACCTGACTCTTCTTCTCTAGCACTGGGTAAGGGCCACTCCATTTGTCCTGAAGTGCCCTGGGAGCCACAGGCTCCAGAACCCAGACTTTCTGCCCTGGCTGAAACTCAACCATAGCAGCCTTTTGGTCATACCACATCTTCTGGAGTTGTTGGCTGGCCTCAAGGTTTTTACTTGCCTTTTCCATGTACTCTGCCATCCTTGAACGTAGGCCTAGTACATAATCCACTATATCTTTTTTAGGCTCATGGAGAGGTATCTCCCAGCCTTCTTTTACAAGAGCTAGTGGTCCCCTAACAGGATGGCCAAACAGAAGTTCAAAGGGGGAAAACCCTACTCCCTTCTGAGGCACCTCTCTGTAGGCGAAAAGCAGGCATGGCAAGAGGACATCCCATCTCCTTTTGAGTTTTTCTGGGAGCCCCCTGATCATGCCCTTCAATGTCTTGTTAAATCTCTCAACAAGACTATTGGTTTGTGGATGATATGGTGTGGTGAACTTGTAGGTCACCCCACACTCATTCCACATGTGTTTGAGGTAAGCTGCCATGAAGTTGGTACCTCTGTCAGAAACCACCTCCTTAGGAAATCCAACTCTGGTAAAAATACCAATGAGTACTTTGGCTACTGCAGGGGCAGTAGGGGACCTAAGAGGAATTGCCTCAGGGTACCAAGTAGCATGATTGACTACTACTAGGATATACTGATTCCCTGATGCTGTGGGAGGTTCAAGTGGGCCCACTATATCCACTCCCACTCTTTCAAAGGGGACCCCCACCACTGGAAGTGGAATGAGGGGGGCCTTTGGATGGCCACCTGTCTTACCACTGGCTTGACAGGTGGCACAAAACTCCTTTACCTTCTGGGACATACTGGGCTAATTGAAATGGTTGACTAACCTCTCCCTTGTCTTGGTTTGTCCCAAATGCCCAGCAAGGGGAATGTCATGGGCTAAGGTCAGAATGAACTCCCTAAACTCCTGAGGCACTACCACTCTCCTAGTGGCACCAGGTTTGGGATCTCTTGCCTCAGTGTAAAGGAGTCCATCTTCCCAATAGACCCTATGTGTTCCACTGACAATTCCTGTTTCCTGTTCAGCTGCTTGCTGTCTTAGGCCTTAAAGAGAGGAACACGTTTCTTGCCCCTTGCACAGCTGTTGCCTTGAGGGTCCCCCTGGGCCCAAGAGCTCAACCTGGTAAGGTTCCAGCTCCATCAACTCAGTTCCCTCAGGGGATATAACTTCTTCCTGAGAAGAGGGGTTCTGTTTCTTTTTCTGTGCTGAAGCTGGTTCCCCAGTCTTCTTTCATTTTCTCTTGGAAGGTTGGGCCATTATTCCAGACTCCAAAACGTCTTTTTCACCCTGAGCCCTGCACTGTGCCATTGTCTTGACACACACCAGTTCAGGGATACCCAGCATGGCTGCATGGGTTTTGAGTTCTACCTCAGCCCATGCTGAGGACTCCAGATCATTTCTAAGCAGACATTCTACTGGTATAGCAGAAGAGAGTACCACCTGTTTCAGGACAGTGACCCCTCCCCATTCTAAAGTTACCATAGCCATGGGATGTACTTTAGTCTGATTGTCAGCATTGGTGACTCGATAAGTTTGTCCAGTCAGGTATTGTCCTGGGGAAACCAGATTGTCTGTCACCACAGTGACACTGGCACCTGTATCCCTCAGGGCTTCTACTCTAGTCCCATTAATTAAGAGCTGCTGCCTGTATTTTTGCATGTTAGGCGGCCAAGCAGCTAGTGTGGCTAGGTCCACCCCACACTCTGAGATCAATGTAGCTTCAGTGTGAACCCTGGTTTGCTCTGGGCACACTGTTGATCCCACCTGGAGACTAGCTATTCCAGTGCTAACTGGAGTAGTAGTTGAAGTGGAACCTTTCTTGAGACAGGCCTTGTCTCCAGTTTGGTGTCCATACTGACTACAGCTGCGACACCAGGCCTTTTTGGGATCAAAGTTTTTACCCTTGTACCCAAATCAGGATTGTGAAGAGGCTTTGGGCCCACCATCCTGTGCAGATGCTTGGGGCCCTGTAGAAGACTCTTTACTTTTTCGCTTGGATGTCTCAACACTCTTCCCCTGGGGAGGCTTTGTGACCCCTTTCTTTTGGTCACCCCCTGTGGAAGTCTTTGTCACCCTTGTCTTGACCCAGTGGTATGCCTTCTTTCCCAATTCTTGGGGAGAAATTGGACCTAGGTCTACCAGATAATGATGCAGTTTATCATTGAAACAATTACTTAAACGGTGTTCCTTCATAAACAAGTTATACAGCCCTTCACAATCATTTACACCACTGCCATTAATCCAACCATCTAGTGTTTTGACTAAGAAGTCAACAAAATCAACCCAGGTCTGGCTCGAGGATTTTTTAGCCCCCCTGAACCTAATCCTGTACTCCTCAGTTGAGAATCCAAAGCCCTCAATCAGGGTAGCCTTCATGAGGTAATAGGATTCTGCATCTTTACCAGAGAGTGTGAGGAGTCTATCCCTACACTTTCCAGTGAACATTTACCAAGGGAGAGCACCCCAGTGATATCTGTTTCCTTTTCTGGTTGCACAAGTCCTCTCAAAAGCTGTGAACCATTTGGTGATGTCATCACCATCTTCATATTTTGTTAAAATCCCTTTGGGGATTTTTAGCATGTCAGTACTTTCTCTGACCCTATTTATGTTGCTGCCACCATTGATGGGAGCTAAACCCATCTCTTGTCTTTCCCTCTCTATGGGTAGGCGCTGTCTCTCCAAAGCCAATCTTTTGGCCATCCTGGCTAACAGGAGGTCATCTTCATTGAGGCTGCCCTCAATGCTTCCAGAGTTACTGGACTCCCCTGTGGAAGAACCAGTATCTCTGACTATCACTTGTGGAGTCAGGGTTTGAGGGACCCTGGCCTCCCTAACTAGGACAGGAGGGAGGGAATTATCCTCCTGGTCACCAGTTTCCTCCTCTTTAAGGTTATCCTCAGAGGGGTGGTCTTTTGCAAACTCTGCCAAAAGCTCCTGGAGCTTAACTTTGATAGGGTTTGACCCAGTCTTTATATTTTTTAGTTTACAGAGTCCTTAACTCTGACATCCCTAGATGCAGGTAAGGGGTGAGGTTGAGTTTCACCATCATCTCTTCTGTGCTAGACATCACTTTTTTTAAAGTTGGGATACTTTTTAAGAATCTAAAACTATTTCTAGAACTTAATCCAAACTTTTACAAAACTTTGAAACTCTAAAAGAAATGCTAACCTGGACTTACACAAGGCCCTAGCAGTACTTTAAAAAATTTAGAAAAATAGCTCAAATTGCAAAAATCTGTTTCTAATGACAACTTTTGGAATTTAGTCGGGTGATCAGGTATTGGCTGAGTAGTCCAGCAAATGCAAAGTCTTAGATCCCAACGCTGATCCACCAATGTAGGAAGTTGGCTCTGTATATACTATTTCAAAGTAAGAAATAGTGTGTACAGAGTCCAAGTGTTCCCCTTAGAGGTAAGATAGTGGCAAAAGTAGATCATTCTAATGCTCTATTTTGTGGTAGTATGGTCGAGCAGTAGGCTTATCAGAGGATAGTGTTAAGCATTTGTTATACACACACAGGCAATAAATGAGGAGCACACACACAAAGATTTATTCCAGGTCAATAGGTTTTTATATTGAAAAATATCATTTCTTAGTTTATTTTAAGAACCACAGGTTCAAGATTGTCAGTAAACACATTAAATGCACGGTACTTCACTTAGATACTTTAGGAACTTTGAATAAAAGCAATATCACATACAGTCTTTGTAAAAATGGCAATGAGCTATTTTCAAAGTGGACACTGCAAAAATCAACAGTTCCTGGGGGAGGTAAGAAAAGGTTAGATTAGGAGGTAACTAAAACACTTACAAGTCTCAGTTCTGGGGCATAGGCAGCCCACCATTGGCGGTTCAAGGCAACCCCAAAGTTACCACACCAGCATCTCAGGGCCGGTCAGGTGCAGAGGTCAAAGAGGTGCCCAAAACACATAGGCGCCTATGGAGAACAGGGGTGCTCCGTTTCCAGTCTGCCACCAGGTAAGTACCTGCGCACTCGGGAGACAGACCAGGGGGGTTTTGTAGAGCACTGGGGGGGACACAAGTAAGCACACAAAACACACCCTCAGCTGCACAGGGGCGGCCGGGTGCAGTGTGCAAAGCAGGCGTTGGGTTTCAGGTAGAAAACAATGGAGGGACCCGGGGGTCACTCTGGCGGTGCAGGCAGGCACAGGGGCTTCTCGGGACAGGGGAAGGCAGAGGGTTGCCTGGGGGTCACTCCTGCGCTGAGGTTCGGTTCCTTCAAGTCCTGGGGGCTGCGGGTGCAGTGTTGGCTCCAGGCGTCGGGTCACTTGTTACAAGTAGTCGCAGTCAGGGGGAGCTTCTGGATTCTCTCTGCAGGCGTCGCTGTGGGGGTTCAGGGGGGTCATCTCTGGTTACTCACGGGCTCGCAGTGGCGGGGAGTCCTTCCTGAGGTGTTGGTTCTCTGAATCTCGAGCCGAGGGCATCGGGTGCAGAGTGAGAAGTCTCACGCTTCCGGCGGGAAACGTGCAGTCTTTGGAAGTTGCTTCTTTGTTGCAAAAAGTAGCTGGTTTTAAATAGGGCTGCTGTTCACGGGAGTTTCTTGGTCCATTAGTCTAGGGCAGGCCTCTGAGGCTTCAGAGGTCGCTGGTCCCTGTTGGATGCGAAGCTGGTTGCAGGTTTTCGAAGTTGGAGACAGGCCAGTAGCAGTTGTCGTCTTCCTCCTTCTCTGCAGGCTTGTAGGTCAGCAGTCCTTCTTGTTTCTTGAGGTTGCAGGAATCTAGTTTTCTAGCTCCTAGGGCCCCTAAATACTGAATTTAGGGGTGTGTTTAGGTCTGGGAGGGCAGTAGCCAATGGTTACTGTCCTTGAGGGTGGCTACACCCTCTTTGTGCCTCCTCCCTGTGGGGAGGGGGGCACATCCCTAATCCTATTGCGGGAATCCTCCAAACTCAAGATGGAGGATTTCTCAAGGCAGGGGTCACCTCAGCTCAGGACACCTTAGGGGCTGTCCTGACTGGTGGGTGACTCCATCTTGTTTTTCTCATTATCTCCTCCAGCCTTGCTGCCAAAAGTAGGGGCAGTGGCCGCAGGGGCGGGCATCTCCACAAGCTGGGATGCCCTGGGGCGCTGTAACAAAAGGGGTGAGCCTTTGAGGCTCACCGCCAGGTGTTACAGTTCCTGTAGGGGGAGGTGAGAAGCACCTCCACCCAGTACAGGCTTTGTTCCTGGCCGTAGAGTGGAGTCTCCCCATGTGGCCAGCAACATGCCTGGTGTGTGGCAGGCTGGCAGAAACTGGTCAGCCTACCCTAGAAGTCGGAATGTTATTCAGGGGGCATCTCTAAGATGCCCTCTGGGTGTATGTTACAATATATTGCACAGTGGCATCAGTGTGCATTTATTGTGCTGAGAAGTTTGAAACCAAACTTCCCAGTTTTCAGTGTAGCCATTATGGATCTGTAGAGTTCGTGTTTGACAAACTCCCAGACCTTATACTCTTATGGCTACCCTGCACTTACAATGTCTAAGGTTTTGCTTAGGCATTGTAGGGGCATAGTGCTCATGCACATATGCCCTCACCTGTGGTATAGTGCACCCTGCCTTACGGCTGTAAGGCCTGCTAGAGTGGTGACTTACCTATGCCACAGGCAGTTTGAGGTTGGCATGGCACTCTGAGGGGAGTGCCATGTCGACTTAGTCTTTTTCTCCCCACCAGCACACACAAGCTGTGAGGCAGTGTGCATGTCCTGAGTGAGGGGTCCCCAGGGTGGCATAAGACATGCTGCAGCCCTTAGAGACCTTCCCTGGCATCTGGGCCCTTGGTACCAGGGGTACCAGTTACAAGGGACTTATCTGAGTGCCAGGGTTGTGACAAAAGTACAGTTTAGGGAAAGAACACTGGCTGAGGCCTGGTTAGCAGGGTCCCAGCACACTTTCAATCAAAACTTAGCATCAGCAAAGGCAAAAATTTAGGGGGTAACCATGCCAAGGAGGCATTTCCTTACACAACCCCCACCCCCTGACAAAAGAGGATGAGACTAACCTTTCCCAAGAGAGTCTTCATTTTCTAAGTGGAAGAACCTGGAAAGGCCATCTGCATTGGCATGGGCAGTCCCAGGCCTGTGTTCCACTACAAAGTCCATTCCCTGTAGGGATATGGACCACCTCAACAGTTTAGTGTTTTCTCCTTTCATTTGCATTAGCCATCTGAGAGGTATGCGGTCAGTTTGAACTATGAAGTGAGTACCAAAAAGGTATGGTCTCAACTTCTTCAGGGACCAGACCACAGCAAAGACCTCCCTCTCAATGGCACTCCAACGCTGCTCCCTGGGGAGTAACCACCCGCTAATAAAAGCAACAGGCTGGTCAAGGCCATCAGCATTTGTTTGGGACAGGACTGCTCCTATCCCATGTTCAGAGGCATCTGTCTGCACAATGAACTGCTTAGAGTAATCTGGAGCTTTCAGAACTGGAGCTGTGCACATTGCTTGCTTCAGGGTGTCAAAGGCCTTTTGACAGCCCATAGTCCAGTTCACTTTCTTGGGCATTTTCTTGGAGGTAAGTTCTGCGAGGGGTGTCACTATTGATCCATATCCCTTCATAAACCTCCTATAGTACCCAGTCAAGCCAAGGAATGCCCTGACTTGAGTCTGAGTTTTTGGAGCTACCCAGTCCAGAATAGTCTGGATCTTTGGTTGGAGTGGCTGACCCTGGCCTCCACCTACAAGGTGTCCCAAGTAAACCACAGTACCCTGCTCTATCTGACATTTAGATGCCTTGATAGAGAGGCCTGCTGCTTGCAGGGCCTGCAAAACCTTCTTCAGGTGGACCAGGTGATCCTGCCAGTTGGAGCTAAAGACAGCAATATCATCAAGATAAGCTGCACTAAAGGACTTCAAGCCAGCAAGGACTTGATTCACCAACCTTTGGAAGGTGGCAGGGACATTCTTTAAGCCAAAGGGCATCACAGTAAACTGGTAATGCCCATCAGGTGTAGGGAATGTTGTTTTCTCGTTTACTCCTGGTGCCATTCTTATTTGCCAGTACCCTGCTGTCAAGTCAAAGGTACTCAAGTATTTGGCAGCACCTAATTTATCAATCAGCTCATCTGCCCTTGGAATGGGGTGAGCATCTGTCTTGGTGACAGAATTAAGCCCTCTGTAGTCCACACAGAACCTCATATCTCTCTTGCCATCTTTGGCTAGCCCAGGGACTGTCAGAGTGCTCAATCACTCCCAACTCCAGCATCTTCTGGACTTCCACTTTGAAGCTTTCCTTAACTTGATCAGACTGTCTGAATATTTTGTTTTTGATAGGCATGCTGTCTCCTGTGTCCACATAACGGGTACACAGATGTGTCTGACCAGGGGTTAGGGAAAAGAGCTCAGCAAACTGCTGAAGGACTTGCCTGCAGTCAGCTTGCTGTTGGCCAGAGAGGGTGTCTGAATAGATCACTCCATCTACTGTGCCATCTTTAGGATCAATGGAGAGGAGATCAGGGAGAGGTTCACTCTCTGCTTCCTGGTCCTCATCTGTAACCATTAACATGTTTACATCTGCCCTGTCATGGAAGAGTTTTAGGCGGTTAACATGGATCACCCTCTTGGGGGTCCTGCTAGTCCCTAGGTTCACCAGGTAGGTGACCTGACTCTTCTTCTCTAGCACTGGGTAAGGGCCACTCCATTTGTCCTTAAGTGCCCTGGGAGCCACAGGCTCCAGAATCCCGACTTTCTGCCCTGGCTGAAACTCAACCATAGCAGCCTTTTGGTCATACCACATCTTCTGGAGTTGTTGGCTGGCCTCAAGGTTTTTACTTGCCTTTTCCATGTACTCTGCCATCCTTGAACGTAGGCCTAGTACATAATCCACTATATCTTTTTTAGGCTCATAGAGAGGTATCTCCCAGCCTTCTTTTACAAGAGCTAGTGGTCCCCTAACAGGATGGCCAAACAGAAGTTCAAAGGGGGAAAACCCTACTCCCTTCTGAGGCACCTCTCTGTAGGCGAAACGCAGGCATGACAAGAGGACATCCCATCTCCTTTTGAGTTTTTCTGGGAGCCCCCTGATCATGCCCTTCAATGTCTTGTTAAATCTCTCAACAAGACCATTGGTTTGTGGATGATATGGTGTGGTGAACTTGTAGGTCACCCCACACTCATTCCACATGTGTCTGAGGTAAGCTGCTATTAAGTTGGTACCTCTGTCAGAAACCATCTCCTTAGGAAATCCCACTCTGGTAAAAATACCAATGAGTACTTTGGCTACTGCAGGGGCAGTAGGGGACCTAAGAGGAATTGCCTTTAGGGTACCAAGTAGCATGATTCACTACTACTAGGATATACTGATTCCCTGATGCTGTGGGAGGTTCAAGTGGGCCCACTATATCCACTCCCACTCTTTCAAAGGGGACCCCACCACTGGAAGTGGAATGAGGGGGGCCTTTGGATGGCCACCTGTCTTACCACTGGCTTGACAGGTGGCACAAAACTCCTTTACCTTCTGGGACATATTGGGCTAATAGTAATGGTTGACTAACCTCTCCCTTGTCTTGGTTTGTCCCAAATGCCCAGCAAGGGGAATGTCATGGGCTAAGGTCAGAATGAACTCTCTAAACTCCTGAGGCACTACCACTCTCCTAGTTGCACCAGGTTTGGGATCTCTTGCCTCAGTGTAAAGGAGTCCATCTTCCCAATAGACCCTATGTGTTCCACTGACAATTCCTGTTTCCTGTTCAGCTGCTTGCTGTCTTAGGCCTTAAAGAGAGGAACACGTTTCTTGCCCCTTGCACAGCTGTTGCCTTGAGGGCCCCCCTGGGGCCAAGAGCTCAACCTGGTAAGGTTCCAGCTCCATCAACTCAGTTCCCTCAGGGGATATAACTTCTTCCTGAGAAGAGGGGTTCTGTTTCTTTTTCTGTTCTGAAGCTGGTTCCCCAGTCTTCTTTCATTTTCTCTTGGAAGGTTGGGCCATTATCCCAGACTCCAAAACGTCTTTTTCACCCTGAGCCCTGCACTGTGCCATTGTCTTGACACACACCAGTTCAGGGATACCCAGCATGGCTACATGGGTTTTGAGTTCTACCTCAGCCCATGCTGAGGACTCCAGATCATTTCTAAGCAGACATTCTACTGGTATAGCAGAGGAGAATACCACCTGTTTCAGGACAGTGACCCCTCCCCATTCTAAAGTTACCATAGCCATGGGATGTACTTTAGTCTGATTGTCAGCATTGGTGACTCGATAAGTTTGTCCAGTCAGGTATTGTCCTGGGGAAACCAGATTGTCTGTCACCACAGTGACACTGGCACCTGTATCCCTCAGGGCTTCTACTCTAGTCCCATTAATTAAGAGCTTCTGCCTGTATTTTTGCATGTTAGGCGGCCAAGCAGCTAGTGTGGCTATGTCCACCCCACCCTCTGAGATCAATGTAGCTTCAGTGTGAACCCTGGTTTGCTCTGGGCACACTGTTGATCCCACCTGGAGACTAGCTATTCCAGTGCTAACTGGAGTAGTAGTTGAAGTGGAACCTTTCTTGAGACAGGCCTTGTCTCCAGTTTGGTGTCCATGCTGACTTCAGCTGCGACACCAGGCCTTTTTGGGATCAAAGTTTTTACCCTTGTACCCAAATCAGGATTGTGAAGAGGCTTTGGGCCCACCATCCTGTGCAGATGCTTGGGGCCCTGTAGAAGACTCTTTACTTTTTCGCTTGGATGTCTCAACACTCTTCCCCTGGGGAGATTTTGTGACCCCTTTCTTTTGGTCACCCCCTGTGGAAGTCTTGGTCACCCTTGTCTTGACCCAGTGGTTTGCCTTCTTTCCCAATTCTTGGGGAGAAATTGGACCTAGGTCTACCAGATAATGATGCAGTTTATCATTGAAACAATTACCTAAACGGTGTTCCTTCATAAACAAGTTATACAGCCCTTCACAATCATTTACACCACTGCCATTAATCCAACCATCTAGTGTTTTGACTAAGAAGTCAACAAAATCAACCCAGGTCTGGCTCGAGGATTTTTTAGCCCCCCTGAACCTAATCCTGTAATCCTCAGTTGAGAATCCAAAGCCCTCAATCAGGGTAGCCTTCATGAGGTAATAGGATTCTGCATCTTTACCAGAGAGTGTGATTAGTCTATCCCTACACTTTCCAGTGAACATTTCCCAAGGGAGAGCACCCCAATGATATCTGTTTCCTTTTCTGGTTGCACAAGTCCTCTCAAAAGCTGTGAACCATTTGGTGATGTCATCACCATCTTCATATTTTGTTACAATCCCTTTGGGGATTTTTAGCATGTCAGTACTTTCTCTGACCCTATTTATGTTGCTGCCACCATTGATGGGAGCTAAACCCATCTCTTGTCTTTCCCTCTCTATGGGTAGGTGCTGTCTCTCCAAAGCCAATCTTTTGGCCATCTTGGCTAATAGGAGGTCATCTTCATTGAGGCTGCCCTCAATGCTTCCAGAGTTACTGGACTCCCCTGTGGAAGAACCAGTATCTCTGACTATCACTTGTGGAGTCAGGGTTTGAGGGACCCTGGCCTCCCTAACTAGGACAGGAGGGAGGGAATTACCCTCCTGGTCACCAGTTTCCTCCTCTGTAGGGTTATCCTCAGAGGGGTGGTCTTTTGCAAACTCTGCCAAAAGCTCCTGGAGCTTAACTTTGATAGGGTTTGACCCAGTCTTTATATTTTTTAGTTTACAGAGTCCTTAACTCTGACATCCCTAGATGCAGGTAAGGGGTGAGGTTGAGTTTCACCACCATCTCTTCTGTGCTAGACATCACTTTTTTGAAAGTTGGGATACTTTTTAAGAATCTAAAACTGTTTCTAGAACTTAATCCAAACTTTTACAAAACTTTTAAACTCTAAAAGAAATCCTAACAGGGACTTACACAAGGCCCTAGCAGTACTTTTAAAAATTTAGAAAAATCACTCAAATTGCAAAAATCTGTTTCTAATGACAACTTTTGGAATTTAGTCAGGTGATCAGGCATTGGCTGAGTAGTCCAGCAAATGCAAAGTCTTAGATCCCACCGCTGATCCACCAATGTAGGAAGTTGGCTCTGTATATACTATTTCAAAGTAAGAAATAGTGTGCACAGAGTCCAAGTGTTCCCCTTAGAGGTAAGATAGTGGCAAAAGTAGATAATTCTAATGCTCTATTTGGTGGTAGTATGGTCGAGCAGTAGGCTTATCAGAGGATAGTGTTAAGCATTTGTTATACACACACAGGCAATAAATGAGGAGCACACACTCAAAGATTTATTCCAGGTCAAAAGGTTTTTATATTGAAAAATATCATTTCTTAGTTTATTTTAAGAACCACAGGTTCAAGATTGTCAGTAAACACATTAAATGCACGGTACTTCACTTAGATACTTTAGGAACTTTGAATAAAAGCAATATCACATACAGTCTTTGTAAAAATGGCAATGAGCTATTTTCAAAGTGGACACTGCAAAAATCAACAGTTCCTGGGGGAGGTAAGAAAAGGTTAGATTAGGAGGTAACTAAAACACTTACAAGTCTTAGTTCTGGGGCATAGGCAGCCCACCATTGGGGGTTCAAGGCAACCCCAAAGTTACCACACCAGCATCTCAGGGCCGGTCAGGTGCAGAGGTCAAAGAGGTGCCCAAAACACATAGGCGCCTATGGAGAACAGAGGTGCTCCGTTTCCAGTCTGCCACCAGGTAAGTACCTGTGCACTCGGGAGACAGACCAGGGGGGTTTTGTAGAGCACTAGGGGGGACACAAGTAGGCACACAAAACATACCCTCAGCGGCACAGGGGCGGCCGGGTGCAGTGTGCAAAGCAGGCGTTGGGTTTCAGGTAGAAGACAATGGAGGGACCCGGGGGTCACTCTGGCGGTGCAGGCAGGCACGGGGGGCTTCTCGGGACAGGGGAAGGCAGAGGGTTGCCTGGGGGTCACTCCTGCGCTGAGGTTCGGTTCCTTCAAGTCCTGGGGGCTGCGGGTGCAGTGTTGGCTCCAGGCATCGGGTCACTTGTTACAGGTAGTCGCAGTCAGGGGGAGCTTCTGGATTCTCTCTGCAGGCGTCACTGTGGGGGCTCAGGGGGGTCGTCTCTGGTTACTCACGGGCTCGCAGTGGCTGGGAGTCCTCCCTGAGGTGTTGGTTCTCTGAATCTCGAGCCGAGGGCATCGGGTGCAGAGTGAGAAGTCTCACGCTTCCGGCGGGAAACGTGCAGTCTTTGGAAGTTGCTTCTTTGTTGCAAAGAAGTAGCTGGTTTTGAACAGGGCCGCTATTCACGGGAGTGTCTTTGTCCTTTAGTCCAGGGCAGTCCTCTGAGGCTTCAGAGGTCGCTGGTCCCTGTTGGATGCGTCGCTGGTTGCAGGTTTTCGAAGGTGGAGACAGGACGGTAAGGCTGGGGCCAAAGCAGTTGTCGTCTTCCTCCTTCTCTGCAGGCTTGTAGGTCAGCAGTCCTTCTTCTTTCTTCAGGTTGCAGGAATCTAGTTTCCTAGTTCCTGGGGAGTCCCTAAATACTGAATTTAGGTGTGTGGTTAGGTCTGGGAGGGCAGTAGCCAATGGCTACTGTCCTTGAGGGTGGCTACACCCTTTTTGTGCCTCCTCCCTGTGGGGGGGGGGACATCCCTAATCCTATTGGGGGAATCCTCCAAACTCAAGATGGCAGATTTCTCAAGGCAGGGGTCACCTCAGCTCAGGACACCTTAGGGGCTGTCCTGACTGGTGGGTGACTCCTCCTTGTTTTTCTAATTATCTCCTCCAGCCTTGCAGCCAAAAGTGGGGGCAGTGGCCGGAGGGGCGGGCATCTCCACTAGCTGGGATGCCCTGGTGCTCCAGACCATATACTCTTATGGCTACCCTGCACTTACAATGTCTAAGGTTTTGCTTAGGCATTGTAGGGACATAGTGCTCATGCACTTATGCCCTCACCTGTGGTATAGTGCACCCTGCCTTAGGGCTGTAAGGCCTGCTAGAGGGGTGACTTACCTATGCCACAGGCAGGGTGAGGTTGGCATGGCACTCTGAGGGGAGTGCCATTTCGACTTAGACTTTTTCTCCCCACCAGCACACACAAGCTGTGAGGCAGTGTGCATGTGCTGAGTGAGGGATCCCCAGGGTGGCATAAGACATGCTGCAGCCCTTAGAGACCTTTCCTGGCATCAGGGCCCTTGGTACCAGGTGTACCAGTTACAAGAGACTGATCTGAGTGCCAGGGTTGTGCCAATTGTGGAGACAAAGGTACAGTTTAGGGAAAGAACACTGGTGCTGGGGCCTGGTTAGCAGGGTCCCGGCACACTTTCAATCAAAACTTAGCATCAGCAAAGGCAAAAAGTTACGGGGTAACCATGCCAAGGAGGCATTTCCTTATAATTATGGTCAACTGTTTCCCAATACTTAAAGGATCTACCAGATCACACTTCTCCTCACCAGCATCTCAAGCAACTCTAAAACACCAACACCACATTCTTCATTGGTGTCATATAACCAAGGACAGATGGGTCCTAGATATAATTCAATTCAGCCATCTGCAAGAATTTACTCAAATACCTCCAATCACCCCGCCTTCTCGGGTGCAACAAAAACACCTGCATCAACTAAACTTAGAAGGCCAGACCAAGTTGAGCAAGAAGGCAATAGAGTTTGTTCCCTTTTCTCAGAGAGGAAGGAGTTTTTACTCACGATTTTTCCTAATCTGGAAGAAGTCCCGTCTATGGAGGCCAATTTTGGATCTCAGACAGCTAAACAAATATCTAAAGAAGCAAACCTTCCACATGATCACACTGCTGGACATCCTAAGATGGCTAAACAGAGGAGATTACATGGCCTCCTTGGGCCTCCAGGGCGCCTACTTCCATATCCCCAGTCACCCAGCTTACAGAAAGTTACTGAGATTGACGGTAGCCGGCAAGCACTTTCAATTCAAAGTGCTTCCCTTTGGCCTCAAGTCTGCTCCCCGAATATTTACCACATGCTTAGCCCCAGTAGCGGCTTACCTCAGACAAAATCGGCACCAGGTTTTCCCGTACCTGGACGAATGATTGGTGAAAGTACCCACTCTTCAAGCTGCACGTCACTCCATAACAGCAACTTTATGTCTCTTCCGGCAATTGGGTCTCCACCTCATTCGAGAAAAATCAATGCTCAAACCAGCAAAGCGAATAATATTTCCTGGTGTTATTCTAGACACCCAACTACTCAAAGCCTATCCAACGTCGGACAGACAATTAACCTTAACCAGACTATCAAAGCGCCTTCAAGCAAAAAGGTCTCTTTCAGCCTGACAATAGAAATCATTAATCAGGATGATGTCGTCTTGCATCAGTCTCATTCCACACTGTCGCCTTCATATGCGTCCATTGCAGGAAGAACTCCTTAAGCAATGGAAGCAAGCTCAGGGATCTTTCGCGGACATTATACATGTAACCCCGATAATGATAAAATCTATCTATTGGTGGACAATTCCGGCCAATCTGTCAGTAGGACTGCGTTTTTTACCGCATGCCCCTCCATTAAAAACCACAACAGATGCGTCAATGGAAGGATGGGGCGCGTTCCTGCAAGAACTTCAAGTGAGCAGTAAATGGCCTACATCTCACCATACGTTTTACATCAACCTGTTGACTGAAAGCAGATTTCCTGGTTTTACAGGCCTTTCTCCCACGTACTCAAGGAACATTGGTGCTTGTCAGGACAGACAATAGCACAACAATGCACTACTTCACCAAACATGGTGGAAATTGTTCCCTTCTCCTATCCCAGGAAGCTCAGGACATTTGGAAGTGGTTCATTCACCATTCAATCTCCATCAAAGCAGAACATGTCCCAGTTGCAGACTCTCCGAGCCGGTTACCAACTTCGACCCACGAGTGGGAATTAGATCAGCATACATTAGAAAACATATTCCGTCGATGGGCCAAACCGAAATTATATCTTTTTGCAACCTCTCAAAACGCCAAATGTCAAACTTATGCATGCAGGCATCTCCAAAAGGGGTCGTGGGGAGATGCATTTTCGATAGCACGGTCAGGGATCTGTGCTTACGCTTTTCCCCAATCCCTCTTATTCCAAGAGTGATAACCAAGATCAAATCAGAACCATGCCAAATAATTCTGATAGCCCAAGCGTGGCCATGTCAACATTGGTACACTGAACTTCTGCTGATGTCTCTATGTTCACCCTAAAGACTACAACCAATTCCGTCATTGCTCACTATGAACCAGCGCCAAGTGAGACATCCGGATCCCAAATATCTCAACTTATCAGCATGGCTTCTGAGTTCAGTGAGTTTGGGCACTTAGACATTCCAGATGACTGCAAGGAAATTCTAACCAAAGTCCGGGCGGAGAGTACCAACAAAACATACCACCTAAAGTGGAAAAGGTTCTGCTTGTGGTGCAAATCTGCTAAGGTACACCCCTTATCTTCAGCTCCAGAAAGTCTTACCTTATTTCCTTCATCTGGCGTGCTCAGGATTACAGCATGCATCCATTACAGCCATCTCTTGTTATAGAAGACAGACAAGAAGGCCGTCTCTGTGGTCTCATCGACTCATGAAACATTTCATGAAAGGCCTCTTCAGGTCCCATCCGCCAGTCACAGCCCCCCCACCGGCATGGCAGTTGAATACAGTTCTGAGCCAGCTTATGAAGCCACTGTTGAAGCCTATTCACAAGACAGAAATAAAATGTCTTATTTGGAAAGGGGTGCTCCCCCTCGTACTTACATCCACGCATAGAGTGAGTGAAATGCAAGCCTTCACAATGCAACAACCCTTTTTACAATTTGCAAAGGATAGGGTAATCTTGCGTACAAATCCTAAATTTAGTCCCAAAGTCTCATCTGACTTTCACCTCAACGAGCCAATAATATTGAAGTCATTTTTGTTCTAATCCGCAAACTGCAACAGAAAGGTCTATCTGGAGAGAACGAAGTCTTTCCGTAAATCAAACCAGCTTTTCCTAGACTACAGTAACCCTAGAAAGGGGTTCCCAGTTACTAATCAAACCACTGCTCGCTGGATTACATCAGCAAATATCCTCTGCCATAAGAACGCTGGTCTACCTTTAGACTCTAAGGAGCACGCACATTCTACCAGATCAGTATCCACCTCATGTGCACTGTTTTCAGGAATTTAACTTCTGGACATCTGCCGGGCTGCAATGTGGAAGAGAGCCCACACTTTCACAAGGCACTACTGCTTGGACATTGAAACGAACAGAGATGCGGCGGTTGGTCAAGCAGTCCTTAGACATCTGTTCCAATGAAGGTGAGCCATTTTACTATCACCCGTCATCCGCTGTATTTCTATATCTATGTCTATGTGTTCACAGTTTCAATAGTTTCCCTGTTGTTCACTTTTCTTATGCCTAGCATGGTTGCGCGAAATCAAGCATTTTGAATGTTCACATCTCTTGTCACTGTTATATATATATATATATATATATATATATATATATATATATGTGTAAATATATATATGTATGTATATATATATATATATATATATATATTCAATCCGATTTCTCCACACACAGAGAAGCGCCAAGCCTTCGTTCACAGTCATAAGAGGCACATTGATTCACCAACATCAAATTGCGCAAACATGTAATGTTTCCTGGCGCGTTTCGGCTGTTCACGCCAGCCTTAATCATAGGTGCATGCCTCACAATTTGAAAATAACCACGTGATGGAAACGTTCACCTTTTTATCCTTTTAAAGCTTTAATTGAATGCAGATTGGTTAATTAACTTGCGTAGTGACATTGTTTTTATCAATGTACACGGAATTTATAATCTCTTTCATATTATTGTCGTTTGTCGATTCTCAAAGGCACACTGCTTTGTTTCCTTTGCAGTGTGAATTATCATATGCAGGGGTTCTCCGTCCCTGCGCGCTGTGGCCGCCCTGTTGAGATGAGGCTTGGAGCGGAGAAATATTGTTGGTGAATATATATATTTATTTATATATATATATATATATATATATATATATTTATGTATATGTAGATAGCTATAGAAAATGGGCTTGTTGCTGCTTCCTATTCAGATTCAAGCATGTGAATCTATGAAAGCTCCAATACTGGATTGAGAAATAGGTTACTTACCTGTAACTGTAGTTACTCCAGTATTAGAACTTTCATGGATTCACATGCTTGAACACTTCCCCGTCGTCGAGATGGGAGTCCCTGGTGGAATATACAACCTAGGCCTGAAAATTTACATATACAAGACATGGCCTAGGCCTCTATAGAATAACCTATCACAGTCATTTTGTCAAATAGACCCAAACTCAAATTTGAACCAATCAGATTGCCTCACCCCTTAGGACCTTCTATGAGGAGCTGCCTTCCTTCAGATTTTCCACCACACGTTGTGCTGAGGAGTCTCCTTTGAGGTCTGCTCAATATTTTCTTTCAGAAGATCTACTACTTGAATTTTGGGATATTTCTTTTCTTCTCTGGTGCTTCAAACTGGCTGCCATGTCAGAGACACCAAGGAAAGGCCTTTTTAGATCCTGTGCCTCCTGTTTGAAGAAAAGATTATATGTGGATGATCCACATGAGGAATGCATTTATTGCTTATATTCCAGCCATAAAACAAAGGACTGCAAAATATGTAGAAAATTCTCTACAAAGACTTTGAAAGAGAGAGGGTCGTCTGCTGTTATGGCTTCAGAAAGGTAAGACTGGCCACTCAGCCTCTGATGAGGATAGTGCCTCCTCCTCTATTTCTGCTCCTAAAACACCTGTTAAAAGAAAGCAGGAGGGCTCAGATATTCAAGAGCCACCTAAGAAAATGGCACAGAAATCAGCTGGGACCTCTCCGCAGAGGAAGAAAACAGGCACAGAATGTTTCAAAAAATCCTCTAAAAAGACTGTTTTTGAACCAGCTACTCAACCTCCGAAGGTTCTCCACAAGTTCAAGAAACCAAGTTCAGCACCGTTGATGGCGCCATCGTCAACAGTACTCTCGTCGACTATTTCATCCCTGACGCCGGTTATAGTCACTCTTTCAATGTCAACGGCAGCGGCTGCAGGATCCTCATCGACGACGCTATCATCCTCATCAATGGGACGCCCCATCTCATCAACGCTATTCTCATCGACGACCCTCCCGTTGACGATTGATCTCACGTCAACGCTTCCGTCGACGGTGCCTCCATCAACGATGCCCTCGTCGACGACAACTCCATCGACGACGCTCGCACCAACTGTACTATCGTCGTCGATCACACCGTTGACGTTGTTTACAGTAACTACGATATTGTCGACAGCACTGTCAACGACACCAAGTTTTTTCTCGTCGACAGTCAAAATGTTTCCATCAAAACAGCAAGGGCCATCAATGTTGCCTCTGTACCACTCTGCGGAGCATACTTCTCTCAAGAGACTTTCAAAGGCTCATATGACACCGTCTGTCACATCACCAAGTAAGGTGTCAAGACTTTTGCCATCTCAATTTTTAGATGGCGACGATGATGACGAATCAGATCAGGATGCATTATTTGGAGTAGCCAGGAGTCCATCCCAGTTGCATGTTAAATGTCAGGAGTACTGTTGATGTTGACTCCTATTGATGATCAGCATTATTATGATCCAGTCCCACAGCAGCAACAGCAAGGAATAGTGTGCTTACCTTCCGGTCTGGTTTCTGACCTACAGGCCATGCTGGCAGATTACAGGGAGCGCTTACATCCACAGTCTGCAAAAGATCCTACACCAGGGGTTACGGCACCATGTACTCTGGTACCTATACCAGTTCTTCCTGCTGCTCTGCAATTCCTCCTCAAGCTCCACAGAGTCCACAAGCCCAGGATTCGTCAGACGAAGCAGCTGAAGAAGGAGAAGTTTTCTCGGAGCAGGATGAATGGGATAACTATGTACTCCCGGCACCCCCTTCACTGGAGCCAACTTCAGTTGAATCCCCTCCAGAGGATATTGGATCCTTTCAAAATGTATTAGAAAAAGCGGCTGCATGATTTGAGCTCCAAATGCCATCCACACAGCAGGATTGCTTCTTATATGGCTTTAAAGAGCCACATCGGAGGGTGGGTAGAGCAATCCCTATTATAGACCACATATGGAAACAGGGACTAAAAATTATGCGTAACCCTGCTACAGTGCTAGCGGTATTGTCAAAGCTGGACAAAAAATATAAAGCGACAGAGGATGCCCCTGCTTGCTTGGTGGGACATCAAAAACCAGACTCAGTGGTTTCTCAGGCTGCCCAGCGACGCTCTAGAAACCCTTCGGCACCTCTATCTGCACCTCCAGACAAGGATAGTAGGTGCCTTGACAACATTGGAAAGAGATTTTCTTCCATGTCTGCCATTGTGGTCCGTGCTGCAAACTCCCTGGTGCTCCTGGGCAGATGTGACAGGCAGCTATGGTCGGACATTTCTCACTCTGTAGTTGATCTTCCGGATTTCAGCAAGTCGGAAGCGAAAAAGATTCTCATTGAAGGTCAGCACATATCTGCAGAGGTTGTTGACTGTGCTTTAGACATTGCCGCTATGGGGTTTCGGCTACTGGCTGGCTCAGCTGTCTTAATGTGCCATGGGTGGCTTAAGGCCACAATTTTTCGACCGGATGTCCAAACAAATACTCTTGACCTCCCTTCTGATGGACAAGACCCTTTTGGCAAACATGTCGATGACGCTCTTCAAGCAATCAAAGCAGACACTGATACTGGCAGGTCTTAGGGATCACTACAGTATAAGCGCACACCCTTTCAATGAGCCAGGGGTAGAGGGCACTCTTCCTTTCGGGGTGGTTACCAATCATTAAGGTACCCAGCTTATTCCTCTCAATTCCAATCTTCCAGACCCCAATACCATCAGAGGCAACCTCCAGCGTCAGCATATAGCACACCTCCTCCCAGAGGAAAGTCGGGGAGACAATCTAAGGACACCTCCCGCAGGCAATGACAGCCTCCAAGGGCAGGCTACCTCTTCTTCTTTGAGACATCACCTGCAACGTTGGCGTCAGATCTCAAACAACAAGTGGGTTCTGCTAGAGTTCACGTGCATGCCCCCGAGACTCCGCCTTCCCAGGCACGTCAACAGCATCTACATCTTCTCCTTCTGGAAATAGATGTCATGTTATCCAAAGGGGCGATAGAGGCTGTACCTTATTCTCAAAAAGGAAGGGATTTCTATTCTCACTTCTTCCTAATCAGGAAGAAATCTCGTCTGTGGAGACCCATCCTGGATCTGAGGGAGCTCAACAAATATCTAAAGAAGCAGTCCTTCTGCACGGTAACATTGAAGGATGTTTTGCAACTTCTCAACAGAGGGGATTTTATGGCTTCCCTAGATCTGCAGGATGCCTACTTCCACATACCCATTCACCTCAAGCACAGGAACTTCTTAAGATTCATGGTAGCCGGCCGGCACTTTCAATTCAAAGAGCTACCTTTTGAACTCAAATCCGCTTCCTGGATTTTCAGTGCCTAGCCCCTGTTGCAGCACATCTGAGGCGCAACAGACACCAAATATTACATTTCTGGACGACTGGTTACTGAAGGCTTCTGACATCCAGTTTCTACACCACTCTCTCAAGACAACGTTATGCCTATTCCAACAATTAGGTCTCGCTTTCAATCGAGAGAAGTCCCATCTTCAGTCTACCCAAAGAATAGTTTTACTGGGTGCTATATTGGACACGACTCAAGCAAAGGCGTTCCCAGCGGAGGAAAGACAACTCAAACTCGTTACCCATCCAGACGCAGTTCAGAAAAGAAAGTCTCTTTCAGTTCGAAAGTTCAAATCGTTACTGGGGATGATGTCCTCCTGTATCAATCTAGTTGCCCACTGTCACCTTCGGATGCGACCTCTACAAGAAGAGCTCGAAAAACAGTGGAAACAGATGCAAGGTTCCTTCGGGGACAACACACAGATAACAGCAAGGATCGTCGACTCCCTCGATTGGTGGTCAACCCCGACAAACATCTCCAAGGGTTTAGGATTTTTAGCTCAGGTCCCTCCGTTAACAATAACAATGGATGCTTCGATGGAGGGATGGGGTTCATGTCTTCAAGACCTTCAAGTGAGTGGCAGGTGGCCCCCCTCTCATGCTAGTCTTCATCATCATCATCAAAGAAACTTTATTTGATTGTTTTTAGCAATCATAAAAGTCATTTTACATAAACAACAATTTTCAGCAGGAGAAAGGATGCAAAGAGTAAAATACATATAAATATGAATATGAATATAAACAGATAAAATTTAAATTTTTAAAAAAGAAATAAAAGTTAATGAACAATTTGATTAAGAGGAGTAATAAAAAAAGTCCTCGAATATATATAGTACTTGGGAAACCTCACCCATTTGCCTCAATACATTTTCTGGCCTTAATCACTGAACACAGGAATAAAGCTAATCCGTTACAAACCATGATAGATGGAAGGGATAAAAGATACAAGAAAGCTGGACGACATTGTTTAAAATGCATTAATTTTAAAAGTGGTATTACAAACATTTTCCTAAAAGTTGAATAATATTTGCAAAAGAAAAGTGTGTGCATTGTATTTTGGTCAGAAACATTATTACAGGGACATTTTTCCAATTGTGAGGACCAATCATTAATCAGGGGGAAACTAATGAGGCGGTGAATGGACTCTAGTCTCAAACGCGTAAGGACAAACCGATGTCTTGGGTTCGTGACTTTGCATAAGTATGGTTTCATGCCATTCGTTTGTTGTATCATATGGTTTCTCCTGACCCTATATTTATTTGCCTCCACGTCCCATCTCAATTCAGCCAGATGGGTGAGGCAAGTATTTTTCAGGTCTTTCCTGGAGATTGTTTTCAATTCATCTGGGGTAAAAAACAGCTCAGGGTGGCCTAATTTAATAAGAAAGTACTTTATATAATTTAGCCATGGAATTTTGGACGAGTGAGTAAGTGCTAGAGCATCTACTATAATAGTCCTATTCAACCTCGCAGGATCTGAAGTCCATACTTTATGCCAAAGTAGGATTGGTTGAACACGAATGAGATCTGTAAGGTATGTTACTCCCATTTCTGAATGGCATACTACTGTTGATGTTGATTGCGGGACACTTAGAACTGTTTTCAGGAGAGCATTTTCTGTCAGCTGTAAAGTAGTGCAGTCTCGATATCCCCAAAGTACGGCCCCGTACAGTGCTACTGAGACACATTTCGCATTGTAAAGAGTCATCATGTCTTTGGGAATTACTCTCCCCACCCTTTTAGAGAATTTTTTTACCGCCATAACGGTTTTCGTAAATAACAATTTTCTCGCTTTTATGGCTTGTACCCATGTGCCTTTATCATCAAACAAAATACCTAAGTATGAAAATGTCCCTGTGTTGACTATTTTTACGCCTTTTAAGGCTATATGGCAATTTTTTGTGCTACATCAAGGATATGCCATAGAAAAAGTTTTAGTGTGATTGATTTTGAGGCCCAAAACATCAATGCAGTTATCAAAGGTTGTAACTAATCTTTGCAGAGCAACTGGGGTGCGGGCCATCATCCGCATACAAGAGGGCCGGAATTTTCCGAAAGCCTACTTGTGGAAGATCACTACAGGCGTCAGAAAGGGTCCCCTTTAAGCTGTTAATATACAAGGCGAACAATAGGGGAGCTAACACGCAATCTTGACGCACCCCTCATTCGATGGGGAAAGATGAAGTACATTCCCCTTGACGCCCATAGCGGACCTTAGCGTTTGCACCAGCATACAATTCCCTAATAAAATAGACTATGGTGGTATCGACCCCCATGTCCAGCAAAATGGGCCACAATTTTGAATGCACCACACAATCGAATGCGGAAGTTAAATCGACAAATGAAAGGTATAATGCTCCGGGCTTGGCCCTTGTATATTTACCAAGTATGATCTCTAAGTTAAGAGCCTGTTCCGTTGTCCCTATGCCAGCCCTAAACCCGTATTGTAGATCAGAGAGGATATGATTTTCCTCCATCCAATCTTGTAGTCTATTTAGGATGATACGTCCCGCAATCTTTGCAAGTGTGTCAAGCAGTGAAATAGGACGATAACATGCGGGGTTATGGCGATCTCTCTTTTTATAGATTGGAATAATTATTGACTCAGCCCAGGTCGAGATGAAAGTAGTTGAACAACAGGCGCCTAGCACCTGCGTCAATAGTGGACCCCAAAGAGAGGTATTAGATTTATAGATATCGACTGGGACTCCATCTGGGCCTGGGGCTTTTCCGCTTTTACTTGCGTTAATAGCGTCAGTGACCTCATTTAAAGTAAATGGTAAGATGGGGTCATAGGAGTCTAGTTTAGGGTGATTTCTTTCTAGTGCCAAATTTTCTGAGGAGTATATAGCGGAGAAGAAGGCAACCCACTCTTCTTCCGTGATGGCAATTTCAATTTTGAGGTATTTCTTCTTCACATAGGTGGGGGGAATTCACAATTTTCCAGAATTTTACATTATCGTTCCGGATGCTCGCATCATAGAGGGATTGCCATGCCTAATTTTGTAAGTTCTGTTTCCTTTTCTTTATGGCATTTTTATACTCCTTCCTCTTTAAACTTAGTTGGCATTTATCCGGGTTTTGTGAATGTAAGTAACTTTTTAAATTCTTATGAGCTTGTGTGCATTCAGCGTTGAACCAGCCTTTGCCTTCTTTCGCTTTCGATTTACTAACAGTTGCCTTAAGAAACTGTTTTATACCAGCCGTAATTACCATGAAGGCCTCAATACAGTCTCGTGGACACGTATTGTCTGCAAGGCAAGTATTAGATTCGTTAGCATAATTGGTCACTAGTTGGTTCATAAAACCTATAGGTTCAATATCTGACCACCGTATGGTATAACCATTTCTTGCTCCTAATTCAATATTTCCTACTATCTCTTCCGTATCCCTGTGTATAAAGGCGTGTTGGGGAAATGTAAGGCCTAAGATTTGAGGGTTATGGTCGCTGAATATGGGGTCTTGAATGTTGTAATCAAGTACATAAGGAAAGAGATTGTTGGAAAATAAAATAAAATCAATTATCGTATTGGCTTGCCTACCGTTAAAGGTGGGTTTCAGTTGTGGTCTACCCTGAGTGAGGGAGCTGCATAGGGTGAGGTCAAGGCTAAATAGAACTTCATTCAACGAGTTGCCTGAGTTGTTGTGTGTGAAATGTAATGAATCATTTTCACCATCAGGGGCGTGGGGGCAGTAGCCCTTAGTTGAGCTGGGACACAGGTAAATATTAAAATCGCCTCCCCACACAATATAAGATTGTTTATTTGAGGAGTCACATACTTGGTCTATGTCATCCTGGAGGAGGTTAAGTATTAATCGAAGATCTTGAAAAGGTACATTATTATAGAAATTGATTACCACCAATTGTGAAATATTTTTTAGATGACATGAAATCACTTGGTAAAACATAATAGATATTATAGCAAGGTCCTTGATTATATCACACTTGTTGGATATAAAGGTGCACAAGCCACCCTTAGCCCTGCCCCGTACCGAGGGAATGGCAGGAGTATGTAGTGTCCTGTAGCCATTTATGTGAATCGGATTCACAGACCAAGTCTCTTGAAGACATACCCAGGGAAAACACTGAATGTATTCTAGCCAGACCTCGTTCTCCACCTTAGATCGGAGGCCAGCCACATTCCAGAATAAGAAAGAGAGATGGTCTTTATGCATTGTTCTAGCCTGATCAGCAGAAGACTTGTCAATTGTCTGAGTTTTCCCTGAGGTAGTAATGGTTTCTGTGCATACCAAAGGAGTCAGGGCACAGGTAAAAGTTTTTTTTGGCAGGGCTCTTAATAAGGATTCATCATTGACAGATTGCCTAGAAGAGGGTTCCATGTTCGATTGTTCTTCTCCATTGTCTGCTACTGAATTATCTACAACCAGATGGACGTGGTCCAATATTTCTGTAAGGTGCTTGAGTCTACAGGGTTCCTTGTCGGATAATAGTCAATCAGTATCTTCCATATTGAGCCCCCAAAATCTGTTCACGGTAGAAATCATATATTGCGACTCAGGCCTGGTTCTATGATCCTCAAGACAAAGGCCAGGTCCATCGTAGTTTTTGGTGCTCGTATAAAAGAAACCCAAAGGAAGCAGGGCAACACCGTGATCGGTAATCTGATGTGGGCTTAAATTTCTTAAGATACCTTTGACCAGCGTAGGGGTTTTAAATGGAAGAACTACACAATCACTGTTGAATGTTTTACGATTTCTGCCCACCCATTTTACCCTTCTGACCATCTTGATGTCTTCGAAAAGTTTGTTTGTCAGGCCAGGTTTCAGGCGAGTTGCAATCCAGTGCAGGGCCTTGTTCCTCAGAGCTGCCCATGATTCCCCCCCTGCTCCAGATAAAATGGGGACATTGGCAAGAACAGCCACATAAGGGGTTGCCGCAAGCAGGAGGTCAAGTATATCTCCCTCGGTTAAAGGGGCACCCTGGTAAACTTTAGGAGTGATTACGTGTTCCCTTCTTTTTGGCAATATTTTGTGGGGTTGGGCATTGCCAATTCTTTCAGGTGAGTGTAGGAGGCTGGCCTGGCTTGTAGTGGGTACCAAAGGGTACTTACACCTAGCACCAGGTCCAGGTATCCCTTATTAGTGTAGAGGGGTGTCTAGCAGCTTAGGCTGATAGAAAAGGTAGCTTAGCAGAGCAGCTTAGGCTGAACTAGGAGACGAGTGAAGCTCCTACAGTACCACTAGTGTCATATGCACAATATCATAAGAAAACACAATACACAGATATACTAAAAATAAAGGTACTTTATTTTTATGACAATATGCCAAAAGTATCTCAGTGAGTACCCTCAGTATGAGGATAGCAAATATACACAAGATATATGTACATAATACCAAAATATGCAGTAATAGCAATAGAAAACAGTGCAAACAATGTATAGTCACAATAGAAGGCAATGGGGGCACATAGGGATAGGGGCAACACAAACCATATACTCTAGAAGTGGAATGCGAACCACGAATGGACCCCAAACCTATGTGACCTTGTAGAGGGTTGCTGGGACTGTAAGAAAACAGTGAGGGTTAGAAAAATAGCCCACCCCAGGACCCTGAAAAGTGGGTGCAAAGTGCACCTAAGTTCCCCAAAGAGCACAGAAGTCGTGATAGGGGAATCCTGCAAGAAACAACAACACCAGCAATGCAACAACGATGGATTTCCTGACGAGAGTACCTGTGGAACAAGGGGACCAAGTCCAAGAGTCACGATCAAGTCGGGAGTGGGCAGATGCCCAGGAAATGCCAGCTGTGGGTGCAAAGAAGCTGCCACTGGATGGTAGAAGCTGAGGATTCTGCAAGAACGACAAGGGCTAGAAACTTCCCCTTTGGAGGATGGATGTCCCACATCGTGAAGAGTCGTGCAGGAGTGTTTCTGTGCAGAAAGACCACAAACAAGCCTTGCTAGCTGCAAGGGTTGCGGTTAGGGTTTTTGGATGCTGCTGTGGCCCAGGAGGGACCAGGATGTCGCCAATTGCGTGAGGAGACAGAGGGGGCATCCAGCAAGACAAGGAGCCCACTCAGAAGCAAGCAGCACCCGCAGAAGTGCCAGAACAGGCACTACGAAGTAGAGTGAACCGGAGCTCACCCGAAGTCACGAAAGAGGGTCTCACGACGCCGGAGGACAACTCAGGAGGTCGTGCACGGCAGGTTAGAGTGCCGAGGACCCAGGCTTGGCTGTGCACAAAGGAAATCCTGGAAGAGTGCACAGGAGCCGGAGTAGCTGCAAAACACGCGGTTCCCAGCAATGCAGTCTGTCGTGGGGAGGCAAGGACTTACCTCCACCAAACTTGGACTGAAGAGTCACTGGACTGTGGGAGTCACTTGGACAGAGTTGCTGAGTTCAAGGGACCTCGCTCGTTGTGCTGAGAGGAGACCCAGAGGACCGGTGATGCAGTTCTTTGGTGCCTGCGGTTGCAGGGGGAAGATTCCGTCGACCCACAGGAGATTTCTTCGGAGCTTCTAGTGCAGAGAGGAGGCAGACTACCCCCACAGCATGCACCACCAGGAAAACAGTCGAGAAGGTGGCAGGATCAGCGTTACAAGGTCGCAGTAGTCGTCTTTGCTACTTTGTTGCAGTTTTGCAGGCTTCCAGCGCGGTCAGAAGTCGATTCCTTGGCAGAAGGTGAAGAGAGAGATGCAGAGGAACTCTGATGAGCTCTTGCATTCGTTATCTAAAGAATTCCCCAAAGCAGAGACCCTAAATAGCCAGAAAAGGAGGTTTGGCTACTTAGGAGAGAGGATAGGCTAGCAACACCTGAAGGAGCCTATCAGAAGGAGTCTCTGACGTCACCTGCTGGCCCTGGCCACTCAGAGCAGTCCAGTGTGCCAGCAGCACCTCTGTTTCCAAGATGGCAGAGGTCTGGAGCACACTGGAGGAGCTCTGGGCACCTCCCAGGGGAGGTGCAGGTCACGGGAGTGGTCACTCCCCTTTGTCCAGTTTCGCGCCAGAGCAGGGCTGGGGGATCCCTGAACCGGTATAGACTGGCTTATGCAGAGATGGGCACCATCTGTGCCCATCAAAGCATTTCCAGAGGCTGGGGGAGGCTACTCCTCCCCAGCCCTGACACCTTATTCCAGAGGAAGTCCTTTGTTCTGCCTTCCTGGGCCAAGCCTGGCTGGACCCCAGGAGGGCAGAAACCTGTCTGAGGGGTTGGCAGCAGCAGCAGCTGCAGTGAAACCCCGGGAAAGGCAGTTTGGCAGTACCCGGGTCTGTGCTAGAGACCCGGGGGATCATGGGATTGTCCCACCAATGCCAGGATGGCATTGGGGGGGCAATTCCATGATCATAGACATGTTACATGGCCATATTCGGAGTTACCATTGTGAAGCTATACATAGGTAGTGACCTATGTATAGTGCACACGTGTAATGGTGTCCCCGCACTCACAAAGTCTGGGGAATTTGCCCTGAACAATGTGGGGGCACCTTGGCTAGTGCCAGGGTGCCCACACACTAAGTAACTTAGCACCCAACCTTTACCAGGTAAAGGTTAGACATATAGGCGACTTATAAGTTACTTAAGTGCAGTGGTAAATGGCTGTGAAATAACGTGGACGTTATTTCACTCAGGCTGCAGTGGCAGGCCTGTGTAAGAATTGTCAGAGCTCCCTATGGGTGGCACAAGAAATGCTGCAGCCCATAGAGATCTCCTGGAACCCCAATACCCTGGGTACCTCAGTACCATATACTAGGGAATTATAAGGGTGTTCCAGTATGCCAATGTAAATTGGTGAAATTGGTCACTAGCCTGTTAGTGACAATTTGTACAGAGAGAGCATAACCACTGAGGTTCTGGTTAGCAGAGCCTCAGTGAGACAGTTAGGCATCACACAGGGAACACATACATATAGGTCACAAACTTATGAGCACTGGGGTCCTGACTAGCAGGGTCCCAGTGACACATAACAAACATACTGAAAACATAGGGTTTTCACTATGAGCACTGAGCCCTGGCTAGCAGGATCCCAGTGAGACAGTGAAAACACCCTGACATACACTCACAAACAGGCCAAAAGTGGGGGTAACAAGGCTAGAAAGAGGCTACTTTCTCACAGTGAGGCACAGGGGTCGACTTGTCTTTAGGTAATCTGTAAAGCGGGTGGTTGGGCCTGATGCGTTAAAGGAGGCCTGACGTTGAAATCAGAATAACAAAGCTGTTGTGCAGTTGGGGATGAGGGGTTTATTAATTGTGGTTTCAGTGTTTTAAGTAGATAATCCATTTTCCCCTCCAATTGAGTTAGACGTTCCATTACTTGATCAAAACGTGTACTGACTAATTTTTCTAGAGCAGTCATTGTCTCTGCGGTATTAGTTTTCCCTTTCACTATATGAGGTTTATTCTTGTGGTCAGATTTTTGATTTTGGAGGCAGGTTTGAGCATTTTGGATACATGCATTGGGTTGTACTTTCGAGGAGCCATGTCTAGCGTTCACAGGAGGCTCTTGTTTGGGTGGGACATCCTTCCTTGCTGATTGGGGTTTCCTCTTACGTTTTGGTGAGGGAGGATGGTCATCACCATCTGAGATTGTGTCAATTATATCTTGGATACAGCCATTAGTAATTTTAGACTGGGTTTCACTTCCGAAAAGCTTTGCCGGATGTTCAGGGATTGTTATTAAAGGGGGAGAGTTAGGGATTACTAATGACTTATTCTGGGTGAGTATTTTCCCCTCAACATTGGTGATCTGTTTGTCGATTTCTCCCATTGCTCCAGAGATGAATTTCAGGATTGACGTGTGATTTTTTTTAAATGGAATGTCATTTACACTGGGTTGTTTCCTTTTTCCCATTATTACTGGCTGCCTTGAGAGAAAAAGTTCTACAATAATTGTTTACTGGGAGAAAGTACACTTAAGAGGTGGAATAGCAAACTGCTATTTTTTAAAAAAAAGATGGAAGCAAGAGAAGGCGAGATGCCGGCTACAGAAGTATAGTCACGGAGGGCCAAGGGAGAGAGACACAATACCTGTTTTGGAGATATGAATACCAGATCCTGAGGTCGCGGAGAAGATCTCAGGGGGGTGGTCCAGCCCAGCCTCTGCCGGCCGCTGACGGGCGCAGGACGGGCGCAGGACGGGCCCGGGTGCCGCCCGCGCGCGTCCCGCGAGCGGGAGCGAGAGCAAGGAATTTAAAGGGCTCCTGCCCGATTGAAATGCTGCCGCTGATGCCGCCTCCTCCATTTGATGCAAAACGCGCTTCCCCAGTTTGTCTAGAAAGTAGACTCTGCTAGCTTGGAAGTGTGGATTCAGCCTGTCTGTATCCAAGGAGCTCCTCTTCACATCAACCTCCTCGAACTCATAACTGTGTACCTGGCACTGCAGGCTTTCCTGCCAAGAATCCGAGGTTCATTGGTGCTTGTCCGAACAGACAATACCACCATGCACTACATCAACAAACAAGGAGGGACTTGGTCTCGTCTGCTGTCCAGGGAAGCTCGTACCATTTGGACCTAGTGCATTCAACATTCAGTGAACATATAAGCAGAACACCTTCTGGGAGAGAGCAACACCACAGCAGACTCGCTAAGCACGCTCAGCACATCTTCCCACGAGTGGGAGCTGAATCAGAGGATGCCAGACGTGATATTCCTCAGGAGGGGAAAACCAAATCTGGACCGGTTTGCGACGTCCCAGAACGCAAAATGCCGGTTTTATGCAAGCTAGCATCACCAACCAGAGTCATGGGGAAATGCCCTTTCGATAGCATGGTCAGGGATTTATGCTTACGCTTTTAATCCCATACCTATACTTCCGCGGGTCATCAGCAAGATCAAATCGGAGCCATGTCAGGTACTCCTAATTGCTCCAGCCTTGGCACATCAACCGTGGTACACAGAACTTCTGTTGCTGTCCTCGTGTCCTCCCATCAGGTTAGCACCGATTCCAGAGCTACTAACCATCAACCATGGCCAAGTGAGGCATCTGTATTCTAAGTCGCTCAGAATACGTGCATGGCTCCTGAGTTCAATGAGTTTGGCCATTTGAATATTCCTAATGACTGCAAAACTGTTCTAGCTAAAGCATGTGCTGGTAGCACTAGCAAGACATGCAAATTTAAATGGAAAAGATTTTGTTTATGGTGGGTTCCTAATGGGATTCACCCACTTACATCTGCTCCAGAGCAGATTTTACCTTATCTTCTTCATCTGGCGTGCTCTGGTCTTGTGCATGCATCTATTAAAGTTCACAAGGCTGCTATCTCCAGAGATAGACAGCTTTTTAAGGGACATCCCTCTGGTCTCATTGGCTTATCAAGCAATTAATGAAAGGTCTGTTCTGATCTTTTCCTCCAGTCAGAGCACCGCCTCCAGCCTGGCAGCTAAATACAGTCCTGGGTCAGGTAATGAAGGAGCCATTTGAGCCCATTCATAAGTCAGACATCAAATACCTCACCTGGAATGTAGCGCTCCTCTTGGCCTTAACATCTGCTAGTCGAGTCAGCGAGATCCTAGCATTTACCATCCAGGAACCCTTCATGAGATTTGCTGACGATAAAGTCATCCTGCGAACATATCCTAAGTTTATTCCCAAAGTTCCGTCAGACTTCCATATTAATAAGCCAGTGGTGCTGAAGACTTTCTTTCCACAGCCTCAGATGGAGCACAAAGATCGCTTCATTCCCTTGATGTCAAATGATGCCTTAAGTTTTATTTACAGCGAACGTCTTCAATCCTGAAATCAAATCAACTCTTTGTTGCATTTAGTGCACCCAGAAGAGGGCATCCTGTCACTAAACAGACTATTTCTAGATGGATCTCAAGAGCAATAGTCTTTTGCCGTCAAAGGGCTGGTCGACCCCTGGATGCCAGAGTACGTGCGCATTCCACCAGGGCAGTCTCTACATCCTGTGCGCTCTTCTTTGGGGTGTCACTGCCGGACATCTGTCGAGCAGCGCCATGGAGAACAACACACACCTTCACGAAGCATTACTATCTGGATGCTGAGACGCTCCGAGATGCAGCGGTGGGTCAAGCAGTCTTTAGGCATTTGTTCCGATAAGGTGAGCTGTTTGTTTTCCCACCATCCGCTTCTGCTATGATATCACATTTTCTGTTCAATATTAACGTACCTCTTATGCATATAGATTTATGTTTGAGTGGGTTAGCTCTTATTGCTTTGCATTTACCTGTTCTAATGCAGATGATATCTTATTATGAGATGAACAGTTTTTAGGAATACAGAAAATGTGCTGGTTACTGCTTGCTAGTCTCATTCAAGCATGTGAATCTATGAAAGTTCCAATACTGGAGTAAGAAATAAGTTACTTACCTGTAACTGTAGTTCTACAGTATTGGAAGCTTTCATAGATTTTCATGCGACTCACCAGCCTCCCCGGGGGAGCTCACCTTCTCTCTTTTCTCAGTACATCATTACAGCACTTATGCTTGGAAAATCTGAGGGAAGGCAGCTCCTCACAGGAGGTTCTAAGGGGTGAGGCAATCTGATTGTTTCAAATTTGAGTTTGGGTCTATTTGACAAAATGACTGTGATAGATTATTCTGTTGAGGCCTAGGCCATGTATTCTATATGTACATTTTCAGACTTAGGTTGTATATTCCACCGGGGACTCCCATCTCGACGACGAGGAAGTATTCAAGCATGTGAATCTATCAAAGCTTCCAATACTGGAGAACTACAGTTAAAGGTAAGTAACTTATCTATTCTCCAGTATTGGAAGCTTTCATTGATTCACATGAGACCCACCCACCTTCCCTGCGGAGCTCACCTTCATATTCTCAGTGTTACCTATAATTCAGCACTACTGCTCGGAAAATCTGAGGGAAGGAAGCTCCTCACAGGAGGGTTCTAGAGGGTGGAGTCATCTGATTGGTGTACTCTGAAGTTTGGTCCTTTTTTTCTAAAACGACTATATGTTTCTAATTGAAACAGCTTATGCTTGTAATGTATTACTATGTTAGAGAATTATATATTTTTTAAAACACCGGGAACTCCCATCTTGGCGACAGGGAAGGATTCAAGCATGTGAATCTATGAAAGCTTCCAATACTGGAGAACTACAGTTACAGAGAAGTAACTTATTTCTTCCTCAGCTACATGATGGCCTCTCTGCACCCTGGGTTGTTTGCTATCAAACAACTCAGGATGACGAATCCAAACTGGTACCAGTATTGGATGTATCCCTAAATGTACCCAGGGGTCACCTTAGAGGTGACCCCTGCAAAAGCTAACCTAACTAGCATGATTGCTGACTGGTTCCAACCAGCATGCCACCTCCAAAGAGCCAATACACAAACCTTGGGGTAGAGCCCTGTCTCTCTGTTTAGAGAGATAATGCCCTTCATGGGTGTAGGAGTTAACACCCCCTCCCTAATGAATGTGCATTCCCCTGATGGTGAGCTTCAAAGGGCTACTGCCCTTGAAACTCGAGCCTCCAGGCCTACTGCTTGCAAAAGATGGCTTCCCCCTTTGTCAACCCCCACTTTTGGCAGGTGCAAAGGTGGGAAACAACACAAAGGGTATGAGGAGGGGTCTCACTGAGCATGTACCACCCAGAGGGGCTTGCAGGCGAAGTGGACTCTCCATTTCATTTTCTCCATGTTGGATGGCAGGAAAATAGCCAATGAGGTTTAGGGTAGTGACCCGTCCTACAGGAAGTGGTCCCTGTAGTGGCTGTTACCACCCAAGGGTAAGTGCCCCATTGGACACTACCAGGTGTCCCCTAAAACACCCACTAAATTCAGTATTTAGTGGGCTCCCTTAGACTAAGAAATCAGATTCATCAGGAAGAAAAGAAGACAACACCAAAGAACCCAACAGCACGAGAACAGAGGTCCTGCTGCACCAGAAGAGGCTTCAAGGCCCCTGCTTGCTGCACCAGAGTCCTGACAATCGTTGCTGCGGAGGAGCTGACCACGGAACTGACCTAGGGGACCTCCAGGCTTCGCAAATAGCCCGAGATCTCCCTCCTGAGTAGCGGTACCACTCAAGAACAAAAATAAACCAGCAAACCGATGAGGGTCACTTCACCGACTGGCCAATATCTCCGCAACTGGAAGTTGCAGCTAGACCTGACAACATACCGACAGCCCAGATGAGACCTACAAGTGTGCCAACTTTGGTGGCACTGTGCCCTCCCAAGGCCAAGTTGTGCTAATACCCCAGGTACTGGTCAATGTACGTCGGACTATATCAAAAACAACTCTCCCAGAGCTGCAACTGGACCAGGAGAAAGCCCCAGTTGAGGGACTTCAGGAACACCCTAGACCTCCCGCCATAGCACCCTTGTCGTCCTGCAAGGCTCCCAGAACAAGACTTACCTCTAGCTCCAATGGGCTCCAATGGGCTCCAGTGTGCACAGCCTCCAAGACCTCCAAATCACCCTGTATCTGGCCAGCTGTGTGCCACGGGCCCCTAACCCTCTGAGACCTCGACAGCCCAAGGGGGCCCTAAGGCACCACCTTTAAATCTGTAAACCACCTCCTTTTCCATGTGGCCCCTCCTGGTGGCCCTGTGCCAAGAGACTTTCCAGCACTGCTCCCGACCGAGCCAGGGGCTGCCCAAGACTCTCCAGCTGGCACGGGGTGCCCACTATCATCACCGACCATCCTGCAAAAGAAGAGACTGGTAACTCAACTGTGTGATTTTATATGCATTTTTATAGGTGGCCTTCCAATGATTCCCATGGTGCGTAATTACGCACAGAAAGATTAACTTTATTAAAACTTTGAAAAATCATTACTCAAAAAGTACTTAATGTATCTTAACCATCTTGATCTTAAAAGTGTTTATAAATATTTTAAGTATTTTTATGAATTTGGTCTCGAGTGATTAATTGTGTGTGTGTGGGTGCATGAGTGATACTGTGAGTACAACAGATGCTTAGCACACCTCCTGGATTAGACCAGCTACCAGGTCTGCTCGACCAGCTACCTCAACAATTGGAGCATTAGGTGATCTGATTTTTGCCTCTGGAAACCAATGTGTGGTTGCCTGGATCCCCTGCGCAATGTGCCTAGTTTTGCACACTACATAGAGGGCCAGCATCCTACAATGCACAATGCAGTTTCTGCATTTGAGAGGGCCTAGTAGTGGTGGTAGCCCCAAATAGTTCCTCAAAACTTGACGTAGTGTTTGTGTTTCTATATTAGAGTGGACCAGTCTGTCTTAAGTATTTCGGTTTCTTTTTAAGGCAGTTACGGGAAGTTCTTTGAAGGGCTCCAAGGTGGACACTATGCCATAATGCCTTTGAATCATCTTTTAGATTTCTGATGTGTCGGAACTGAATGTTGTCACCCACACTAGTCAATTAGATTCACTTTTTCAGTAGGTTCCAAAAGTGTTTCTCTTGGGGTGTGCCATGCCCTCTTTATTGCTTTTTTTAGAAGTCTCTGTGGGTAGTCCCGGGCTCCATCCCTGGAGCGAAGGGGCATCCCATCGCAGTCCCTTTGACTTGTATGCAGTAATCTCTCTTGAAGTAGAACAAATGCAGTTTTCAGCAGATTCCTGCCAATTCTAGTATAAACCAAGTCAGTACTTTGTTCGCTGTCTTGTGCCCAGAAAGGGATTTATGGCTTCCAGACCCACCTCTTGAGGAATATTATTATATAGGCTTGTGATATACAATGTCACAAAGAAATCAGTCTCAGAATTAAAAGTCGTTTGATCAAGTTTATTGAGCGTATCCGTGGTGTCTTTAAATAGCTTACTATCGCCTGAATCAAAGGTTTTAGAAAACATCCACATAATTTGCCAATGGTTCCAGAATTGAATTGACTCCTGATAGGATTGGTCAGTTGGGTGGATTTTGTGGGTCTTGTGGATTTTGGGAAGAGTGTACAACACATTAATCCGTGGGGATTTAGTCAACAAAAATAATTTGTCTTTTTTCTGTTAGCCATCCTCCTTCTATCCCCTTCTCAACTGATCTCTTAATTTTCTTTCGGATGGCAGGGGTTGGGTCACCCTGGAGTTTTCCACAATGAGATTCCTGTTGTATCTGTCATAACATTTCGTGTTCGTATTGTAAACAATCCGTAATTATGATTGCTTCACCCTTAGACGGTTTTTATGCTAATGTTTCATCTTTCTGCAGTCTATCCAGTATTATGTCTAAAGGGAAAAGGAACCCTATTAATTTCCACTCCTTATCTTGTGATTCAGGCTACCGATAAACTAGTTTTAGCATAACCTATGATTATTTCAATGGTTTAAGTTTCTTTAGGACTCTGATCGTTCGTTTGCAATGGGTAGAATGTTGGAGTCATATATTGCTCTATTTTCTGTTGTCAGAGAAATGGGAACTATGTGACTTCTGTTGTATTTTTGAACTACGGACTGTTAAGTGTCTAAATTGTTTTATCAAAAATGAGGCGATTTTGTGTAATTAATAAGTGGTGAAAATGAATTAAAGCAATATAAAAGAAAAATACGATGCACAATGATTAAGGTGCTGGTTGTGTATTTAATTATATTGAATTTATCGATAGCAGGTGGGGCCTTTATGCGTACTGTATTTCAGATAGCAGACAGGACCTTGGGAAAGGGAGCCAGAGATTGCAAGAATGGGGTTAGTTCATCCGAGACAGTGATATTATGGGCTTGTGATTTATCCAGGTTAACTTTGAAACCCGAAACATGTTCAAAAACCTCAAGTAGGCAAACGACCTCTGGCAGTGATTCAGAAGGGTTTGTGAAAGTGAGGAGGAGGTCATTGGCAACAGGTGTACTTTAGGAAGGTACCTCCAAAGGGGATGCCTGCGATTCGACAGGTCGTCCGGATATGTATGGACAGGTGTTCCACCACTAGGGCTAAGAGAAGTGGGGGTATCGGGCACCCCTGCCTCGTTCTATGCTAGATCCTTATGGAGGAAGTGTGTTGTAGGTTTAGGTGAAGGGAGGCCGAGGGGAGGAATAGGTCGCAATAATCGTAGCATTCATCTGCAGGCCCACTGCGAGTCTGTGCAATATACCTCACATAAAGGCCCACCTCACTACGTCAAAAGCCTTCTGCTAAACAAGCGGGAGAAGGGGTGAGGGGATATTGCTTCTACGGGCTTTTTCCGTCAGGTGAGACAGATGTCAGACATTGGCTGTGGCTTGACAGCTGAAGCCCACCTTGTCCAGATCAATAAGGGATGGGAGAAGGGGTTCTAGATGCTACACAAGGACCCTGGTGTAGAGTTTGGCACCTGTGTTTGACAGTGCGATGGGGTGGTAGGAAGCACAGTTAGTGGGCCCTTTCGCAGGCTTAGAGACAAGTACAATTTCAGCCTTACACATGCTGGGGGTCAGGGTCCCAGAGGAGTTAACCAGCTGTGTTAGGTGATCTACAAAAAGCAATAGGAACATTTTGTATCTTGTGACAGGGATGCCTTCAGGTCCTGGGGACTTTCAAATAGGCATTGCTTGGAATGCAAGTTCCTTCAGGTGAGATGTGAGCTTCAAGGAGTTCCGTATGAGTGCAGGAGATAGGCGTCCAATCACAGTTGCATGAATACTCCTGTATGTCGGAGGGTTGCTCATCACCTGTCTGTACAGGGCTTGGTAGAAGTCTTGGAATGCTTTGTTTGTTGGGTTCCACGATTGCCTAATTGCCATCTTCAAGTTTAAGTCAGGCAACGTGAGCTTTTGCTCTTTGAAGGCACATTATGCGTGCCAGAAGTGTCCCCACCCTGTCACCTTTGTCCTAAAAATGCTCCTCCAAGTAGAACACAGAGCGCCCATTATTGTTCATTCTGTGGGATCTGAGTGTGGCACATAGAATGGCTAGTTTCCTGCAGGTAGTCTTAATAGTGTATTGTTTATCTTGTCATTCCAGCCCATTTATATCAGTGGTGAGAGTGTGCTCTAACAGCCTTGACTCCCGGGCCTGTCAATCTGTAGCATGATGAGGGAACCACCCGAATGTGTCTTTGAAAGAATCCCATAGGGTATGTGGGGAGCAATCAGGATAAGCGCAGGATATGGTGTTGTAGCCATCACTGCATGGAATTGCCTGGTCAGCTTCGGTCCCCAGACCATTGTATCTTCAGATGAGCATGGTCTGACGTAGAGATATTAGAGATATTCACTGATGGCATTTGTTGGACGACTGCATGGTAAACTAGGATATAACCGATTCTTGAGTAAGATGTGTGCACATGGCAGTAAAAGGAATAAACTTGTGTGTCAAGATACCTGTGTCACCAAGCATCGACTAGACAAAGCTTAATTATTTCCTTTTCAAGGAAGGCAGACATCGTCCAATTCCCTAGTACGAGTAACGATTTTTCGACAGACAAGGGTCTCAAACCAGGTTAAATTCAGCGCTCTCATGATGTTTCCTACTGAATATTTTAAGTGCTCCTTTAGAAGGGAGTGTGTGTGGTATACGTGACAAGTGATCCTGAGAACGGAGTCACTTGTCATGGAAACGGAATGTGGAATGCGAGGAGATCAGGAGTGAGAATTCAACGGCAGTTTGAGCAGAGTCGTTTTTGATGGATGAGGCGTATTTTTAACTAATAAACTTATCCGAAAGATTTACATGAAGATTACTTTTTACTGCTTCTCTGACAATTTTACACTGGCGCCGAGCGATAAAAAAGAAACGCCTCAACATCGCACGATGGGTTTCTGAGTGCGAGGAGCGGCACTCGCTATAGACGCCATCACCATGAGTGAACATGTGATTGATCGGCTGGGAATACTTACGTGGTTATCGTTTTCATCGGCGGCGGAGAGGCTGTGTAATTTGTTGACAGCTTCTGCAGATTTTGAGAGAAGTGGTATTTCTCAAGAGGCAGACGAGCGTTGGAAGTCGTCGAGGAGCAAGACTGGAGAGCGTTAATGGTGGTTCGCTGTCGGAGGGAGATGTGTGGTATACATGACAAGTGATCCTGAGAATGGAGTTACTTGTCATGGAAAAGGAATGTGGAATGCGAGGAGATCAGTGGTGAGAATTCGACAGTTTGAGCCTAGTCCTATTTGATGGATGAGGCGTATTTTTAACTAAGTAACTTATCCTAAAGATTTACATGAAGATTACTTTTTATTGCTTCTCTGACAATTTTAGAGAGTGTAAGAAGGATTCTCTTCCAGGGGATCCTCATCAGTAGTCATAAACATTGAATATTCCCGCCCTTGTGCGGGGACCCCGGAGCATATATAAAATACACCCATATAAAGTATCAAATATGCACGAAAAATATATATATAGCATTTTCAGTAGACAAATTTTCATACTAAACTCATATATACATGTGTAAAACAGCAATGCAGGCTATAATCATAAACAGGCTAAAATGCTTTATTTCTATGGAGTTTTTTTTTTTTTAAATATCTTTTCAAAATTACAATAAGAGAAAAAATATCTACCAAAGCCCCACAACTGGGCTTAGGGAAATAAGCAGTAGTAATCATCAGAGAAAAAAGAGAAAAAACTACATTGAAAAAAATGGAGCATTCTTAGCCAATAGGCTGCATGCAGGTTAACACAGGAGAACCATAAAAACTTTGTCACCGTGCCTTTAAGACCCTGAGCACCTCCAGTATCCCACCATGCCTCAGGGGTGAAGGAGAGGTGACAATTGGTTCACAGTTAGGTCAGTTCTTTTTTCCGGCTTCTTCTGAGAGGATCCTGGAGCATTGAGCTCTCAGTTTTTCTGAGTTTTTCTCAGAAAAATACTTTAGAAAAGCGTTTTTTCTTACTTTACTCGACATCTAACATAATTGTCTGAGTTTGGAAGTTTTTTCCTGACAGAAAAATGCCTTCACTTTTTGTGAAATGCCCTTCCTGTGGGAAGAAGAAGGCCCAGTCAGACCCACACACTCTCTGTATTGTGTGCTTGCCTCCGAGTCACTGCCCTGACACTTGCAAACACTGCAAGAACATGTCAAAGAGGAGTCTGAAGGACAGAGAAAAGATCAGGCTTCATGGGCTTCACGAGAGGCAGAAAACATCATCCTCTTCGCTTCCCAGGCAGCCAACAAGCCACTCTCAGGAGAGACTGGCCAGATCGACGTCAGCAGGTAGGAAAGTACCTGTTTGTTCCCCGTCGACGTCGTCGCTGCCACCATCTCACCGCCATAGATCGCCGTCGACGGCGACCCGACCGACGTCGAAGGACACAGCGTCGACAGAACATGGCCATCGCAGGGGCATATCTCCGTCGACGGCAGCCCGTCGATCGACGTCGAGCCATCACCGGCGTGCCCGTTCGCCGCCGAAGGCCTCGCACACCTCGACGTCAAGAGGGACGACGTCAAAATCGCCCCAGCGGCGAGAGCGAGGACATCCGCCGTCGGCCACCCACCGCTCCACGTCGCGGCACACGACGGCGAGCAGGTCGCGGTCCAGAGATCGCCGTTCGACGTCAAGACACTCAACGTCGAGACACTCAACGTCGAGACAGGAACAACCGGCGGCGCTCCCTTCGACGTCATTACGGCTGTCGACGTCGACGCAGGTTTTACCTGTCTTGCAGGGAGCAAACATCGGCTTCCGCCAGCAGACAAGACCACTCCATCTCAGGTGGTCTCCATAAGGAGTGGTTCATCTCGGTCGAGAGCGGCATCGTCGGGGCATGTCTCACCCATCAATTTGTCACCACGATGGTTGGAAAGCCTTAACAGACCAGCGGCCTCCCCGGATTCGCAGTATTCACGGATGTACTCTCCTACTGCTTCTCTCCCGAGAACACCATCACCGACAGCGCGGGCAGGAAGGGCTCGTTCTGCTTCTTGCCAACCGACCACGAGGCCTGGGCGCTCTGCTACAGAGTCTCGCAGCAGATCACGTTCCCAGCGACGATCTAGATCACGATCAAGAAACAGAAGGTCGCCCTCTTGGTCAACGTCAGGGTCATCCATCAGACGATACTCCCCCACCTTAACAGATTCCCCACCAGCTAGAGTTTCACCGGTGGACGACATCACCACTTTTAATGAGGTGCTTTTCAGGGGAGCACAGAAGCTAAACATAGAGGTTCCAGAACCATCAACCTCCTCATCAGTCATTTTTGAGACTCTACAGCATAGAGCGGTTTCGAAAAAGCTACTGCCGCTAGTGCCTGGTCTGTTGCAGCCAACCATGGACACCTTTTTGGCGCCAGCCACCCTCAAATCTGCTCCTGCTAGGATTTTGAAAAAATATAAAGCGCCTGAACAAGATCCTTTATTTCTCAGAACGGATCCGCCGCCGGACTCAGTCATATTGGCCGCAGCCCGAAAAACTCACTCAGTGGCATCACCCTCCACGGTTCCACCGGACAAAGTTAGCAGACATCTAGACTCTCTGGGGAGAAAAATGTGCGGCACGGCGGCATCTGTGATGAAGGTCTCCAGCGCGTCTGCACTACTAGGCAGATATGACCGTTCAGTGTGGGACTCTCTCAACAGGTTCACAGAAAAAATACCTAGAGAAGACAGACAGGATTTCCAAGAGATCCTTCAAGAAGGATGTCTGGTATCCAACCAAGACATCAGCGCAGCGGCAGATGGGGCATACTTAGCTGCACATGGGTACGCACATGGGATCTGTGCAAGAAGGTCTTCCTGGTTGAGATTGAATGGATTAAAACAGGAAGCACAACAGCGCATCCTAAATCTTCCATTCAACGGGAACTCGCTGTTTGGTACCCATACGGACGAAGAAATGGCGCGCATGAAAACTGAAGTGGATACCATGAGGGCAGTAGACCAGGAGAGGAAGAAGGACTTCAGGCGGAGGTATAGGCCTTATGACAGGCGCCTTTTCCAGCAGAGGGTTCAAACCCCTCACTGGTCCCAGAGGCCACAGCAAAGGCAGGGACGCCCGCTTTTTCAGTCTCGTAAGGCCACAAGGGAACGCGGGTCAAGTAGACCACAACAGTCCACACCCAAAGTGCCGGCCAAACAATGAGGACTCGCTTCCCTTAACATTGTGCACCACTCCGGTGGGGGGAAGTATCACAGACTTTATTCACGAGTGGCGTGCTATAACAAAAGACAAATGGGTGCTCAACATTGTCGAGAATGGCTACTCTCTTCTTTTCAGGCAACCTCCACCGCACTTGCCACCAACCAAATGCAATCCGTCTCACGTAAGCCTATTGCGCAAAGAGGCTCTCGCCCTTTTACGAAAGAAGGCAATAGAAAAAGTTCCACTCACGCACAGAGGGAAGGGGGTTTACTCCCGTTATTTTCTGGTGGCGAAAAAAGGCCGAGAGGGCATTTTCAGACCAATTCTGGACTTACGGCTTCTGAACAAGTACATAAGAAAGCAAAAGTTCAGAATGCTGGCTCTTCACCAGATTTTCCCTCAGCTACATCAGGGAGACTGGATGTGCTCCATCGACCTGCAGGATGCATACTTTCACATCCCGATAGTTCCCAAGCATCGGAAATTCCTGCGCTTCCAGATAGCCTCACAGCACTATCAGTTCAAGGTGCTACCATTCGGCCTGAAATCTTCCCCCCGCGTTTTCTCGAAATGCGTGGCAGTGGTAGCGGCACATCTACGAAAACAAAAAATCTTCATTTACCCATACCTGGACGACTGGCTACTGAAAGCCTCCTCTCCGGATCAGGCGAAAACCCATCGGGACATTGTGCTCAAGGTTTTCGAGTCTCTAGATCTTCAGGTCAACTACCAAAAGTCCACCTTGATTCCAACGCAGAACCTCCACTACCTGGAAGCAATACTAAACACAGAGCTCCAAAGAGTGTATCCTTCGGAGGAACGACTATTATCAATAAAGAAAAAGTGTCAAGACGTGTTAAAATCCGACGCACCTACGGCCCGTCAGGTGACATCTCTGCTGGGCTCCATGGCATCATGCATTTTCATTGTCCCAAATGCCAGGCTGCATATGAGGCCCCTCCAAGAGGCTTTGGAGAACAACTGGAGCCAAATGACAGGTCGCTGGGAGGACAGAGTGCGGCTGCCGATAGCAGCACGTCAGTCATTGCAATGGTGGATGCACAGACCTCACCTGTCAGTAGGGGCTCCGTTTCACCAGGTAATTCCATCCGACACTCTGGTAACGGATTCTTCTCTTCAGGGATGGGGGGCTCATCTAGGTCCCCTTCAAGCTCAGGGCCTGTGGTCCGACAACGAAAGGACGTACCACATCAATCTGCTGGAGCTCAGAGCGGTCCATCTAGCTCTCAAGTCTTTTGCTCCATCGATTCAGGGGAAATCTCTCCTAATACAAACAGACAATACAACCACAATGTATTATTTGAACAGACAAGGGGGAACGAGATCCCTACCCCTATCTCGGGAGTCCCAAACAATCTGGCATTGGCTCCTCGCCAGAGGAATGTCGCTTACAGCGGTTCACCTACCAGGTCAACAAAACGTGGAAGCAGATTTCCTGAGCAGACACCTAGAGGACGCCCACGATTGGGTCCTACACGGCGAAGTCATTGAAGACATCTTCGCTCAATGGGGTCGGCCTCAATTGGATCTCTTCGCAGACGAGGTAAACAAGAAATGCCCAGACTTCGCGTCCAGGTTCTACCATCCGGGATCTCGAGGGAATGCCCTGTTGATCGACTGGTCAGGGATATTTGTCTACGCCTTTCCACCGATCCCCCTCATACCGGCAGTGATCAACAAACTTTACAGATCCAGCACCAGAATGATTCTCATAGCTCCGCAATGGCCCCATCAGTTCTGGTACACAGATCTCCTCAACCTATCGGAACAACCTCACAGGAGGCTGCTGTGCAGACCGGATCTCCTGAGCAGGATGGAGGGCAGGGTCCTGCACCCCAACCTACCCTCTCTGAGCTTGACAGCATGGCTCCTGAATTCCTGCAGTATGGGCACCTAGGGCTCTCGCAGGAGTGCATGAACATCTTGAAGGAGTCCAGACGACCTTCCACGCGGCGTTCTTACGCGTTTAAGTGGAAGAGGTTCTACATATGGTGCTGTCAGCAAGGTCAGAATCCCATACGAGCTCAGGAGGAGGTCATACTGTCTTACTTACTCCATCTGGCAAAATCCGGTCTGCAGGTATCATCTATTAATGTACATTTATCTGCCATTACAGCCTATCGTAAGTCACATTCTCAGGAATCCTTCTATACGAAACCAGTAGTCAAGGATTTTTTAGAAGGTTTGAAAAAAGGTTTTCCGCCCATTCGGAAACCCTCCCCTCCATGGGAGCTGAACATAGTACTGTCAAAACTTATGGGCCCTCCTTTCGAGCCTATACACAAAGCCTCTTTGCAACACCTTACGTGGAAGACGGCTTTTTTGGTAGCCATCACTTACGCAAAGAAGGGTCAGTGAAATTCAGGCTTTGTCCTCCAAAGAACCGTACACAGTCTTTCACGACAATAGAGTAGTTCTGCGAACTCACCCATCATTCCTACCGAAGGTGGTGTCAGAATTCCACATCAATCAGACTATTTCTCTACCAACTTTCTTCCCCAATCCGGAGACTCCGGCGGAGAAAGCGTTGCACTCCCTAGATCTGAAAAGAGTGCTAAAATATTATTTGGATAAAACAAAATTGATTAGACATTCCAACCACTTGTTTGTAAATTATGGTCAATTGAGGACAGGAGAGGCAGCATCTAAATGAACCATATCAAGATGGATAGTTTCTCTTATTGTTAATGCTTACCAGTTGGCTAACAAACAACTACTTGCTAGACCTAAAGCGCATTCCACAAGAGGAAAAGCGGCTACTGCTGCCCTCCTTAACAATTTTCCAATATCTGAAATTTGTAAGGCTGCTACATGGAAGTCTGTACATAGATTTACTAGACATTACTGTTTGAACTCAGATGCAAGAGCAGACGCCCAAGTGGGGCAAGCCTCTCTGATAAATTTGTTTGCATGATACATATCTATTCCTGCACTTCTACTGGACTGTCCGCAGAGTCAAGGGATGGGCTTGCTAATCTATTCAATGTTTATGACTATTGATGAGGATCCCCTGGAAAAGAAGGATAAGTTACTTACCTGTAAATCCTAGTTCTCTTCCAGGGGTATCCTCATCAAAGTCATAAACAACCCACCCTCCTCCCCGGACGCACGTCTCCTAGAAGTGCAGGACAGACTATCTTTCGAATCGGCTACACAGCTTGTCACTGTAAAAAAGTACTGACCTAACTGTGAACCAATTGTCACCTCTCCTTCACCCCTGAGGCATGGTGGGATACTGGAGGTGCTCAGGGTCTTAAAGGCACGGTGCCAACGTTTTTATGGTTCTCCTGTGTTAACCTGCATGCAGCCTATTGGCTAAGAATGCTCCATTGTTTTTCAATGTAGTTTTTTCTCTTTTTTCTCTGATGATTACTACTGCTTATTTCCCTAAGCCCAGTTGTGGGGCTTTGGTAGATATTTTTTCTCTTATTGTAATTTTGGAAAGATAAAAAAAAAAAAAAACTCCATAGAAATAAAGCATTTTTGCCTGTTTATGATTATAGCCTGCATTGCTGTTTTACACATGTATATATGAGTTTAGTATGAAAATTTGTCTACTAAAAATGCTATATATATATTTTTCGTGCATGTTTGATACTTTATATGTGTGTATTTTATATATGCTCCGGGGTCCCCACACAAGGGCGGGAATATTCAATGTTTATGACTTTGATGAGGATACCCCTGGAAGAGAACTAGGATTTACAGGTAAGTAACTTATCCATCCTGGATGATGTTGGGTGCACAAATGTTCAGAAGTGTCAAGGAGGAACAAGTCCTCTGGATAGTAAGTTTAAGATAGCACACCTCCTTTTCCCTAAAAGTTGAGTGTTGTTTGGGAAGGATGTGGGGTTTGCAGAGAAACGCTACCCCTGCAGTCTCTCCCAATGCGGAGGCACAGAACTGTTGGGGTATTTGGAGTGAAGCATGCAAGGCTGGTCTCTGGGGAGAGGGTGGGTCTCTTGAGAGTAAATAATGTCCAGGTCATGTTGGGATGGATATGTCTGTATTTGTTTGTGCTTGTTAGGGGAATTGAGGCACAGTAAATTAAGAGACAGGAGTTTAGTCTTCAGAGATCCCTTTGATTTTTTAAAGGTTCCCCAAGCCACCTCCACACCCACCCCAGGTATAACAAATCACAACAAACAACAATGAACTTGAAAACGGTGAACAATATGGCCTAACTAGATAGCTCCTGATTAGTTGTGAGGTAGGTGGTGATCGCCAGATTCCCCTCCAGAGGTGTGACTCTCCTAAATCAAGGACATTGTATGGGGGACCATTGTCCAATAAATGGTAGCCTAGTCTGGAGACCAGGAACAGGACTGGACACGGTGTGCAATTATTAGTACCTCTCCCATGTTCTGTCCCACTACTAGACTTGACAAGTAGTCCCACTCTGAAAGAGTGAACCACTTTCCCGGTGGCGAAGGTCGGGGTTGTGAAGACTGTGAGGACTGGCCACAGTCTGCGTTCATGTTATGGAGATAGGCAATAATGTCTGCTTGAGTTCTCTCAGGAGATCCCGACGTATCAGCCCTGGAGGCTGGGCCCTCTGTGTGCCATTTACAGTAATGAGCAAGACGCAGGAGCTGTGTAGTCGGTCTGTTGTCTGCAGAAGATTCCTCTAGTGGCAATGATGGGAACTGATTTGTTTTGTTTCCTTTCTATTACAAGGTGAGGCTTAATGGGTGCCCCCACTGATATTTCACTTTCTTTTCTCTGAGGCAATGTGTGACTTGCCAAAGGCCTCTGAGCTTTTTGAGCATAGTGGCAGATAGGTTTTGGAAGAGTTGTATGGTTGAGCCCCTGAAGACAAAGTCAGTCTTTCCCAGTGTGACATGCACTAATGGTTGTTTGTCCTCGGAGAAGTGAACATGGATCAGGATATCAGACATGCTTTCGGCACATATTGAGCAATATTCAGTTCTGTGGGAGCAATTGAGTCATATCACGGATGCATCAGTCTGACCTCTGATCGCCTGGAGGAGGTTGCATGTAAAGGACATAATAACGTCGCCCTCTGCACCTCAGAGAATGACCCTGATGCAGATGTTGTTTCTCCTGTTTCCAGGTCCTTTTGCTTTGTCTGCAGGTCCAAGTATTGATCCTCCAAGGTACATATGCACTGCTATAACATTTCCTGTTCCTCTGACTTGGAGCCCAAAGAGCATTTGGTATCATCCACTCTGTCACCCAGTTCCGCAACCATCCTGTGGGCCTCATGGATGCATGATTGCAACTCTACATTTAAGGAGCCAATTTTTTAATTGATTTCATGGAGGAAGCACCCATTCTTGTGTAATGGGAGTTGAGGAAGGGGAGTCAGAAGACCCCTGAGGTCAAAGCGTCCTATTTGGAAGTTGCCCCTGCTGTTTTGCGGCTCCACATTTCAGTTACCGAGAAATCCTTCTTTGACTTTCCTTTGACCATGGTCTGTTGAGGTTGAGCGTAATAACAATTAGTGACTGCATAGTTAGGGCGGAGTATTCAAGTCACTTGGCATACCAGGGAGCAAAGACCAGTCAGGGTAAGCCGTTGACCAGAGAGTCACGGTCAGATGAGATGAGCCATTTACCTCCCTTTTTGCAGTGTGCACCGACCATAGGAGGAATGATACCTCAGCTTTAGGCCCCCTTTATACAGCGCTGGTTCCCTGGCTTTTTAAGTGCTGTCTCACTGTGGTAGGCTCCAGTGTGGAGGGCAGGGGATTAGAGCAAGGGTGTCTATGCCCCATAAGTTCCTAGGTCCAGCGCAGAGTCCCCCGGTGTCCTCACAGGCCTTTCCTGCCCATCGCCCTTTGCCTCCCCCAAAGGCAATTCCAACTTGATGGCAACCACCGGAGCTGTTATGTTGGTGATGTAGGGCTGTCGCTCTTCCGGGGGTATCTTCGAGGAGGCCAAGTACTGTGGCTGCAACTCCATGCCCTTCAGCACCACAGAGAAGCAGAAGCTAAGCAGGCTGTGCACAAAGCTGTGTCACAGGCGGGGCTCCCCTTGAGTCTCCAGCTTGTCGATGGTGTAGAGTAGGTCATGTCCAGCTTTACAGGGGTGCCCCTCCATGCTGCACAAAAGGGGTTTGCACCATATCTGCCGGTCCACTGCTGCAGGCTAGGATACTCCCCGGGTTCACCGCTGTACGAACCACTTCTGTGCTGCTAGGCTCTCAGGGAGCTGTGAAGTCTAGGACACTCCCAAATCTACTATCTTTTACTGCCATGAGCCTTACCTCCAGTAATGTCACCACTAAGGCCCACCACAGCAGGGCGGCGCAGTGAGAGGTGACACTGCAGCAAGGAGAAGTGCTGTGGAGAAAGGCCAGGCAAATGTATGGAAGGAGGCACTCCATGCTCATCTAATTCCGGGGGGCACACCCCGTGTCTCTCGTTCCTCTCAATGTAGGCTGAAATTTTCCTAGGGTTAGTGGCAGTGTAGGCCATCACCACGTGTTGTTTCCAGATCTGTGGGAGCTACCGCCCAAGCAGTTGTAGGTGGCGAACAAAGCATGCAGAAGTCCTCGGTTGTCGGCTGACAAAGTGGCTTGTGCCTGGTCGCGTTCTTCCCAGGGGCAATTGGGGCGAGTGGGTTCAATGCTCACAAGAGCTGCATAGCAGAATGTAGGCCCTGTGAGAGCCGAAGAGAGAACACCTAAGATGGTGCCCACTGCAGTCACCGGGCCACAACTTTCTGCTTTAGTGTTAGCACCTCCAGGCACATCACCTGAGAGCGCTGTGGGTGCTGTGACTGCTGTGGGCAGCTCGCACCTGCCCAATACCTCAATGGAGTCGATTGGGACTGTCCAGAACAGAAAGTGGGATGCTGCTGAAAGCTTTTTTTTCCACCAAGGTGGAGCAGAGCTATGGGCCCTAGCGTCCTACTCAATTACTGACAGAGCCCATCCTGTGCATTTTAACCTCACCTTGCACTTGCTTGTTTGTTCGCGTTCACCCCTCCACATTGCAATGTCTGTGTTTGCTTCCTTCCCTGCATTGTTTCCCCTCCACGCACCTAGGTTGCATCTGCCCACCTCTGTGTTGCATCTCCCTGCCCTCCTAGTCTTGCCCTGCCCTTTGTGATACCACCCTCCTTGATCCTCCCCCCACTGAGTTTATCCCTCACATGCATTCTTCCCTCCACCTGCTTGCTTTATTTTTTATTTTTTTTACCAATCCAACTTGGATTTATAAACAAAAAAGAAAAAAAAAAACACTTGCATCATTTTGTAGGCACGCACGTGCTTGGTGCATGGCCCCACAAAATGACACAGCTGTCTGTGTAGACTTTTTTCCCCGTTTATTAGCCATGCTGTCCAGCATCAGAGATGCTAAAACCATTGGCAAAGCCAATAGGTTCCAAAGGCATGACCTATTGGCTTTGTAAATGCTTGATTTGTTTGCCAGACCTCCACTTTGTTAATCTGAATAAAAGGCTTGTCAGTCTGACACCTGGAACTTTAAGCAGTCAATTTCTGCACATCACTGAGAAACAGGCCTGCTGTTCTAGATCTGAAATTGTAAAGTGTGTGTAACCTGAAAGGCATCTCAGATGGCCGATCCTCTAAGAATTGTGTAAACTTGGTGTCTGTGAAATGTGGGTCCTTTCTATGCCTTGTAGCTGTCCAGTTCCCTGGAGAACACAAATCAAAATAACGCAGTTCATGGCCACAAAAATATTTTACATGATCACCCTGTTCGCCGCAGAGTTTAATTAAACAGGGAGAGGTTATGAAACGGTATGGAGAAGTGTACACTAGCTACAGTTCGAACACTTATACCATGAACACTGTTGCTTTTCCAATGTGGAATAGTGACTTCTTCATTGTAGGAAGGTCCCCTCTTACTGGCATGGCTACCCCCACTTTTTGCCTAATGTCAGTGTGCTTAGACTGTTTTTACAGGGATCCTGCTAATCAGCATTGTGTTCTCTCCTCTAAATTTGGTTGTCTTGGTACTTCTTACACCCCGCGATTGGCATACTGGTGTACCCCTGTAAGTCCCTTGTAGATTGTACTTAGGTACCCAGGGCATTGGTACACCAGGGGCCTCCCATGGGCTGCAGCATGTATTATGCCACCCAAGGGAGCCCATGCAAACTGTGTCTGCAGGCCTGGCATTTGCAGCCTGCGTCAAATCGTGCATGCACCTTTTCACTGCTGGTCACTACACCAGGTCACTGTAAGTCACACCTATGGTAGGCCCTTTCAGCCCAAGGGGTAGAATGCAGTTCCCTGTGTGTGAGGGCACCCCTGCATGAGCAGAGATGCCCCATCGAATTCAGTTCCAATTCCCTGGACTTCGTAAGTGCTGGGAAGCCATTTTAGCCATGTACTGGCTACTGGTCAGTACAAGTTGTACAGCTACATAATGGCAACTTCGAACTTCGGCATGTTTGGTATCAAACATGTCAGAATCATACCCGATACTGATTCCAGTATTGAAAAGCATGATTCCATGCTTTTTGGGGGTTCATTAGAGCAGTGGTTCCCAATCTGTGGTCCGAGGACCCCTGGGGGTCTGCAAAGCCTCCTCCGGGGTTCCACGACTGCTTAGAAAAGTAAATAATATTAACAGATTAGGTCCCCAGCTTTCAGTACTGACTCAGTGGGTGGGTCCCCAGACTCCAAAAATGTTTCAGTGGGGGTCCCTGGGATCCAGTAATGACAAAGTGGGTGTCCACAGAAGTCAAAAGGTTGGGAACCACTGCATTAGAGGATCCCCCAGTTCTGCTCATACCAATCTTCCAGGGTCTGCGGGCAGCCTGCCCTGCTGCAGCCCCCCAGACACGATTCTCCCCTCCTGCTGCTTGACCATCTCGAGCAGGGGACAGCAGAACAAAGGATTACCTGTAGGAGATGGGTGCAATCCCCTCTTTTTTGGAAATAGGTGTTACTGGGCTGGGGAGGGGTAGCCTTCCCACACCACCGGGCTGCTCTGAAAGGCACATTTGGTGCCTACCTTGCATAATCTGGTTTTCACCAGTTCAGGGACCACTGGTCCCTGCTCAGGGTAAAACACACAAAAATAAAGGGATTGTCCCCTCCCCTGTCCAGCTCCACCCCTAGGGTTCTACCCAGAGCTCCTCCAGGTGGACACTTGGTTCTGCCATCTGGGAACCAAGATGGGCAGAGGCCTCTGGGAGCATCTGACTGGGTAGGCCAGGTAGCTGACATCAGAGCCCCTCCTGATAGATGGTCACTCCAGAGAGTGACCAATCCCCCTTCTTGGGCTATTTAGGGACTCCATTGTGGGTGGGTCCCCAGATATGTCATGTAAGACTCCACCAGGACCTCTCTGCAAAGACATTTTCCGCTCCTGGCCTCCAGAACCTCTGTTGGGCAACACAGGAACTAAACAAGACTGCAACTCATGTCAGCATCCTGCAGTTGGCTGTGCATCCTCTGAGGTCAGCTAAACATCAGGTGCACCAAAACGCAAGAAGGAATCTCCCTAGGAGTGAATAAGTCACTCCCCTGCATCCGCAGGCACCTAAGGCAACGATGTCCGGCTGGTTGGATCTTCTGTCCTCTGGATCTGCGAAGATTTTCCAACACAGTTGGGGGTTCATAAGGATCCTCCACAGCTCCGCAAAATGTCCAGCAGCTCTGCTTACATTTGCTTGTGCTTGTTGGTGGCCATTCTGACAACTGACCCATCTGCAATCCGGCGACTGACAAGGGACAGCACATAGGTGACTTCAGGGACTCCTCTGCAGCTCCTGGACCCCGCAGCTGGACTTCATCTGTCACCGTTGACCTGGAACTCCAGCTACAAAAGGCTGGGCATTGGCTCCTGCCCCACCTGGACACTCCTGCATGGACTGGGCGCTGTCCCCTTCTTTTGCAGATCGTCTTCACCCAGAATCTGTCCTTGGGTTCTAATGGTCCAGTCCTGCCTCTGCATTCTCCAACAGCGATGTCCCCATGGAAGCCCATGGAAAAACCAGGTAACTTACCTCTCTGCATCCGGCTGCTGGGGATCTTCTAGGTACTTACCTTTTGGGGTCACACTCCCGCCAGCGCTTGTGTAACTACTCCATACAGTGTGGTAGGGGACATCAGTTTGCATTCTATTTTTTTGTGTATGGTTTGACCCCCACCCCCCAAATAGGGCCCTTAATAATCTATGCTTTTCCTGAGTACTTACCTCTGTACAGCTTGTGTGTTCATACCTCCAAAGGGAGGTATACCAATGGAAGTATAGTTTGGTGTGCCTATAATAAATTATCTTTATTTTTGTGTGGCTCCTTTCATGTGTGATAAGTTACTGTGTGACTACTGTGGTATTTCAAGTGCTTCACATGCCTTCTAGATAAGTCTTGGCTGCTCACCATTGCTACCCTAGAGAGGCCTGGCTGTCTTGACACTGTAACACTAACTAATTGGGGTCTGCTTGGCCCCAGTATAAGGTGTAACACCATAGCTCTCCACCGTACACTAGGCCAGCTTCCTACATTGGTGGAGCAGCGGTGGGATAAGACACTTGGAATAGCTTTACCACTCTGTCACCAGTGACTTTCCACAGGAAAGGTCACTACTAGTCCTTGGGGACACAATACACTGTAGTAGTAGGGATTTCTAGACTTTTACTTCAGGTAAGTTGAGGGTCTAACATAGCCCTTCTGTCAGAGTCACCAGATCCTCGGGGTCTGTGCACGTTCCCAACACTTCCACCACAAGACAGCTCCAATACTCTGATTAGATTTATCACAGAGTCTAAGAGAGTCCAAGTGGGGAAAAGGGGATTAGGACGGGAACAGCTAGGAAGGAGATCTGTAGGAAGCAAAAGGTTAAAACACAACATCAAAATTACATCTCATGAAATCAGTACCATGCTACAATTCTAAGCTTCGTCTTTTCCGAAAAAACATGAACAACCCTAGAATAGTCCTAAAACTGACTAGGCTTTAGATGACCGAATACCTGAGGAGGAAACAGGAAAAGTTAAATAGGACTTTCAGATTCAAGTACTTTTTTTAGCATGAGAATTAGGAAACACTCTGAGCAATTTCTAAACAACCATATGAATCTCCTTTTAAGAATACATATCAGGAACACGCAGCATTACATCTAGAACTCTGGTATTGTTGTGTTCATCTCAGAAAAAACATTGGAAAGTGAATTGCGCACATTGCAGATTTTTATATGAGTATTAAACACCGTAAAGGATTGTGCACCATGAAATCACACAACATAGATTCAAGGAATAAATCACGCGATGTGTCAACTTGAAATGCTACCAAGAAAATGTCTTAGAATGGTAGCGCACAGTAATTTACATTATTTATACACGAGGAAAGAATTGCGCGTCTTGCCGATTCAAATGCCACCATACAAATGCCAAGAAATGGTAGCGCACAATGAACAACATGAAAAGCACTCAGGAAAAAATTTGCGCGTCTTGTCGATTCAAATGCCACCCTGCAAATGCCAAGAAATGGTAGCGCATAATGAATAACATGAAAAAACACTCAAGGAAAGAATCGCGCGTGTTGCCCATTCAAATGCCACCATGTAAATGCCAGAAAATGGTAGCGCACAATGAACAGCATGAATTACACACGAGAAGTGAACCACCATGTAAATGTCAAGAAAAGGTAGCGCGCAATGAACAACAAAATTAAATGCTCATGAAACGAGTTTCACGTCTTGCCAACTCGTAAAACATCATGTAAATGTCAAGAAATATCAGCACGCAATGAACAACAATGTATTAACGAAGTCAAATCTTTATGGAATAAATTGCGCGTCCTCCCTATTAGCAAACCACCATACAAATTCCCAAAAATGGCAGCGCACAAGTAATCTGTTATTCATTTAAGAATTAAAATCAAGAATATGAAAATTCTCAATTACGGTGTTGGAAAATGTCCAAACACCGTCTTACCGCCTGGAAACAGTGATCACCAATGAGAGATGAGTGCAGAAGACTGGAAAAACCAAATAGGCCGCCGGGACAGGAGCTCAGGAAGAAGCTGCTGCTCTGCACCGGGACCTCTGAATAGTGAGCACTGGAAGTTGGGCTGACTCTCTTTTATAGAGTCTAGGCCCAGCCTAGAGCCACGCCCAGGCATGTTGCAGGGAAAGTCTCTAGAAGGCCCTGGAAAGGGACCACACCCTAACACACTCTGAATGTCTGCAGCAATACATTGCAAATGTACAGTATTTATAAGCACCTTAAAAATGAATCTTTTGGATGGAATTCTGCAATGCCAAAGGTTAAACAATAACATATCATCACAATGCATAAATTACATTATCTTGCGAGTGTTGATTTTTTGCATTCTAGATGCCTGTAGAGCGCGCACTGTCCTGGTGTTGACAGTACTCCCCTCTCCCAGGCGCGCTCTAGGGCCTGGTTTATCTGGATTCAGACGATGAAAGCGTCTCACAAGTACTGGAGCATGAACATCAGATGCGGGAACCCATGAATTACTTTCAGGGCCATAACCTTTCCATGAGATTAAGTACCATAGGTTACGCCCTCTCAGTTTAGAGTCCAACACTTTCTTGACTTCATATTCTTCTTCCCCCTGTACTAGAACAGGAGCTGGATGAGGGTGGACCTTTTGGACTGCCTTTTTTAAGAGGGAAGTATGGAACACTGGATGAATCCGTAATGATTTTGGCAATTGTAGTTTATAGGTCACAGGATTGATTTGCTGAAGAACAGTGTAAGGACCTATAAATTTGGGGTTGAACATGTGCTTCTTCTTGAAGTCTATATGTTTTGTGGAAAGCCACACTTTGTCACCAGGTTGATACTGCGGTCCCTCACAATGTTTCTTGTCATAATGCTTTTTGTATTTTTGTTTGGCTTTTTCTAAATGTTGTTGAATCGATTTCTGAGTTTGATGCAAATGTTGAATGATTTCTGACACAGCTGGAGTGAGAGAACTTTCTTGAGGAATTGTGATGGGCAAGGTGTCAGGATGATAGCCAAACAAACCAAAGAAGGGTGTAACGCCAGTAGAAGTGTGGAAGGAGTTGTTGTAGGCTAATTCAGCTAACCAGAGCATTGATGTCCATGAATTAAGTGCTTTTTCAGCGTAAGCACGTAGGTATTGCTTCAAAGTCTGATTTAGTCTCTCCGTTTGACCATCTGTTTGAGGATGGTGGCTAGTAGATAGGATAGATGTCACTTGGAGTGTTTTACACCACGTCTTCCAGAAGTTAGAGGCAAATTGCGATCCCCGATCGGAGAGGATCACTTTTGGCAGTCCATGATAATGAACCACTCTATTCAGTAAGATAGTTGCCAGTTCACTAGAGGTGGGTAATTTCTTACAGGCAATGAAATGTCCATATTTCGTGAGACTATCTACTACCACCAGAATTACTGAATGCTGTTGAACCACTGGCAGACCTGTAATAAAGTCTAAAGAGATGTGTTCCCACGGACGACTTGGGGTTGGGAGTGGGTGTAACAACGCTTTCGGTTTTGAATGACTTGTTTTAGTGCGAGCACAGACTTCGCAGTTGTTTACCATTGTTTTTACATCCTTTGTTAAGGTAGGCCACCAAAAATAGCATTGGATTAATTCAAGAGTTTTAGGAGTACCAGGGTGACCTGCTGTAGGTATAACATGCAACCAATGAAACACTATCTTGCAAGTTTGGTAGTGGGCACGAACAAACGAGCATCGTGAAAGGGTAATCCTTGCTTGATTGATCTTTTCCGATCTGCTTGGGCCCACGCCTGCCATTGTTTTGATTGGACAATCTCTGGCGAAATGACCTTTCCACCCACAATAGAGACATTGCCCATTTTTTCTGCGTAGGTCCTTTTCATCTTTGGTCAAAGGTCTCCTGATGGTTCCAATTTCCATCAGTTCCGGCGTTCTTTCTCTCTGAGTTCTTGAGTCTTTGTTATCATGAGCATGCCAAGAATGTTTTTCAGTCTTTTTACGCGTTCCTTTTCGTTCATTTAAACGATGATCAAGCCTCAAGACAAGGTTTATTAAATCTTGACATTTTGCAGGTTGTGGGTCGATTTGCGCTAAGATGTCTTTTAGCTCCTCTTTGAGTCCCCTGTAAAACAAGGCCGCTTGTTTTTCTTCAGGCCAGGATGTCTCAGCGACCAGCCGATTAAAGTTGGCTAAATATGACACTAAGGGGGTTATTCTAACTTTGGAGGAGGTGTTAATCCGTCCCAAAAGTGACGGAAAAGTGACGGATTTACCACCAGCCGTATTACGAGTCCATTATATCCTATGGAACTCGTAATACGGCTGGTGGTATATCCGTCACTTTACCGTCACTTTTGGGACGGATTAACACTCCTCCAAAGTTAGAATAACCCCCTAAGTCCTGATTCCCTTGGCGTAAGTCTAATAATTTACAATCTGCTGACTGTGTTACAGTTCTACGATCGAAAACTCTCTCAAATTCACGAACAACATTTTTCCAGTTGTACAACAGGGGACTATTTTTACACACAAGAGGAATAGCCCATGTAGCTGCATCTCCAGACAGATATGACAACAAGAAAGCTACTTTAGACTGGGCATCGGGGAAAGTATGTGGTCTGCAAGTGAAGTGAAGTTCCACTTGAACCAGAAAAGATTGCGCTTTCAAGGGATCACCTGCGAAGCGTTCTGGGGGAGCTAAAGGAATGGCTGAAGGAACATTGAGGGAAATGTTAGTCGGATTACCTCCAGAAGTCTGAGAAGAAGTACCTGGCCAAGACACACCTGTGGGACTTTGCTCTTTCTTCTCAACCTTATTCTGTAACTGACTCACCCTCTCAGCTAGACTATTTGTCAAATCCTTTGATGATACCACTTCTGACTGGAGCTGGGTGATAGCCTTGACTAGCTCGTCTAGTGTGGCCATGCTGAGAACATACACAAACCAGGAGGATAATAATTTGTGGGCTCACTATTCTGTCAGAGTCACCAGATCCTCGAGGTCTGTGCACGTTCCCAACACTTCCACCACAAGACAGCTCCAATACTCTGATTAGATTTATCACAGAGTCTAAGAGAGTCCAAGTGGGGAAAAGGGGATTAGGACGGGAACAGCTAGGAAGGAGATCTGTAGGAAGCAAAAGGTTAAAACACAACATCAAAATTACATCTCATGAAATCAGTACCATGCTACAATTCTAAGCTTCGTCTTTTCCGAAAAAACATGAACAACCCTAGAATAGTCCTAAAACTGACTAGGCTTTAGATGACCGAATACCTGAGGAGGAAACAGGAAAAGTTAAATAGGACTTTCAGATTCAAGTACTTTTTTTAGCATGAGAATTAGGAAACACTCTGAGCAATTTCTAAACAACCATATGAATCTCCTTTTAAGAATACATATCAGGAACACGCAGCATTACATCTAGAACTCTGGTATTGTTGTGTTCATCTCAGAAAAAACATTGGAAAGTGAATTGCGCACATTGCAGATTTTTATATGAGTATTAAACACCGTAAAGGATTGTGCACCATGAAATCACACAACATAGATTCAAGGAATAAATCACGCGATGTGTCAACTTGAAATGCTACCAAGAAAATGTCTTAGAATGGTAGCGCACAGTAATTTACATTATTTATACACGAGGAAAGAATTGCGCGTCTTGCCGATTCAAATGCCACCATACAAATGCCAAGAAATGGTAGCGCACAATGAACAACATGAAAAGCACTCAGGAAAAAATTCGCGCGTCTTGTCGATTCAAATGCCACCCTGCAAATGCCAAGAAATGGTAGCGCATAATGAATAACATGAAAAAACACTCAAGGAAAGAATCGCGCGTGTTGCCCATTCAAATGCCACCATGTAAATGCCAGAAAATGGTAGCGCACAATGAACAGCATGAATTACACACGAGAAGTGAACCACCATGTAAATGTCAAGAAAAGGTAGCGCGCAATGAACAACAAAATTAAATGCTCATGAAACGAGTTTCACGTCTTGCCAACTCGTAAAACATCATGTAAATGTCAAGAAATATCAGCACGCAATGAACAACAATGTATTAACGAAGTCAAATCTTTATGGAATAAATTGCGCGTCCTCCCTATTAGCAAACCACCATACAAATTCCCAAAAATGGCAGCGCACAAGTAATCTGTTATTCATTTAAGAATTAAAATCAAGAATATGAAAATTCTCAATTACGGTGTTGGAAAATGTCCAAACACCGTCTTACCGCCTGGAAACAGTGATCACCAATGAGAGATGAGTGCAGAAGACTGGAAAAACCAAATAGGCCGCCGGGACAGGAGCTCAGGAAGAAGCTGCTGCTCTGCACCGGGACCTCTGAATAGTGAGCACTGGAAGTTGGGCTGACTCTCTTTTATAGAGTCTAGGCCCAGCCTAGAGCCACGCCCAGGCATGTTGCAGGGAAAGTCTCTAGAAGGCCCTGGAAAGGGACCACACCCTAACACACTCTGAATGTCTGCAGCAATACATTGCAAATGTACAGTATTTATAAGCACCTTAAAAATGAATCTTTTGGATGGAATTCTGCAATGCCAAAGGTTAAACAATAACATATCATCACAATGCATAAATTACATTATCTTGCGAGTGTTGATTTTTTGCATTCTAGATGCCTGTAGAGCGCGCACTGTCCTGGTGTTGACAGTACTCCCCTCTCCCAGGCGCGCTCTAGGGCCTGGTTTATCTGGATTCAGACAATGAAAGCGTCTCACAAGTACTGGAGCATGAACATCAGATGCGGGAACCCATGAATTACTTTCAGGGCCATAACCTTTCCATGAGATTAAGTACCATAGGTTACGCCCTCTCAGTTTAGAGTCCAACACTTTCTTGACTTCATATTCTTCTTCCCCCTGTACTAGAACAGGAGCTGGATGAGGGTGGACCTTTTGGACTGCCTTTTTTAAGAGGGAAGTATGGAACACTGGATGAATCCGTAATGATTTTGGCAATTGTAGTTTATAGGTCACAGGATTGATTTGCTGAAGAACAGTGTAAGGACCTATAAATTTGGGGTTGAACATGTGCTTCTTCTTGAAGTCTATATGTTTTGTGGAAAGCCACACTTTGTCACCAGGTTGATACTGCGGTCCCTCACAATGTTTCTTGTCATAATGCTTTTTGTATTTTTGTTTGGCTTTTTCTAAATGTTGTTGAATCGATTTCTGAGTTTGATGCAAATGTTGAATGATTTCTGACACAGCTGGAGTGAGAGAACTTTCTTGAGGAATTGTGATGGGCAAGGTGTCAGGATGATAGCCAAACAAACCAAAGAAGGGTGTAACGCCAGTAGAAGTGTGGAAGGAGTTGTTGTAGGCTAATTCAGCTAACCAGAGCATTGATGTCCATGAATTAAGTGCTTTTTCAGCGTAAGCACGTAGGTATTGCTTCAAAGTCTGATTTAGTCTCTCCGTTTGACCATCTGTTTGAGGATGGTGGCTAGTAGATAGGATAGATGTCACTTGGAGTGTTTTACACCACGTTTTCCAGAAGTTAGAGGCAAATTGCGATCCCCGATCGGAGAGGATCACTTTTGGCAGTCCATGATAATGAACCACTCTATTCAGTAAGATAGTTGCCAGTTCACTAGAGGTGGGTAATTTCTTACAGGCAATGAAATGTCCATATTTCGTGAGACTATCTACTACCACCAGAATTACTGAATGCTGTTGAACCACTGGCAGACCTGTAATAAAGTCTAAAGAGATGTGTTCCCACGGACGACTTGGGGTTGGGAGTGGGTGTAACAACGCTTTCGGTTTTGAATGACTTGTTTTAGTGCGAGCACAGACTTCGCAGTTGTTTACCATTGTTTTTACATCCTTTGTTAAGGTAGGCCACCAAAAATAGCGTTGGATTAATTCAAGAGTTTTAGGAGTACCAGGGTGACCTGCTGTAGGTATAACATGCAACCAATGAAACACTATCTTGCAAGTTTGGTAGTGGGCATGAACAAACGAGCATCGTGAAAGGGTAATCCTTGCTTGATTGATCTTTTCCGATCTGCTTGGGCCCACGCCTGCCATTGTTTTGATTGGACAATCTCTGGCGAAATGACCTTTCCACCCACAATAGAGACATTGCCCATTTTTTCTGCGTAGGTCCTTTTCATCTTTGGTCAAAGGTCTCCTGATGGTTCCAATTTCCATCAGTTCCGGCGTTCTTTCTCTCTGAGTTCTTGAGTCTTTGTTATCATGAGCATGCCAAGAATGTTTTTCAGTCTTTTTACGCGTTCCTTTTCGTTCATTTAAACGATGATCAAGCCTCAAGACAAGGTTTATTAAATCTTGACATTTTGCAGGTTGTGGGTCGATTTGCGCTAAGATGTCTTTTAGCTCCTCTTTGAGTCCCCTGTAAAACAAGGCCGCTTGTTTTTCTTCAGGCCAGGATGTCTCAGCGACCAGCCGATTAAAGTTGGCTAAATATGACACTAAGGGGGTTATTCTAACTTTGGAGGAGGTGTTAATCCGTCCCAAAAGTGACGGAAAAGTGACGGATTTACCACCAGCCGTATTACGAGTCCATTATATCCTATGGAACTCGTAATACGGCTGGTGGTATATCCGTCACTTTACCGTCACTTTTGGGACGGATTAACACTCCTCCAAAGTTAGAATAACCCCCTAAGTCCTGATTCCCTTGGCGTAAGTCTAATAATTTACAATCTGCTGACTGTGTTATAGTTCTACGATCGAAAACTCTCTCAAATTCACGAACAACATTTTTCCAGTTGTACAACAGGGGACTATTTTTACACACAAGAGGAATAGCCCATGTAGCTGCATCTCCAGACAGATATGACAACAAGAAAGCTACTTTAGACTGGGCATCGGGGAAAGTATGTGGTCTGCAAGTGAAGTGAAGTTCCACTTGAACCAGAAAAGATTGCGCTTTCAAGGGATCACCTGCGAAGCGTTCTGGGGGAGCTAAAGGAATGGCTGAAGGAACATTGAGGGAAATGTTAGTCGGATTACCTCCAGAAGTCTGAGAAGAAGTACCTGGCCAAGACACACCTGTGGGACTTTGCTCTTTCTTCTCAACATTATTCTGTAACTGACTCACCCTCTCAGCTAGACTATTTGTCAAATCCTTTGATGATACCACTTCTGACTGGAGCTGGGTGATAGCCTTGACTAGCTCGTCTAGTGTGGCCATGCTGAGAACATACACAAACCAGGAGGATAATAATTTGTGGGCTCACTATTCTGTCAGAGTCACTAGATCCTCGAGGTCTGTGCACGTTCCCAACACTTCCACCACAAGACAGCTCCAATACTCTGATTAGATTTATCACAGAGTCTAAGAGAGTCCAAGTGGGGAAAAGGGGATTAGGACGGGAACAGCTGGGAAGGAGACCTTTAGGAAGCAAAAGGTTAAAACACAACATCAAAATTACATCTCATGAAATCAGTACCATGCTACCACTCTAAGCTTCGTCTTTTCCGAAAAAACATGAACAACCCTAGAATAGTCCTAAAACTGACTAGGCTTTAGATGACCGAATACCTGAGGAGGAAACAGGAAAAGTTAAATAGGACTTTCAGATTCAAGTACTTTCTTTAGCATGAGAATCAGGAAACACTCTGAGCAATTTCTAAACAACCCTATGAATCTCCTTTTAAGAATACATATCAGGAACACACAGCATTACATCTAGAACTCTGGTATTGTTGTGTTAATCTCAGAAAAAACATTGGAAAGTGAATTGCACACATTGCAGATTTTTATATGAGTATTAAACACCGTAAAGGATTGTGCACCATGAAATCACACAACGTAGATTCAAGGAATAAATCACGTGACGTGTCAAATTGAAATGCTACCAAGAAAATGTCTTAGAATGGTAGCGCACAGTAATTTACATTATTTATTCACGAGGAAAGAATTGCGCGTCTTGCCAATTCAAATGCCACCATACAAATGCCAAGAAATGGTAGCGCACAATGAACAACATGAAAAGCACTCAGGAAAAAAATCGCGAGTCTTGTCGATTCAAATGCCACCCTGCAAATTCCAAGAAATGGTAGCGCAGAATGAATAACATGAAAAAACACTCAAGGAAAGAATCGCAAGTGTTGCCGATTCGAATGCCACCATGTAAATGCCAGAAAATGGTAGCGCACAATGAACAGCATGAATTACACACGAGAAGTGAGCCACCATGTAAATGTCAAGAAAAGGTAGCGCGCAATGAACAACAAAATTAAATGCTCATGAAACGAGTTGCACGTCTTGCCAACTCGTAAAACATCATGTAAATGTCAAGAAATATCAGCGCGCAATGAACAACAATGTATTAACAAAGTCAAATCTTTATGGAATAAATTGCGCGTCCTCCCTATTTGCAAACCACCATACAAATTCCCAAAAATGGCAGCGCACAAGTAATCTGTTAATCATTTAAGAATTAAAATCAAGAATATGAAAATTCTCAATTACGGTGTTGGAAAATGTCCAAACACCGTCTTACCGCCTGAAAACAGTGATCACCAATGAGAGATGAGTGCAGAAGACTGGAAAATCCAAATAGGCCGTCGGGACAGGATCTCAGGAAGAAGCTGCTGCTCTGCACCGGGACCTTTGAATAGTGAGCACTGGAAGTTGGGCTGACTCTCTTTTATAGAGTCTAGGCCCAGCCTAGAACCACACCCAGGCATGTTGCAGGGAAAGTCTCTAGAAGGCCCTGGAAAGGGACCACACCCTAACACACTCTGAATGTCTGCAGCAATACATTGTAAATGTACAGTATTTATAAGCACCTTAAAAATGAATCTTTTGGATGGAATTCTGCAATGCAAAAGGTTAAACAATAACATATCATCACAATGCATATATTACATTATCTCGCGAGTGTTGTTTTTTTGCATTCTAGATGCCCGTAGAGCGCGCACTGTCCTGGTGTTGACACCTTCCTCTAAACTTTTTGGGAGTCTAGAACCTTACAGTAGGTAGGTGCACTCTACTCTAGGTAACATGCCTTCAGCGGCAGACACAATCCATGCCTCAGAATCTAAGTATGAGGGCCTCCCCTTTCAGGAACTGAGGGAGTTATGTGCCTCAAGGAAGCTGAAGACAGGGAGAAATTCCAAGAATCAGGAGAAAGGTGGGGATAAATACAAAGATATAAAGACAGAGTATTCACCAGGCCCACAAAACTCTTCTGGGGGTGGGTCTAAGTAGTCTTCTTCCTCATTCCACAATAAGAAACCTTGGTGCTACTTGTGTAGACAAAAAGGCCACAGAGCAGGTGGCAGCACCTGTCCTGAAAAGAGCACCAAGCCTGCTACTACCACTACCACTTCTACCCTAGTGCCCCTAGCAATAGCACTGGTAGTAGTAGTCAGTCCAAGGGTATAGCTGGGTTCACCTTGGAAACTGTAGTGGGTTCTAGGTTAGTCAGGGAGACCACTGAGGCAGTTTTGGTCTCTGAGTGTGCCATTGACCTTGCCACCCTAGCTGCCTGTCCCCTTAATATGGATACGTACAGGCAGCATCCCTTAATAAATGGTGTTGAGGCGGAGGCGTACAGAGACACAGGTGCCAGTGTCACTATGGTGACTGAAAACTGGTGTCACCTGAGCAACACCTACTTTGTCACACATACCAAGTGACTGATGCTCAAAATAACACTTTGTGCCACCCCACGGCAGTTAGCGGGGAGGGGCGGGGGTACTGGCCCTAAAAATGTTGTGGTGTCCTTATCTACCTGTAGAGTGTCTGCTAGATAATGATTTGGAGACTTTAGCTTCTGCTGAAGTGGAATTGGAGGCCCATGCAGAAATGCTGGGCATACTTGGGCATATCTTTGTCCTGACCAGAGCACAGGACAAAAAGAACAAGCATTTGCAATGCACTAGGGTCTCGCATTTGTCGGAGTTACAGCTATTCCCAGTTGTAAACTCCCAACCGGATTTTTCTTGCATTAAAAGAAAAAGACAGCGCGATCGCACTGCTACAGTTCACTCGTAATAATACTGATCGGCAAAAGTGCAATTATGAACGTAACCGGCAAAAGTGCAATTAACTGTGTAACAAGGTCGATAGCATGCAAAGTACTCGACTTCTGCCCAGTGAGATCGTGCTGCGAAAATAGAGAAAAAGTAGTCCACAAACCTGACCGGAAAAAGCGAGCCTCGCATGTTTTCTGAACTTGGTCGCTGCGCTCGAGAAGGGCTCACCACTGGAAAAGGCATGACGTATGCGTGCCTTCCACTTATCAAAGCAAGCAGATTCTAACAGGCAAGCCAACGTGCCAATGAAAGACACTGACGTGACGTCGACGGGGCTCAGAGCCCTTTTCTAATACCTCAAGCGTCTCGCTAGCGATACGCATGCGCAAGCGCATGCGACGCAGGCTCAACCCTAAAAAGGAACAAGAAGCCCTGGAGCCAGGAACAACGGCCCAGGAGGCTCCTGAAGAGAAGGACATATAGGGTAGAAAGTCATCCCCTGCTCAAGCCTCCAGTGAAGAGTCTACTCCTGAGGGAGATGGATCTACTCCATTGGTGGAACCTACACCAGTGGAGCTCAAAGCTGACACAGCTGAGCTCTTGGGTGGAGGGGATGGCACCAGGGAGAAACTCAGTTTGGAACAGTAAATTTGTCCCACACTGGAGAGCTTAAGGCAGTAAGCTGCAGCATAAGCGGCAGGGGATGTCAGTGGTACCCATAGGGTATAGTGGGAGAACAGCCTCCTTTTCTCAGAAGCAAGGGACCCTAAACCTGGTGCCACCAGGTGACTGGTCATCCCTCTGAAGTTCAGGGAGTTCCTGTTAACTCTTGGACATGACATTCCCCTTGCAGAGCACTTGGGGGCAAAGCAAGACTTTAGACAGGCTTGTCCCTCACTTTCACTGGCCCCACATGTCTGAAGACACTAAAGACTTTTGCCGATCATGGGTTACCTGCCAAGCCAGTGGCAAGACAGGTAGCACCCCAAAGGCCCCCTTAATTCCACTACCAGTGGTTGGGGTACCCTTTGAGAGGGTTGGGGTGGATATTGTTGACCCCCTGGACCCTCCAACAGCCTCTGGAAACCGATTTATACTGGTGGTGGTGGACCATGCCACCAGGTATCCAGAGGCCATTCCTCTTAGGACCACTACATCTCCTACAGTGGCTAAGGCCCTCCTGGGAATTTTCTCCAGGGTGGCTTTCCCTAAAGAGGTGGTATCAGACAGAGATGGAAACTTCATGTCTGCTTACCTTAAAGCCAAGTGGAAGTAGTGTGGTGTCACTTATAAATGTACCACTCCTTACCATCCTCAAACAAATGGGTTAGTTGAAAGGTTCATCAAAACCCTCGAAGGGATGATGATGGGACTCTCACAGAAACTCAGAAGGAGGTGGGATGTCCTGTTACCTTGCCTCCTCTTTGCCTGCAGGGAGGTTCCTCAAAAGGGAGTGGACTACAGCCCCTTTGAACTTTCGTTTAATCACCCTTTTAGGGGTCCACTTGCCCTTGTGAAGGAAGGTTGGGAGCAACCTCTCAAGGCCGTAAAACAGGACATAGTGGATTATGTATTAGGCCTCACATCTAAGATGGCCGAATATATGAACAGGGCTTCCAAAAATCTTCAGGCCAGCCAAGAATTGGAAAAGCAGTGGCATGACCAGAAGGTTGTGCTGACTGTGTATCAGCCAGGACAGAAGGTGTGGGTCCTGGAGTCTGTGACTCCCATGGCACTTTACGACAAGTGGAGTGGACCACACACTATTGTGGAGAGAAAGGGTGAGGTCACCTATTTGGTTGACCTAGACACTCCTAGAAGCCCCCACAGGGTGCTTCATGTGAACCACCTGGAATCCTACTATAATAGAGCTGACATGACAGTGCTCATGGCAACTGATGGACAGGAAGAAGAGAGTGAGCCTCTCCTTGACCTCTTCTCCCACAATACAGTGAATGGCTCAGTAGATGGGGTTGTACTTGCAGACTGCCTCTCAGAGTCACAAAAGGAAGATTTTAGAAATCTCCTAAGGCAGTTCTCTGAACTGTTCTTTCTGACCCCTGGTCAAACTACATGATGTGAACGCACCATTGACACAAGTGACAGCCTGCCTGTTAAAAGTAAAATTTACAGGCAGCTCGATCATGTCAGAGAGTGCATCAAAGCTGAGGTGCAAAAGAGGCTAGACCTGTGAGTTACTGAGTCTTCAGACAGCCCTTGGACTAAGCCTGTAGTCCTTGTCCCAAAACCACACACTCAAAATGGTAAAAGAGAGATGAGGTTCTGTGTGAACTATAGAGGCATCAATACTGAACCAAAACAGATGCTCATCCCATCCCTAGGACAAATAGGCTAATAGATACACTGGCCTCTGCCAAGTATCTAAGCACCTTTGACCTGACTGTTGGCTACTGGCAGATCAAGTTGTCAGAGGATGCCAAACCAAAAACAGCATTTTCCACTCCTAGTGGGCATTGTCACTTTACAGTGATGCCCTGTGGACTAAAGAATACACCTGCCACATCCCAGAGGTTGGGGAACAAAGTTTTCTAAGGCCTGCAAAGCTTCAGTGCAGCTTATCTAGATGATATAGCTGTCTTTAGCTCCACCTGGGAGGATCACCTGGTCCACTTTGAGAACTTACTGGAGGCTCTGGAAAGGGCAGGCCTTAATATCAAGGTATCAAAATGCCAGATAGCACAGGGAAATGTGGTTTATCTGGGTCACCTAGTAGGCGGAGGCCAGTTTCAACCACTACAGGACAAAATCCAGACAATTCTGGATTGGGCTGCCTCTACACCTCTGTAGGAAGATGACCTGGTGTGTGGTGGGTGTAGGAGGCTGGCCTGGCTTATAGTGGGTACCTTGTGGTACTTACACCTTGTGCCAGGTCCAGTTATCCCTTATTAGTAGAATAGAGGTGTTTCTAGCAGCTTAGGCTGATAGGGGTAGCTATGCAAAGCAGCTTAGGCTGAACTAGGAGACATGCAAAGCTCCTACTATACCACTTATATCATATAGCACAATATCATAAGAAAACACAATACTCAGAGTTACTAAAAATAAAGGTACTTTATTTTAGTGACAATATGCCAAAAGTATCTCAGAGGATACCCTTACTTAGGAGGTAAGTAATACACACAAGTTATATGTACACAAACCCAAAATCATGTAAGTAACAGTAAGAAAAGTAGTGCAAACAATGTAGAATCACAATAGGATGCAATAGGTAGACAAACAATATACTCCAAAAGTGGAATGCGAATCCCGAATGGACCCCAGGCCTATGGTAGGTTGTAGAGGGTCACTGGGACTGTAAGAAAACAGTAAGGGTGTCCAAAATACCCCACCCCAAGACCCTGAAAAGTAGGAGTAAAGTTACCCTACTGCCCCAGAAAGACAGAATAGTTGTGATAGGGGATTCTGCAAGAACCACAAGCACCAGCAAAACATTGAAGACGGATTCCTGGACCTGAGGACCTGTAAAGGAAGGGGACCTAGTCCAAGAGTCACGCAAGTGTCCAGGGGGGGCAGGAGCCCACTAAACCCCAGATGAAGGTGCAAAAGGGCTGCCTCCAGGTGGAAGAAGCCAAAGATTCTGCAACAACGAAAGGAGCCCCAGGGGGGCAGAAGCCTGTCTGAGGGGTTGGCAGCAGCTGCAGTGGAAACCCCGAAAAGGCGGTTTGGCAGTACCCTGGTTCTGTGCTAGAGACCCGGGGGATCATGGAATTGTCCCCCCAATACCAGAATGGTATTGGGGTGACAATTCCATGTTCTTAGACATGTTACACGGCCATGTTCAGAGTTACCATTGTGACGCTACACATATGTAGTGACCTATGTGTAGTGCACGCGTGTAATGGTGTCCCCGCACTCACAAAGTCCGGGGAATTTTCCCTGAACAATGTGGGGGCACCTTGCCTAGTGCCAGGGTGCCCACACACTAATTAGCTTGGCACCTAACCTTCACTAAGTGAACTTATGTGCAGTGAAAAATGGCTGTGAAATAATATGGACGTTATTTCACTCAGGCTGCAGTGGCAGTCCTGTGTCAGATTTGTCTGAGTTCCCTATGGGTGGCAAAAGAAATACTGCAGCCGATAGGGATCACCTGGAACCCCAACACCCTGGGTACCTAGGTACCATATACAAGGGAATTATAAGGGTGTTCCAGTGTGCCAATGAGAATTGGTGAAGATAGTCACTAGCCTGCAGTGACAATTGTGAAAAGCAGAGAGAGCAAAAACACTGCGGTACTGGTTAGCAGAGCCTCAGTGATACAGTTAGGCACCACACAGGGAACACATATAGGCCACAAACTTATCAGCACTGGGGTCCTGGCTGGCAGGATCCCAGTGACACATATCAAACACACTGACAACATAGGGTTTTCACTATGAGCACTGGGCCCTGGCTAGCAGGATCCCAGTGAGACAGTAAAAACACCCTGATATATACTCACAAACAGGCCAAAAGTGGGGTAACAAGGCTAGAAAGAGGCTACCTTCTTACAATGGGTACCTAAGGTACTTACACCTTATACCAGGCCCAGGTATCCCCTATTAGTCTAGCGTAGGCAGTGTCTAGAAGTCAGGCTCTCTAGAGGTAGCTGGATGAGCAGCCAAGGTTTATCTAGGAGACATGCAAAGCTCCTGCAATGCCACTGTAATCACACAGCACATACACTCATGAAACAAAACACTCTGTGTTATGAAAATGAAGGGGTTTTATTACAGTAACACAGTACCAAAACACTAGATAGGCAACCCTCCAATAGGAGGTAAGTAAACACACTATATATGTACACTAGTTATCAGAAATAGGCATAAAATGTGATAGAAAACAGTGCAAATGCAAATAGACAATAGTCATCCTAGGGGGAGCCCAAACCATATACTAAATAAATAGAATGCGAACACAGGACCCCCACCTAGGTAAGTGAAATGTGTAGAGGGGAAGTGGGGGTACTAGGAAACCCCAAGTACCACAGTGTCCCCCCAGCACCCAGGAAGAAAGGAGTGAGTTACTAGATTTTCCCCATACCACTCAAAAGGAAGGAAAAGAAGAAAATGCAACAGCCAGACAAGACTGCAAGAAACCAGTGGTGGATTCCTGAAGAGGAAGACCTGTGGAAGAAGGGGACCAAATCCAGAAGTCACAGAAGAGTCCAGGAGGAGTAGGAGCTACTACCCACCCAGCTGTGGATGCAGTAGTTGGTTGACGGTAGGACAAAGACTGTCAGGGATGCAGCCCTGGAGCAGGTGAAGAGTTCCTGGAGGATGCAATCGACATCCCACGCCAGATGGAAGATTGCAGTCAGTCAGTGGCGTGGAAAAGCCACCAACAAGCCTTGGCAAAGGTAGAAGTCACGGTGAAGCAAAAGTTGAGCTGCCGGGGACCAGAAAGGTCCAGGAGGACTCAACCCACGGGGGAAGGTCTAGGGGGACCTTCAGAAAGGCCGAGAGTCCAAAGTAGAAGAGGCAGCCCCCACAGGAGACCCTTTGGATGAGGAACCAGGAGACGCATAGGAGCCTACGCAGCACAACTGGAGAAGGGCCCCACGCCGCAGGAGAAGCATGCAGAGGGCTGTGCGTCACAGGAAGGGTTGCTGGGGCTACACAGAGCCTGAATTTCCCTTGGAGAAGATGCAAACAAGCCTTGGTAGCTGCAAGAGACGCGGTGCACAAGGGTACTGTCCTGCGTGGGAAGGCAAGGGCTTACCTCCACCAAAGTTGGACATCTGGCAGAAAGGGCCAAGAGGACTACTCCAGACCACCTTTGTGATACATGATCCATTCAGCTCAGGATGAGAGGAGATCCACACAGCCGGTCGTCATTGCAGTTGGTGCCTGTGGATGCAGGGGAGTGACTCCTTCACTCCAAGGGAGATTCCTTTTTCCTTCTCATGCAGACTGAAGACTTGCCATCCTCAGAGGATGCACAGCTGGGGAAATGTTGCAGAAGCTCGAAGGAGCCATGGAAACAATGTTGCAAGCAGAGTCTTCGTCGTGGATGAAGATTGTCAGTTCCTGGAAGGTCCAGTCGCAGTCCCAGTGGCTAGAAGTCAAAGTAAGGTTACTGAGGAGTCCTGCTGGAATCCTGCAATACGAATCTGAGGACCAACCTAAGAGAGAGACCCTAAATAGCCCTGAAAGGAGGATTGATCACCTAGCCAGGTGAGCACCTATCAGGAGGGGGCTCTGACGTCACCTGTCTGACTTGGCCACTCAGATGCTCCCAGAGGTCTCTGCCAACCTTTGATTCAAGATGGCAGAATCCAGGGACCCTCTGGAGGAGCTCTGGGCACCACCCCTGGGGCAGTCACTTCCCTTCCCATTGTCCAGTTTCGTGCCAGAGCAGGGAAAGGGCACCAAAAGTGCCCTTCAAAGCATACCAGTGGCTTGGGGAGGCTACCCCTCCCAAGACATGTAACAACTATTTCCAAAGGGAGATGGTGTTACCCCCCCCCCCCCAAAGGAAATCTTTTGTTCTGCCTTCCTGGGCTTGAGCTGTTCAAGCAGCAGGATGGCAGAAACCTGTATGAGGGGTGGCAGCAGCTTGGGCTGCCCGGAAAACGTCAGAAGGCTGGTAGGAGCAATGCTCTAAGAAGTGCCCAGAGTGCATGGAATCATACTTCCAATACTGGCAACAGTACTGGGGTATGATTCCCACATGTTCGATACCAAACATGCCTAGGTTTGGAGTTACTATTATGTAGTTGGACATAGGTAGTGACCTATATCCAGTACACGCATAAAAGGGCGCCCGCACTCATGAAGTCCAGGAAAATGGAACTGGAGTTTGTGGGGGCACCTCTGCTATTGCGGGGGTACCCTCACACACAGGTACCTGTATCCTGTCCTCTGGGCTAGGAGGACCTGCCATAGGGGTGCCTTACAGTGACCTGGTGTAGTGGCCTGTAGTGAAAAACCCTTTCACACAGGCTGCAACGGTTAGCTGGGAGGCCAGCGTCCACTCCTGTCGCCCCACCACGCTCCCGGAGGAGTGTGGCTAGCATAGGTACGTGGGCGTCTGCCAGGACGAGTGGAAGGATGGAAAACGGGTAGTTGTAAGGAGAGAAAACCCATCTGAGTTACAGGCTCCTCTTCTTATTTGGAAGATGTGAATGAGCCTCGCATACTATGTTTCCAAGTAAAAGAAACAATCATGACAACACAGTGACAGTATAGGGAAAACAGTGATCATCTCACACCTACCTACATAAAAACAAGACAAAGTTAAAGAGTATACACTTACCTGTGTTTCTTTCCCTTTTCTGTCCAAGGGGTGCAACAACCACGGTGGTCCAGTCCGGTCGTGACTAGCAGTAAGAGGAATAATGGAGACGACCATTACAAACCAATCCACAGAGGAGCAAAGCATGAGCCTTACATAGAGAAAGTAAAGAGACCCATAAGTAACCAAACAAGGAGTGGAGTACTTCGTTTATCCATCTACATAGCCGTTTGCCTGCCCATATGACACTCTGGTACTCACCTCTTGGGGTTCCTAGTTTCTCCAGCTCCCCTCTAACAATTTCACATCCTTGAGTGGGGGGCTGTATATTGCATTCCACTTATTTAGTATATGGCTTGGCCCTCCCCTAGGGCCTACACTGTTTTCTAATACTTTTGTCAATGCTTGTTGCTTTTATGCTCTTTACTGATTGCTATTGTGTATATACGTAGTGTATACTTAATGTGTTTACTTAACTCCAGTTGGGGGGACTGCCTAATAGTATTCCAGTATTTGTGTTACCATAATAAAGTACCTTTATTTTTGTAACACTGTGTGGTTCTTTCATGTATGATAGTGCTGTGTGACTATAGTGGGATTGCACAAGCTTTGCATGTCTCCCAGATAAGTCTTGACTGCTCATCCACAGCTACCTCTAGAGAGCCGTGGCTTCCTAGACACTGCCTACACTTCACTAATAGGGGATACCTGGTATAAGGTGATAACACTATAGGTGCTCACCACACACCAGACCAGCTTCCTACACCCCCATAGGGCCTTTACTAAGCTAAGCTTTTCCTGAATGCTTACCTGTGTATAGCTTGTGAGTTCATACCTCCAAAGGGAGGTATGCCAATTGTAGTCTAGGTTGGTGTGCCTATAATAAAGTATCTTTATTTGTGCAACACTGTGTGGTTCCTTTCATGTGTGATAAGTTACTGTGTGGCTACTGTGGTATTGCAAGTGCTATACATGCCTTCTGGATAAGTCTTGGCTGCTCACCACACCTACCCTAGAGAGCCCTGGCTGTCTAGACACTGTAACACTATCTAATTGGGGTTTGCCTGGACCCAGTATAAGGTGTAACACCATAGGTGTCTACCACACACTGGGCCAACTTCATCATGGGATACTCACCAATACTAAGTACCTGTGCCTTTGTGCGAGATTCTAAAAACACCTTTTTATGTGTGCACATCCTGAGGCATATTTTCTTTGTTGTTGAAGAAGTAGCAAATTTAACCTGTAATCTGGCATACGTGAGACAGCTAATTTTGAACTTTCTGAAGTCTTTTTTAAAATTAAAAAACAAAAACTTGTGGGCAGATAATCAGCACAGAAATAAACTGCCCGGTGCTGTTAAGATCCGAGAAAAAAATAACAAAGCTCGCTGCCCAAAAGGGTAATTGAATGGCAGGTGTGTGAAAGCTAAAATAGCTTTAGGATACCTTTATGTTCTCTTGTGGATTCCTGGGTGAAGAATAGGTTGTTTATAACTTCAAAATATATTTAAATGATGGAGAACGAGAAGTACATACCTTTTCCTTTTACATCATAGTAGCTTCACTGATATTCATTAACAATAAACAGAAAAGCAAGGCTATTCTTTATCAACTCTTCAGATGAATCAAGAAACACTAAATCAAAAGAGTGGAGGGAGCCTGAAATTAAGAATTGAAATCTAAACTAACCAAACAGTCTTCAAAGAGGCGCTTGTCCCCTTTGGCACCTGTTCTAGATTCAGAGTCTATGGGCCACAGTGCATTCCCAATGTATGCACGTAGCTGTGTGGAATCACATTTTTCTGGAATCCACTTTGGGCCTACTAGGCCCTATGATACCCAATCACAAGAAAGGCCTGTTTTGTTGAACGACTAATGACCTGGATGAAATATGTTTATTGATATTATGTTACTTGCTTGGAACACATTTTGCAAGACTTGCTATAAGACCAGACTCCATGGAAGTGCCATTGCCTTCTAACTGAAGCAATCTTTCTTCAGAAATGTACCATCCTGTATACGTGCATTTCACAGTTCTGTAGAAAAATGTATCACGCAATGTTAATCACGCAGGACATATTCTGTCATTTCCTTGTCTATGCTTTATCTTGCTACTTATGGTGCGTTATGAAGAATTAATGGTAACACCTCTTGCAATGTTGAAGAAATTACCATACATCAATGTCAAGAACCAATGAAATGTATGACCACTACTTGTGGTTTGCTAGAATAAAAGATCATGTATTACTTCCTCCTTTAGACTGCTCGGACTTGGCCTCTCAAGTTGACAGTCTCTGTGTACTTGTAATAAATTACTTTATCTTACCCTAGGAGCAGGCTGGTCTCCGGTTTTTGAGCGGAGCTGAGCTGAGCTGAATTGGCATCAACAGCTGTTTTGCAAATCTAAGCAAAAAAGATGGGGCATGCTGGAATATGGTATGGTGATGTATTATATAGTATGTTATCCAGTATTGGATCTTTCATAGATTCACATGCTTGAATCATTCCCCGTCGCCAAAGTGGGAGTCCCGCTGTACCATGGTAAAGCAATATGTAAAACTGTCATGGGCTATAATGGAACTAGGCCATCAGTTTAATAGCCTATCTATGTCCTTTTTTAAAAATGGCTTAAACTTGAACTATGACCACTCAGGTACTAGCACCCTCTAGAACACTCCCAAGAGAGGCAGAATCCCTCAGATTTTCACCGCACGTAGGTGAAGTGAGTCTCCCTGAGCTCTGCTCAGTTTTTCTTCTTCAAGAAGCAATTTAAAGCTTTTTATTACTACAATGTCTGACTCTAAAGGTGCAGATCCATCTGCCATTAAAACAGACACTGACACGGCCAAATCCCTCAGAACCCTCCAGTACAAGAAATTGCCCTTTTGGGGGCACGTGGGTGTGGTTTCTCAACCTACAGATGCAGATACTGATGCTTCCAGCAGTACCACTCCTATACTTCCCAGTACAGGTCAGCAAATAAGTTACTTTCCTTTGGAAATTATAAGGTAAGGAATCTGCCACTAGGATATGTCTCTACCAGATAATTTGTTACGGAATGTAATTTTCTTATTCATCTGTAGAGACTTCTAGTTCCAGATTCCTTACATTAGAATAGATACCCAAGCAATACCATCCTCGTAGGAGGGTCTGTAAACCAAGATCATACTAGGAAGTCCTGCAGGACCGAATGGGCAAAGTACCTATCCCTTCGGACCTGACTGTCTATGCAGTAGTGTTTGGTAAACGTGTGCAAGTACGCCCACGTTGCTGCCTGGCACATGTCCAAGACTGGAACTCCGTGTGCTAATGCAGTGGTTGCATCTGTTGCTCTGGTAGAGTAAGCATGCAAACCATCAGGAGGTTGCTTTTTAGCCAATGCATAGCACATTTTAATGCAGAGAATAACCCATCTAGCGATGGTTCTCTTCTGCACTGCCCGACCTTTCTTCACACCCACATAACTCATAAAGAGTTGATCATCCACCTGGAACTCTGGTATGATCAAGATAGAACGCCAAAGCTCTTTCTGGGTCTAATGTGGTGGAGTCTCTCCTCCTTCTTAGAAGGATGTGGGGGCATGTAAAAAGTAGGCAAAGTGAGGGATTGGCCCAATAGAAAGGGCGTGACTACCTGGCAGAAAGGAAGCCCAGGTATGAAGCGCCACAATGTTAGGTTGGGTGGAGATGAAAGGTGACCTCAAAGAAAGAGCCTGCAGCTCACTCACTCTTTGGTCAGAGGTGATAGCTTCAAGGAAGACTGTTTTCAAAATTCGCAGGTAAAGTGGGCAGTTGTGAAGTGGCTCAAAAGTAGCACACATCAGAAAAGTAAGAACAAAGTTCAAATCCCGTTGGGGCATTATCAACGAGGAAGGAGGAAAGAGATGGGCGAGACCCTTAAAAAATCTTTCAACCCTTGAGGGTGCCTAGAGCAGAGCCCTGCTGGGCCAGAAAAAAAAAAAAAAAGAACCTCAGAAAGAGAGGGGAGAGGGAGGTCACCAGACTTGTCTGTATACCATGCCGCAAATTTGTACCATCGATTGGCATATACCATTTTGGTGGAGGGACGCCTGGCTGCCAAGGTAACATTACTTTGGGCAGAAGGTCATAAGCTGTCAACTGCCACCGCTCAATCTCCACGCAAGAAGACAGAGACTAGACAGGTTCAGGTGGCGAACCATTCCCTGCTGCTGCGACAGGAGATCCTCCTGAAGGGGCAGTCTGATTGGAGGATCAGTGGCCATGCTCAAGAGTTCGGGATACCATACCCTACGTGCCCAGTCCAGAGCCACAAGAATGACTTGAGCCAGGTCGTTCTTGATCTTCTTGAGAACTCTGGGCAGAAATTGATGGAAAGGCTTAAAGCAGGCTTGAGTTCCACTTGAAACAAAAACCATTGCTGAGCAGGTGCCGCCTTGGAAACTCCAACATGCAAAACAGCTGACATTGTGTGTTCTTTGCAGAGGTGAACAGATCTAATCAATGCTCTTGACACACCTGAAAGAGACCTTACACCATCTCCAGATGGAGACGCCATTCATGATTGACCAGGCATTGACAACTGAGTTTGTCCGCTTTGGCGTTCAGAGAACCCGCCAGATGTTGAACCACCAGGAATATGCCCTGATGTTCCAGCCATGTCCAGAGGTGCGGAACCTCTTGACAAAGGGTCCAGGGCCCCCCCCCCTCCCTGCTTGTTGCAGTACCACATGGCGGTGTTGTTGTACGTGAACACCTGCACCACTTTCCCTTTGAGAGAAGGAAGCAATGCTTTCAATGCTAGCCTGATCACCCTGAGCTCCAAAAGATTGATATGGAGCTTGGACTCCGCCAGAGACCAGACACCTCTGATCTCCACCTCTCCCATGTGGCCGCCTCATCCTAGGAGTGACGCATCTGTCACTACGGTCCGATCTGGCTGAGGAAGGGAGAGGGTTCTGCTGCTGACCAAGTCACGGATCAAAAGTCACCTCTGCAGATCTTGCACAGCACCCTCTGAGTTCTGGACCATGTTGAGGATATTTCCCTTATGCTACACCCACTGGAACCTAAGGTCCCACTGAAGAGCCTGCATATGCCATCTGGCATGTGTCACCAGCAGGAGAGGGAGTAGCCCCTTTGGACTATTTGCAAAACTCACCATAATGACATTATGGCGTGCCAGCGAGACAGGTGATGGCGAATCCTGCTGCCTACTCATCCCTGGTGGGGAAGAGCCAGACTAGGAAGGTTTGGAGGCTGCGGCATAGGTGGGGTGCTGGACTGGCTAGACTGCTGGCTCCCTGATCCACAAGGACACTGGATCGCACATCCCCGGCTATGCAGAGGCTGGGCAGCGTGCGTGGCATGGTGGCTGGACAGGGAACAGATGTAGCTGGGTGCCTCTTTCGTAGGCGCGAAAGGGGCAAAATCAGACTGAGGGGGGAGAGTGGCAGCTGTGAGACCAAGGGACTGGGCCAAAGCCCAGAACTCCTTAAAGCGGTAGAGTGCTGAGTCTGCTTTGTCTCCGAAGAGAAGGGTGCCATCAAAGGGTATGCCCATCAAAATGGATTGGACAACCCTGAAAAGCCAGATGTCCTTAACCAGGCATGGTGCCTCAAGGCCACCATTGAAGCAACCAATCTGCCTAGAGAGTTGGTCATATCCAACCCACATCTGATCGTGAACTTAACTGCTTTCCTCCCATCAGCAAAAGCCTGTGAATGAATGGCCTGGGCCTCCTCCGGGACCTGTGTCAGCACTTGTACGACTGTGTCCCATAGAGTATGGGTGTAGCGGCCCAAAAGGCATGTGTTGTTCACAGACCACAATGCCAGGCTGAAGAAGAAAACAACTTCTCCCCAAAGTGATCCCGCCTCTTGAATGCCCTATCAGTGGGAGCGCAAGGGAACGCACCATGGGATGTTGAGGCTTGGATGACCAAGCTGGGTGCTAAAAGCTTCAACTCAAAAGCAAGCTGCGAGAGCTACAAAAGCAGGCCTGTCATTATTTCTCAAACTTGGTCTCACCATGAATCGGCGAAAGTCCTCAACCACTCCCAGTCAAAAGATGATGTTTCTAGGAGCCTACCTAGATACAATTCAGAACAAAGCCTTCCTCTCCCAGGAAAGACAAAGGAGGCTAGCAGACTTGGCTTGCAAAATATCAAGAAAAAAGTATGTTCCAGTGAGGCTATTCAAGTCACTCCTGGGCATGATCTCTTCCACAGTCAACTTAGTCCATTGGCCCGACTCAAGAGGAGACCACTGCAGGAAGAACTCAAGCTCCAGTGGATCCAATCAGAAGACTCCTTCAGGGACTTGAGATCCATAATCCCAAAGATAATATACATGCTAGCGTGGTGGTCTCACAGAGCTCATCTATCACAAGGCCTCACATTTTTGCCATGGTACCCGATTTTGTCAACACCACTGATGCTTCACTGGACGGCTGGGGAGGCCACTTGCAGGACCCACAGATCCAAGGAAAATGGTTGACACGTCAAAAGAATATGCATATCAACCGCCGGGAACTGAAAGCTGTCTTTCTCATCCTGCGGGCTTTTCTCCCAAGAATAGCAGGACTATAGGAATAGCAGAATAGTCCATACGGACAATACAACCAGCATGTATTATATCAACAAGCAAGGAAGAACACTCCCTCACAAAGCCCAAGAGCTCCGGAGTTGGGTCAGGGCCCACAAGATATCCCTGAAGGCTGAACATGTATCCGTTGTACACAATACCCAAGCAGACACCCTCAGCAGAGCCAAGGACAGTTGCAATGAGTGGGAACTGGACCAGCGACAATTAGACAAAATATTCTCACTTTGCGGGAAACCAGCACTGGATTTCTTCATCACAGACAGCAATACCAAATGCCTGTTCTACACCAGTCGATACCCCCTCCCAGGGTTTTGGGGGAATGCCTTTTCGATGCGATGGTCAGAATTTATGCATACGCTTTTCCCTCTTCGCACTAATACCCAAGGTTCTTAGCAAGATGAAATTGAAAGACTGTTGCCTCATTCTGATTGCTCCCAAGTGGCCAAATCAGCACTGGTACACAGAGCTCATCCTCCTGTCAGTGACCAGTCTCATACGCCTTCCGAAAAAGCGAACGCTCCTGACAATGAACCAGGGCCAAATATTACACCCGGAACCAGCCTCTCTACATTTACACTCATGCCTCTTGAATTCTATGATTTTCGAGACTTAAACATCACTCACGAATGCAGAGAGATTATATTCAAAGCAAGAGCAGAAGGCACGAACAAGACTTATAGATTTAAATGGTAAAGATTCTGTTCCTAGTGTCAACAGAATGATTTACACCTGTTTGAAGCATTTCTCGAACAGATTTTGCCTTATCTTCTCTCACTACACTCACTGGTCTCAGTCATGCATCTCTCAAAGTCCACCTGGCTGCGATTTCAAGGTACAGACACTCCGCACAGACTCTATATCTCTGTTCAACAAGACTCATTAAGCAATTTATGAAGGGGCTGTTCAGAGCTTTCCCACCAGTGTGAGTTCCTCCCCCAGAATGGCATCTCAACGTGGTCCTCTTGCAATTAATGAAGCCTCCTTTCAAACCCATTCATAGGGCTGATCTAATGTTTCTCATGTGGAAAGTTGCTCCTTTATTCACTCTCACATCTACCAGAAGGGTTAGTGAGTTATAGGCCTTCACTACACAAGAGCCTTTCCTACATTTCACTGACAAGTTTGTACTTCTCAGAACACACTCAAAGTTTATTCTGAAAGTTCCTTCTTAATTTAAATTCAATGAACTGGTCATTCTTCGAACCATTTTCCCAATCCAGCCACACCAGCTGAAAGGACTCTCCATACGTTGGGCATTAAACGGTATCTCAAATTTTACCTCGTACCAAACATATTCGAGGTATGGATCAACTGCTAACCACGTATGGACAAGGCCGTCAGCTGACTGCAGTGATGAAAGCAACGATAGGCCGATGGATTGTGCCAACAATTCCATTTTGTCATTACCAAGCAGTCAAATCCCTAACAAGAAAAGCTCAAATGCATTATACAAGAGCAGTATCTACTTCAGCTGCACTGTTTACAAGCAAACCGCTGGAGAAGATATGCCGTGCTGCGACGTGGAAGAGTACTCATTGGTTCACGCAGAACAATTATCTTGAATCAACACAGCGCTGCAACGCAGCAGTTGGTCAGGCGGTGTTACGCCAACTATTACAATAAGGTGAGGTTCTTTCAACAGAGGTGTTTTATTCATAATAAATAAAATATTTTTCAGGCTGCTGTATATTCATACTTGATTGTCTTGTTAATGTTAATTTAGCAAAAGGTTTTAGATGTGAATGCTTAAGATTTATATATATATATATATATATATATATATATATATATATATATATATATATATATGTGTAATTTTGTTTAGTTTACTATGAGGGTGTATTGTTTTTGCCCACCTTTCTCTAAGTATACTTCAATTACCTACAATACTGCTTGCTATTCTGGGGACATTGGACTCTGGATAGTGTCATTAGTGTACTGTTGTGACCATAAATGATAGTTTCTTACCATTTTTAATCTCTTTCGTGTGTAAATTACACCAGAGAACCCTCTTCAGATATTGGCTTTGAAGTTATCATTTAGCTAGAGAGGAAGGATTTGGAAAAAGGTTAATCAATGATATACCCTGATTTACATGCAACTTTGCTCCCGTTGAACATCATACAAGTGGCATTGGAAGGAGGCCCTAATCTAATAGATCTACAATGATCCTTTGCATATTATTAGAAGCCTTTCTTTCAAGCAGGCTACTAAACTCTAGTGGAAAAGGGGGCCCTCTAGGTACACTAAGGCCGCACGGCAGACAGTGACTTGCCCTGGGACTGGTTTTACCCTTACTACCTCTCCTGGCAGGTACTGTTCTGGGGACACTAGCTGGTCCACCAGTACGGTGTGACTGGTACCTGTGTGTGGGAAGTTGGCTCTGTATATACTATCTCAAAGTGAGAGATAGTGTGCACAGAGTCCAAGGGTTCCCCTTAATGGTTGATAGTGGCAAAATTAGATAATACTAATGCTCTATTTTGTGGTAATTTGGTCGAGCAGTAGGCTTATCAGAGGGTAGTGTTAAGCATTTGTTGTACATACACAGGCAAGAAATGAAGAACACACACTCAAAGACCAATAGTTTTTGTATATAAAAATATATTTTCCTAATTTATTTTAGAACCACAAGATTCAATATTTGAGGTAAGTACATAAAATGCAAGGTACTTCACACAGGTAAGTATATAACTTTGATTTAAAACAGTAGTACACACAGTTTAGGTTAAAATGGCAATAAGCTATATTAAAAATGGACAATGCAAAAATCAACAGTTCCTGGGGGAGGTAAGTTTGGTTACGTTTCTGAGGTAAGTAAAGCACTTACACAGTCAGTCTCCTGGGCATAGGCAGCCCACCGTTGGGGGTTCAAGGCAACCCCAAAGCCACAGCACCAGCAACACAGGGCCGGTCAGGTGCAGAGGTCAAAGGAGGGCCCAAAATGCATAGGCGCCTATGAAGAACAGGGATGCTCCGGTTTCAGTCTGCTAGCAGGTAAGTACTTGCATCCTCAAGGAGCAGCCCAGGGGGGTTTTGTAGAGCACTGGGGGGACACACGCAGGCACACAAAACACAACCTCAGCGGCACAGGGGCGGCCAGGTGCAATGTGCAAAGTAGGCATCGGGTTTGCTATTGAAAGCAATGGAGGGACCCAGGGGTCACTTAGGCGATGCAGGCAGGGCACAGGGGGGCTTCTCGGGCCAACCACCAATTGGGCTAGGATGAGGGCCGCCTGCTGGTCACTCCTGCACTGGTAGGTGGTTCCTCTCGGTCCTGGGGGCTGCAGGTGCAGTGCTTGGTCCAGGCTTGGGTTCCTTTGTTACCAGGCAGTCGCGGTCAGGGGGAGCCTCTGGATCCTCTCTGCAGGTGTTGCTGTGGGGGTGCAGGGAGGTCAACTCAGGGTGTCTACATCATTGGAGTTGCCCAGGAGTCCTCTCTGCAGTGTCGGTTCTCCTGAACTCGAGTCGGGGGCGTCGGGTGCAGAGTGTGAAGTCTCACGCTTCCGGCAGGAAGTGAGAGTTTTTAAAAAGTTGCTTCTTTGGTACAAAGTTATTGCAGGTTCTGACCAGTGTCGCTGTTCTCTGGAGTTTCTTGGTCCTTTAGGTGCAGGGCAGTCCTCTGAGCCCTCAGAGATCGCTGGTCCTGTCGGATGCGTCGCTGTGCAGGTTCTTTGAGTCTGGAGACAGGCCGGTAGGGTTGGGGCCAAGTCAGTTGGTGTCTCTGTGGGGCTTTCAGGTCAGGAGTCCTTCTTCTTCCTTCAGGTTGCAGGAATCTGATTTCCTGGGTTCAGGGTCGCCCCTAAATACTAAATTTAGGGGTGTGTTTAGGTCTGGGGGCAGTAGCCAATGGCTACTGTCCTGGAGGGTGGCTACACCCTCCTTGTGCCTCCTCCCAGAGGGGAGGAAGGTACATCCCTATTCCTATTGGGGGACTCCTCCAAACTCAAGATGGAGGAATTCTAAAGGAAGGGGTCACCTCAGCTCAGGGCACCTTAGGGGCTGTCCTGACTGGTGGGTGACTCCTCCTTGTTTTTCTCATTATCTCCTCAAGCCTTGCTGCCAAAACTGGGGGCAGTGGCAGGAGGGGCGGGCATCTCCACTAGCTGGGATGCCCTGGGGTGCTGTAACAAAAGGCATGAGTCTTTGAGGCCCACCGCCAGGTGTTACAGTTCCTGCAGGAGGAGGTGAGAAGCACCTCCACCCAGTACAGGCTTTGTTCCTGGCCACAGAGTGACAAAGGCACTCACCCCATGTGGCCAGAAACTCGTCTGGTTGTGGCAGGCTGGCAGAAACTGGTCAGCCTAGCACTAGGAGTCGGACTGGTATTCAGCGGGCATCTCTAAGATGCCCTCTGAGTGTATTTTACAATAGATACCACACTGGCATCAGTGTGCATTTATTGTGCTGAGAAGTTTGATACCAAACTTCCCAGATTTCAGTGTAGCCATTATGGAACTGTGGAGTTCGTAATTGACAGACTCCCAGACCATTTACTCTTTATGGCTACCCTGCACTTACAACGTCTAAGGTTTTGCTTAGACACTGTAGGGGCATAGTGCTCATGCAACTATGCCCTCACCTGTGGTATAGTGCACCCTGCCTTAGGGCTGTAAGGCCTGCTAGAGGGGTGACTTACCTATGCCACAGGCAGTGGGATGTGGGCATGGCACCCTGAGGGGAGTGCCATGTCGACTTAGTCTTTTTCTCCCCACCAGCATACACAAGCTGTGAGGCAGTGTGCATGTGCTGGGTGAGGGGTCCTCATGGTGGCATAAGACATGCTGCAGCTCTTAGAGGCCTTCCCTGGCCACAGGGCCCTTGGTACCAGGGGTACCATTTACAAGGGACTTATCTGTGTGCCAGGGCTGTGCCAATTGTAGGAACAAAGGTACAGTTTAGGGAAAGAACACCGGTGCTGGGGCCTGGTTAGCATGGTCCCAGCATACTTTCAATCAAAACTGGCAGCAACAAAAGGCAAAAAGTCAGGTGTTAACCATGCCAAGGAAGGCATTTCCTTACACTGTGTCTCTTAGCGAGTGGTTGGGATCCCATTTACCTTGACCTGGTGGAAATGCCTACTGCCACCCTCAGGGATCACCAGCTTACCATCTAGACTCTTCTCTCAGTTAAAAGCTGTTGGGATCTCCTCGTCTGAGGCGTCCTCCTTAAAGGCTATACTAGTCACCCCAATGGTAACCTTCTTCTTGGTGCATGCTGCAGCTCCCCTGTGGTGCCCTGGCTCCTACCAGTCAAAACACAACCTCTTTTCCAAGAGTTTCTTTAACCCTGGGTCACCACATCTCTGCTTGCTTGAGGTGGGGTGGACCTTGATCCCCTCCTAAAGGTTCTGGGGGTACCTCTTTGCTAAGTTTACTGCCTCCCTTCTTTCCCTTCTGTGGGCCTAACCCACCTTCTTGGGCTTCTGGGTTTTATTGGGTACTCTTGTAAACCCACTCATCTGCTATCTTGCCCAGCGCTCTTGGGCTAGTTAGCTGAGTCCACTAGGTATTAGTGTAACTCCTCTGACGGACAGGGACAAAACGTGCTCCTCAACCAACAAACTATAGAGCACTTCGTAACTATCCACTCTGTTACCTTTCACCCTATCATCCAGTGATTTTATATATGCATCTAGAAAGTCCACCCATGTCTGTGTTGCCCCTTGTGTGATGTCATAAGCTTCTGTCTGTACTCTCAGGAGTGAGACCAAACAACTCTACAAGTGTTGCCTTCATGTGTGGGTAGAATTCCAAACCTCATCCTCAAGTGTAAGCAGTGTATCCTTATCAGCTACTGGCACTAACTCCAAGAGTAGTGCACCCAGTATTGTATACCCACCTTCCTCATCCTGACAGCTTTCTCATATGAGGCCAGTCACATGTTGTTGTCCCCCTGGGACATAGCTAAGAACAATCCAGTGGGGCAACATGATTTCTGGGGCACCCCTGTCAGATACCTCAGTTACCTTGTTGCTGCCGCCATTCTCCTTGGACCTAAGGCACACCTTGGCTCTTCTTTCCTCAAGGTCAGCTTCCTTTCTGCTGAGGCTCTCACCTCCAGTTACAGGGCTGCAACTTCTTGAAGGGAATGCTTGCTGCTGCTGGTGCTGGTGCTTCTTACACTGCTTGTTCTGGAGGTCACCCTTGGCCTGGCCTCTTTGTAGGTGTCACCTTCGGTGGGTTTTCAGCATCTGAAACTCCAACAACTGTATGATATTGCTAAACACAAGTTCTGGATCCCACTGTTAGGCACAAATGTGAAGAAATTGGGTGTATTATATTGTATGGTTGTGCAACTTCAGTATTTAATACACTTACCAACCCCTTCAGGACTGGGATGTTTCATGTGTCAACCCTTAGCTCATCCCTGGGTAGTTGTGGCTCTGAGCAGTCAGGCGTACACAAAGGAACAAGTATAAGGCATTTAAACAGCACCCAAAAAATTAAAGAAATAACTGAGACACTCAAAAATCTGAAACCAATTTATAAAAATAAAGCAGCTTTTTATATTGTTTTATACACCAAAATGTAAAAGATCCAGCAGAGGGTCCTGGAGAAACAGAATTTACAAGGTACAGTAAATATGCACTTCTTATTCAACCACAAACTAGTATTGGCGAATTCAACTTATTTGACAAAAACGTTTTGAGGAAAAACTTTGCTTAGTTGAATTGCGGTCACTTAGAGTTACTTTGGGTGACAAACTCCTGCAAAGAGCTTGCTATGGGGATCAGCAAGGCCCTGAGAAACAGTCTTCACTCAGTTCAAGCCAGTGCACCTCCCTGCCATAGACTTCTATGGAAGTGGACTTGATGCAAGGGATACGAAATGCTGAAGAAGCTCAAGCATGCCGAGTGGTCGACGGGGTCTTCCTGCAGCTACTCCTCAGTCCATGGGCTTGGTGAGGCAGTCTTGGCCACAGGTTTGCGCCCCTCAAATTCCTCTTGGACCAGGCAGGAGTCCTGTCACCAATGGGCTACCAGTTGCCCGATATTGTGGTCACCTTTGAATCCTTCCTTGGGCGATAACTTGCCTTCTAGAGGAGAAGAGCCCTTTTAATGCCCTTTTAATGCCCTCAGGGGAGGTCACGGCCATTAGCCAATGGGATATTGGGTTCACTTCCTCCTGATGATTACTTTTCTGTGAATTGTGGCATCTAGCTATCCCAGAGTGTTCTATTCTTCCCACTCTCAAGACTCGAGTACCTCTCTCTCAGCATGTAGATCTCCATAGCTCAACCCAGAGGTGTGACTACCAAGGGGGCTACATGCCCCTGAAAAAACAACTGGTTTCCCTCTCTCTGTCCACAGTGCCAGCCTGTCTGCCTAAGCAATAGAGCAGCCCCTCTCCCAAGTGCTTCCCATTTGCCCTTTGCTCCTTTGAAGCTCACCTTTTGGGCTAACACCTGCATGGGTTCCTGCCAGGGAGAAGTAACACCTCTCCCTCATGCAGGCTTCTATTGTGTCCTTTCCTGTGGAGCATTTACACTTCTACCCAGGAGGGCAGAAGGCTTTCTGTCCTTGTGTGCAACTGTAAGTGGGTACTGGAAATCTTGGGCAACAAAAATGGCAAATTCTCAAGTTGTGATTTCCCGACCAATGACATTAAAGTTGATTTAACCATTAAGTCTGAATTAATGCACTGATTCCTTGGATATCCTACAGTACCAACTTTAGTAGTCCCATTCAGACGTTAGAAGGGCTGAGATGTCTGCCTGTAACACTGTATTTGGTGATGCGGCTACTAAACTTTCAACAGTAAACACAACATTTGAGGGATTTTACTGCTGAACATGTGAAAGTCTATGATCCATCTTAAATATGTAGAAACCTGCCTTAGGACTCAACAGGCCTACCTTAGGGGTAACATATATATTTTAAAAAAGGATGGCTGGGCTTTGCTATTTCATGAAATGGCAAAGTTAATTAAGCAGTTTTAACCTGCCCTAACAGTCTGCAGTAGCAGACTAGCAGCCAAGATTTACCTTATCCCACACAGGCTGGCAAATCAAGTGCTGCAGTCCCTGAGGGGATACCGTAAATTACAGGCCCAAGGTACCCTTTGTATCATATTCTAGAGACCTACAAGTAAGTTAGGCTATGCCATATGAGTATCAGCCAATCAACCATACAACATTTAAGGGTCAGGGCACATGCACTGTGTCCTGATTAACAGGGGTCAGAGCATTTCAGAGTCATTACACCAGTACCTTGTAATCAAAATGGGGGCAAAAGGTGGGGGTGGATCTTCCAAAAGCCTGTTTCCTCATACTGGCCCCAGCATGAATAGGTCCTGGAGTTGTGCTGTGAAAAAAAGGGGCACACCAACCATGCCCTCAATTGCTGACACTAGACTACTGTCCCTGTCATGGGTTTAGCATATAAAGGCCCTCATTATGACCTTGCCACCGCACTCCCGCCGTGGTCATTTAGAGATCCCCGCTGGGCCGGCGGGCGGAAACCTGGTTTCTGCCCACCGGCCCAGCGGGGATCTCGGCCGCAACACAGGAGCCGGCTCCAAAAGGAGCAGGCGGTGATGCGGCCGTGCGACGGGTGCAGTTGCACCCATCGCGCTTTTCACTGTCTGCTATGCAGACAGTGAAAAGCTGCACAGGGCACTGTTAGGGGGCCCCTGCACTGCCCATGCCAGTGGCATGGGCAGTGCAGGGGCACCGCGACTCCCTGTACCGCCAGCCTTTTCCTGTCGGTTCAAACACCAGGAAAAGGCTGGCGGTCGGGGACTCGTAATCCCCTGGGCAGCGCTGCCCTGGCGGATTATCACCACCGGGGCAAATGTGGCGGGAAACCGCCGGCCCCGGCGGTGCAACTGTGGCGCAACCGCCACGGTCGTAATGAGCTTGGAAGCACCACCAGCCTGTTGGCGGTGCTTCCGTCAAAACAGCCCTGGTGGTCTTGGACCGGCAGGGTTGTAATGACCGCCAAAGTGTTGGTAGCAGTGTACTGTATTTTTAGAATCCATAGTTTGATCATACCTTTTTATTTGAGTCAGTAGATTAAAGGCTTACAGGTCACTCATGTAAAGTTCCCATTCTGTGAGCTTACACAGTCCATAGCTCTAATGTTCCAAGTGCAGTGTGTGTGTCTCCATGAACACTGTCATTTGTTGAGTGAAAGAGGTGGGGGGTGGGACTGCAGAGTCTGTTGTGAAAAGTGAGGACATTATTTGGTGAGGACTGGCTGTTTTTATCTTTCCCCAATTACTTCTTGAGTAGGCTTATGAAAGCCAGGTGCATAAACCTCAGTAAACCCCAGACATCTTTGTGCCACTCTTGTTGTATGACAGTCAGCTGCATAAACCTCAGACCTATTTGTGCCTCTTTTGTGGGTGACCCTGGATTAATACTAACCTTCTGTGAGAAGCATCTCTCTACACAAAGACTGTTTGAAGAAAAGTCTGGAAAGGACACTTCAAACCACCCAAAACTGATTCTACAGTTTAAGCAGTTGATCCACATCTCCTTTCTGTCAGTTGTTTATAAAAGTGGGAACCTACCACTCTAGTTGTTGTTCCAGTTTGAAGTCCTCTGTGGCCAAGCAAGGGTATACTCTGCAGAGTACTAAGGTGACAGCTGTGCAACCAGGGCTAGTGTCTTCTTGATAAGCAGTCTTCCAGACGTGAAGGGTCATCAGCCAAGATCTGAATCTCTTGCTGAAGGAGATATATACCTATTCTGAGGTATAGGCCTGACAAGCCAGTTGAGAAAGGGAGGTAGGCTCCCAACCCTGCAGGAGTAAGGTCTGCCCAGGAAAGAGCGAGGTATGGCACGTCCTTGGTACCTGTGGGGTGAGTGGAGAAGTGGACTGCTAGAGAGTGATCTGCTTGAACTAAACATCAGCTGGCCTGCAGACCCTCGGTGCTGGTTACTGAAGGGAACTCTGACTTTGTGACCACAGTTGCCAAGGCCTGGTTAGGACTGTGATGGCGTGCTGTGATCAACTCGTGCGTGACCATGCCTGTTCAAGTTGTGATCGGCCTGGTTGCAACTGTCAAATGGAAGATTGATTTCTGCATGGCTGTGCCTCCTCAAAATGTTTTCTGCATGGGCATGACTACAAGTGGCAAGATGAGGATTGGCATATTTCTTATGCATACATCTAACTGCAAATGTATCACCTTGTGAGAATTTTCTCAGCAATTTCCTTGCGCATTGGTAGGTGGCTTCTTGTGGCTTATCGTTGGGTTCTCACTAGTGTAGTCTCAGATGCACTCTCATTTGGCAGCAAAAGGTCCCAGTTTTTTATATGCAAACAATGTGGTTAGAATATCCAGAACTCCCAATGGTCGTGATGTTCTATTTCAGTACTTTGTTTCCTTTATGGGGTCATTGGGTCTGCTCACCAATCAAGCAAAGACTTTTATTATGTTATGTGAGCCCAGACACAATAGGATGCGGGGTATTACTCTAAACAGTCACCCTGTTGCACAGACAACGCAGTTTTCTTATTTGGGGGTTATCATGGAGGCTAGGTCCAATTGGGGGCTGTCCATAGCCAAAGTGAGGCAGAAATTTGTCAGTGCAGTGGGATGCATCTTCAACCTAGCTAAAAGTATTGGTAAAAACACGTAGTCCCTCTATTGGAGGTCCACAAGAGAAAATATGTCCTGATTCTTACCTATGGGACCAGAATTTGGGGTTATGTGAACTCAAGCCCTCTTCAGGTGAAACAAAACAGATCCCTTAGGAGGCTCCTGGGAGTTCCTCCCGAATGTGCCACCTTCATAGTCCATCAGGAGCTTGGGATGGAGTATGCAAAGGATGCCATCAAGTTCGCTCCCCTGTTCCTTTGGTGTTCCTTCTGAGGCAATTCCCCCAACGAGCTAAATAGAGAAGTTATTGACAACTGTCTTGCATTTGAGAAAGGCCTGGAAATTCCTTGGTTTAATTATATTCATACTGAATTAACAAAGTTGGGCAGGCCGTCTCTGTTTACCAACCCCTCCTCCATATGGAAGACTGATATTACGTGGGTTAAAACTGCTTTCAAGGCCAGGGTCAGAGCAGAGAGGGAGCATCTGGAATTTGATAAACGATCCATCAGAGACTACGTGGAGGTCCACCTTTCTCCCTCCCTGGAGCCTTACCTTGAGTGGATTGATAACTCTTGCGATAGGTGTCTGCTTACCAGATTCAGGCTAGGATTTGTGAGGTGGTATCTTGGCTTCCCTTTCGGTCGATTAGATCACACAAAAGTCCTTTTATGTCCATGTGGTCGATCTTTCCCACAAAGCCGCTTACATTTTACTTTCTTTTTAAAAAAATTTAAAGACCTGACAGAACAGCTTTTAATTCCGATTACACAAAGTGATGGGATCAGAACCCCAGGTGCAGCATCCTGTTTTTACAAACAATTGGATTCCCCTGCTAGCTGTATTAACATTTGTTCCTTCCTGAAATATGCTGTCAGCAGAAGAAAACTCATTATGTTTTAGTCTGATGGCCTAACTTCTGTATGATAGATGTATGCCTCCTAATCAATTTTTCCTAAGAGATTTAGGTTTTGCAATTTACACTTTATCTGCTCTCTCACCCACTGCTGGTGTCCTGCTTTTGCGTTAGTTGTTGCCTTGTCAGTGACTAACTTATGTTTTCATGAAGTTTTACCCTGTTGCAGGATTTTATATATTTAGTTTTATCTTTTGTGATGTTGATCCTGTAAACTTTTATGGTCACATTTGTGTCAGAAATAAAGTGTTTTTATGACTTTGACTGGTTGGGTCCATTCCATCCCGGATGTGACATTATGACCCCTAGATAGCCGACCACCTCCATGCGCTGACATCAGTTTCTTTCTTTCTGTGCCTTCTGGTGTGGATCTGAAGCTCACTCCCTTGTTTCCGTCAGGCCTGACAGACTTTTTCACACAATATTTTACTCAAGTGTGCAAGGGACATCTCCCCTCCGAAAATGACGGGTTTTAAGCCTTACAAGGACTGCCACAAACAAATGTCAGTGATGGATCCCCACGAGATTTGCTTCTGATGTCAGGGCTCTAAACATGATTCAATATAATGCGAAAAATGTGTGAAGATGAATCCAAAGGCTATTTGAAACTGTAGAGCTACACTCTGTGTTGCAGAACACTGTTGCAAAACAAAGAAGGCCCAGTCTCAGTCGATGGCATGAACACTCTCTCGCTCTCAAGGCAGCTGTCAAGACTGTTTATTTTTAAAGTCAGGATCCTCCAGTTGTAGCGTAGGGTACGATTCTGGCATAGATCTACAAGGTGTGCTTTCCCACCCCTGGGTGACACGGGTGAACTTGGTTCAATACACCAGCGATGAATGTGAAAGATTATTGTAGCCCTGCAATACACTATTCAATGCGTAATTGACACAGAAGCATTGCTTTCGAGTTACTAACCATTCCATAACGGGAACAGGGGCATCATGGAAACAGCAACACATCTTATTTTGTTATTCACCATATCACACATACTGTACTAAGAAGTAGACTTAAGTAAAAGCATTTATTACTACAGGAACAATCTTTTTTCTTAGTACATCTAAAACAACTACAAAGAACATTATAAAAAAACGCAAAAAGGCATGTTATGAATAATGAGAATAGAATGAACATTTCCAGCATTGCCTTGAAGGTCATTAAAGTTTCATCTAGAACCTGACACCCTAATGTCTACCCATATGCACTATACTAAGAGAGCATGGAATGCAAAGCAACTCTCAGTCTAGAGGTTCTTAGGGAGAAGAGATGCACTGCATACCTTGTCAGCAGCAAAGGCTGTCTTTATCAATGGAGATGTGAAGACAGTACTCCCTGTGAAGGGCAAACACACGCTGCAATAGCAGTCAGTCAGTCTCCCTCCGGGACTCTTCGTTATCAGCTTCAGGCAAGATGTAGCATCTGCGAAGTGCCAAGAGTGCCAGCAATAGGTGGGACCATCTCTGGCAGAAGTTCAGGCGATACTCTGGGCGGAGGACTTTTCCTGACAAGTGGTCAAGTGGTTGTCCTTGTGTACTAAAACTTATCAGAAACTGGAATTTCTGACACAGGTTTAAGGATGTCTGACATAGATTATGTGCACCAAGGTAGGCATCCTATATGTTTCCCTTATGAAAGCATGGGGGAAAAGGATGTGAATTCAGATTACACCATTTTGATTATATGCCTGTATGTTTTCTTAGTCAACCTTTAAATGGTTGGAAAGCAGATATATGACCCAGTCAAATGTTACATTGATTGCATTCATGGTTGTATCTGTGTCATTGATCAAAGGGCTTGAATTGAAACTTTAACAGAAAGATAAGGTCAGGCTACATCTGTGTCTAATAGCAGACATGACAATGATTCTGCATAGATTTGAAAAGATGGCCACTTCCATTGTTTGATAGAGGAAAAATGGCTATCTCCATTTGTCAGAATGGAGTTGAGGCATACATAAAATGGAATAGGACCATGTAGACTTTACATCACAGTAAGGTGAAGAAATGAAAGAAACAAAGAAATGAAGTATTTCTCCCCCCTTCGTCCTGCCACTTCCTTCAAAAGGAGTCGTGCAACAACATGGATAGTTCCAAACCATGACTTCGGTCTCCATCCTCGGAACCAGCTCTCGTCTGGATTTTCAACAACCGCCCTGAGCCATCGCTGATACCACAAAAACGTTTTAAATTCAAGGAGCCCATGGACAGAATATTTGGTACATGATCAAATCCCTCTGAACTGCTTTAAGCCTGAAGGGCAAAGGTGGCCTGAAGTTGGTGTATGGCAGGCAGATTTGTCCCAGACAGTGCCACTTGTCTCTGTCTCCTAGGGTGTCCCAACTACAGGCACAGTGCCGAGCCAGATGCAACCAGATGACTGTAGGCGCCAACACCACCAACTTCGAAGGAGGAGTCGGTAATCCTGTCAGACTCTAAGGGTCAGCCACCACAGCCTCAACTGAGGTCGCAACTACACCAACAACATCCCCATTTTTATTGCAAGATAGTACTGCGCCAGTAAGAAATACCTGACCTTATGATGACAATGAAAGCCATATATACAACGACGAGAACCTACTCATTGACCTACAGCAAGCCATTGGGCTTGACACATCTCCTGAGAATGGCCCCTATTAACCCACATAGGCTTTGGCTAGAGAGAAATCTGTCTCCTTTGCTACAGTTATAAAGAGACAAATTCAACAAGATTATGGATGGAATGCTTGAATTGATCTCAGCCATTGGCAATCACATTCCAATTCATTGTTTTTCACCCACCATGCTACTAGACAAATGCAAAGCAAAGATCCGCCTGTGTGTGGCTGAAACTGCCTTCGTGATTAACCCATATGGGTTCTGCAACTTCTGAAGTTGAACCTGGCTCGATCGGGGGTGCAGCAGCCGAAGTTGTGACCTGCGTAGGGAGGGGGCTGCATCAGTCAAGTGTCATCTGCTCCATTCGCTCCAGTGACACCTTTTATTGGACCAGTAGGGACTGGGGTGATCAGGACTGCAACCTCTTTCCCCTATCACCAAAAGACTCGAAGCTGGAGAGCTGGTGAACCACTGTGTGCAGCCTGAGGTGGGAGAGAAAAAATGTTGCCAGTTAGGAATGTGTGCAGATGCTTGAAGGCTAAGGCAAGCAAGGCTGACCAGTGCGGACCAATTGCACTTGAGGGGTAAGACACTTGATTACGACTGTGCACACATATAATTTGAGTTGAGTAATCTGTACCTGACCTAGATTCAGGCTACACAGAGAGGAGAGACCACCCAGAGCAGAGGGAGAGCCTGGAAGGCAGGTGAGGGTGAAGCAAGGAGGAAGCAAGGAGGAAGCAGGAGGAGCCACACAGTGCCAACCTAATTAGTGCACAGAAACACTAAATTGTTTTCTGTTTCTGGTAGTATGTAGTATTACATTCTTGTGTGTATTAAAGTATGGTCTTTCATGTATAGATAAATACTGGGGTGGACTTTCACATATTGAACTTCTGGTTGCTTGTTGTTGACCTCTGAGCTCGACACTACCTCCCTGAGAATCTTGTAAATGCCACCATTGTTACAACTGAAAGTCAAATGCAGAGAGGGTTGTACTAAAGTATGACAGGCCCTGGACCATCAAAGGCAAATGACCTGAACCCCCATGGTTGAAGCCCCTTAGACCCTTCTGGACTTGTGGGCCTTTGAATGTGTTCTGACACCACCCTAGCCGAGACTGTTGTTCTATCATCCCTCTGGCCAGACTATGAGGAGACAGCAAGCACAAATTATTTTCTTTTGGCCAGGGTCTGTGGTGAGTAGAATCTGTGGTTAAAAATTTGCTCCATCTTGATTAAATTGGGTTTCTTCAGTCACTTCATGAATGTTGGGTACATCGTGCGTATGTATGAGAGCGTGAAATACAACTTATGGGTGCCTAGAGTCTGTCACATGGAGAGGGTGTGGTTGCAATTGAGAACGGCTGCTTAGCTTTCTCCATAAAGGATCTCTCCCTTGGGGGCGTGAGCTGACAAGGTGGTCGACTAAATGTCTTTCTTTAGAGCTCCTTCTACCCTTGAAAAATCCTTCAACATCCTGAGTTGTCGCACATTATTAATAATGGTAATAAGGAGTGCGTTGTGCAAAAAGGGATGGTGTTCATAATAATCATGCTTTGACCGAATGGACAGCCTACATAGTCTGGTGCATGGTGAGATGGGAGAGGCCTCGTAAAAGCAATCATATGATAAGCGGACATTATGAGTCATGTGAGCGAGTGAAACACTATACTCAGTGGAGCAATGGACTGCATAAGAAACAGTCCAAGGGGGGTCACTACTCTGTGGATCAGGGTCCACGGGTCTGCACAGACTGCTCCCATGGCGGAGAATATTGATTGGGCCTGCATGAAAGCCCTTTTTGCGACTTCAACCTAAATGGTGGGAGAGCAGCATGTGGTCAATATGGACAGGAGCAGATACTAGAAATAGAAGGTGCGGATAGTCACAGTAGCAGATGATGGACTCAGCATCATTCTGAGACTGGGTAACGTGGGTCTCCAGTGCAGCCTGAGAGAGGGAGCATACAGCTCTACGAGCTGAATGATTACCTCAGGTGAGGGTGTGTGTCTCTTTGGGAGATTTGCTCTGGGCCTTTTCCTACTCTTGCCTAGAGCCGGGATTTAAGCTGAAGAATGGGTAGGGAGGTGCCTGCCGCTGCTGGAGGCTGGAAATGTGGCACTGGATGCTCCGTGATTTAAGTGGACAGGGGAAGGCCTAGATGAAGAAGCTTGAGAATTCAGTGATTGTGAGACTACTGACACTTACTGAGCCTAAGTCAAGAATAGCAGCGGAACTCCCTACCTTACCACCTTCCCAGATTCCACAAACTCAGAACACACCAGTTTTTCCTTATGGCAGAAATGAGGGCACAGTTTATTTAGGGAATTTCCAACTTAAAAGCAATCCCTTCACCACAATTTACTACCTTGGTCACTGAGCCTGTGCCTTCCTTAACGTTCCCACAAACACTGTGGGGGTCATTCTGACCCCGGTGGTCATGGACCGCCGGGGCCAGGGTTGGCGGGAGCACCGCCAACAGGCTGGCGGTGCCCCGCAGGGCATTCTGACCGCGGCGGTTTGGCCGCGGTCAGAAGTGGAAAACCGGCGGTCTCCCGCCGGTTTTCCACTGCCCAAAAGAATCCTACATGGCGGCGCAGCTCGCTGCGCCGCCATGGGGATTCTGACACCCCATACCGCCATCCTGTTCCTGGCGGCTCTGCCGCCAGGAACAGGATGGCGGTATGGGGTCTTGTGGGGCCCCTGGGGGCCCCTGCAGTGCCCATGCCAATGGCCCCCCGTAAGAGGGCCCCACTTTGAATTTCACTGTCTGCATTGCAGACAGTGAAATTCGCGACGGGTGCAACTGCACCCGTCGCACCTTCCCACTCCGCCGGCTCCATTCAGAGCCGGCGTCCTCGTGGGAAGGTTGTTTTCCACTGGGCTGGCGGGCGGCCTTTTGGCGGTCGCCCGCCAGCCCAGTGGAAAACCCTGAATCACCGCAGCGGTCTGACGACCGCGGTGCGGTGTTCTGGCGGGGGTACTTTGGCGGGCGGCCTCCGCCGCCCGCCAAGGTAAGAATCACCCCCTGTGCCTTCTAGTCCAACCGAGTGACCCTTCACTACTCACATAACCTTTTACCTTCTACTTCTGGGCAAGTGTTTCCCTCCAAGTGACCATTCACATTGAGTGTACCATTTTACCTTCTATTCTTGGGCAAGAGTGTGCTTCCACATGACCTAATGTGACCAGGAGACCTATACACCTGGGAGGCGAATAAAGGAAACCTTTCTCCCACAGGCTGACCCCTGCACTTTTAAGGACGATTTGGCAGAGACTGAGGAGGTGGGACTCGAATTTTGGTCCAGGAGGCAGGACCAACACAAAAAGACGCAGGGAGACCTGGGCGGCGTGTCGTTGGAAGAGGAGGAGTCACAAAGACACGTTGTGCCGAAAGAAAAGTCCATAAGACGCAGACAGACAAGAAGCCGGAAGTGGTGTAAGCGCAGCGAGGAACCGGGATGAAGGCCACAGCTTCAGGACAAGGTGGAGATGACTTGCAGCATCCAACCAGCAGCGAGTGACCGGATTGCGGTACATGGAGAGGCTGTGTGCCATTTGCCGAAGAAGAACCCCTCCGGCGTGTTAACTGTCCCAGAGAGTGGCTCCTGCAGGTTCGTGATCGGGTTAGGGTGTGGGGAAGAAAGGAGGGTGACGTAACGGGACAGGAGTCCGCGGACTATTATCAAACGCGGTCAATGTCATAATTGTTCCTTTTCACCTTTGGATATAACTGGTTGTGGCTACGCTATCGGGGACAGTTTATAAATGACCTTGCACCTAAAATTCAGGAATTCCTGATAAATTCCCCCCTATGTGTGAATGCAAGGCAAAAGCACTTATTGAGCACTATTCTGTCCAGCCCAGAGTAAGGGGTCTACTACACTATAAAACATGGTTAAAGTGGTGGTTCACAAAATATAAAGACCAAGTATTCTTTATTTGCTTTACTTTTCCCCTGAGAGACCAACAGGGAGATTCCTGATTCTGGACCTGAAAAGGAAAGGGGAGAGAGCGATTAGTTCTACGGATCTTTACCACTAAAAAGACTGTTTAAAGGCAAATAAAACATAATCTTGCAGAGATAGTATTACTCCTTTAGCCTCTTTTTGTAACCCAGAAACCCGAAGGGCTTACAGGTGGTGGAGAATGAGGGCACTCTATCATCTGACACAAGATGGAGAACCTACAACATCAACTCAGAAAGGGCCAAAGGAAATTGGAGTGGGCCATCAAGAAACATATTACCAAGGATGAAATAGACCATACGGTCTTCACTAACGCCATATGAGCACAAGGTGAAAACGTGACTAAAACGTCACAGGGTCAGATCCAACTTGTTTCAGGGATAGCACAAGGAAAAGGAGTAACAGCACCGGGCCCATGTTACTCTTACAGAAATATGTTGCAGGAGAAGATCCAATTGCTTTCTTTTTTGAATTTCGAAAGTGTCATGTTGGCTTTCATTAGACTAATGAGACTGCTGGATTCCGGCGGCAACACCACTAGATTGTGGGGAACTCAATCCAAATCCACACCGTGTGGTAACTGTCAGCCTAACCATTCTGGCCAGCGAGCAGTACCTCACCAGCACCTGAAAGTGCCAGTGATTTGTGGCAGCTGTGAGCATGACATTCTGATTTCTCAGGGAAATCGGTATGTAACAGCTTTCATCTTTTTCTTTCAGTTACATTTGTCTTACACATACAAAGACAAACAGAAGCAGAAATTAGGTCAATATATTTTATTGAAACAACTGTGTTCTAGATAAAATGGCATGTACTGCAATGATCAGGATAATAAAACATATTAGCAATGCAGCTACAAAGAAAGTGAAACATAAAAAAAGTCCCACCATAGTGTCAGAATGCTGTGTGTTGGAATTACTTCCTACACCACTAAGGCACTTCTGGAGTACAGCAGTGATAGTCCTAATCTGCCCTTTTGGATCCCAAGGAAGACACCATCCCCGCACCTGGATCTGGTAGTAGAGAAGAGGGCTGTTGGTCTACTAACGGTCCTCTCTCATTTTGGTGGAGAAGATGTCAAGTCTCAGCAGACAGCTGCAATGAAGCAACTGCATGCTGTAGAAACTTTCTGGCTGGAACTCTCCCTCTAATTTATAGGGGTAAGAAGGATGTTTTATAATAAAACAGCTGGTGTTCTGAGAAAACTGCCCTTACGTAAGAGCATGCATGTTTCCCATCGAGTGGCAGGGATTTGTACTGACAACCATACCAGGTACAGCCTTGAGCAAAGCACAGAATGAGACAGCCTAGAAAAGGTTTTCATTCCTTTTAGTCTGACAAAGAGTCATGAGATAAAACAAATAAAACATCACTGCAGAATGAAGCTTCTGCTTATAAAATGAAATGAATAAAAATAAATGTTACTGAGCTAAAGGGCACAAACTATAGGCCTATGGCTAAAATAGCATGCCAATAAAAAGCTGGTAAAATAACCTCACAACACCCTCCCCCTGTCAATTCAAAGTGTAGAGGAAAACCCAATCAATGCTCTATTAAAAATAAGCTAAAATATATAAATGTCCAAGTTGACACGCATAGCTCACTGAAGCAGTTAAAATTAAAATGGTCAATTTAAAACAGAGCTATTTTGTTGTTAAAAGGCTGAATATCATATTTAGAAGTCATTGTCATTTGAAAAGTGACAATTATATCCAGGACAATTGAATCAAGGAAGGTTCCCACTTGAGCAGATGTTAAGGTGACCAAATCGGTGCCAAGAAAAGTCAAAGAGCACTTGTGTTCCAAAACCTCAGCCCCAGCCAAGGCTGCAGCATTCCGTGTAGTGCCAGATGTTAAAGTACCAAAAGTCACTTGATCCACAAAGGGCAGTTCATGGGAGGCTTCCCGTAGCAAATGCACCCTTGACGTGTATGTCTGGTAATGAGCCCTCAGCAAGAACATCAACAGATCAGTGTCCAGTGAAAGTAGGTGTTGCGTGGAAAGACACAATTGTAGTGCACAAGTGTAAGGCACCAAAGGCAACAAAACAAGGGCTGCACACAGTCAAGGATTGGTCTAAATGACAAAGACCAACTGCACTCCAGTTCCTCAAGGAATGGTGCTTCGAAATACTGCATCAGGCATTCACGACACAATTGCGCTGGTGGAAGCGCCATCAGTCCTCCTTGTTGAGATGGGGCAGCCATTGAGGCATTCAATTCTGGACTCACTCATCGAGCTGTTCTTTAGTTGCATTAATGTACTTTTGCCCATTATACAATTTTGAGGGAGTGGGGATACTGGACTCAACTCTTTATTTTTTGCCAGTCTAAACAGCTTGTTTACTTCTTTCTGTCATTTAAAAATATCATTTGTGAAGGTATCAGGCATGCTCTAAATAAAGCTTCCCTTCCCTGTATTTGCCAAATCTTAGTTCCCCAAAAACTCTTTAAGTCAATCGACTTCCTCCAATATTCATAGCCTTCTATGGCTACCCGGTAAACAAAGGAATCAGAATAAATCAATTTTGTATCAGTTAACAATACATTGTGGATTTCCATCAGGGGTTATTTAAAATAATAGGACGCAGCATCTTGAAGATTATGTCCAAAAAAATATCCAAACTTATCCATGTATGTTTTAGAACTCCCCACTGGTGGGGGTAGGACAATGTTCCCATTGTGTATTATTAAAAATAGTCTTTCGGGGACTTTTTCTATGAAAGAAATGATGTCCATAATAATTGTAACAGAACATTTCATTGTAATTTTCTTTTGTTTGGTAAATGTCTTCACTTTCAAATACAGACAGCATAGAATCAACAGTTTTTATATCCCAGTCATCAGAAACAACCCCAGGTATTATTACATAATTTAAACAAAGTTTGAAAACATATGGATTTGAAGAACCTCTGTTGGGCCAAATATATCAAAGGCTACTTTATCCCAGACAATCCCATCAGGAACTGGTATAGCTGAAATGTTCACTAGGGACAAGTCTCAATGGACCTTGTGTGAGGAAAGATGTGATTTTAGAATCTCAACCACCAGTTCGACTGTAGAGCGTTCAGGAAAGTAATGACCATATCTCATAAGAAAAAGATTATGACAATCCCAATCCAAAGAAGAAAGGCAAGTACAGTTAATATAAGCCACAGATTTTTTCCATAGATTAATGAAATAATTATCTTCAAGCCAATCTGTCAGCTTACGAGCTCTTGACGATGGTTTCGCAGAAGAAGTGGATGAGTCGGAGAATAAGTCATCTCAATCGGCACAGTATCCAGAAGCAGTTAGTGCGAAAGCTGGGGTTGTGTTGGGAAGTGGAGAACTAACAGAAGTCTCCCTTGGTGGTTTGTAATAGACAATGGCATCAGTTTAAATTGCATTTGAGTAATAGTGCTCATTATTTTGGTTATTTCTTATTGCAGATTAAGATAGTGGTACTAATGAAATATCATTTTCCACCCTCCCCAACCTCAGGGAAGTATCAACATTGCTGCTCAAAAGCTGTAGAGGAACTTCCTGGTCTGTAGGGAGAGGGATTCGGGAACTACCCAGGAGTCTGATGTGGAGGATCAGCCATATGGTGTAATTTTACATTATTAATGGAGATAAAGCGATTTTCTTTTGATCCAGGCAGCAGTGGTAGAATAACAGTTCTGGTACTGTGTATTTCCAGGACTGGAACCAGTGCACGATATGATGGGCCAAACTCCTTTTTCACATCAATCTTTTCTCGCACTAGATCCCCAACTTTCGGAGTCCAGCCTGTAGATGTTATTGGTGCATCCCTCAGTTCCAAGGAGTCGGCACAGGCAGACGCGTTTTCATCACACAACTGTTGTATTTCCTGCAAGACAGTGACACATTCATTTATGTCAAAGTGTGTATCTGCCGCCTCTGCACAAGAGTCATAAAAATCTGGAACATACATTTGTGACCACACCTCATGTGGAGTGTACCCTCCCAAGGACCTTCAGGTCAGATTATTAAGTGCTCTCTGGACTTCATACAGGTGACTAAGCCAACTATGACGGTGCCTATTACTTTCGCTGTTAAGGATTGCTTTAAGTCTCGAATCTTCCACTCCACTAAACTGTTACCGTCAGGATGGTAGGGGAAAGAGAAATGTAGTTGGAACCTAACAAAGCCATGGTGTCCCTGAATGCCCTTGAGGTGAAAGCAGGGCCCTGCTCCAAGTGGAAAGCCACAACTGCATATGATAAATTACTTGCAAATCTTTAATAACAGTTAGAGTGTCGGCTGACTGTTGTGACCAGACCCATAGAAATCTGGAGCATGAGTCAACCGCGATGAGAATGTATTTGTATGCACCATCAGGTGTCAGGGGACCACAGTAGTCCAGGTACACACATTGCCGAAGCTTGTTTGAAATTAGAAGGGTTGTCTGCGGTGGGCATTTGACGGTGGACCCTTTTATTTGCTGGCAGATATCACAGCAAAGGACATGTTGTTTTGTCTGTTTGTATAGACCTGGCCACCAATAGCATTTCTGGAGTAAAGAAATAGTCACCGCCACACCTGGATGGCAGAAGCAACTCCTTCATCTGCCATTTGTATCGACTCAGATCTTTGATCTTGGTTGGCGATATGATCACCCACCCCTGGTATTGTTACCAAGGCAGTATTGAGGCTAGTTATGTGGTAGGAATATTTTGCAGAAAATGCCGTTGGTAATGGCTTGCTGTCAGCTGAAGCTTTCACAGCAGCAAGTTTTTCATCATCCAACCTCGTTCCTGAATTAGTTATTGTAGCAACAGAAGCTGTAGCTACTGCTGACATGGCCACTTTATCAGCAAGGGTATTGCCTGCAACGTATACTCCTACACTTTGATGTCCCAGTGTAGGAACTACATGGGTATTTGGTAGCAATTCCTTCAGATCCACCACCTTCCCCCATGGTAACCTGTGTTTGATGGTGTTGCCTTTTGAGTCTCTGAACCCATTCCGATGCCAGTAATGCACATATTCATAGAACGACTGGACACAGTAGTATGAATCACAGACTATCAGTGTTAGCTGTTCTGGATCCGTGTATTCCAGTGCCACGACCAAAGCCTTGAGCTCTGCTAGCTGTGAGGGCAGTCCCCTAAGGTCTGTGAGTTAGTGTTAGAGATGAAATTAACCATCTTTCATGTAGCTATTCACACCCACGTAAGCGGCGGAGTACTGATGTTTTGTGCCTATAGCTGGTTGGGCTGATCCATCAGTATAAATAATAGTTTGATATTGAAGAATTGACAACATGTTTGCCGGTATTGGATATTCCAATTTGTATTGAAGGAATTCTTGAGTGTGTAATTTTTGGTAAAAAATGTAGTCAACATCAGTGGCTGTGAGAGACGTTGCCCATTGGATAAAGTGTGGATTTAATGCTTTCGCATCTGGAACGCTGGCATTTGTGACAGCCTCAAGGGCTGCCATCGGAGACACGACAATGATGCATTTTCCCTGAGCCAGAGGTCTCTCTTTAATGCCAGCCATCTGAACAGCAGTCAGAATCTTTTCTGTGGGAGCAAAGTGTTGCTTAGCTGTGGAGTACAAGTGTGATTTGTATGCAATAGGGACGGTATCACCCTCATTAAGTGTTACATAGGTGAAACTGATGGCACCAGCAATTACTCTGATAACCAAATGTGTTTTGTTGTCCCTTGTGTGTAAATGTTTTGCTGGAAGCATGTCTTGTAATGCTCTGACAATACATGTGTGTCCAACTGTCCAGAATTTGCTTGAAAAGGTAGGACGTATTAAGTCATATAATGGTTTCATGCGTTGTGCATAATCTGGAATGTAAGTTCTGCCAAAGTTTAAAAAGGCCAACAAAGACTAGAAAGTCGGGCGCTTGCCTCTTGCCTTCATCTGATAACTCGTATCCCAAAAATAGGAATGTTTTCTTGAAATAGAATTTATAGCTGAATTGGACAAATCCCACAACAATGGGGGCAACCCGCTTCAGGTGGTGAATGAGATCATCATCTGTTAGCTAGATGACATCAACATAGGACAATGTCTCAGGGTCAATGTTGTGTAAAATGGATGTTACACATGCCGAAAATAGCCCAGGACTGTTTTTATACCCCTGTGGGAGCCTACAATTTTTGCGAGCCTATAGTGTTAAATGCTGTTAAATCCCTGATTTCAGGTGCTATATTTTGTCAGAAGAAGCCATTGGAAATATCCAATGTCGTTTTGTATTTTTTGCGCACTATATTTTTAATGAGTGCTGTGCTATGTGTATTTTGAATAGCAAATGTGCAAGTATGACTGTTTAAATGTCTATAGTCTAAGACTATCCTCTATGAATGGTCCAGTTTAGCGTAGGAAATAGAGGATTATTCATTGGTGAGACACAGGGCTCAATTACACCCTGGTATTCTAATAGTGTAAGAATTTCTCTCACATGTGTTTAAGGCTCATGCTTAATAGGATATTGAGGTTGAGGCTGTGGTTGGCATCTAATTGATATTATGTTGTAGGGAGAATCTTTAGCCCACCCAACAAGATTACGATACAGCATGGGGGCCTGTGCCAAAGCCCAATCGAATTAATATCACTCTTTTAATTCTATATGAACCAGGGGCAAGAAGGAAGGCTTAATGATCCCTTCCTCCCGTTGGACTTCCCATACAAATTCTGGCTGCCAATCTTTTTCGGCCAACAAAATGTCATAAATGCCAGTTAATTTTTTCCAAAATATAATATCAATTGTGCGCTCAATGTTTCCCTCTAATTGGATTTTCATTTTATACACCCTGTTGGGAGGGGAGACGCTTCTGTCCGCAATCTCGACTTCTATGAAGTCATCAGTTGTTTTCACCTCCAGATGCTCTTGAAAATTCCGGAAAACTGTTGTGACCTCTTCTGCGCTGTGTAGCAGAGCCAGTGCTCAGTTCCTGTTCTTCAAATAAACTCTCAACTTGCATGGCATTTCATGCAGGATTAGCTGCCACCTTCTTTGTTTTGAAATAGGGTTTTTGTTGTGGAAGTTTCTCTTCTTTTTTAATTGAAACTTCTGCTGAGCGTTGTGAATCTTTTTTCGGTTTTGTGTACTCTGTTCGTTGTTCTGATTGTCCACCTCTCGCACCACGTTTATCTGGTGAGTCCTGAAAGAAATGAGATTTGCGTGTATCAGTATACTGATATCTATCAGCAGTTCCCTATTTCTTAAGTTATAGCGTTTCTCATGGATCTCTGAATGTGGAGATTCTCCCCTCTCTTTTTTAAGTGTTTGATTCTGTTCATCCCATTGTTTTTTAGAACCCTCAGCTGCTTGCTTGGTAGAATCCCTATTGGATTTACCTTGTCATTGTGGTTTACTAAGTCTGACTCCCAAACTATCCCGACCTATACTTGAATAGGTTTTGGCAATAACGTTAGGCAGCTCATGTTCTTAATCCTGTACAGAAACATTCTGGAGCTGCATAGTGCTACTGCTTCCACTTTAAGGTTACTTAATGGTACTGAGGACACTAGCAAAATTGCCCATTAATTGCATCCCCAAATCTAGGGCTGGGGCAGTCCCATATTCATCTTGAATCTGTTTTAACACGTCTGGAAGATTGGCAAGTGTTGGTGTACTATGTGTGGTAGTGTAGAGCATAGCAAATATGGTGCCTCAGGTTTTGCAGTTATCCACTGCATGACCCATCTCAAATGACAAGCACATATTGAGAATTATGGGGGTCATTCCGACCCCGGCGGGCGGCGGGCACCTCCCGCCGGGCGGAGACCGCCAGAAGACCGCACCGGGGTCAAATGACCGCGGCGGTCATTCTGACTTTCCCGCTGGGCGGGCGGGCGACTGCCAAAAGGCCGCCCGCCCACCCAGCGGGAAAGCCCCAGCAACGATGAAGCCGTCTCCGAATGGAGCCGGCGGAGTTGCTGGTGTGCGACGGGTGCAGAGGCACCCGTCGCGATTTTCAGTGTCTGCTGGGCAGACCCTGAAAATCATTATGGGGCCCTGTTAGGGGGCCCCTGCACAGCCCATGCCTGTGGCGTGGGCAGTGCAGGGGCCCCCAGGGGCCCCACGACACCCGTTCCCGCCATCCTGTTCCTGGCGGTTTTTACCGCCAGGACCAGGATGGCGGGAAGGGGGTCGGAATCCCCATGGCGGTGCTGCGAGCAGCGCCGCCATGGAGGATTCTTTGGGGCAGGGGTAAACCGGCGGGAAACCGCTGGTTGCCCTTTTCTGACCGCAGCTTTACCGCCGCGGTCAGAATTGCCCATGAAGCACCGCCAGCCTGTTGGCGGTGCTTCCGCGGCACTCTGCCCTAACCGCCAGGGTCAGAATGACCACCTATGTGTTTATCTTGAGGTCCCATATGGGAAAACACAGCTTCCATCGCTTTTATTTTTTTAGCTAACCAAAATGGAATTTCTTCAAGTTTTGTGGGTACTTAACCCATGATCGAAAGCACTGTAGCAGAATTAATGCCTGGTGTACCTATATGCGGTTGTGCTGGAGCAGCGTGTGCTAGGGAGTCAGGATAATCCCAACCCAAACTTGCCACATTTTAGTCTAACGAAGGGGTTACTATATTGTATCGAGAAATTTAATAAGGAATCTCAGCTCCTTGTACCGCTGGTGTTTAGAGACCAGGTAATGTTCTTTGCTCACTCCCATCTGCTAGCAGGTCAAGGCGGATTCGAGAAAACTATTCAAGCCATCTTCATAACACTTCTATTGGTGTGGCATATATGCACAAATTTAACAATATTGTCAAGAATGTGACGTATGTCCGAAGAAAAACCCATACCAATCTCTCGAGCGTCTTTATAAACAATGCCTATTACATGGAAACCATTTGAGAGAATGGGAATGGATCTTATTGGACCTGTACCTTGTACATCTAGAGGGTACCAACACATGTTAGTCCTGGTGGATTATGCAACACGTTGCCCTGAAGCTATACCATTAAAGGCTATTACCACAAAATCCATTGCTCAACACTCAATAGAAGTGTTCTCCTGCATAGGGTTCCCTTGTAAAATTCTCAGTGACCAGAGTACTTCCTTTGTTTCAAACCTGATGAAACAGGTATATAGACAGTTGGATATTAACCTGATAGGTGCGGGCGTCGGCCACTGGCCGACGCCCACACACCCTCCCTGGTGCGGGTCACGACCAGTGGCCGACACCAGGAAGGGTATCAATAAATCCTCGGGTGCGTCGCACCCGAGGATTTATTATTTTTTTTAAACCCCCCCCGGGAGACACGGAAGCTTCCGTGTCTCCCCCCGCCCCCCCACCCGCCCCTTTGTGACGTCAGCGCGCCTCGCAGCGCGCTGACGTTGCAAAGGTGTTTTCCCCATTAAAGCAGGAAGCAGCCTTGCGGCCGCTTCCTCCTTTGATGGGGAAAACGGCCTTTCTCACGTTCGGGAAGGCCTCGTAAGAAAGGGGAGTGTCTCCCCTTTCTTACGAGGCCTTCCTGAAAGTGTTTCCTGGCCCCCCGGTCGCAGCTGTGCTGCGATCGGGGGCCAGGAAACACTTTCAGGTTTCCTGGCCCCCCGATCGCAGCACAGCTGCGATCGGGGGGCCAGGAAACACTTTGAAAAGGCCTCGTAAGAAAGGGGAGACTCTCCCCTTTCTTACGAGGCCTTCTCAAACTGTTTCTGGCCCCCGATCGCAGCTGTGCTGCGATCGGGGGCCAGAAACAGTTTGAGAAGGCCTCGTAAGAAAGGGGGAGAGTCTCCCCTTTCTTACGAGGCCTTCTCAAAGTGTTTCCTGGCGGGGGCCAGGAAACACCACTAGACACCAGGGATTTCACTTTGGGGGGGCGGCCCCCTCGGAAAACGGGCCGCCCCCCCCCCCCCGGGGGCATAATTAATAAAAATAAAAAAAGGTAGGTGCCCCCTGGGGGGGGGGGCGCGATTGCGCCCCCCTCCCCCCAGGGGATTGTTTTTTTTTTTTTTTTTAAATAATGAAAAAAAAAAAAAAAATGACAGGGGGTCGCCCGTCGGCAGGGTGACCCCCTGTGGGGGCAATTTTTTTTTTAGATGTTGTAGGGTTTCCCTGGGGGCCATTTTGGCCCCCAAGGAAACTATACAACAACTAAAAAAAATAGATCTATATATAGATCTATATTTATATATCTATGTAGATAGATATATCTATGTACATGGATATATCTATAGATATATCTATGTACATAGATATATATATATATATAGAGGTAGATCTATATATACCAAAGAGATTTATAAAGTGTGCTACTCACCTGTGAGGGTCTCAAGGCGCTTGGGGGGGGGGTGGGGGGAGGGAAAGGGGCTGGGAGGTTCACTGTTCGAAAAGCCAGGTTTTGAGGCCCTTCCTGAAAAGAAGTAGGTTTTGGGTCTTGCGAAGGTGGGTTGTGAGGGCGTTCCAGGTTTTGGGTGCAAGGTAGGAGAAGGATCTGCCCCCGGTGGTGGTGTGTTTGATGCGGGGGACAGAGGCGAGAGAGAGGTCAGCTGAGCGGACGTTTTGTGTGGGGGTGTGGAAGGTGACTCTCGTTGAGGTAGGCAGGGCCTGTGTTGTGGAGTGATTTGTGTGCGAGGATGAGGATCTTGAAGGTGATCCTTTTGTCAATGGGGAGCCAGTGGAGGGATTTGAGCTGTGGAGAGATGTGTTCGTGTCGGCGGAGGTCGAGGATGAGTCGTGCTGCTGAGTTCTAGATGCGTGTAGTTTGCGCTTGAGTTTTAGAGTGGTGCCGGCGTAGAGGGCGTTTCCGTAATCAAGCCTGCTGCTGTGTGCGTGAGTGACAGTTTTTCTGGTCTCTGTGGGGATCCATTTGAATGTTTTTCAGTATACGGAGTGTGTTGAAGCATGAGGAGGTGAGAGCGTTGATTTGTTGGGTCATCGAGAGGGAGGAGTCTAGGATGATGCTGAGGTTGCGTGCGTGGTTGGCGGGGTGGGTGCAGGGCCTAGCGTGGTGGGCCACCATGAGGGGTCCCAGGTGTTTTTGTGTGGGCCAAAGAGGATTATTTCGGTTTTGCTTGAGTTGAGTTTCAGGTGATTGGCTGTCATATATATATCACTTTTGTCAATATGTGTGTGGTTTCCCTGGGGGGAAAAGGGTCCGACTTGTCTAGTGGCAGTTTTAGTGCCATAAAGAAGCGCAGAAGGTTTATATGCCTACTGCAAAGAGCAAATCTGTATTTTATGTAAATAGCTGAGTACATTAGCAAAGTCTATGGAGAGATGAAGGGCACTTTTGCTGGGTGGTAATGAGGGAATCCGAGGAGGAGGGAGTGGGAGCACCAATAATGATTGTTGGACTGGGCGCAGGAGGTGCTAAAGACTGTGACGAATGGTATGTGACAAGGTGTTTTTTGAGTGTCTTGAAAGTACGTGCTGATTGAGGGAAGAAGCGCAGGTAAGGTGGCCTCTACTGTTGCACGTATCTCACACACCATAGATTTTGTGACTGTCTACGTAGGCTAGTGTTTTAGAGCAACAGTTTAGCCAATAGCAGAGATGGCATCTTGATGGATGACTGCTGCCTACACTCGGGTTATAGAGGACCGCTCTGACATAGGATCAGAGACTGAGACATCAGATACTGAGACAGCATCTGAGGGATAGGACAATGGCGCAGACTCTGGGAGTGATTTTTCAGTCAGAGGAGTCCCATTCGATAACTCCTCTTCCAGTACATTATGAGGGAGGTGATGAGGACAGTCCTGCTGTCCCTTCGCAAGCTGTTTGTGCAACTGGGTAATAGTGGGTTAGGTCAACCCAGAGAGCAAGTGAATGTGGCGGCAAGCAGAGAGAGAGTGCTCTCTTGGGAGCTCCCCAATTTAGTTCAGCCCCAAATTCCACCACCCAAATCATATTGTGGAGACATCAAAATTATCCATGGCAAAACAAACTGGTTTTGTAAGGCAGGCACCTGTGTTTTTGGTCCTGGATTCGGCGGCCATATAGAGAAACACACTAAACCCAAACATTTCTGGAAACTAGACATTCGGGGGAGTCCACAGAGGTGTGACTTGTGTGGCTTCCCCAAAGTTTTCTTACCCAGAATACCCTGCAAAGCTGAAATGTTGAAAAAAAACTAAATGTTTCTCGCATTTCTGTCACACAAACTACAGGAATATGCTGGGATCCACAATATTCCTACCACCCAGTGACTCCTCACCTGTCCTGATAAAAACACTACCCCACTTGAGTGCCTACACCTAGTGTCTGTGTCAGGAATGGATCACCCCAGGGTCAACAGCTGCCTCACGTAAGGACCAACATTGACCGTTGTGTGATCTATTCCTGTCGCAGGCACCAGGCCTAACCACACAAGTGAGGTATCATTTTTATCGGGAGGCTTGGGGGAACGCTGGGTGGAAGGAAATTTGTGGCTCCTCTCAGATTCCAGAACTTTCTGTCACCGAAATGTGAGGAAAACTTGTTTTTTTAGCCACTTTTTGAGGTTTGCAAAGGATTCTGGGTAACAGAACCTGGTCCGAGCCCCGCAAGTCACCCCTCCTTGGATTCCCCTAGGTCTCTAGTTTTCAGAAATGCACAGGTTTGGTAGGTTTCCCTAGGTGCCGGCTGAGCTAGAGGCCAAAATCTACAGGTAGGCACTTTGCAAAAAACAGCTCTGTTTTCTGTGATGTGTCCACGTTGTGTTTTGGGGCATTTCCTGTCGCGGGCGCTAGGCCTACCCACACAAGTGAGGTATCATTTTTATCGGGAGACTTGGGGGGACGCTGGGTGGAAGGAAATTTGAGGCTCCTCTCCGATTCCAGAACTTTCTGTCACCGAAATGTGAGGAAAACTTGTTTTTTTAGCCACTTTTTGAGGTTTGCAAAGGATTCTGGGTAACAGAACCTGGTCAGAGCCCCGCGAGTCACCCCATCTTGGATTCCCCTAGGTCTCTAGTTTTCAAAAATGTACAGGTTTGGTAGGTTTCCCTAGGTGCCGGCTGAGCTAGAGGCCAAAATCTACAGGTAGGCACTTTGCAAAAAACAGCTCTGTTTTCTGTGATGTGTCCACGTTGTGTTTTGGGGCATTTCCTGTCGCGGGCGCTAGGCCTACCCACACAAGTGAGGTATCATTTTTATCGGGAGACTTGGGGGGACGCTGGGTGGAAGGAAATTTGAGGCTCCTCTCCGATTCCAGAACTTTCTGTCACCGAAATGTGAGGAAAACTTGTTTTTTTAGCCACTTTTTGAGGTTTGCAAAGGATTCTGGGTAACAGAACCTGGTCAGAGCCCCGCGAGTCACCCCATCTTGGATTCCCCTAGGTCTCTAGTTTTCAAAAATGTACAGGTTTGGTAGGTTTCCCTAGGTGCCGGCTGAGCTAGAGGCCAAAATCTACAGGTAGGCACTTTGCAAAAAACAGCTCTGTTTTCTGTGATGTGTCCACGTTGTGTTTTGGGGCATTTCCTGTTGCGGGCGCTAGGCCTACCCACACAAGTGAGGTATCATTTTTATCGGGAGACTTGGGGGGACGCTGGGTGGAAGGAAATTTGAGGCTCCTCTCCGATTCCAGAACTTTCTGTCACCGAAATGTGAGGAAAACTTGTTTTTTTAGCCACTTTTTGAGGTTTGCAAAGGATTCTGGGTAACAGAACCTGGTCAGAGCCCCGCGAGTCACCCCATCTTGGATTCCCCTAGGTCTCTAGTTTTCAAAAATGTACAGGTTTGGTAGGTTTCCCTAGGTGCCGGCTGAGCTAGAGGCCAAAATCTACAGGTAGGCACTTTGCAAAAAACAGCTCTGTTTTCAGTGATGTGTCCACGTTGTGTTTTGGGGCATTTCCTGTCGCGGGCGCTAGGCCTACCCACACAAGTGAGGTATCATTTTTATCGGGAGACTTGGGGGGACGCTGGGTGGAAGGAAATTTGAGGCTCCTCTCAGATTCCAGAACTTTCTGTCACCGAAATGTGAGGAAAACTTGTTTTTTTAGCCACTTTTTGAGGTTTGCAAAGGATTCTGGGTAACAGAACCTGGTCAGAGCCCCGCGAGTCACCCCATCTTGGATTCCCCTAGGTCTCTAGTTTTCAAAAATGTACAGGTTTGGTAGGTTTCCCTAGGTGCCGGCTGAGCTAGAGGCCAAAATCTACAGGTAGGCACTTTGCAAAAAACAGCTCTGTTTTCTGTGATGTGTCCACGTTGTGTTTTGGGGCATTTCCTGTTGCGGGCGCTAGGCCTACCCACACAAGTGAGGTATCATTTTTATCGGGAGACTTGGGGGGACGCTGGGTGGAAGGAAATGTGAGGCTCCTCTCCGATTCCAGAACTTTCTGTCACCGAAATGTGAGGAAAACTTGTTTTTTTAGCCACTTTTTGAGGTTTGCAAAGGATTCTGGGTAACAGAACCTGGTCAGAGCCCCGCGAGTCACCCCATCTTGGATTCCCCTGGGTCTCTAGTTTTCAAAAATGTACAGGTTTGGTAGGTTTCCCTAGGTGCCGGCTGAGCTAGAGGCCAAAATCTACAGGTAGGCACTTTGCAAAAAACAGCTCTGTTTTCTGTGATGTGTCCACGTTGTGTTTTGGGGCATTTCCTGTCGCGGGCGCTAGGCCTACCCACACAAGTGAGGTATCATTTTTATCGGGAGACTTGGGGGGACGCTGGGTGGAAGGAAATTTGAGGCTCCTCTCAGATTCCAGAACTTTCTGTCACCGAAATGTGAGGAAAACTTGTTTTTTTAGCCACTTTTTGAGGTTTGCAAAGGATTCTGGGTAACAGAACCTGGTCAGAGCCCCGCGAGTCACCCCATCTTGGATTCCCCTAGGTCTCTAGTTTTCAAAAATGTACAGGTTTGGTAGGTTTCCCTAGGTGCCGGCTGAGCTAGAGGCCAAAATCTACAGGTAGGCACTTTGCAAAAAACAGCTCTGTTTTCTGTGATGTGTCCACGTTGTGTTTTGGGGCATTTCCTGTCGCGAGCGCTAGGCCTACCCACACAAGTGAGGTATCATTTTTATCGGGAGACTTGGGGGGACGCTGGGTGGAAGGAAATTTGAGGCTCCTCTCCGATTCCAGAACTTTCTGTCACCGAAATGTGAGGAAAACTTGTTTTTTTAGCCACTTTTTGAGGTTTGCAAAGGATTCTGGGTATCAGAACCTGGTCAGAGCCCCGCGAGTCACCCCATCTTGGATTCCCCTAGGTCTCTAGTTTTCAAAAATGTACAGGTTTGGTAGGTTTCCCTAGGTGCCGGCTGAGCTAGAGGCCAAAATCTACAGGTAGGCACTTTGCAAAAAACAGCTCTGTTTTCTGTGATGTGTCCACGTTGTGTTTTGGGGCATTTCCTGTTGCGGGCGCTAGGCCTACCCACACAAGTGAGGTATCATTTTTATCGGGAGACTTGGGGGGACGCTGGGTGGAAGGAAATTTGAGGCTCCTCTCCGATTCCAGAACTTTCTGTCACCGAAATGTGAGGAAAACTTGTTTTTTAAGCCACTTTTTGAGGTTTGCAAAGGATTCTGGGTAACAGAACCTGGTCAGAGCCCCGCGAGTCACCCCATCTTGGATTCCCCTAGGTCTCTAGTTTTCAAAAATGTACAGGTTTGGTAGGTTTCCCTAGGTGCCGGCTGAGCTAGAGGCCAAAATCTACAGGTAGGCACTTTGCAAAAAACAGCTCTGTTTTCTGTGATGTGTCCACGTTGTGTTTTGGGGCATTTCCTGTTGCGGGCGCTAGGCCTACCCACACAAGTGAGGTATCATTTTTATCGGGAGACTTGGGGGGACGCTGGGTGGAAGGAAATTTGAGGCTCCTCTCCGATTCCAGAACTTTCTGTCACCGAAATGTGAGGAAAACTTGTTTTTTTAGCCACTTTTTGAGGTTTGCAAAGGATTCTGGGTAACAGAACCTGGTCAGAGCCCCACGAGTCACCCCATCTTGGATTCCCCTAGGTCTCTAGTTTTCAAAAATGTACAGGTTTGGTAGGTTTCCCTAGGTGCCGGCTGAGCTAGAGGCCAAAATCTACAGGTAGGCACTTTGCAAAAAACAGCTCTGTTTTCTGTGATGTGTCCACGTTGTGTTTTGGGGCATTTCCTGTCGCGGGCGCTAGGCCTACCCACACAAGTGAGGTATCATTTTTATCGGGAGACTTGGGGGGACGCTGGGTGGAAGGAAATTTGAGGCTCCTCTCGGATTCCAGAACTTTCTGTCACCGAAATGTGAGGAAAACTTGTTTTTTTAGCCACTTTTTGAGGTTTGCAAAGGATTCTGGGTAACAGAACCTGGTCAGAGCCCCGCGAGTCACCCCATCTTGGATTCCCCTAGGTCTCTAGTTTTCAAAAATGTACAGGTTTGGTAGGTTTCCCTAGGTGCCGGCTGAGCTAGAGGCCAAAATCTACAGGTAGGCACTTTGCAAAAAACAGCTCTGTTTTCTGTGATGTGTCCACGTTGTGTTTTGGGGCATTTCCTGTCGCGGGCGCTAGGCCTACCCACACAAGTGAGGTATCATTTTTATCGGGAGACTTGGGGGGACGCTGGGTGGAAGGAAATTTGAGGCTCCTCTCAGATTCCAGAACTTTCTGTCACCGAAATGTGAGGAAAACTTGTTTTTTTAGCCACTTTTTGAGGTTTGCAAAGGATTCTGGGTAACAGAACCTGGTCAGAGCCCCGCGAGTCACCCCATCTTGGATTCCCCTAGGTCTCTAGTTTTCAAAAATGTACAGGTTTGGTAGGTTTCCCTATGTGCCGGCTGAGCTAGAGGCCATAATCCACAGGTAGGCACTTTGCAAAAAAACAGCTCTGTATTTTGTGAAAAAATGGGATGTGTCCACGTTGTGTTTTGGGGCATTTCCTGTCGCGGGCGCTAGGCCTACCCACACAAGTGAGGTATCATTTTTTTCGGGAGACTTGGGGGAACATAGAATAGCAAAACAAGTGTTATTGCCCCTTATCTTTCTCTACATTTTTTCCTTCCAAATATAAGAGAGTGTGTAAAAAAGACGTCTATTTGAGAAATGCCCTGCAATTCACATGCTAGTATGGGCACCTCGGAATTCAAAGATGTGCAAATAACCACTGCTCCTCAAAACCTTATCTTGATCCCATTTTGGAAATGCAAAGGTTTTCTTGATACCTCTTTTTCACTCCTCATATTTCAGCAAATGAATTGCTGTATACCCAGTATAGAATGAAAACCAACTGCAGGGTGCACCTCATTTATTGGCTCTGGGTACCTAGGGTTCTTCATGAACCTATAAGCCCTTTATATCCCCGCAACCAGAAGAGTCCAGCAGACAAAACGGTATATTGCTTTCAGAAATCTGACATCGCAGGAAAAAGTTACAGAGTAAAACATAAAGAAAAATGGCTGTTGTTTTCAGCTCAATTTCAATATTTTTTTATTTCAGCTGTTATTTTCTGTAGGAAAACCTTGTAGGATCTACACAAATGACCCCTTGCTGAATTCAGAATTTTGTCTAGTTTTCAGAAATGTTTAGCTTTCCGGGATCCAGCATTGGTTTCACACCCATTCCTGTCACTAACTGGAAGGAGGTTGAAAGCACCAAAAATAGTAAAAATGGGGTATGTCCCAGTAAAATGCCAAATTTGTGTTGGAAAATGTGGTTTTCTGATTCAAGTCTGCCCGTTCCTGAAAGGTGGGGAGATAGTGATTTCAGCACCAGAAACCTTTTGTTGATGGCATTTTCAGGGAAAAAACCACAAGCCTTCTTCGGCGGCCCTTTTTTCCCATTTTTTTGGAAAAAAATAAATTTTCACTGTATTTTGGCTATTTTCTTGGTCTCCTCCAGGGTAAACCACAAACTCTGGGTACCATTAGAATCCCTAGGATGTTGGAAAAAAAGGACGCAAATTTGGCGTGGTTAGCTTATGTGGACAAAAAGTTATGAAGCCCTAAGCGCGAACTACCCCAAATAGCCAAAAAAGGGCTCAGCACTGGGGGGGAAAAGGCCCAGCAGCTAAGGGGTTAAGAACTCGAGAACGTCTTTATATCATCCCCAGATAGATGGTCTGGTTGAAAGATATAATGGGCTGAAACTAACCCTTAAGAAGATCTTGTCTGGGGAAGGGAAGCATTGGGATCAACAACTGACTTTGGCCCTTTTTTCTTCTGTTGCCAGATACAAAGCAACCTTGGGTTCTCCTCTTTTGAACTGCTTTTCAGCAGGCAACCTTGTAGCCTCCTAGAGATTACGAAGGAGGTATGGGAAAAAGACACAGAAGATGAAACAGATTCCCTCCTAGACTATACCACACATGAAAACCTATAAAAGAGTCAATAAAACAAAAGTATTTTTATGACAAGGGGAAAAGTGGAGGGAATATAATGTAGGCGATTGGGTCCTAGTCCTATTACCTTCACCCAGCTCTAAGATGAAACCTGAGTGGCAAGGCCCCCATAAGATGTAGGAAGTTTGCCTGGTGTGGTGAGCACCTATAGTGTTATCACCTTACACTAGGTCCAGGTATTCCCTATTAGTAAAGTGAAGGCAGTGTCTAGGAAGCCAGGGCTCTCTAGAGGTAGCTGTGGATGAGCAGCCAAGACTTATCTGGCAGACATGTAAAGCTTACGCAATACCTCTATAGCCACATAGCACTTACACACATGAAAGAACCACACAGTTTTACAAAAATAAAGGTACTTTATCACAGTAACACAAATACTAGAATACTGAATAGGCAATCCCCCAACTGGAGTTAAGTAAACACACTATTACATACAAATTAGCAATCTGTAAATAGCATAGAACGCAATAGGCATTAGTAAAAGCAATAGTAAATAGTGAGGGCTCGAGGGGAAGACCAAACCATATACTAAAAAAGTGGCTGTCCCCCACCCAAGGAAGTGGAATCGGTAGAAGGGAGCTGGAGGAACTAGGGGCAAGAGATTAGTACCAGAGTGACCCCCAGTGACCAGGAGAGAAGAGATAAGTATCTGGTTTTCACTAAAACCAACGGGAGGACATTGAAAAAGGATTATGCAAGACCCAGCCAAGGCTGGAGGAACCCAAAGGTGGATCCTGACAAAAGTGGACCTGCAAAGGAAGGGGGCCCAGTCCAGTTCACGTAGGAGTGCCCGGTGGTGGCAGGAGCCACTACCCACTCTTCTGTGGATGCAGGACCTGGTCGACGGTGGACAAAAAAGGTCAGCAGTGCAGCACAGGAGCTGAAGAGAAATCCCCATGTCGGCGATCGAGATGCAGTCGGTCAGTGGTGCTGGGAAACCACCAACAGGCCTTGGCAAATGCAACAAACAGAGAAGAAGGTTTGCAAGACTAAAGAGGAACAGCAAGGTCCAGGGTACCCTCAGCAGATGGGAGAGTCACATGAAGCGGAGGCAGCCCCCACAGGAGTTGCAGTGAAGCCCACTGGAGCAGCAGGCAGGAGACTGTGCTTTGCAGAAAGATGTGCTGGGGGCCAGGGCTACATGGAGCCTGAAGACCCCTTTGAGGAACAGCAAACAAGGCTTGATAGCTGCAAGAGTTGTGGTGCACAGTGCTGCTGTCCTGCAAGTAGAGGCAAGGGCTTCCTGTCTCCCTAGTTGGATAGCTTGTAGAGAGGACCAAGGGGACCACTCCAGACTACTACCTGTGATGCAGGATCCATGTAGTTCCGGAGGAGAGGGGATCCACGCAGCCGGTTGTAGTTGCAGTTGGTATCTGCAGATGCAGGGGAGTGACTCCTTCAAGCCAAGGAAGATTCCTTCTTACTTCTGCTGAAGACTCATCACTCTCAGAGGATGCACAGCCAGGGAAATGTTGCATTTGCTGGAAGTAGCTGAAGAAACAATGTTGCAGAGCGGAGTCACCGCAGTAGTTGCAGATTGTCTGCCCCTGTCTAGTTGCACTTCCAGTCACCAGAAGATGAGGTAATGATGCAGAAGAGTCCTGCTGGAATCTTGCTTGTCGAATCTGAGGACCCACCCAAGACGGAGACCCTAAATAGCCCAGGAAGGGGGATTTGTCACCTAGCAGGGTGACCACTTATCAGGAGGGGGCTGTGACATCACCTACCTGACCTGGCCACTCAGATGCTCCCAGGGGCTTCTGCCCACCTTGGATTAAAGATGGCAGAATCAAGTTGCCACCTGGAGGAGCTCTGGGCACCACCCCTAGGGTGGTGATGGAAGGGGAGTGGTCACTCCCCTTTCCTTTGTCCAGTTTTGCGCCAGAGCAGGGACCGGGGTTCTTGTGCTGGTGCAAACCGGTTTATGCAAGGAGGGTACCAAATGTGCCCTTCAAAGCACACCGGTGTCTTGGGGAGGCCATCCCTCCCAAGCCATGTTACACCTATTTCCAAGGGAGAGGGTGTTACCTCCCTCTCCCACAGGAAATCCTTTTTTCTGCCTTCCTCTGCCTGAGCTGGTCAAGCAGCAGGAGGGCAGAAACCTGTCTGAGGGATGGCAGCAGCCCAGGCTGCCCAGAAAACCCTAGAAGACTGGTATGAGCAATGCTGTGGGTCCTCTAAGGACCCCCCAGAGTGCATGGAATCATACACCCAAGACTGGCAACAGTAATGGGGTATGATTCCAACATGTTTGATACCAAACATGCCCAGGTTCGGAGTTACCATTATGTAGCGGGACACAGGTAGTGGTGACCTGTGTCCAGTACATGGGTAAAATGGCTTCCCCGCACTTATGAATTCCAGTGTAATGGAGCTGGAGTTCATAGGGGCACCTCTGCTCATGCAGGAGTGTCCTAACACAAAGGAACATGCATCCTGCCCTCTTGGCTCTGAGGGTCTACCACCTGGGTGATTTACAGTGACCTGATGCAGTGACCTGTACTGAAAGGGTGCATGCACCTTTTCACGTAGGCTGCAAAGGTAGACCTGCAGACATATTTTGCATGGGCTCCCATGGATGGCACAATACATGCTGCATGCCCCTTGGGAACCCCTGATGCCCCAGTGCCCTGGGTACCTAAGTAATGTATACTAGGGACTTAAATGGGGTCACTAGTATGCCAATTGTGGTGTGTGCCAAGTCCTAAGCAACCAAATTTAGAGAGAGAGAGAACAATCACTGGGGTCCTGGTTAGCAGGATCCCAGTGAAAACAGTCAGAACACACTGACACCAGTCAAAAAGTGGGGGTAACCAAGCCAAAAAGAGGGTACTTTCCTACATCAGATATTAAAGAAAACTGGACGAGTCACTTATCGATTACAGTTGTCACATAGCAAGAAACAAATCTACCACATAAATCTCTTACAAAATTGGTTAGGCCCACCTCCCAAGGACATACATGTAACAACACCAGGTCATACCCTTTGAGAGACAAATGTTAATGACACTCTGTAGGAAGTTGGCTCTGTACATACTATCTCAAAGTGAGAAATAGTGTGCACAGAGTCCAAGGGTTCCCCTTAGAGGTTGATAGTGGCAAAATTAGATAATACTAATGCTCTATTTTGTGGTAGTGTGGTCGAGCAGTAGGCTTATCAGAGGGTAGTGTTAAGCATTTGCTGTACACACACAGGCAATAAATGAGGAACACATATGGGGCGGCCGGGTGCAGTGTGCAAAGTTGGCGTCAGGTTTTCTATAGGAAGCAATGGAGGGACCCCGGGGTCACTTAGGCGATGCAGCAGGGCACAGGGGGGCTTTTCGGGCCAACCACCAACTTGGCTAGAAAGAGGGCCGCCTGCTGGTTACTCCTGCTCTGGAGGTTGGTTCCTTTCGGTCCTGGGGGCTGCGGGTGCAGTGCTTGGTCCAGGCGTCAGGTTCTTTGTTACCAGGCAGTCGCGGTCAGGGGGAGCCTCTGGATCCACTCTGCAGGCGTCGCTGTGGAGGTGCAGGGGGGTTGTCTCAGGTTACTCACGAAGTCGCAGTCGCCTGGGAGTCCTCTCTGCATTGTTGGTTCTCTGGAGCTCGAGCCGGGGGCATCAGGTGCAAGAGTGTGAAGTCTCATCCTTTCGGCGGGAAGAGTGAGTTCTTTAAAAGTTGCTTCTTTGTTGCAAAGATGTTGCTGTTGTTGAACAGTGCCACTGTTCTTGGGAGTTTCTTGGTCCTTCGGGTTCACGGTAGTCCTCTGAGTCCTCAGAGGTCACCGGTCCCTGTCGGATGCATCGCTGTGCAGGTTCTTTGAGTCTAGAGACAGGCCGGTAGGGCCAAGTCAGTTGTCGTCTCCGTCGTCTCTGCAAGGCTTTCAGGTCAGCAGTCCTTCTTCTTGTTGTAGGTTGCAGGAATCTGATTTCCTGGGTTCAGGGTCACCCCTAAATACTGAATTTAGGGGTTTGTTTAGGTCAGAGAGGCAGTAGCCAACGGCTACTGTCCTTGAGGGTGGCTACATCCTCCTTGTGCCTCCTCCCTGAGGGGAGGGGGCACACCAAGATGGAGGATTTCAGCTCAGGGCACCTTAAGGGCTGTCCTGACTGGTAGGTGATTCCTCCTTGTTTTTCTCATTGTCTTCTCTGGACTTGCCACCAAAGTTAAGGGCTGTGTCCAGGGGGCGGCCATCTCCACTAGCCGGAATGCCCTAGGGCATTGTAACACGAAGCCTGAGCCTTTGCGGCTCACTGCTAGGTGTTACAGTTCCTACAGGGGGGAGGTGTTAAACACCTCCACCCAGTGCAGGGTGGAGGTGCTTAACACCTGTAGGTGTTTCTTGCCTCAGAAAGCACAAAGGCTCTCATCCCAGGGGGTCAGAAACTCATCTCAGTGGCAGGCTTGCACAGGCCAGTCAGTCCTGCACTGAAAGATAGGGTAAAATACAGAGGGCACCTTCTAAGATGCCCTCTGTGTGCATTTTGTAATAAATCCAAAACTGACATCAGTGAGGGTTTATTATTCTGAGAAGTTTGATACCAAACTTTCCAGTATTCAATGTAGCCATTCGTTTTGACAAACTCCCAGACCATATACTTAATATGGCCACACTGTACTTACAGGGGGTCATTCCAACCCTGGCGGTCAATGACCGCCGGGTTGGAGGACCGCGGGAGCACCGCCGACAGGCCGTCGGTGCTCCCAAGGGCATTCCGACCGCGGCGGTAAAGCCGCGGTCGGACCGGCAACACTGGCGGTCTCCCGCCAGTGTACCGCCGCCCTTTGGAATCCTCCAAGGCGGCGCAGCTAGCTGCGCCGCCGAGGGGATTCCGACCCCCCCTACCGCCATCCAGTTCCCGGCGGTCCGCCCGCCCGCCGGGAACCGGATGGCGGTAGGGGGGGTCGCGGGGCCCCTGGGGGCCCCTGCAGTGCCCATGCCACTGGCATGGGCACTGCAGGGGCCCCCGTAAGAGGGCCCCTACAAGTATTTCACTGTCTGCTTGGCAGACAGTGAAATACGTGACGGGTGCAACAGCACCCGTCGCACCTTCCCACTCCGCCGGCTCGATTACGAGCTGGCATCCTCGTGGGAAGGGAGTTTTTCCCTGGGCTGGCGGGCAGTCTTTTGGCGACCGCCCGCCAGCCCAGGGAAAAACTTAGAATACCCTCCGCGGTCTTTCGACCGCGGAGCGGTATTTTGGAGGGGGGAAGTCTGGCGGGCGGCCTCCGCCGCCCGCCAGACTCAGAATGACCCCCACAATGTCTAAGAATAGACTTAGACCCTGTAGGGGCATATTGCTCATGCAGCTATGCTCTCACCTGTGGTATAGTTCCCCCTGCCTTAGGGCTGTAAGGCCTGCTGGAGGGGTGACTTACCTATGCCACATGAAGTATTTTGTGTGCATGGCATCCTGAGGGGGATGCCATGTCGACTTTGCCTTTTTCTCCCCACCAACACACACAATCTGCATTGGCAGTGTGCATGTGTTAGGTGAGGGTCCCTTAGGGTGGCACAACACACGCTGCAGCCCTTAGGGACCTTACCTGGTCACAGGGCCCTTGGTACCACTGGTTCGTTTTACAAGGGACTTATTTGTGTGCCAGGGGTGTGCCAATTGAGGAAACAATGGTACATGTTTAGTGAAAGAACACTGGTGCTGGGGCCCGGTTAGCTTGGTCCCAGCACACGTCTTAGTCAAGTCAGCATCAATATCAGGCAAAACGTGGGGGGTAACTCCAACATGGAGCCATTTTCCTACACACTCTTACCAACAAAGAAAAAATTCCCTGTTCAGAGTCCTTAACTCCCTCTCTGACATATTTTCAGAACTGCCTGGTAGGACTAATCTTGCTGTACATTTCACCTCTACCCCAGAGGTGGTAGTTATAAAACAATAACCCTAATGGGTGCCAGAGGTCTGTCACAAGGCACTCCAGGCAGAAGTCAAACACATGTTGAAAATGGGTAATTGTTCCCTCTAATAGTAATTGGTGTTCTCCAATTGTGTTGGTGCTGAAACCAGATGGGAACTTTTGTTTCTGCATTGACTTCAGAACCATCAACAAGGTCTCTAAGCTAGATGGGTATACCTTGCTGAGGATTGATGAACTGATTGAGAGATTAGGTGAGGCACATTCTATCACCACCATAGATTTATTGAAAGGCTATTGACAGGCCCCTTTGAATTTCTTGTGACCAAGAAAAAACAGTCCTTGCCACCTCTGTTGCCTCTTATCAATTTACAGTGCTCCTTTTTGGTCTTCATGGTGCCCCATGAAGACCAGAGGCTCGTGAATTCCCTATTACAACTCCACCAGGGTTACTCATAAGCTTACCTGGATGACATTGTTGTTTATGTAAAAACCTGGAAGGAACACTTACACCATCTTCAATTAATTTTCACAGAGTTACAGCGGGCAAATCACCAGATTAATGAAAAACTATCCGGATTTGCATATAGAAATGTTAAATACCTAGGCTATCTCCTGGGGGAGGAACTTACTAAACCTCAAATTGATAAAGTCAAGGTGGTAACCAACACTACTATTCCAAAGTCAAAAAGAGAAATGAGGGCCTTCTTAGGTTTACTAGGTTACTACAGACGCTTTATCCCACAATACTAAGATTTGTATGCCCTCTTTACAGACCTCTTGAAGAAATTAGTTCACCTGAAAGCTTTTGAATGTCCCTCAACTGCAGCTTCAGAGGCTTTTAGCAATTTGAAGATGGCCCTTGCCACCAGTCCTGTGTTGATATCCACTAACTTTGAGAAACCCTTTATGCACAAACAGACGCATCTGATGTGGGAATTAGGGCTGTCCTATCCCACAGACCATGAGGGTAACAAAAGACCAATTGTTTATATTAGCAGGAAGCTATTCTCTCACGCACAGAAATATGTGCCTTGCCCTTAAGTGGGCTATTGAAAACTTTGATATTATCTGGAGGGATGACCCTTTGTCCTTTATTCAGACCATGCCCTCTCATGTGGTTGTACAGGAACAAAGGAAATAACAATAGGATTTTACGTTGTTACTTGTCTGTGCAACAATTTCAATTTGTAAGTAAGACACCGGAAAGGCAATGATCAGGGCAACACTGATTTTCTTTCCTGTTTTCCCCTTCTTCCCCACCCCCCCAATCGGGAAAATCTTTGGGAGGGGATCTGTGACCAGGAGATCCATACAAAGGAAACCTTTTTCCAACGGACTGACCCCTGGCCTTTAATGCTGATTTGGCAGAGACTGAGGAGGCAGGACCAGACAAAAAGACTCTGAGAGACCTGGACAGCGTGTCACTGGAAGAGGATGAGTCATGAAGACACGTTGTGCCAAAGGAAAGCCCAGAGGACACAAACAACAAAAAGCCTGGAGCCTGGAAGAGGTTTCAGTGCAGCGAGGAACCGGGACAACAGCTGTGGCTTTAGGACAAGGTGGAGATGAGTTAGAGCATCCAGCCAGCAGCGAGGGAGCCGACTGAGGTACATAAAGAGGCTGTGTGCTTTTTGCTGCAGTAGAACCCCGCCGACATGATAGCTGTTCCAGCTACGCTTTAGGAGGAGCATGGCTCCTGCAGGTTTGTGATCGGGTTTGGGTGTGGAGAAGATGGGCGGGTAGCGTAAAGAGAGAGGAGACAGCTGACTATTATCAAATGCAGTCAAAGTCGTAATTGTTCCTTTTCACCTTTGGATATAACTGGTGGTGGCTACACTATCGAGGAAAGTTTATAAACGCCCTTGCCACTAAAAATCAGGACTTCTTGACCAATTCCCCCGTATTTGTGAATGTGACAACAAAAGAACATATTGAGCACTATTCCTTCCAGCCCCTAGTAAGGGGGCTACTACACTATAAAACACAGTGAAGGTGGTGGTTCACAAAATATAAAGAATAGGTACCTGCATTTGATTTACTTTTCTCACGAGGGACCGGTGGGGAGATTCCCGATTCAGGACCTAAAAAAGAAAGGAGAGAAAGCGATTAGGTAGGTAGGTAGAAAACAAGTTTACTAGGGAAATTGTCCTTAAAACATTCTAAACCACACATAACACACATAAAAATGATTACAGTTTAAAACTGACTTAAAACCCAACCGGCTCACCCATCACCCCCACCCTACTGTAACCCATCAACTCTGTTTAAAAACTCTGTTTAACAGAACAGAAAAACTGAGCAATTTCCACTGCCACATCTAAGTAATGCTGCGGGAGGCTGGCCGGGTGTGTGGTACTTACACCTTATACGAGTTCCAGGTATCCCTTACTAGGGTAGTCTAGTCAGTGTCTAGAAGCCAGGCTCTCTAGAGGTAGCTGTGGATGAGCAGCCAAGGCTTATCTAGGAGACATGCAAAGTTCATGCAATACCACTCTAGCCACACAACTTACACACATGAAAGAAAACACTTAGGCCCTCATTACAACATTGGCGGTAAATCCCTTTTACTGCCGTGCAGAATACCACCAACACACCGCAGCGGCTGCAGAATTCCACCACAGTTATTACGACCCACAGCTCGGAATCCGCCAAAATCCACACAAGTCCGCCACACCAAAGGTCAGTGATAAACTGGCGATAACAAAACCTCAACCGTCACACCAACAGGAATACGCCCACACTATCACGACCCACAAATCCACGTGAAGGTCTTTCAACAGCGGTAAACCATTGGCGGTACACACCGCCGCGCTCAAAATACACACACATATACAAAACACTACCACATTGGACAATTCGAAATACACACACCTGATACACATACACAAACCACTCCCACACACTCAATACAATTTAAAACACACACCCACATTACCCACAAACCCTTACTACCAAACATTTGGAAGAAGCAGAGAGACAGAAAAGCAAAGACCACACCAGCATACAGAAGCACACAACACCATCACTCATACACATCCACGCAAAAAACAACACACACCCCTAAACATCACCCCACACCACCTCACACATCACCCACACCACCCCATGGCACCACAAAGACACCCCAGGTTTTCTGAGGCGGAGCTCAGGCTCATGGTGGAGGAATCATCCGGGTAGAGCCACAGCTATTCGGATCACAGGTGCAGCACACCTCCATAGCTAGGAAGATGGAGCTGTGGCGCAGAATCGTGGACAGGGTCAACGCAGTGGGACAGCACCCAAGAACACGGGATGACATCAGGAAGAGGTGGAACGACCTACGGGGGAAGGTGCGTTCCATGGTCTCAAGATACCACATTGTGGTTCAAAGCACTGGCGGCGGACCCCCACCTCCTCCCCCACAACTAATAACATGGGAGGATCAGGTCTTGGCTATACTGCATCCTGAGGGCCTCGCAGGAGTAGCTGGAGGAATGGACTCTGGTAAGTCAAATCTTTAACTACCATATGCCCCACCCTACCTGCATGCTATCACATACCCCCACCCTCACCCTCACCCCCATCACTCCAACTCCTCACATATGTCCCACTATCACAAACCACACATCCCAACACCAAGCCCTGCATGCAACAACAGAGCATGGACACCCATCACCAATGCATGTCCACTACAGATACCCACACAGACCCCAAAACAATTATCACACAAGGTCCTACACAAGAAAGTAAGCACTGGGGTACAAGTTCACCCACCCATTGCACACCATGGCACACACAGATGCAATAGTCATGCCTTTACAACCCTGCAGGACCTCTACCCAACGTCACCGGACAGGAGGTTCCAGACATGTCCACTACCCCCACAGAAGAGTCCCACAGTGATGACAGCAGCTCTGTCCAACTGGATCTAGATGACCAGCCCGGCCCATCTGGGACCTCGGGACAGTCGGTTACCCTGACACAGTCACAGGCCACCACAGAGCCTCCCCCCTCAGGAAACACCACCACAGCACCCACCCAGTGGGCCCATACCTCTGTCCCCAGGACACGTCAAGCAGCAGTGTGTCCACCACTACAGGGACCCCAGGCAAACTCACCACCCCAAGAACAAAAGGGACCTGGGGGCAGGGGCAGTGGGCACATGGTTCAGGGGAAAGAGACACAGGAAAACCAGGGAACTGGGAGGTCTGCTGTGCGACAGGGGGAGGACAGGCCCAGGGAACCCACTCTCCACAAGGCCCTCTCGAACTTAATGAGAGCGTACCATCATTCCCAGGAGACGATGGCAATGGTACTGGCCAAGTTTCAGGAGACCCAGCGGCTGCAGGAGGAACAGTATTTGGGGTTCAGGGAGGAACTCAAGTCCATCAACACCACCCTGGGCACCATTGTAGGGGTGCTGAAGGACCTTGTGAACACCAAGAGGGACACTGTGACACAACAAGGGGCCCCTGACACTAGCCTGGACGATGAACTGCCCACCACCTCTGTCGGCGCTAGTGGACAGGAGGCACCGCCACAGGACAACGACACCAGCACCCCACCCCCTGCAAATGGAGAACCACCCCACAAGCGGTCCCTGAGATCCAGGACAAAGACGGAGAACAATGCCAAGACCCCCGCCAAGAAATGAGACCAGCCTGAATGTCATCCTTCTGTCCCACTGGACTCTGCCATGGACATTCCTCCACCATCACCCCTGCCCATTTTACAACCCCCTCCACTATTTAGCACTTAAATAAACACCCTTGAATCACAAAACAATCTGGAGTCAGACTGTGCTTTCACAAATGTGTATTTGCAATAACTGAGGAAAAACCCAATGTCCATTCTAATGTCTACCTACCTAAGTCACACAGCTCTACTCCATGAGGTAACATAGCACAGGTCACACAGTGGGACCCATATCTGTGAAATTGAAAGGCAAAGTGACAAATCAGGGTCCCTGCACTGGGTGAAAGTGACAGACAGATGATAGGTCTAACAATTTTATCAGATGTATGAGGCAGTGATGTCCTCTTACCTGTGTCTCACTGGAAGTATTGCTGGATCACGGAGTTTCTGTTGTCTATGTCCTCTTCTTCTGCCTCCTCTTCTTCACTGTCCACAGGCTCCACAGCTGCCACAAGACCTCCTTCTTTTGAACCATCCTCCTGCAGAAAAAGCACCTGTTGTCGCAAAGCCAAGTTGTGCAGCATACAGCAGGCCACGATCTTCTTTGGTGAGTAGTAGAGGGAACCACCTGTCATATGGAGGCACCGGAACCTGGCCTTCAGGAGGCCAAAGGTTCTTTCTATAATCCTTCTAGTTCGCCCATGTGTCTCATTGTAGCGTTCCTCTGCCCTTGTCCTGGGATTTCTCACTGGGGTCAGTAGCCATGACAGGTTGGGGTACCCAGAGTCACCTGCAAATGTCGAGGGACAACTGTTAGACACACACTAACCCTTAGGGACTACCCGAGACCCAGACAACTATTCACACTGTATAGGGTCCTTGTCCTCATCTAATAGCCACACACGGTGCCTCTGGAGTTGCCCCATCACATAAGGGATGCTGCTATTCCTCAGAATGTAAGCGTCATGCACTGAGCCAGGAAACTTGGCGTTCACATGGGAGATGTACTAGTCTGCCAAACACACCATCTGCACATTCATAGAATGGTAGCTCTTCCGGTTTCTGTACACCTGTTCACTCCTGCGGGGGGTACCAAGGCCACATGTGTCCCATCAATGGCACCTATGTTGTTGGGGATATGTCCCAGGGCATAGAAGTCACCTTTCACTGTAGGCAAATCCTCCATCTGAGGGAACACGATGTAGCTGCGCATGTGTTTCAGCAGGGCAGACAACACTCTGGACAACACGTTGGAGAACATAGGCTGGGACATCACTGATGCAATGGCCACTGTTGTTTGAAAAGACCCACTTGCCAGGAAATGGAGTACTGACAAGACCTGCACTAGAGAGGGGATTCCTTTGGGATGGCGGATAGCTGACATCAGGTCTGGCTCCAACTGGGCACACAGTTCATGGATTGTGTCACGATCTAGTCTGTAGGTGACTATTACATGTTGCTCTTCCATTGTCGACAGGTCCACCAGCGGTCTGTACACTGGAGGATGCCGCCATCTCCTCACCTGCCCCAGCGGACGTGCCCTATGGATGAGAACAGCGAGCACAGAGTCAGCCAACACTGAGGTAGAAAAAAAACAATTGTATTGAACACATTTGTCAATACGCTATGTGCCTGTCTCTGTGTATATGCAAGGGCTATATATGTGTGACGCATTAAAAAATAATGCCATGTGGCCACCTGAAATGGCGGCTACCTGACCTGTAATGTGGGACAAGCGGATATGAGGTAACTGCGCTGGCGTTGTACACCATCGCGGTAGGCGGTCGAAGACCGTGGCACAATCCTGCATTGGTTAACATTGGGCCCTATGGGTCCCAGGAGCCAATGACGATGTACGCCGGCGGTGACGGTACACACCGCCGGGGATGTGACTGCCATTTTCTCTCTGTTCACTCACTTGATACCTGATCTTCGACATGAGAGGACCTACACTGTAAGTGCTGCTCTGACCTCAGGCTGGATGCGACGATGGCTCATGTGTCTGGGGAAAGGGCCCCTGCTTTCACATTGGAGGAGTTGGATAAACTAGTGGATGGGGTCCTCCCCCAGTACACGCTACTCTACAGTCCTCCAGACAAACAGGTGAGTACACTGTGAGCATGCTGCATGGGCAATGCCTGTTTGGAGTGGTGTGAATGGAAGATACGGGTGGGGGGAGATGAGGCCTGCATGATCGGACGGTGAGTGCATGTGTGTCAGGGCAAGGGTGGGAATGTGGGACAATGACTGTGACGGTCCGGACGGTAAAAGATTTACATTTTCCCCTGTACTATTCCTCTAGGTCAGCGCCCACCAGAAGAAGGATATTTGGTGTGCCATCGCCAAGGACGTCCGGACCCTGGGGTCCACCACAGACGGAGCACCCACTGCCGTAAAAGATGGGAGGACCTTTGCCGCTGGAGCAAGAAGCCAGCGGAGGCCCAGCTGGGGATGGCCTCCCAACGTGGGAGGGGTGCCCGTTGCACCATGACCCCCCTGATGTTCTGGATCCTGGCAGTGGCGTATCTGGAGTTGGATGGGCGCTTGAGGGCATCACAGCAGCCACAAGGGGGTGAGTACACTCTGATTCAGCTGACTGCGCGCATTGGAATTGTCTGGGTGGGGGAGGTGGGCAGTGGGTTCCCCTAGGCTAGGGCGAGCTTTGAAGGCAAGGACCCTTTGTGAGGCAGGCGAACTGGCACCCCATCCCCACATGTTGTAAGAGCCATCTACAACTAGTCAGGCTCCTGTGACTTCTATGTGTGCAGCAATCGGGCATAGGCCATGTACCCCATGTCCCTGTGATTAATTAGGAAACTCCAAGTGCATGGCGTAGTGCAGAGGGCTGCTGTGTCTGTAGTGTCCGCCGACGGTAGCGGTATTTTATGCAATGAACATGTCTTTCTTCTTTCTCCCCCCCCACCCCCCCTTTTTGTGGTCTCCCTGTTCTTGTATGCATTAGCATCATCAGGTGGAAGAGCTGTGCCACCGGAGCAGGAGGGATCTGTATCCCACATGGCCCTGGAGGGCCAGACAACGGAGTCTGAATTCACGGAGGGCGAGGGGAGCTCCACGGCGGGGACAGGAGCTGAGACCAGCAACACCGACTCTTCCTCTGATGGGAGCGCCCTTGTGGTGGTGGGACCCTCTGTGCCCACCACATCTACAGGTACAGCCGCCACCCCCCCTACCAGCACCACCCTCCCAGCAGCCCCTCACTGTGTGTCCCGTGGCCGCTCACCCAGGAGGGTGGGCATCTCCTTCGCCCCAGGCACCTCAGGCCCTGCCCCAGTCGGCCCTGCTGCCCTCAGTGAGGAGGCTATTGACCTCCTGAGATCCCTCACTGTTAGGCAGTCTACAATTCTGAATGCCATCCAGGGTGTAGAGAGGCAGTTACAACAGACAAATGCATACCTGGAGGGCATTCATTCTGGCCAGGCAGCCCAACAGCGAGCATTTCAGGCTCTGGCCTCTGCACTGATGGCAGCCACTGTCCCTGTGTCCAGCCTCCCCCCTCCAACTTCCTCCACCCAGACCCAATCCCCAGTACCTCAGCCTATCCCAAGCACACCATCAGACCAGCATGCACACACCTCAACACACAAGGGTGGCTCTGGCAAACATAAGCACCACACATCCCACAAGCACTGACACAAGCATCATACCCATGCACACATACCAACATCCACTGCCTCCACTGTGTCCCCCTCCTCTACGTCTCCCTCCTCCCTCCCTGTCACGTCTCCACTCACACCTGCATGCACTACATCTTCAGCCACTACCTCCATCAACAGCACGCCCATCACCACCCCACTACCATTCACACATCCCCAGTGTCCTCTACCAGTGTGTCTGTGAGCCCTCCTCCCAAAGTACACAAACGCAGTCACACACCCACCCAACAGCCATCCACCTCACGACAGCCTCCAGCCCATGCACCTTCACCCAAAGTCAGCAAACGAACACCTCCTACAACCACTACCTCTTCCTACACTCCCAAACCCCCTCCATCTACCCGTCCCAGTGTGTCTAAAAAACATTTCCTCTTAAATGTTGACCTCTTCCCTACACCTCCCCCCCGTCCGTCCCCTAGGGCCTGCCTTTCCAGGTCCCAACCCAGCACCTCAGCCACCACATCACCGGGCACAGTGGTGCCAGCAATACCCGGTGTTTGGAGTGCGCCAAGCAACAGGGCTGCCAGTGCCCGAAGGAGCGAGGCCAAGGACATTCCCCCACCTCCAAAACAGAAAAAGTTGCCCACATCCCGGAGGGAGAAGGCCAAAACACCTGCCACCAAGGGCTCAGCCAAGGCAAGTGTGGGGAGTGGCAAGACAGCCGCGCCAGCATCCAAGGTCGGGAAGGGCCTGAAGCAGAAAGGCAAGTCAATGTCGCCACCAACCTGCATGGCGGACAAGACCGCCACCGGCACTGCCACATGCACCGCCGCGAAGGACACCGATGCCAGCAGCCCATATACTGAGCCCTTCAGCAGCACCGCAGTCAGTGATCCCGCCACCAACACCGCCATTACTGACATCGCCGCCAGCACCGCGGTCAGTGAGCCAGCCACCAGCACGGCAGTCAGCACGACCGTCAGTGAGCCAGCCACCAGCACCGCAGTCAGTAAGCCAGCCACCAGCACCGTAGTAAGTGAGCCAGCCACCAGCACCGCAGTCAGTGAGGCCACCACCAGCACAGCCGCCACAATGACTGCCACAAGCACCCTGCTAATGATACCGCCGTCAGCCCCGCCAGCGGCCCGTGACAACCTGAGCCAGTGGCACTACCGCAGACATGGCTGCCATCCCCAGTGGTCATCCGTACGTGGCTGGTGGTCAGTTCCAGGGGCCTGGGCAGCTTCCATGTTGCCCCACCATCAGTGGAGTATCACATCCACTACCTCAGTCCTTGGCAGGATGAAGCACTCTGTGCACAAGCCCCCTCCAGAACCAGTGGAGAAAGGCATCCACTACCTTAGTCCTTGGCAGGATGAAGCACTCTGGGCACAAAGCCCCCTCCAGAACCAGTGGAGTATCACATCCACTACCTCAGTCCTTGGCAGGATGAAGCACTCTGGGCACAAATCCCCCTCCAGAAACAGTGGAGAAAGGCATCCACTACCTCAGTCCTTGGCAGGATGAAGCACTCTGGGCACAAAGCCCCCTCCAGAACCAGTGGAGAAAGGCATCCACTACCTCAGTCCTTGGCAGGATGAAGCACTCTGGGCACAAAGCCCCCTCCAGAACCAGTGGAGACTGTTATCCACTTGAGAGATTGTGGCTTTGCACTCCCCAGGATAATGCAGTTTGCAAACCACCCACTGGAGAGACTTGAGAGACTGTGGCTTTGCACTCCCCAGGATAAAGCAGCAGGCAAACCACCCACTGGAGAGATTTGAGAGACTGTGGCTTTGCACTCCCCAGGATAAAGCAGTGGGCATGGATCCCCCTCGTGGAGCTGGCGTCGTGCACTCATCCGGCTGAGGTGCTTCCCCTTCCCTTCCCCCTGAGGTACCTGTTTTATTTTGATCTGATACCCCTGCAGTGTTCTCTCCGTTTCGATCGGGTATCTTGTGTGGGCCTCGTCCATGCATTTTGGGCCCAGTGGTCCACGGACTATATAGGTGCAGTACCTGGACTTGAATTCTTGGTGTACATATTTGTTTATAGTGTATATACATTTTTGACTAATGGATGTTTCCTGATTACAGTGGTTACAATCATTTCCTGTTGTCCTTGCGTTCTTCCAGGGGGGTTTGGGGGGTGTAAATGTAATGTTTCAGCATGAATTGGTGTGTGTGTTGTTGTAGGTGAGGGTGGGGGTGTTGCGTGTGTGTGTTACTCTCTTTTCCCTCCCCCCTCCCCTGTGTCGTAGGTGCTGTACTCACCGTGGTCGTCGCCGTCTGTTGTGCTCCTGGTAGAGGAGCAGGGAGACAATTGCAGGGAGTATTTGGAGTTCAGGCTCCATGGCGTCCTGGTTCCTCGTGGGGTGTGTAGAGGTGAGTGTTTTCCCTTCCAAGTCCTGTTTCTGCCGTGTTTTTGTTTGCGTTGAATCCGCCCCAGAAAAGGTGGCGGATTGGCCTGTCATAATACTGTGGGCGGTACATTGTCTTCCGCCTGTCTGTTGGCGGTGACCACCATGCTGTTTGTTTATACCGCCGTGGCGGTCGGAGTGTTAAAGTGGCTGTCTATGTTGGCGGTTTCCACCATGGTCATAATTCCATTTTTTTTTAGCTCTGGCCGTTGGCGGTTTTACCTCCGCTTTTCCACCGACCGCCAGGGTTGTAATGAGGGCCTAAGTGTTACAAAAATAGAGGTACTTTATTTTGGTGACGCAAATACCAAAAATACCATAGAGGCTATACTCCTTTAGGAGGTAAGTAATACACAAATTATATAAACTAGTTTGCAGGAATAAGCATAAAAACAGTTCGAAAACGGTACAATTAGTGAAAATCACAATAGAGAGAAATAACCCTAGGGGGAGCACAAACCATATACTAAAAAAATGAAATGCGAGAGTCGGTCCCCCACCTAGGTAAGTGGAGTGTGTAGAGGGGAGCTGGGAGTACTAGGAAAGCCCAAAGGTAAGTACCACAACACCCCCCAGCGCCCAAGAAAGCAGAAGTAAATCACTATAAATTCCCCAGAACACCTACTTGGAAGAAAAGAATAATAATGCAAAGCCCAGAAGAGACTGCAAGACACCAACAGTGAATTCCTGGACAAGAGGACCTGTGGAAGAAGGGGACCAAGTCCATCAAGCACAGCAGAGTCCAGGAAGGGTAGGTGCCCCTACCCACTAGCCTGAATGTGCAAGAGATGAGTCAACTGTGAGGAAGAAGAATCAATACTGCACCAAAGAAGACGAAGTTGAGTTCCTGGAGGATGCAGGTGATGTCCCACACTGGAAGGAGGATTGCAGTTGGGTTTGCATCTTCAGATTCCGCCAACAAGCCTTGGCACACTCAAAGCTCACGGTTAGCGGAAAGTGGAGCTGCCTGGGACCAGGAAGGACCAGGTGGACTGTACCCAGGAGGGGGAGTCAGAGGGGGCCCTCAGTGACACAGAGAGCCAACAGAAGCACAGGCAGCCTCTACAGGAGTCCCACAGGACAGGGACACGAAAGATGAAGAAGGAGCCCAAGCAGCACTACGAAAAGTGATCCCTCGCAGCCGGAGAACCATTCAGTGAGCTGTGTGTCGTAGGATGAAGTGCTGGGGGCTGGAGCTTCAAGATTGCCTGAAGATCCCTTGGAAAAGATGCCAACAAGCCTTGGCAGCTGCAAAGGACACTATGCACGGGCTACTGTCCTGAGTGGGCAGGAAAAGGCTTACCTCCACCTAAGTTGGATAGCTGGAAGAGAGGACCGTCGAGACCACTTCAGTCCCCCACCCGTGATGCAGGATCCACACAGCTCAGCAGGACAGGGGATCCATGCAGCCAGTCGTCGTTGCAGTTGGTGCCTGCAGAAGCAGGGGAGTGAGTCCTTCACCCCAACGGAGATGCCTTCATCCGTTTGGTGCAGGCTGGAGACGGGCTGTTCTCAGAGGATACACGACCGGGGAAATGTTGCAGTTGCTGGAAGGAGCCAAGGATACATGTTGCAGGAGGCGTCTTGCTTCTTTGTTGCAGCTTGTCAGGTCCTGGAGCGTCCAGATGCAGTTTCTTCGGTCAGAAGTCGAAGTGGAGGTTGCAGAGGAATCCTGCTGGAGTCGAGCAAACCGAATCTAAGATCCACCCAAGAGAGTGACCCCTAACTAGCCCTAAAAAAAGGGATTGGTCACCTAGCTGGGTGACCACCTATCATGAGGGGGCCCGACGTCACCTGCTGGCACTGGCCACTCAGATGCCCCCAAAGTTCCCTTCCAACCTGGAATCCAAGATGGCCAAACCCAGGGACGCTCTGGAGGACCTCTGAGCACCACCCCTGGGGTTACTCCCCTTTCCTTTGTCTAGTTTTGCACCAGAGCAGGTACTGGGGGTCCCTAAACCGGTGTAGACTGGTTAATGCAAGGAGGGCTCCAATTGTGCCTTCAAAGCATTGCCAGTGGCTTAGGGAGGCTACCCCTTCCAAGCCTGTTACAACTATTTCCAAAGGGAGAGGGCGTAACACCCCTCTCCTGAAGAAAATCTCTTGTTCTGCCTGCCTGGGTTTGAGCTGCTCAAGCAGCAAGAGGGCAGAAACATGTCTGTGAGGTGGAAGCAGCTGGGGCTGCCTGGAAAACCTCAGAAGGCTGTAATGGCAATACTGGGGGTCCTCTAAGGAGCCCCCAGGGTGCATGGGATCATACAACTAATGCTAGCAAAAACACTGGGGTATGATTCCAACATGTTTGATACCAAACATGCCTACGTTTGGAGTTTCCATTATGTAGCTGGACAGTGACCTGGTGCAGTGAAAGGGTGCTTGCACCTTTTCACGCAGGCTGCAATGACAGTCCTGCAGACCCTTTTGCTTGGGCTCCCTATGGGTGCCAAAATATATGCTGCAGCCCAAAGGGATCCCCTGGAACCACAATGCCCTGGGTACCTAGGTACCATATACTAGGCAGGGACTTACAGTGGGATGAAATACAGAGTTTTTGGGAGAGAGCATAATCACTGGGGTCCTGATTAGCAGGATCCCAGTGAACACAGTCAAACACACTAACATCAGGCAGAAAAAGGGGGTACTTTCCAAAAAATGCATTTCTGACAGCAACTCCACAGCCTTTGTCCTTTGTACTGTTCTGTATTTAAAAAACAAAGGTCTTAAAAATGTACTCCAGTTAGGAAGATAAAAAGCACAGTCCATAAGTATATGCCACAAATAACATTTTAAGTTCAGGAGGGATGGACAAAGACCATTATTATCCTGGACCCTGGCCCAACGTTAGCCGGATGAGTAGATTAGATTGCATCTCACTCTTGCCCTTAAAATTTAATTCTGCAGGCTGGAATTGGGTACATGCAAAAAGTAGGGGGAAACTGTGTCCAGGCCTAGAGGGGGTATTGAGAAACTAATTCATGGTTTCTGACTCAGGTAAGGCAGGTCAAGAGTCTCGGCCACTTTCACTGCAGACTCTTTCAGTACCTGTTTGCCTGGAAAAGAAGACCATGGTGTAATTGTACTACACCCAGAATGTAGGATCTTAATATTTCTTAATCTATTCCTTACGTCTCTTGCCCACCTTCTTTCTCTACCTTGGATCTCATCCCAGCAAAGGTTTGAGAACGTTATCACTTCACCATCCTCCGAGAGCCTGTTAAAAAATCTTCAAGCCTGGGAAAAGGCCAACAGAGTCCAAGAGGTAAGATTCATCTCCCTCCTTATGCCCTGGACCATGGTGCCTTGTGGAAGTGACCAGAGCTTTCTGAGAACTGCCCCCTCTAACTGGTCCCACCCATAGAAGGGATCACAGGAAAAGACCTTGGAGCTGTACAATCCCCGGGGGGAGGGAGGGTTATTTTTCCTTCATAGGTCTTCAATAAGGTATAAGGGACAACCCTCCATATTTCCAATTAAATCTGGACAACCAGCTTGCTTGCAGCTTCCTTCTGCTTAATACTATGCCAATGTGTGTCCCATTTTAAACTCCTCTTAAAAGTCATACTTAAATATTTATAGGAATCAGCTAACTCCACCTCCAGGGCATTTAGGTGGCAGCTAAAAATATTTACTCTCTTACCATGGACCAACAACTTGGTGTAACTCCATGGAATTGGAGCGATTAGTTCTATGGAATATACCTACTACAAAGACTTCATAAAAGCAAATAAAATGTCATTTTGCAGAGGTCATATTACTCCTTTGGCCTCTTTTTATAACCCAGAAAAACATGGGTCTTACAGGCAGGTAACTTTCCACTTCCAGAATAAACTTTTCTCTCCTATTTTCTGACAAGCTTCTACTTCCAGCCCACTGGGTGACCATTCACTTCTGGTGTACTACTTTTCCTTCTTCTTCCAGAAAAGGGTGTGCTTCCAGCCTAGCTGGGTGACCTTTCACTTGTGGTGTAACCTTTTAACCTCTACTTCCATGCAAGCAATTGCCTCCAACTCGCTGGTATGACATTCACTTCTGGTGCTACGGTCTAGCTTCTACTTCCATGCAAGCATTCACTTCCAGCCCTGCAAAGGGTATTGGTATACTGTGTATCTTTTCCATCCTTCTTTTCCAAATATCCAGGTCACCTATCTACCAAATCTTCTTCTGGGCCACAAGCTCCAACTTGGAGTGTTTTTTTTTCTTTCTTAATGGTTCAATGCTCTAGGCCATTGCACTATACTGCCAATATCCCATTTGCTCTGACCATTATCTGTTGTAGGCCTGTTCCCCTTCAGGCCTAGGACTTTGTTAAATCAACAAGGACAGCTTTTTAAGTCCCATACATCCCTGCCACAATGATCCCATAGTGTATTTAACCCCTAACCCCCATATTAATAATTATTCCTTCACTGAATTCTAGGAGAGGGCTATGCATACTAGGGTCAAAAAGACCCTCTACCCATAGGGCACACTGCAGTGTCTAAATTTATGATTGGGCCAGACCAAGAGTGCAGGTAGTCAAACCATGTACATTCCATGCATTTTTCTATCTATCCTCCTTCAATACTCCAGGCTCTGCTCCCTGGGGTTAGCCCCCACTAAGGCCTTCGCCCCAGCAATATTCCTACCACTTCAGAAGAGGTGCTGGCCCAAAGGGCAGAATCTTTCTGCTGATAGTAAAAAGTGGTGCACTGGAACTGATGACTATTGTGAGGCACTAGGTGGGTGAAAAAATGAGCATTGTAGGCTGTCACAGTCCAACAGGTGATCAAGTACTGCCCCAGAGTAAGTAAAACTATGGCCTTCATTACAACCTGGGCGGTAAAATGCTGCCTACCGCCGTGCTGACGGCCGCCAACATACCGTGACCATGGCGGTAATCCACCATGAGTATTATGACCCACACAGAGAATACCGCCACAATACAGACACCCACACAAATCCGCCACACCAAAGGTCAGTGATAAACTGGCAATAGCAAAACCCACACCGTCACGCCAACAAGAACATGCCCACAGTATCATGACCCACGAATAAACGCAGTGGTCTTTTAACTGCGGTAAACCATTGGCGGTACACACCGCCACGCTCAAAATACTCACACACCTACAAAACTACACCACATTGGACAATTCAAAATACACACACGTGACACACATACACACACCACACCCACACACTCACACCACTATAAAACACACACCCACATTACCCACAACCCCTTACAACCCAAAAAATAGAACAAGCACAGAGAGACAATCAAAGAGCACACATTCACTTAGAGGCAGAGAACACCATCACTCATACACCATCCACACACATCACTTAATACATTACAACACATCACCCCACACATCACCTCACACATATCACTCACACCACATCATGGCATCTCACCCCAGGTTTTCTGAGGAGGAACTTAGGGTCATGGTGGAGGAAATCATCCGGGTAGAGCCACAGCTATTCGGATCACAGGTGTAGCAGACATCCATTTCAAGGAAGATGGAGCTATGGCGGAGAATCGTCTACAGTGTCAACGCCGTGGGACAGCATCCAAGAACCAGGGATGGCATCAGGAAGAGGTTGAACGACCTACGGGGGAAGGTGCGTTCCGTGGTCTCAAGACACCAAATAGCAGCACAGTGAACTGGCGGTGGACCCCCACCTCCTCCCCGACAACTAACAACATGGGAGGAGCAAGTCTTGGCAATAATGCATCCTGAGGGCTTTGCAGGAGTAGAAGGAGGATTGGACTCTGGTAAGTCAAATCTTTACTACTGTATCCTCCCCACCCTACCTGCATGCCATCACTAACTTCTACCCCTACCCTCACCCCCATCACTCCAACACCTCACATATGCCCCACTATCACAACTCACACATCCCAATACCAAGCCTTGCATGCTACACCAATGCATGGACCCCCATCACAGACCTGCATGGACACCCATCATCACAGCATGCCCAGTAGAGAGACTCACCCACCCCACCCAATCAGCAACCACACAAGGCCAAGGCGACAGGGAAAGCACAATTCTATAAGGGAAACACACCCATTGCACACGCAGATACAATAACAATGAATTTGCATCCCAACAGGACTCCTACCCAACGTCACCGGACAGGAGGTACCGGCTACATCCAGTCCCCCGTCAGAAGAGGCCCACAGTGATGACAGCAGCTCTGCATGCCTGGATCAGGATGACCAACCTGGCCCATTTGGGACTTCTGGACAGACGGTTACCCTGCCACAGTCCCAACCCACCACAGAGCCCCACCCTCAGGAAACACCAGCACAGCACCCACCCAGCGGGCACATGCCACTGTCCCCAGGACACGTCAATCAGCAGTGTGTCCACCACTACAGGGACCCCAGGCAACCCCACAAACCCAGGACAATCAGGGACCTGGGGTCAGTGGCAGTGGGTACACAGTTCAGGGGACAGAGGCACAGGACAACAGGGAAGCTCGGAGGACTGCTGTGAGACAGGGGGAGGACAGGCCCAGGGAACATACCCTCCACGAGGCACTCTCTAACATCATGGGAGCATACCACCATTCCCAGGAGACCTGGGCACGGTAATGGCCAAGTTTCAGGAGACCCAGTGGCTGGAGGAGGGACAGTACATGGGGATCAGGGATGACCTCACCAAAATCTACACCATTCTGGTCACCATAGCAGGGGTGCTTGCTGATATGGGCAAGACCATGAGAGAGGCAGTGGCTCAACAAAGGGCCCCTGACACTAGCCAAACCAAGGAACAGCCTTCCACCTCCTCCGGCGCTAGTGGACAGGAGGCCCGCCACACAAACATCAGGCCACCAGCACCCCACCCCCTGCAGAAGGAGAACCACCCCGCAAACGGTCCCTGCGATCCAGGCAGAAGACAGAGAACATTGCCAAGACCCCGGCAAGGAAATAGGACCCTCTTGATTGTCACCCTTCTGTCCCACTCTGTTACCCTGTCCACCTTGAACTGACATTGCGCCACTTCCTATGCCCCCTTGGACAATGTACCTGTGATGCAATGAGACTGGACTCTATCATGGACCTTCCTCCACCATCACCCCAGCCCTGTGCACATACCCCTATACTTATTAGCACCTAAATAAACACCCTTGAATCAAAACCAATCTGGAGTCAGTCTGATGATTCACAAATGTATTTGTACAACATTAGCAAAGCATTGCAAGGTATATGTTCATTTACTCATACCAATGTATGACAGTTGTTGGGCAGCAGTACATATAGCAGAAGCCAGAATGGGGTACACAGATCTGAAAAAAGGAAACTCAAAGGGAACAGTCAGTGTCCATAGACAGAGGTTAAGAGGCTGCCATGTACAATGTCCTAAAGTATACTGAAATGTGAAGAGGAGTTACTGTCTCTTACCTGTGTGTCACTGGAAGTACTGCAGGATAATGTTTGTTCTGTTGTCAACATCTTCTTCCTCTGCGCCTCTTTCTCACTGTCCACTGGCTCCACCGCTGCCACAAGACAATCACCAGGCTCATCCTCCAGCAGTAAAGGCACCTGGCGCCTCAATGCCAGGTTGTGCAACATACAGCATGCCACGATGATCTGGCACACCTTCTTGGGTGAGTAGTACAGGGAGCCACTGTCAGATGGAGGCACCGGAATCTGGCTTTCAGGAGGCCGAATGTCCTCTCAATAATCCGCCTAGTTCGCCCATGTGCCTCATTGTAACGCTCCTCTGCCCTTGTCCTGGCATTCCTCACTGGGGTCAGTAGCCATGAGAGGTTGGGGTAACCAGAGCCACCTGCAAATATCGAGGGACAATTGTGAGACACACACTAACCCTTAGGGACAACCCCATACCAAGACACTTACTCATACTGTGTGGGGACCTTGGGCTCACCTATTAGCCCCACCCGGTGCCTCTGGAGTTGGCCCATCACATAAGGGATACTGCTATTGCACAAGATATAGGCGTCATGCACAGAGCCAGGATACTTGGAATTCACATGGGAGATGTACTGGTCCACCAAACACACCATTTGCACATTCATTGAATGGTAGCTTTTTCTATTTCTGTACACCTGTTCATTTCTGCGGGGAGGGACACATGCCACATGTGTCCCATCAATGGCACCAATGATGTTGGGGATATGTCCCAGGGCATAGAAGTCAGCTTTCACTGTGGCCAAATCCTCCACCTGGGGGAACACGATGTAGCTGCGCATATGTTTCAGCAGGGCAGACAACACCCTGCTCAACACGTTTGAGAACACTGGCTGAGACATCTCTGATGCCATGGCCACTGTTGTTTGGAAGGAGCCACTTGCCAGAAAATGAAGCACTGACAGGAACTGCACAAGAGGGTGGATACCTGTGGGCTGGAGGATAGCTGACATCAGGTCTGGCTCCAATTGGGCACACAGTTCTACATTTAAGTCTGTATGTGAATATAATGTGTCTGTCTTCCATTGTCGACAGGTCCACCATGGGTCTGTACACCGGAGGATGCCGCCATTTCATATGCTGCCTCAGCGGTTGTAGCCTATGGAGGAGAACGGGGAGCAGAAGGTCATTTACCACCTAAATAGCACAACTGTAGCTGAAGTAATTTTACAGAAGCCGTGGGTTAAATCGTGAGTCAGTATATGTGCTGTGACGCAGTTAGGTGCCATGCCATGTGCCCCCCTGAAATGGCGGCTGCCTGACCTGTGAGGAGGGACAAGGGGAAATGAGGTAACTGCGCTGGCGTTGTTCAGCATTGCGGTAGGCGGTCAAAGACCGCCGCGCAACTCCGCATTGGTTATAGTTGGGCCCTATGGGTCCTAGGAGCCAATGGCGATGTATGCCGGCGGTGACGGTACGCACCACCACGAATGTCACCGCCATTTTCTACCCATTCACTCACTTGATACCTGACCATCAACAGGAGAGGACCTACACTGCAAGTGATGCTGTGACCTGAGTCTGGAAGCGACAATGGCTAGAGTGTCTGGGGAAAAGGCCCCTGCCTTCACTGCAGAGGAGTTGGAGAAACTGGTGGATGGGGTCCTCCACCAGTACACACTACTCTACGGTCCTCCAGACAAACAGGTGAGTACACTGTGAGCATGATGCGTGGGCAATGCCTGTTTGGAGTGGTGTGGATGTAAGCCACATGTTGGGGTGTGCCCTGAGTGCTGCATGTGAGGTGGTCAGTGTATGTGCATCAGGGCATGGGTGGAAACTGGTGGGTAATGAGTATGACGGTCCGGACGGGTGAGTAATTACATTTTTCAACTGTCTTTACCCTCTAGGTCAGCGCCCACAGAAGAAGGGTATTTGGCATGCCATCGCCAAGGAGGTGCAGACCCTGGGGGTCTATCACAGGTGGAGCACCCACTGCCGCAAGAGATGGGAGGACCTGCGCCGCTGGACCAAGAAGACGGTGGAGGCCCAGCTGGGGCTGGCCTCCCAACGTGGAAGAGGTGCCCGTCACACCATGACCCCCCTGATGTTCCGCATCCTGGTGGTGGCCTATCTGGAGTTGGATGGACGCTTGAGGGCATCACAGCAGCCACAAGGGGGTGAGTACAGTTTCAGAAAGCTGACTTTGCGCGCTTTAGGAACTAAATGGGTGGGGGATGTGGGCTGTGGGTGCCCCTAGGTCAAGGCGATCATGCCAGGGTAGGTCACTTGTTTGCAGGCTCTGAAGCACCCTTATCCCAATGGTACAAGTGGGCAACTACTAGTGTGCAGGGTCCTGTGGTGTCAGGTGTGCAGGCGCTGGCGTTAGGCATTGTACCCCATGGGCTGGTGACTACCTTAGTGAGTGTTTGGGCAAGGCCTAGTGAATAGCGCAGCTCAGTGTGTGTTGTGTCCGCCAACGGTAGTGGTGTTGCTGGCATTGACCATGTGCGTCCTCTGTCTTTCCCCCCCTTTCTTGTTTTGTCACCCTGGCCTTGTGTGCATTAGCATCATCTGGCAGAGGAGCAGAGGCACCGGCGACGGAGGGAGCTGCATCCCACATGGTCAATGAGGGTGAATCCATGGAGGGTGAAGGCACCAGTGGGACAGACGGGCGAGGGGAGCCCCACGACGGGGACAGGAGGGGATGCCAGTGACAGCGACTCCTCCTCTGATGGAAGCTCCCTGGCAGTGGCAGACACCTCTGTGCCCACCCCAACAACAGGTACAGCCGCCACCTCCCTACCAGCACTGCCCTCCCACCCACTCAACAGCCATCCACCTCACAACAGCCTCCAGCCCATGCACCTTCACCCAAACTCAGCAGACGTACACTTCCTACAACCACTACCTCTTCCTCCACTCCCACACCCTCTCCATCTTCCTGTCCCAGTGTGTCAAAAAAACTTTTCCTAGCTAACATTGACCTCTTCCCTACACCTCCCCCCCGTCCTTCCCCTAGGGCCAGGATGTCTAGATCCCAGCCCAGCACCTTAGCCACCAACTCTGCGTCCACAGTAGTCCCTGCAAGTCCAGGAGGATCGAAGGGGGCACCCGTCAGACCTGCCAGTGTGCCACCTACAGATGGGAAGGACCACCCGATTCCGCCACTTGCCAAGGTCAGGAACGGGCCGGCATGCAGCAGGGGAAAGTCGCACCACCCACCCAGCAAGGCCTCATCCAAACACAAAGAGGACGGTGCCAAGGTCCCAGCAGCGACTACCAAGGTGGGGAAGGGACACAAGAGCAACGCCAAGTCACCTCAGGGCACGAAGTCTCCTGGAGAAGGGCTGGTGACCACCATTTCCCCAGACATGCCAGCGACCTGTACCATGGTCACCACCGCCGCAACGACCGCTACCTGCACTGCCGCTGCCACAACGTCAGTCAGCAGCATCCTCCCCAGTGATCAGCTGTCCGAGGCTGCCGGAGACGGTCTGGTGTCTCCCTCCACCACTACAGACACCTGCACCACAGGCAGCACCGGCAGCATCTCCGTCGCAGCCACCTGCACCGCCACGTGCCCAGCCGGTGCCACTACACTGGACATCAGCAGCATTCCCAGTGGGCAGCCGACCGAGGCTGCAGGTGACGTCCTGGCTCCTGGACACACCACATGAGGCACCAGCACTGGCACTCCCAGCCTAAGTCGCCGCAGGATGGAGTGTGGCTCTGCCTCCATGGAGTATCATGCTACCTGTTCCCTGCACATCTCATGGCTTAGACACCCAGGTGAGAGAATGGGAACTGCCACACCCCAGGTGCAGCATCACTGGGCACAATGCCCACACCAGAACCAGTGGAGAGATGCATCCACTCCCCCAATCCTTGGCAGGATGAAGCAGACTGGGCACAATGCCCCTCCAGAACCAGTGGAGAGATGCATCCACTCCCCCAATCCTTGGCAGGATGAAGCAGACCGGGCACAATGCCCCCTCCAGAACCAGTGGAGAGATTCATCCACTCCCCCAATCCTTGGCAGGATGAAGCAGACTGGGCACAAAGCCCCCTCCAGAAACAGTCAAAAAAGCCATCCACTAGAGAGACTGTGGCCTTGCACTCCCTAGGACCAAGCAGTGGCCAAACCACCCACTTGAGAGACTTGAGAGACTGTGGGTTTGCACTCCCCAGGACCAAGCAGTGGGCAAACCACCCACTTGAGAGACTTGAGGGACTGTGGCTTTGCACTCCCCAGGACCAAGCAGTGGGCAAACCACCCACTTGAGAGACTTGAGAGACTGTGGCTTTGCACTCCCCAGGACCAAGCATTGGGCAAACCACCCACTTGAGAGACTTGAGAGACTGTGGCTTTGCACTCCCCAGGACCAAGCATTGGGCAAACCACCCACTTGAGAGACTGTGGCTTCGCACTCCCCAGGACCAAGCAGTGGGCAAACCACCCACTTGAGAGACTGTGGCTTTGCACTCCCCAGGACATCGCTGTGGGCATGGAGCCCCCTCGAGGAGCAGTGGCATAGGACCATCTTCCGGCTGAGGTTCCCCCCCTCCCCTTCCCCCTGAGGTGCCTGTGTTTTTTCGACCTGATGCCCCTGCAGTGTTCTCTCTGTTTTGAGGCGGGTGTCCTGTGGGCTTCGCCCATGATTTTTGGGACCACTGGTCTATGGACATTTACAAGGGACAGTGTACGGCCTTCTGTACATAATGTAAATATTTGTATATACTAATTATTTTAAATTTGATTGCTATATCTGAATGTTCCAATACATCACTGGTTTAACTCATTTCCTTTTGTCCTTGCGTTCTTCCAGGGGGCGACGGGGTGTATCTGTAATGTTGTTGGATGTGTTAGTGTGTATGGTGTTGTGGGTGGGGGGCTAGGGGTGTTGCGTGCTGCCTGTGTCACTCTTTTACCTCCCCTGTGTGCAAGGTGCAGTAATCACCGTCATCGTTGCCGCCGCCTCCTTTCTACTTCCTGGTTTATGAGAAGATACACCAACATAGGGAGGATCTGCAATTCGGGCTCCATGGCATCCTGGTTCTTCGTGGAGTTTCGGAAGGTGAGTGGTTCCCCTTCGGTGTACTGCTTCCGCTATGCTTTTGATGTCGTTGGTACCGCCCCGGAAAAGCTGGCGGATTGGCCTCTCATGATACGGTGGGCGGTACATTGTCTTAAGCCTATCTGTTGGCGGTGACGACTGCAGTGTTTGTTGCTACCGTTGTGGCGGTCAGAGTGTTAAGGTGGCTGGCTATGTTGGCGTTTTTACTGCTGGCCTCTTGGCTGTGTTACCGCAGCTTTAGCACCGACCGCCAGGGTTGTAATGAGGGCCTAAATGTGCTCTGATTGTATGACCTGAATGTAGTTCTACTTTGATGGACCATGAGAGGACCTGAACAAAAGCAACAGAAATTAACCCTACTGAAACATGGACAAATACAAGGTACCTAGCAAACTGCTTGACTGGTACTGTTGTTTAATGTAGAACTGTGAAGTGGGCCCTTAGGATAATTGCCTCTTATTGTTGTAGTGTGTGAAGGATCCAAGGGAACGATTTAGGAAAGGCATGCTTGTGCAATAACATGAGCCTGGGCAAGTCACAGAACCCTCACGGAGCAACAAACCAGTGCACTACTCTGCACTGCATGGGGAGAAGAAGCAGAACAACCCCAGGGGGCTAACAAAGGAGAAACCAACTGTGCATGCAATAGTTACCTAGGGTTCCAGTGTCGGCCAAACAATAATGTGGTCATGTGTTTATTTGTTAACATTAATTATGCTGAATGAGTTTATAAACCTGCATTGTGAGTTACACCTTTTGTAATACAGCTTTTCCCAGCCATTCATACTGCACGAGTGGTAGAGCTGGATGAGCTATGGAATTTATAGGAAGGAATGCGCCAAATACGATCTTTTAGAAGATCCCACATAAAAGGATAGAGCAAGTGGGCCTGCAATAAATATGCTAAAGTCTCTTTCTAATTCAAATAGATTATGGTGGTCATTCTGACCCTGGCGGTCTTTGACCGCCAGGGCGGAGGACCGCGGGAGCACCGCCGACAGGCCGGCGGTGCTCCAATGGGGATTCCGACCGCGGCGGTAAAGCCGCGGTCGGACCGGCACCACTGGCGGGGTCCCGCCAGTGTACCGCGGCCCCATTGAATCCTCCGCGGCGGCGCAGCTTGCTGCACCGCCGCGGGGATTCCGACCCCCCCTACCGCCATCCAGATCCCGGCGGTCGGACCGCCGAGATCCGGATGGCGGTAGGGGGGGTTGCGGGGCCCCTGGGGGCCCCTGCAGTGCCCATGCCACTGGCATGGGCATTGCAGGGGCCCCCGTAAGAGGGCCCCTAAATGTATTTCACTGTCTGCTGCGCAGACAGTGAAATACGCGACGGGTGCAACTGCACCCGTCGCACAGCTTCCACTCTGCCGGCTCGATTCCGAGCCGGCTTCATCGTGGAAGCCTCTTTCCCGCTGGGCTGGCTGGCGGTCTGAAGGCGACCGCCCGCCAGCCCAGCGGGAAAGTCAGAATTACCGCCGCGGTCTTTCGACCGCGGAACGGTAACCTGACGGCGGGACTTTGGCGGTCGGCCTCCGCCGCCCGCCAAGGTCAGAATGAGGGCCTATATCTCGAAAACATGCACTTCAATCAATTTGTAGTACAATAGATGTTAGCACTGAAAAATTAGGATGACAGATTTTGACATCATAGGAATTGAACAGCAGACTGCCATAACCCTAAACCTGACACTCAACTGTGACATTACATCCAAGACACCTCATCAGATCTTAACCCCAAGAGCCATTCTTCAGAATGAAACATCACTCTAGAAACCTGAGAGACTGAAATTACACCAGGTTCCTGAGTAATAGAGTATGTGGTGTACCACAAATGTACTTTCCCCACTATCGGTATAAAGAGGGAGTGTTTGAACCTGTCTCTCTGACCCTACAAGCATGCGTGGAGTAGTTGAAAAGACATGCACACATTTTGATTGTTGGATTTTGAGGAGGCTACAGACAACATGCGGGTACCATTCCCTGCAGTGCCAGTTCAGAAGGTGTCCTTGCAGTTTTGTGCATATGCAACAGTGTCATTTCAAGCTAATGGTAGCAACAAAATTAACAATAATGCTAACCATCTAAGAAATGTAACTGTTGCCTCTCCGTACAAACGAGTTGGCTTGAGGGAAGATGGCATGACTGTCTCTCCTGTGCTTCTTAAGGAATGTGAAAATGATGCCGAAAGAGTTAAACACACAAAGCAATAACATTTGATATTAAAAGGGGGGTCCAATAGGGACCCATTTAGTGGCTCATTGTACAAAGTGAAACCAGAAAACCTGGGATTAATCCTGGCTTCCTCACTTAACTAAACTGTGAGACCGTAGGCAAATATCCTCCTTTTAATTCATTATTGCAAATGAAAGTACCTTAAAAAATGTGAGTTTAGAATATGAGGCCTACAAACATATTGGGTTTCATTTAATAGACTATAATGTTGCTCTATCTATAACAATGTGGGCCACATACAGGATGCACATCACAACTTACCTGCCTCTCTGTTCACAAACGGCATTTTTGGCACGACCAGTGCAGAAATTGTTCTAAGTTCATCAAGGTCAGACTGTCTGTACCAGGCATTGGGTGTTTCCCCAGGAGGCTGAAAAGGGGTGGTTGTTACTGAGTGCTGGTTCTGTAGCAGTGCAGCAGTTTTAAAAGCACTGCACATTTCCTTGTATCTCCAACAGCAACAATAAAAGTGCCAAAGAAACTCTGGTGATTAATGTACCTACTGGAGAGAGATCAGGGTTTTGTCTAATGGCAGTTTTGACTCACCTAAGGAAGAGCAGAGGAGTAATATGCCTGCTGCAAAGAATGTTTACTATGCAGATAACAGAACAGTATTTTATGTGCAATGCTCAGCGGGATACTGCTTTTGTCACAGAGATCCTTTTGTTACCGTGCAGTTCATAAGTTACAGTCATAATCTAGCACAGTGTACTATGAGCCACCATAAAAGTGCTGCATGCAAACTGAATGACACAGGTTAGAAAGTTAAGTCTTTTCCCCAGTCTTTGGTTTTCCTAATTTTGCCTAAAATGGGGTTGTTTGGTTAGAAATAAATTGTTAATAGCAAAGTCAACCTTAACCACTGTGTTGCATTCTGAATCCTGAGTTTATGCTTCTCCAGACCAAACGCTCTTAAAAAATGCCTACCAGTATGGATGACATGTGAATCCTACACCATGTTGTCCCCTATGTCTTATGCAACGTTTTGTATACACTGATTTACACACATTTGAATTATTGTCTCTGTATGTGTGTGTGACCTAAAGTGCTCCACCATCGTATGCTGGTAAGAGGCACTATAAAACAAATTAAATACATGCGAGAGAGGAGCTTTGGAGAGGTGAGAGGCACTTTTAGAGGGTGATGGTGAGGGAATCATTGAAAAGCACCTATAAAGATTGCAATATCCTGGTGATAATTTCCTATGCTTTAAAAACAAATGCAATTGAATATATAATGAAATACGTTTTGTAGAGTTCACCGTTTTTGCCATTTTTCCTAATGTGTCTTGGGAGGAGGACCCCCTAACCCACTCCCCTCCCGAAACCCCATTGTGGTGGGCAGGCTCACTTGCTATGCACCCTATGGGGGCTGGTCTGAAAATTTGCCAGGGCTGCTGTGGGTTCCCAGTCCGGCCCTAAAGTTCATGATTAAAAAAATCTCACTTTTAATATTTGCCTCAAGTGCAGTGATATCATTTTATGTATTAATGGCGAAGACTCTGCATTTTCTTAATTTGAAGAGACTTTATCATATTTAGGTGGTGTTTGTTGCTTGATTTACATAGTGAACATTTCAGCGCTCAGCTCAGAAAAAATGCCAAGACAGCCAAGCCTGTGCACTGATGCAGGCAGAGTAAGAAGCCTGATCTTTATCTTTTTTCATTATGACACCCCCCCCCCGGAGTGGAATGGGTGGCTCAAGAAAGCAGACGCCATCCCTGCAGGAGCATCAGCTGCCAAAGCCTAGAGCAAAGACTTTAAACAAAACACTGCCAAGTCTTTGTGTGATATGTAAAACGTATTCCCTGAGGTGATGACCTGTGTCATGCCCTTGGACACCAAACAATGGCAATTAGTGTAGGGCCATAAAAAATACATTCTTCAAAAGTGTCCTGCTGCCTCCAAAACTAATGCAGCAGGAGGCACATGCCGGAACAATTTACACTGCTGCAGAAGAGTAAAGCTAAATTGCTACTCTCCTCTTCCATGTCTCGCGCTGTAAGTTAATGTTTTTAGGTCGAGCCTAGACAGCACATGTGCTGTCTCTGCGAGACATGCTATGTTCAGTATATGGGCTTAACCATGCCCACTCTTGTCATTCATTCTTTGTTGTGCTTGACTTACATGCTTCACGTGTATTGTGCTAAATGTCCCTCCTTTGCATGCTAAGTTCCCACCCAGAGATCTTTCACCAAGAGAACATTTTTGTTGGCCATCACACTACCTCACGCTTCCTCCTGTTACAGCGTGTGATGGCCCTGGTTTCAGTTTTTGCTTTCATCCCAGCCACGATCCTTTCTCCATGCAGTTCGTTCTGCTTTGCTCGTTCTGCTTTGCTCGTTATTCCTTGGTTCCAACAGCACTGATAGTTCAGGTCTGCCAGAAAAGCAATGTGTAAAAGGTCAGGTTAAGCACCAATTGAACCTTTTTATTTGTTCCCTATGGATTACAAAAGGTAAAGCAATTTGTTTTCTCTTCCTCTTCATCTCATTAGCAGCAGCTCACGTGAGTGTTAATCGGAACTTTTTTTGTTTCTTGCTTTTAGTTAGTTGGAATGTGTCAAACCACGATCCGACATGAATCCCTTGTTCTTAAGTGCATGCAGTCATTACAAAAAATCAGTCTGGATAATCGCGCTGAATAATTTAGTTGAAGATGTCACGCCTCCGCGTTCTGCCTCGTGCAGTGGCGGCTTCCATCCCTCCCAGTCCTGTGCCGGACATCACCTGGGCTGAGTCGCCCCTAGAACCAGAGCCTGGCGACCAGCCCCGTCTCTACCGTGCTGCCCCCAGCCCGCCCTGCTTCTTCAAGATCATCATCATCATCGGAGACTCCTATGTGGGAAAAACCTGCCTGATCTATCACTTTTGCGGGTGTCGCTTCCTGCAGCGCACCGACGCCACCAACAGAGTAGACTTCTGTGAGCGCACCAAGGATATCGACGCCGACAGGATCAAGGCCGTGGATGAACGTGGTTCGAAGTGGGTGAAGCACTATGCCTACCTATCCATTCATCCATTTTCATATGGAGGAATAATGAAAGTGGCAGCACCTGCTGCACATCGACATCAACAAGTGTGGTCGCTTCTCCTTTTTTCACAGGTTTCTGCTTCGAAAAACAGGTGACTACGGATACTGGTGAGTCAACAGGCACTCATTTTATTTACAAAAAGACTTGTGAAATATAAACTCATCTCAATGTCAGTTTTCAGTTCAGTGCGCTTAGTTTTGTTTAGGCTCTAACACACAATGAAAGATCGCACATCCCGTATTTCTTTTAAAAGTGAGTGAGGAGAAGAGAAACAGTTGCACAGGGAACCTAGGATTATGGGAATTAAGAAAAATGTTAATAATTTAATAGAATCTTCAAGCCGACAAGTTCACTTCAAAGTTTGGCATTGTTCAGCCAATGAGATGCTTAGGAGCACTTCTATTAAAGAACCTCTTCAACTCATGCTAAAGATTGTTTTTTCACTCGAAATAGTGTTTACAGCTACAGTCCACTGTGGAGCTTTGCAGCTTACATACTGTAATGTTTGGACGCTAGCTGTAGGAAAGTGCCACTGTTGCCATGGTTACCCCCCACTTTTTGCCTAGTGTTGATGCCAAATTTGATTGAAAGTGTGCTGGGATCCTGCTAACCAGGCCCCAGCACCAGTGTTCTTTCCCAAAAACTGCACCTTTGTTTCCACAATTGGCACAACCCTGGCACACAGTAAAGTCCTGTGTAAAAGGTACCCATGGTACCAGGGGCCCTGTGGCCAGGGAAAGTCTCTAAGGGCTGCAGCATGCCACCCTAGGGGACCCCTCACCAGGCACATGTAAACTGCCTTGCAGCTTGTGTGGGTTGGTGGGGAGAAAAAGACAAAGTCGACATGGCACCCCTCTCAGGGTGCCATGACCACAAACCACTGCCTGTGGCATAGGTAAGTGACCCCTCTAGCAGGCCTTACAGTCCTAAGGCAAGGTGCACTATACCACAGGTGGGGGCATAGCTGAGTGTGCAATATGCCCCTACAGTGTCTAAGTCCATTCTTCCACATGGTAAGTGCAGTGTAGCCATATTAAGTACATGGTCTGGGAGTTTGTCATTACGAACTCCACAGCTCCATAATGGCTTCACTGAATACTGGGAAGTTTGGTATCAAACTTTTCAGCACAATAAACCCACACTGATGCCAGTGTGGGATTTATTGAAAAATGCACACAGATGGCATCTGAGAGATGCTAGTGTAGGACTGACCGGTCTGCGCCAGCCTGCCACTTTCAGACAAGTTTCTGACCTCAAGGGGTGAGTGCCTTTGTGCACTCTGTGGTCAGAGACAAAGCCTGTCCTGGGTGGAGGTGCTTCACACCTTCCCTCTAGAGGAACTGTAATACCTGGTGGTGAGCTTCAAAGGCTCAAGGATTACAATGCCCCAGGGCACTCCAGCTAGTGGAGCTGTCCGCCCCCAGATAAAGCCCCACTTTTGATGGCAAGCCTGGGAGAAAATTAGGGAAAACTGAGGAGTGACCACCCCAGCCAGGACCATCCCTAAGGTGTCCAGAGCTGAGGTGACCTCCTCCCTGCAGAATCCTCCATCTTGCTTTGGAAGACAGGGACCAACAGGATTAGGTTTGTCCCCCCCTCCCCAAAGGGAGTGGGCACAAGGAGGGTGTAGCCAACCTTAGGGACAGTAGCCACTGGATACTGCCCTCTGACCCCTAAAACACTCCTAAAACTAGGATTTAAGGGCATCCCTGAACCCAGATCACTAGATTCCTGGCGACCTACCAAGAAGGACTGCTAAATCCACAGCAGAGAAGAACGAAGACGACAACTGATTTGGCCCCAGTCCTACAGGCCTGTCTCCTGCTTCAAAGAACATGCAAAAGAACAGCAACGCATCCAATGGGACCAGTGACCTCTGACAAGCTCCAGGGGACTGCCTGGCACCCAAAAGGACCAAGAACTCCGGTGTACAGCGGCCCTGTCCAAGAAAAAAACAACAACTAAGGACTCCCACCTCACTCTGAAAGCGTGAGTCCTAACCACTCTGCACATGACACCCATGGCCCGTGTCCAGGTGGCCCAAACAGCTAGAGATGATCCCCAGGCAGTGCTAAGTGCCCACCCTGGGTTGACCTCTCCACCCCTCCATGACAACGCCTGCAGAGGGAATCCTGAGGACCCCCATGACCACAAAGCTCCGGACAAAGATTTCCAATGTCTAAAGACACACTGCACCCACAGCCCCCAGGCCCTGGAGAACCTGACCTCCGGTGCAGCAACATTCAGCAGGCGGCCCTCCTCCCTGTCCAGCCTGTGGTCTGCCCAAGATGACCCTCTGGACCTCACCTGCAGCCTCTGAGTGACCCCCGGGGTCCCCTCATAGACCAGCGTTGGAAGCCCAATGTCCTGTTTGCAGCCTGCACCCGGCCGCCCCTGTGCTGCTGAGGGGGGTGTTTGGTGGCTACTGGTGGCCCCTCCAGTGCTTCTCTAATCCCCCCTGGTCTGCACTCCGAGTCGCAGGTCCTTACCTGCAGGCAGACCTGATTCCGAGTCCCCCCTGTCTCCATAGGAGCCCAAATTAAAATTGCACATCTTCGACCTCTGAGTGTTTGCTTCTTCTATTGTCTGTGTGTGTACAACAAATTCTTTGCACTACCCACTGATAAGCCTAACTGCTTGACCACACTGCCACAAAAGTATTATCTACTTTAGCCTCTGGGGAACCCTTGGACTCTGTGCACACTATATCTCATTTTGATATAGTATATACAGAGCCAGCTTCCTACACTAGCACTTTCACAGAAACGCAGCCATGAGCTTATTTGGGCAATAAGATTAAAAACATGTTCATGGGATATAGAATCTTTGATAGTAGCATCATTTTTGATAGTGTTGATTCTACCACGCTTTGACAAATGTAGTGGCAATCATGTCTTGTTTTTCTCCTAAGTGTCCTCAAGTATCAATGATCATAGTTGGTTGGATGTTGTAGGGAGCTTATTTGTAAATGGGATTCCAAAATAGGTAATGGTCAGTGGGTACTATGAGAATTTACACTCTGGTCAATGTTGTTTGATGCATACTTGAGTCAGTGGCAGTACTATTTTTTTGTTTTTATTCAGTAAGCCTAGACCCTGATATTTTGCCAAAAAAGCAGATTTCTTCAAGTAGATGTGGTGTAGAACTTTCTGGATTCTTCATGAGTATGAAGATATATCGTTTGTCAATGCAGCAAGTTTGTATTGTGTTTGTTGAGTATATATCAACTGCCTCTGTCTGTTTTCCTGAGACTTTCAAGAAAAGGTTCTAATGGTGAGATGAAGGGTTGGTGGGGCCCAAGGGCATCCTTGTCTTTTTCCTCTTTGCAATTAGAAAAATCGGATTGTAGTCCACTGGACAGAAAATTTGCCCTCTGCAATCCTCCTGCCAGCTGCTGCACTTAGAATGGTTATTGAATGTTACAGATGTACTGCCCATAACATCCTCAAGTAGTATCTGTTTTGTGGACCATTTATTACCTGAATCGTTGAGTAAGCAACTTTCCTATACTACTAACCCTTGGTGTCACAGTGATCTACATGTGGTTGCTCTAACACTCCAAAGTGTCCCATTATTGCCTATTTTGCCAAGATCTCAATATTACAAATGAGGCTGAAACGTCGTTGACAAAATGCCACACATAAACTTGATGATTTTGATGCATTTAACTGATTACAAGGCATCTATTAGTCCCTGACTAATGAATAAGATTACTGTTGTGCTTTGAATAAACACACAGTATTAGTTAAATATATGCTCACTATGTCCTCTTTCTGAAGGATACTTCTAACCACCTAGTGAAAATTCTCAGGCTTCAACCTTTAGAGCAATTCTCCTGAAAACTGATAGGTATGCCCTATAAGCCATGCATGGGTGATGACATCAGTTTCTTTTTTTCTGCACCCTCAGATGTGGATCCGGAGATTCTCTCCAATCTTTGACCAGGCTTTTTCAGCTCAGTTTTTCCAGTGTGCTAGGAAAATGTCACCCCATAAAGCTACAGGCTTTAAACATTGCAGGGCCAGTTGCAAGCTAATTTCTATGACAGACACTCACAAAGTCTGTTTGTGGTGCCTGGGGTTAGGTCATGACTCTAAGGCCTGCAGCGAATGCATCCAGATGAACCCAAAGGTGGTAGATGACCACGCAGTCAAGACTCCATACCGTGACCAGTTAAAGTAAAAGTAAGGTCTTGTTCCCATTCCTTAAGTAGTTCTCATTTCAGATCATGGCAGTCTCTGGATAGGTTGAAGAAAAACAAAAGAAATGCAATTGGTAAACAGCCCCTTCCTGCTACTCTTGAACTCCAAAGAGGGTGCAAAGGTATCAACGTGCCTCCCGGTCTCAGTCCAGACCTCCGCCAGAGCTGATTCCGAGCCTGTTCCTGATGCATCCTGAGTTTCTAGGTCCATCTGGGATGTTGCAGCAACTTGCAGCATTCAGGGAGGTTATGGTGTGGGTATATTTGGTACTTTACCGGCTCTCTCTGGTGCACCTTCGGGCCCCAACAATCAAGTCAGATGCCAGCTGGCTGGTTTGTCCTTAGCACCACCTGTGCCCCTTGGCTTAGACCCATATTGGGTCCAGCATCGACTATGGAGCCGACTCCAGTGCCATCAGTTATGCTCACATCGATGTTGATGCCAGATGAGGATGTACAGCCCATAGTGCTATCCAACTCCAGGCTGAATCCACCACAAACGTGGTTGAAGTTGCGCCTGACGCAGCCACTTTGCAATAATACAACTCTGATACTCTGATCTTGCCACATGCTAGGGCCCAGACTTTGCACAGTCGTTTTGGGGCACATATTTAGAATAACAACTGTGATGAGGGGTATGATTATGTTCCCCAGTATGAAAACAAAAACTGATATGAAGAGGTTCAGGATGCCAGTGGGTTTGACACTTGATACTGGCCTTGTCTTCCCCCCCCAGGTCCAGTCTCAGAGGAAAGTTCCTCTTTAGCTGCTGTAATGCAAATGGCAGCTGAATTGTTTAATTTGCAGTTGCGAAACCTGGAAGTAAAAATTAACATGGTTGCAGAAGACTTGCAACCTGAGAGCCACAGAGCCTTTATTGCCATTCAGTGAGATACTGTAGAATCCTTCTGCATGACAAAGAAGACTCTTCCGCAACCTTGTTTCCACGTCTCATGCCAGCTTTGCAACATTTCCCCGGCCGTGGATCCTCAGAAGACTGCAACTCTTTAGCCTGCACAATAAGAAGGAACCTTTACATCCTGTCAGAACACCTCCACATGGTAACTCTCCAGGATGCCATCCCACTACTTCAAAAACGCAATTTCATGGCAACATTAGACCTCAAGGATGCGTATTTTCATATACCCATTCATCCGGCACAGAAAATATCTCAGGTTTGTCATTCAAGGAAGCACTATCAGTTCAAAGTGTTACCGTTTGGAATAACAACAGCTCCAAGGGTATTCACAAAGTGCCTAGCAGTAGTTGCAGCCTTCCTAAGAAGACAACATATACATGTCTTTCCATATCTAGACGATTGGCTGATAAAATCAAACAGTCATACGCAATGTCAAAACCATGTGCTTTACGTAATACAAACCCTGCACATGCTAGGTGTAGGAAGTTGGCTCAGTATATACTATTTCAAAGTAAGAAATAGTGTGCACAGAGTCCAAGGGTTCCCCTTAGAGGTAAGATAGTGGCAAAAGTAGATAATTCTAATGCTCTATTTTGTGGTAGTGTGGTTGAGCAGTAGGCTTATCAGAGGGTAGTGTTAAGCATTTGTTGTACACACACAGGCAATAAATGAGGAGCACACACTCAAAGACTTACTCCAGGCCAATAGGTTTTATATTGAAAAATATATTTTCTTAGTTTATTTTAAGAACCACAGGTTCAAGATTTACATTAAACACTTTAAATGTAAGGTACTTCACTTAGATGCTTTAGGAACTTTGACTAAAAGCAATATCATATACAGTCTTTGTAAAAATGGCAATAAGCTATTTTCAAAGTGGACACAGTGCACAAATCAACAGTTCCTGGGGGAGGTAAGTAAAGGTTAGATTAGGAGGTAAGTAAAACACTTACAAGTTTCAGTCCTGGGGCATAGGCAGCCCACCGTTGGGGGTTCAAGGCAACCCCAAAGTTACCACACCAGCAGCTCAGGGCCGGTCAGGTGCAGAGGTTAAAGAGGTGCCCAAAACACATAGGTGCCTATGGAAAACAGGGGTGCTCCGGTTCCAGTCTGCCAGCAGGTAAGTACCTGCGTCCTCGGGGGGCAGACCGGGGGGTTTTGTAGAGCACTGGGGGACACACAAGTAGGCACACAAAACACACCCTCAGCGGCACAGGGCCGGCCGGGTTCAGTGTGCAAAGCAGGCGTCGGGTTTCAGGTAGGAAACAATGGAGGGACCCGGGGGTCACTCTAGCGGTGCAGGCACAGGGGGGGCTTCTCGGGACAGCCACCACCTGGGCAAGGCAAAGGATCGCCTGGGGGTCACTCCTGCGTCAAAGTTCGGTTCCTTCAGGCCGTGGGGGCTGCGGGTGCAGTGTTGGTTCCAGGCATTGGGTCCCTTGTTACAGGCAGTCGCGGTCAGGTGGAGCCTCTGGATTCTCTCTGCAGGCATTGCTGTGGGGGCTCAGGGGGGTCATCTCTGGTTTCTCACCTGCTCGCAGTCGCCGAGGAGTCCTCCCTGAGGTGTTTGTTCTCTGGATCTCGAGCCAGGGGCGTCGGGTGCAGAGTGTGAAGTCTCACGCTTCCGGCGGGAAACGTGCAGTCTTTGAAAGTTGCTTCTTTGTTGCAAAGAAGTAGCTGGTTTTGAACAGGGCCGCTGTTCACTGGAGTTTCTTGGTCCTTTAGTCCAGGGCAGTCCTCTGAGGCTTCAGAGGTCACTGGTCCCTGTCGGATGCATCGCTGGTTGCAGGTTTTCAAAGTTGGAGACAGGCCGGTAGGGCTGGGGCCAAAGCAGTTGTCATCTTCCTCCTTCTCTGCAGGCTTGTAGGTCAGCAGTCTTTCTTCTTTCTACAGGTTGCAGGAATCTGATTTCCTGGGATTTAGGGAGCCCCTAAATACTGAATTTAGAGGTGTGTTTAGGTCTGGGAGGGCAGTAGCCAATGGCTACTGTCCTTGAGGGTGGCTACATCATCTTTGTGCCTCCTCCCTGTGGGGAGGGGAGCACATCCCTAATACTATTGGGGGAATCCTCCAAACTCAAGATGGAGGATTTCTAAAGGCAGGGGTCACCTCAGCTCGGGACACCTTAGGGGCTGTCCTGACTGGTGGGTGACTCCTCCTTGTTTTTCTCATTATCTCTTCCAAACTTCCCAGTTTTCAGTGTAGCCATTATGGAACTGTGGAGTTCGTGTTTGACAAACTCCCAGACCATATACTCTTATGGCTACCCTGCACTTACAATGTCTAAGGTTTTGCTTAGACTCTGTAGGGGCATTGTGCTCAAGCACATATGCCCTCACCTGTTGTATAGTGCACCCTGCCTTAGGACTGAAAGGCCTGCTAGAGGGGTGACTTACCTATGCCACAGGCAGTGAGAGGTTGGCATGGCACTCTGAGGGGAGTGCCATGTCGACTAAGTCATTTTCTCCCCACCAGCACACACAAGCTTTGAGGCAGTGTGCATGTGCTGAGTGAGGGGTCCCTAGGGTGGCATAAGACATGCTGCAGCCCTTAGAGACCTTCCCTGGCATCAGGGTCCTTGGTATCAGGGTTACCAGTTACAAAGGACTTACCTGAGTGCCAGGGTTGTGCCAATTGTGGAGACAAAAGGTACAGTTTAGGGAAAGAACACTGGTGCTGGGACCTGGTTAGCAGGGTCCCAGCACACTTTCAATCAAAACTTAGCATCGGCAAAGGCAAAAATTTAGGGGGTAACCATGCCAAGGAGGCATTTCCTTACAGATACTAACAGACTTCAAGCACCTGGTCCAAGTCTGGTTTAGGGCCTGCCCGTTAGTAGAGAGGTTTTCACCATCACCCTGCACCCAACCATCCTGCCTTCCAAACACTACTTTTCTCCTCCATGATCTGTGCTCTAAGTTCAGTATTTGCCAGCTGTGTCCTTGGCCACCACTCCCAGGCCCTTTGAGAAACAGTGCCACAAGTTTTACTGGGTATCCTGGACGACCTTAAGGTGTCCATTACCCAGGTTATTCAAGGTGGCTGCTTTGCAGAAGAATTTGTATTCAGATCAGGATTGGACATAAGTGATTGCTTTGGACGTGGTAATGTGCACCAGTGTGGCTGTTCAGCTCCACACCCTGGTGAGGTCTACAGGCTTCTCCGGGGATGTCCAGGCATTCTCAAAGGATATGCCATTTTCCACTCTTGCATTTTCAGCACCAAAATAAACTGAGTCTTGAAATATTTGAAGGACAGCAGAGGCACAGTACATTCTTTGAGCCTTTCTGTCCCCACCGGACAATCTCATCAGCAGTTTAGCCCTCTCCTCGGTTATAGTACAGATTTCCTGTTTTGCCAAGGCCAGATTCCTATTTCAGTCCAGCAGGTCTTTCTTTTTATGCCAGAGGCAGCAGTTTTTATCGACAACAAGTACAGCAGGGACAATGGCCAGTTCAGTCTCACCCCCCCCCCAGCAGACTCTGATGCAAAACTGCTTTAGTGTGTCCTTGCAGGCAGGATCTGATGTTTCTCCAAGGGTGGCAGGCCATCACAACAGACAAGTGGGTCTTCCAAATTGTTTATCTTGGCTATGCCCTGTGATTCCTTTCTACCACGCCGCACCTTCCACTATCTTCACTGTGTCTGATGAAGGACCACTGTCTGTCTTACTTCAGCAAGTGCAGGCCCTTTGGCCAAAGAGGCCATAGAGGGTTCCAGCTTCTTATGTAAGAACTGGGTGGCCTGCCCTTTGAATACGAAACCACAGTACTGATGGGACACTATATTGAGGACTCAATATAGAAAATAAAATACTAACAGGTAAGTGTAGATTTTCTATATCGAACCTCTCATATATATACACCCACACAGTAACTATATCTTCATGGTATGTAGATGTGAAGTTAGAGTAGTAAATCTATAGTCCTTTATAAGCACTTACCTTTTGATATTTGTCCCTCTGTATTCGGTCTTTGACATTCTTGTTCCACGATATTGTTAGTGTCAATATCCAGTAGTATAATCAACTGGATATTATTCCAGCTACTTCCTTGTGCAAAAGGAGGAAACGTTCTTCATGCTGTTTTAGATCTCTGTCCTCTCCACACCTTCTTACAGAAGGACAAATTCAAGATCCGTATGCTAGCCCAAATTCTCTCTGCCCTAGAAACAGAAGACTGGATGGTGCCATTGGGCCAACAAGATGCTTATTTTCACATCCACATCTTGCAGGGTTTTTTGCAGTACTTCTGCCCCCTCAGGTGTTCACAAAAGTGATGACGGTGGTTGCAGCACACCTTTCGAGGTCGGGAGTACCAGTCTTCCCCTACCTCAACGACTGACTGATCGAGGGGGGCTCGCCGCAGGGAATCGTCAACCACCTCCAGACAACAGCAAGTTTCAAAAGCAGTTCTCTTTCTAAGACACTTTCCATTTAGAGTGGAGCTCAGTACTCCTGTATGCCCTTCTGCCATTGCCTCTCCTGCTCTGAGTTCTGAAGAATATCAGGAAAGACAGGGCCCAAGTAATCCTAGAGGGATCAGATTTGGCCAGGAGAGAAGGGTACCGGGAACTCCTGAGCATGAGCATCTATCTCACAATCAAGCTGCTGTTTCAGGAGGATCTTCTGTTACAGAAGCATGGCAGGATATTGCACTCTAGCCTGCACACTTTGCACCATGTTTGGAGATTGAGCTGCAACAGTTGGCTTCTTTCAAACTGCACTCTGAGGTCATTGATGTAATCTTGGTGGTGAGGCATCCCTCCACAAAATTAGTGTACTCCAGTTGTTGGGTCAAATTAGTAGATTGGTGTGATACATGACAAATTGACCCGTTGTAGAGAATGTTGTCTGAGATTTAGTTGTATGTTGTTTCCCTAGCCCAGGAAGGACTTGCTTTGGGCATGATTAAGGGCTATTATTCAGCTCTTTCAGCTTTCTTCTTGTTGCCGGACCAGCCTTTGTTATTTAAATCCCCCACTAAGATGACATTTTTTAAAGGTTTGCAGCATCTGTTCCCACTAAAACTCTTTGTCATGCTCCAGTGGGACTTGAACTTAGTCGTCACTTTCTTGATGTGCATTCCTTTTGAGCTGCTGCATCGTTGTCCTGTGAGACTCCTGACCTTAAAGACAGTCTTCCTCATCGCTATCAGTTAGACGTGTGAGTGAACTTCAGGCTCTCCCTGTTAAGCCCCTCATGCCACCTTCTTTACTGATAAGTTGGTTTTGAGTACAAGATCTTCATTTCTACTGAAAGTGGTCACTCATTTTCATGATGGTCAGGCCATTACCCTACAAACATTTTTTGCTTCACCTCATCCCTCTAAGGGAGAGACTCCATCTTTCAGATCCTAAGAGAGCATTACGTTTCTAGGAAGATTGAGTGGATGATCAGTTCTTTATATCATTTTCCCAAGCAAAGCATGGCAAAGCAGTGTGAAAATGGATGATCTACTGATGGATTGTTCTCTGCATAAAAATCTGCTACACACTGATGTAAAAGCAGCTCCCAGAAGATTTGCAGGCTCATTCTACCAGGGCCATAGCTGCTACCACTGCACTAGCAAACAAAGAACCTGTCCTGGACATCTGTCAGGTGGCTGTGTGGATTTCAGTACACACAATCACAAAGCAGTAGTATCTTAACAGTCAGGTCCGTCAAGAGGTCCATTTTGCCAGCTCAGTTCTGCAGGGTTTTTTGGTCTGAGCCAGTTTACAGACCCAGTTGCTTGGGTGGTACTGTTATGGTATTTATTCACACAGTTAGAAGCGTCATGACCCTAGGTTCCCTGGGTTCTCCTGGTACCACCTGTACCATGTGGGTTTTGTAGGGGTTTTTGGCCGGGAAGCGGTGGGTGGAGAGAACGCCTTGGCACTGCTGCAGAAAAAGGGCCGCTCACCCAGTCCCCTGGGGGTACGACAAGGAGTTTCTCATCTGGAAGTCTTTACGACTTCCAGGTTATGAGAATTGGAGGATGCCAGAGACGACGGGGCGAGAGGAGAGCAGAGCCAAGGAGAGCGGGCAGCAGTGACAAGGCGAAGGTGAGGAACGAGAACATTGGAGGCTACGAAGGGAGCCAGGACAGTGGAGACCACACGGATGGGAGGAGCGAGGAAAGCCGGAAAAGAGAGACCGGAGTGAGAGGAGGCGAAGACTAAGCATCAGGGGGACAGACGGCACCTACTCCCAGTCACGTTCCAGGACAAACATGGCTGAACAAGGTACAGTTCCTCCTAGGGGGAGGAAAGGGGGCGAGAAAGAGTGGGGAAAAGGGGGAAATAATGGGGACCAGGGCCACTGAGGAGTGCATGTGAAACCACCCACCCCAAGTAACACTGAATATTGTCCTATGCACGTGGGAGCACCTACCAAATATAGATGCACGATAAAGATTCCTTCCTGGTTGGCCCTCACTATCCCCATCCCTCTTCTAGAAGATGTATAAAAACACTTACCTGACGCCTTGTATCCTTTCCTGTTCTTGAGGTGAGGTCCTCCGGCGCACCCAACCCCTGGGGAGAAAAAGAGGTGCAAACCTGTTACTCAAAACAAGGAATAAAGGAAGTAGAAAACACAAGAACCTAAGTGTGAGAAAGTAGCCTCTTTCTAGCCTTGTTACCCCCACTTTTGGCCTGTTTGTGAGTGTATGTCAGGGTGTTTTCACTGTCTCACTGGGATCCTGCCAGCCAGGGCCCAGTGCTCATAGTGAAAACCCTATGTTTTCAGTATGTTTGTTATGTGTCACTGGGACCCTGCTAGCCAGGACCCCAGTGCTCATAAGTTTGTGACCTATATGTATGTGTTCCCTGTGTGGTGCCTAACTGTCTCACTGAGGCTCTGCTAACCAGAACCTCAGTGGTTATGCTCCCTGTACAAATTGTCACTAACAGGCTAGTGACCAATTTTACCAATTTACATTGGCATACTGGAACACCCTTATAATTCCCTAGTATATGGTACTGAGGTACCCAGGGTATTGGGGTTCCAGGAGATCCCTATGGGCTGCAGCATTTCTTTTGCCACCCATAGGGAGCACTGACAATTCTTACACAGGCCTGCCACTGCAGCCTGAGTGAAATAACGTCCACGTTATTTCACAGCCATTTTTCACTGCACTTAAGTAACTTATAAGTCACCTATATGTCTAACCTTTAGCTGGTAAAGGTTGGGTGCTAAGTTACTTAGTGTGTGGGCACCCTGGCACTAGCCAAGGTGCCCCCACATTGTTCAGGGCCAATTCCCCGGACTTTGTGAGTGCGGGGACACCATTACACGCGTGCACTACATATAAGTCACTACCTATGTGTAGCTTCACAATGGTAACTCCGAATATGGCCATGTAACATGTCTAAGATTATGGAATTGCCCCCTCTATGCCATCCTGGCATTGTTGGCACAATCCCATGATCCGACGGGTCTCTAGCACAGACCCGGGTACTGCCAAACTGCCTTTTCAGGGGTTTCACTGCAGCTGCTGCTGCTGCCAACCCCTCAGACAGGTTTCTGCCCTCCTGGGGTCCAGCCAGGCTTGGCGCAGGAAGGCAGAACAAAGGACTTACTCAGAGAGAGGGTGTTACACCCTCTCCCTTTGGAAAATGGTGTTAAGGCAGGGGAGGAGTAGCCTCCCCCAGCCTCTGGAAATGCTTTCATGGGCACACATGGTGCCCATTTCTGCATAAGCCAGTCTACACCGGTTCAGGGACCCCTCAGCCCTGCTCTGGCGCAAAACTGGACAAAGGAAAGGGGAGTGACCACTCCCCTGACCTCCACCTCCCCTGGGAGGTGCCCAGAGCTCCTCCAGTGTGCTCCAGACCTCTGCCATCTTGGAAACAGAGGTGCTGCTTGCACCCTGGACTGCTCTGAGTGGCCAGGGCCAGCAGGTGACGTCAGAGACTCCTTCTGATAGGCTCCTTCAGGTGTTGCTAGCCTATCTTCTCTCCTAAGTAGCCAAACCCACTTTTCTGGCTATTTAGGGTCTCTGCTTTGGGGATTTCCTTAGATAAAGAATGCAAGAGCTCATCCGAGTTCCTCTGCATCTCTCTCTTCACCTTCTGCCAAGGAATCAACTGCTGACCGCGCTGGAAGCCTGCAAAACTGCAACAAAGTAGCGAAGATGACTACTGCAACTCTGTAACGCTGATCCTGCCGCCTTCTCGACTGTTTTCCTGGTGGTGCATGCTGTGGGGGTAGTCTGCCTCCTCTCTGCACTAGAAGCTCTGAAGAAATCTCCTGTGGGTCGACGGAATCGTCCCCCTGCAACCGCAGGCACCAAAGAACTGCATCACTGGTCCTCTGGGTCTCCTCTCAGCACGACGAGCGAGGTCCATTGAATCCAGAAACTCTGTCCAAGTGACTCCCACAGTCCAGTGACTCTTCAGTCCAAGTTTGGTGGAGGTAAGTCCTTGCCTCCCCATGCCAGACTGCATTGCTGGGAACTGCGTGTTTTGCAGCTACTCCGGCTCCTGTGCACTTTCCGAGGGAATCCTTTGTGCACAGCCAAGCCTGGGTCCACGGCACTCTAACCTGCATTGCACGACCTCCTGAGTTGTCCTCCGGCGGCGTGGGACTCCTTTGTGCAACTTCGGGTGAGCACCGTTTCACTCCACTTCGTAGTGCCTGTTCTGGCACTTCTGCGGGTGCTGCCTGCTTTTGAGAGGGCTCCTTGTCTTGCTGGGCGCCCCCTCTGTCCCCTGACACAATTGCCGACATCCTGGTCCCTCCTGGGCCACAGCAGCATCCAAAAACCCTAACCGCATGACTTGCAGCTAGCAAGGCTTGCTTGCGGTCTTCTTCAGGAAAACACTTCTGCACAACTCTCCACGGTGTGGGACATCTATCCTCCAAAGAAGAAGTTTCTAGCCCGTGTCATTCTTGCAGAAACCTCAGCTTCTACTGTCCAGTAGCAGCTTCTTTGCACCCACAGTTGGCATTTCCTGGGCATCTGCCCACTCTCGACTTGATCGTGACTTTTGGACTTGGTCCCCTTGTTCCACAGGTACCCTCGTCTGGAAATCCATTGTTGTTGCATTGCTGGTTTTGGTCTTTCCTGCAGAATTCCCCTATCACGACTTCTGTGCTCTTTGGGGAAATTTAGTGCACTTTGCACTCACTTTTCAGGGTCTTGGGGTGGGCTATTTTTCTAACCCTCACTGTTTTCTTACAGTCCCAGCGACCCTCTACAAGGTCACATAGGTTTGGGGTCCATTCGTTGTTCGCATTCCACTTTTGGAGTATATGGTTTGTGTTGCCCCTATCCCTATGTGTCCCCATTGCATCCTATTGTAACTATACATTGTTTGCACTGTTTTCTAATACTATACTGCATATTTTTGGTATTGTGTACATATATCTTGTGTATATTTGCTATCCTCATACTGAGGGTACTCACTGAGATACTTTTGGCATATTGTCATAAAAATAAAGTACCTTTATTTTTAGTATATCTGTGTATTGTGTTTTCTTATGATATTGTGCATATGACACTAGTGGTACTGTAGGAGCTTCACTCGTCTCCTAGTTCAGCCTAAGCTGCTCTGCTAAGCTACCATTATCTATCAGCCTAAGCTGCTAGACACCCTATACACTAATAAGGGATACCTGGGCCTGGTGCAAGGTGTAAGTACCCCTTGGTACTCACTACAAGCCAGTCCAGCCTCCTACACTAAGCCACCCTTTTTCTGTACTTGCCCAAAAGTAAAATAAAAAAATTGCATGATTAGAAAGAAAGAGCATCTTACTTACCATTGACAAGGGACAAACAGCCGACAAAAAGGAGGAGGCCAGCTACAGGGTTTATGTCTGCCTGCCTTTTGGCCCTTCACCCTTGATGTCCTGGAAGGTCTTGTATTGTTTTGTAGTTCCCCGGGCCTATAGGCCATGTCCTGTTTACAAATACATATGTTAGTGATGAACCTGGAAAGGCCTTATATTGTTAAGAGTCCACTAGGGCCTGTAAGCTGTGTCATCCATACTCCACTGTACTGTGTACTATTTGCCCTCGACTCCCCCGGACCATCTTCAGTGGTTCATGAATTTCTTTTTAAACCTGCACACCTAAGCAGGTACTGATTTCCAGGGGCCGGCTGCACACGCTCGTGTTTGCTGCGTGCCACCCGACCATAGTGTGGTGCACATGTGCTGACAGCTGTCAAGGGTTCGGCGCGTTTTTTAAACTATGCCCCAACCACCAGTAATCGCTTGGCCTTCTTCCTACAAGACATAGCGGTTCTCTCTTCCAGCCTTCACCTGGATCAATCAGCCGGCTGTTGGATTCCGCTTCACCTACCTGCGGCTCCTGCATCCTGTGATGCCCGTCTTCCATCCAGCACAATTCCAATTAGCAACCTTCACCCTTGGGCGCTCTGCTTCCAATCCTGTAAAGCAGTGGTTCCAAACCTCTAGTCCGTCGACCTTCAGGGGTCTGTGACACATTCTCGGGGGTCCGCAGGCCTGGACCGTGAGGAGTGCACTTCTCCAGCTGGGGCCTCTAACTGCATGTTTTTATATTTGTTACTTCATTTGTACAGCAGTTTGAAATGCACTTCAAAGTTCTTTACATGTCCAGCAGCTATCGGGCAAAAATAAAAGTGTCACGATAACTCTGGTGATTAATATGCCTGCCAGGGAGAGAGATGGGACTTTTGTCTAGTGGCAGTTTTGACTCATCCAAGGTAGCACAGATGGTTAATATGCTTCTGCAAAGAGCATGTATCATGCAAAAAAACACTATTTTATGTGCATAGCTGTCATGCCATTAATGGAGTTTGACCAATGACTTTGTGTTTCACCACTGCGCATATTAGTTGCTCAATGTTCACCAGTAGCACATTGTATGTTTTGTTCAGTTGAGCCGCCTATGGGCTTTGACATTGCATTAGCCATTACATTCTGTATTCTGCCTATTGGCTTTGACATGATGTATTCAGTTTAGCTGCCTATTGGCTTTGATATGCTATTAGATATTCCTATTGGCTTTGACATGATATTATACATTGCATTTTGTATTCAGCTCAGCTGCCTATTGGCTTTGATATGACATTAGACATTGCATTTGATATTTAGGTTAGCTGCCTATTGCCTTTAACGTGAAGTTAGACATTGCAGTTGAGAATCCAAGCTGTATTTTTCCAAGCTGTGTTTTTGCACAAGATGAACCAAGCTGTTTTCTTCTCACAGTAGACTAGACCTGATAAGAGAGAGTACATTGGTTGTTTTTCCTCTCTGCTTGAGCTTGGGAAGAGGAGCAGTCTCGGAGATCTGGCCAGTCTCCAAAGGCTTGCGTAGTTTTCCCGAGTCTGAGAGGAGGGGGCACACCTTTGTAACGAATGTCACAGGCTTCAGAGAATTAGATTCGAATCTGCCTGACTTCGTGCTGGAACTAGGCGCCAGTTGCCAGCATCCCGTGTGGGTAGATAAATCTCTTTCTCGCAGCTGACAGGGAGTCATCAGCTTGCAGACCCTAGAAAGATGAAGCTGTAAATAGTTTCTCACACGGTGAAGTATTTGTTTTGCTTTGCATTCAATATCTTATAAATATAACCTGCTGTGTATATTGCAAACTGATATATTTTGTTTTCATTAACGTGTGCTTGAAATCTACTGATTCGTCATTCACGATATTGCGGCTAGAAAAGAATTAACAACAATAAAAGTCTTCTTTGAACTCAAAGTGAATTCTTGATATGTTATGTAAGTGCTAAGAACTAGATAAGAGCAGAAGCACTACATTAGCACAGTGGGTTGCTGCTTTTGTCACAGAGATTTTTTTGTTGCTGTGCAGTTGATAAGTTACAATCGTAATCTAGCACAGTGAGCTATGAACTGCCGCCAAAGAGCTGCATGTAAACTGCATCGCATTAGATAATTATGTTCATTTTCCCTAGTCTTTCACCATTCTTATGCTGTTAAAAAAAAAAAGGTTTACATGCATCGAAATACATTCTTATTATTAAAGTCAGCATTAACCACTGTGTTATGTTCTGAATCCTGAGTTTGTGCTTCTCCAGCGGAGAATGCCTACCAGTATGGATGACGTGAATCCTACACCTTGTAGTCCCCTGTAAAGTGCTCCAACACCCTACAATGGTATGAGAGGTGCTATAAAACAAATGAATTACATGTGACAGAGATGCTATGGAGAGATGAAAGTCCTTTATGATTTTACTTCCTTTCCCAAACCACTTATTTATGTGAAAAAGCTCTCTCAGATTGTATGTACCTAAAAAATAAAAACAGAAACCGCATGGGAAATGTAGAATCTGACCTGAGGATTCAGCTTTCTTAAATAAAACCAAACATTTAAAAGTTAGTCGCTGAAATGCAACGCCAACCTTCCTATTAACATTTTTTGATTTTTGCATATGTTTCAATATAAAATAAGTATATCTTTAGTCATTCGAGTATTCGTTTGGTGTGTACTTGTTTGTGTATTTTTTGCGAATTACTGTTTTAATGTTTGAAATTTAAATCGTACAAATTGCTTGGGGGTCCCCGGCCTCCAGAAGTGATTCACTGAGGGTCCTCAGGAGTCAAAAGTTTGGGAACCACTGCTGTAGAGACAAAGACACGAGAATGATTAAGAATAGCCCCAAACATTAGTACACTACCTACAAATAAAGACTTACAAAATCAAACAATAGTCGCAACGCTCAATACCGAGTATCACTACTTTGCAAAGATTGTGCTAGCAGCGATTTTACAAACTCAAGCAATAACAGCAATGCTCAATACAAAGCATCACTACTTAGCAAAGATTGCGTAAGCAGCTCTTGAACAAGATGGCATATAGTGCAAGGAGAACGCATTACTAACTTTCCCTGTTTATGATTTGCGTGCACTTGGCAAGACTTTATATACAAAGACTGCAATACATATTTAATCACAATAATCTGAGCACTGTTACTGCACATTGTGAGTGAAACAGTGTGTATTGGTACAGTACGATGTGAGGTCGTTTAAAAGTATTATCACGGAGTCCAGAGTGCTGAAAACTCTGTCAAGTGATTTTCTGGAATTTGCTATTAAAATGTTGCAAAAGAGAATCATGTTAGTAAGTGAACGTTCCTATGTAGAGATACAAGTAAAGATCAGACTTTGATTGCCCATGTGTAATACCTTCTCATTCTCTTGTAGCTCACCACACTACATTGCCCAGCAAAACCCAACGCCTAGAGACCCTGTTGATCAAACACTCAAGGGTGACATAGCAGATCTGTAGCTGACCCAGGAGACGGAAATCTCTATTTTATTATTTTCTTCCAGTGCCCCTTCCCTTCTTGCCAGTGTCTGATTCACAGTTTCAGCTTCCTGATCGGGCGTGGCCCTAGGAGAGATAGGAGGTTCAGCATCATCTCCGCGGACAGGACCAGGTGAGTGGCATGACAGAAGGCCAAGCCACACGCTGTCTTCTCCGCTCAGATGAGATGGACCAACTACACATTCAGGATCTCGAGCAGGCACTTAGTGAGGAGACCCTTGGTGTCCTAGAACTAGCCAGAGCATTAGCTGACATGCAGAGCGAAGTCCAAGCATTTTGACAGGAAAATCAGTCCCTAAAAGATGAGTTAGTACAATACTGGCCTGGTCATTGCCCTTGGTTATCAGACATAGGCACCACACACAAAACCAAACGTCCTGTCTTGCAGACCGCACACTTTGGGGACACAGGTCAGCCAATAAGACATGCCACAACTCTCGGGGGAACCATCCCTTAAACATCACTGTACTGTAACTACACCTACGGTAGTTTCCTTAGCTCTGCCTAAGCGCTTCTTTGGTGACAGCGCCAAATTTGATGCTTTTTGGAGTCAATGTCAACTGCAATTTCTTTGCAAGCTTGGCATTTTCCTGTTGGACACTACCAAAATTGTGTTGATTTTATCGTACTTAGCTGGTATGGCTGCCAACTAGGCTATCACGCTTATTGAGAATAACAATCCAGTGCTACATGACTTTGGTTGGTTTAAAGAGTCGATGCTTTGTCTCTTTGCCACCATACTTAATTCAAGCCAGTGACAATGAGCTCTTCAACTTGCGACAGGGAAGTAAGGACCAAGAGCCTGAATTAGATCTTTGCAGAGGGGTTACTCCGTCACAAACGTGATGGATAGCCCATCCGCCGCATTACAATCCTATTTCAGCCTATGGGGATCGTAATATGGCGGACGGGTTATCCATCACATTTGTGATGGAGTAACCTGTCTGCTAAACTCTAAATCTGGCCCTTAGTTTCCTATTTAACAACATTCTGTAAAATGGTCACAGAACCCCAATGTCCTGAGGAGAAAAGGACCTTGCTTTTTTAGAGGCTTTAGAGATGACTTGAAGGATTCGTTAGCCCGTATTGCCGATCTACCCACTGATTCCTCTGAGTTCATAAATCTTGTAGTCAGACTTCACCACAGGTAACCTAGCGCAAGGACGATCGACCTCAGGGACAACCCATATTGCTGATCGTTCAGTCCGAACGAAAAGAATCTGAGACCAAGAGTCATGACGCATCAGAGCCCGTGTAAATTGGGACCACACGTGGTCCCATGACCATAGAAGAAAAGAACGCCCGGAGAAAATTGAATCTATACATGTACTGCAGCAAGGCACGGCATTTTGCATGTAACTGTAAAGTCAAGCCAAAAGGCATACAGAAACCGTAGCACTGGTGTGAGACACTGTGCAGAAATACTAGAACGTCCAGCTGGTGCCGAGGTCTACCAGCCAGGTGAGGCACTTGTACAGACCTCACAATGTCTGGCGAATACCTTGAATAGAATTCCTCACCATCTAACTATCTCAGTCACGCTGATAATTTCCTCACAACAACAAAAGGTTCTACCTATACTCCTGGACTCAGGAGCTACTGGGAAATTCTTAGATCTTACCTCAGCTGATTCACTGAATAGTCCGAAGGTCCACAAAGCAGAACGAGAGCTCGTGAGGGCGGTAGATGCCTCAGAACTATTCTCAGGGCTCCTAATATATCAGACTAGCCCAGTATCATCAGTATCATTCATATACGAAAACAGACACAAAGAGAGTCTCACCTTTGATTTAAAAGACACACACAATTTTGGTGCCATTCTAGGAGTGCCTTTGCTCCACCTCCACAATCCTCTCATTGACTGGTTGTTACGACTAGTAACACTGGCCAGTCCTTAATTTGTAAATAAAAACGTGCCAGTGCCCAATGCCGTCGTCCTAAACACACGGCTGCGGCAATTACATGTGCGAACACAGAATTCTGAGGCAGCGTAATCCTGAAGCCATTGCGAGCCTCTTCAATTAATTTAAAGCCACTCCCTGCCCTTTCAGCTCACTCTTGCAGCTTTCTGCTTTTCCCCTTTGTGACGCTTTTTCATTTTTCTCTTCTGTTTTTCCCATATGGGTCTTTTGCTCGCAGTAAATGCTTGAGGCAGAAAAATAAGTGCCAATGCTCCCCACCAGAAACATCAAGCACAAATTAAGCACTGTCCTAGGCTCTTATTACTGTCAGACTCATTGTTACTTTGGCTCATGAACTGATACCACCCCTGACCTGTGCAGCTGTGGACCAGAATCATCTAATGCCACTTCCTGAAGAATACCATGACTTCCAGGATGTTTTTGTTGGACAAAAAACAACAGTTGCCTCATCAGGAGCTTGACTGTTTCATGGATTTAGTCCCTGGATCGGGTTTTCCTTGTAGCTGCATGTGTGAACTCTGAGAGACAGAAACAAAACATCTCAAAGAATACCTAGATGAGCTCCTAGCTTTGGGCTTCATCAAACATTCCACGTCCACTGCTTCTTCACCCCTCTCCTTTGTCTTGAAGAAGAATGGGGACCTGAGGACAGGCATAGGTTAGAGGGCACTTAAAGTAACCATTAAGAATGGATATCCATTGCCTTTAATTCACGTCTTGTTGACGAAGTGCGGGATTCCAGTTTACACCAAACTGGATCTGCGCGGGCGTATCACCTCATCTGGAGAATCGGAGGGAGACAAGTGGAAGACGACTTTTAGAACCACGACTGTCTGAGTGCCCCCCCTCCCCCCTAGATCTTCGGCATGTGCAACGCCCCCTGCTGGATGTGTGCATCATTGTGCAACATCGATGACATCCTCATTTACTCTCGGAATATGTCTGAACATGTAAACCATGTTCGTACAGTGCTGCAACGGCTCCTTATTCACTAAGTTGGAAAAATTTACTTTTCACACACAAGCTGTAGAGTTTCTTGGGTACATTTTGTTTCTGGCAGGTATCACTATGGACACAAAAAAGGTACAAGCAATCTTAGACTGGTCAATACACACCTCCGTTAAAGAAGTTCAGAGCATCCTGGGGTTCATAAACTTCTATCAGAGATTCATCACCCCTTTTTCTGATATTATGAGCCCCACCACTACGTTTTTGCAAAAGAAAGTACTTTTCATTTGGTCACAAAAAAAATACTGCCCTCAGTTTGCTACAAGAAAAATTCATCTTCGCCGCAGTACTAAACCCTACTTTGTAGAGGCGGATGCTTCCTAAAAGGCTATGGGAAGTGTTCTCTCCTAACAAGACAGTAGTACTGGCCACATGCTTCCTATTGCATACTTTTCAAAATAGTTTCTGCCTGATAAGCAGATTTTTACAGTGTCGGAGTGAGAATTGTTTACCACTAAATTATGTTTCCAGGAATAGCGTCAGTATTTGCTCGGGATTCAACACCCCAGCACTATTCACATGCACCACAAGACCCATCAGTTTTTTAGATCCCTGTAGGCATTAACTCCCAGACAGATAAAGTGGCTGTTATTTGTCAGTGAGTTTAATTTCATCATCACATATCGCCCAGGAACCCAGTAAACTAAGGCTGATCTTTTATCTTGATGGGTACATAACATTCATGAGTCAGTGCTTTAAATGGAAAAATAGAAGTGCAGGTACTCTGTAATAGAGTACCTGCTTGTTTCTGAGAAGTGCCGGTACTCTCCAATTAAAAGTATTACGTTTTTCTTGAGATATGCCGGTACTCTCCCTCTCAAAATAAAAAAGTGCCGGTACTCAGTACCGGAGAGTACCGGCCCATTTAAAGCACTGTTTCATGACACTCCTCTATCAACACCACAAAATATCATTGTAGTGGTAGTAGTAATACATTATTCGTTTAAAAAAAAAAAACATAAGAGCACACATATATACAATAAAATCATAACATTGATCATATAAAATAATTAATCTATTCACAATTCTATTCCATTAGACTGACCGAATTCCAGTTGATAATATTTATACACACTTAGACCTAAGTACATTGGTTAATATACAGTATCATAGAGCAATAACTATAGAGTGCTCATGTGCAAAATGACTTTATAAAATAACCCCTCAATAATTAACAGCACTTGATTCCATCTCTGACAACCGCAGTATTTTGAATTGTTAATTTTCCTTAACATTATACTTATTATAGTACAATAGCATTCTCCATTTAAGAAGTCAATAATGCAGTGCATTGAAGCGAAGCTAAAGCACGTATGCACGACAGATACCTAAAGTGCAAGTGAAAATACATGATCTCAATCAGTAAATTTCCTAAAATACAGTACATTCCCTGTCAGTATTTCTACTCATCGATCAAGAATAAACGTTTTTTTTTAAAATAATTGGAATGCAGTTCATTGATAGCAAAGAGTCAATTACATACCCTGACAAGTAGCTACACATTTTTGCATCACAGATGCCACGCATGCACCAAATATTTACACAGTGCAAAGATTAACCATTCTGTGCGGTCACTTTTTTGATTTCTAAGGGTAGTCTTCAGGTGTCTCATAGATAAAATACGACAAATTGGGATTAGCCAAGTTCCTGTAATAGCAGTGTACCTAGGACAGAAGAATAGAAAATGTTCTTCTTTTTTAAGGCTAGCTACACACGTTGGACAATTTCAAGAGATGTTCCATCTGTTCCATCTACTGCAGAAACTATTTGCTGGTAGAATGCCTCATCTAAATTTCAGATACAAAGATTTTGGTTGAGATGGTTCAATTAGGTTCAAATAAACCTTCACAGTACATATGATCTTTGAAGTCCAAGAACCTCCCTGTTAGCTCCCCAATGGTGCTGTGATTCAACCAAAGCCCATTGATGTAAAACCAATATCTCTTTTTGAGGCATTTCAAAGTATTTTCTTCTATAGAACCAGGGTTGGACCAGAGATCACTCATACCTAGTCTAACTAAACATTGTTTGACATATTTAAGCCAAGGTATGCTTCCTTTAGAGTCAAGTGCAATCAACTCAGAAAAACTCCCTCTGGAGAGTGGTGAATTATGACCAGACTCGGATCCAGTAAGCTAGCGGTCTAAATGCTGCCACATGCACTATATTTTTTCTAAAATCTTATTCGGGCATAGTTGTCCAGATGGAGCCTAATTATTGTACTAAATACATAGTTTGCAACCCCTAACTGCTCCAGAGATCACATTTTTTCTCTGGGGATGAGACTGAATGCGGCACGTAGGTCCACGAACACTACATATATGTGTTCTCTTTACATAACTACATATCTCCTTAGTATAGTAAAGAACTTCAATAGTTGGTAAATAGTGCTCATGTTCTCTCTAAACCTAGCCTATAGGGGTGATAATATCTGGTTCTCACTTAGCCATTCTGGTAGGCTCAGTAGCAGATGCCTGCAGAATAATTTCTGGGAGCTATCGATCAGGCTTATTGACCTATACTTTGCTGGTTCATTTGGTCTCCTTGCTTACATACTGGTAACACCTCCGCTCCCTGCCAGGAATCAGATACCCCTACACCCTTTAAGATGGCATTAAAACATTGATAAAGAATAAGACTCCATACTTCTGGCTCTGAAAGAAACAGATCACTTGGAATTTTATCTAAACCCAGTGCTTTGTTCCTTTGTAAGGAAGTAAGGGCTAACTTAGTTTCCTCTAGGCAAAAGGAAGTCAAGTCTGCATCCTGTATCTCTCTGTGCTTATCTGGCTAGGCTAAATCGCTTGCCCCCAGCTCAATGTCTACCTAATTGGAATAAAGTAAGCTAAATGATTTACCCAAATCTGAGACTGGATGTAAAAATCATTTTCTGTGATTTGGCTCTTTTGAGCCCCTTCGCTAATAAACACCAACACAGTTAACTGTCTTTAATTTGGGCTTCATAGCTAGGTCTCTCCATAGCCCCTCTTGCCAGTCCTTTTGGGCATCTATTTGGATTGCTTTATATTTTTTCCTCCTGAGAGACACAGTACCCCTATGTCCAATATTTATTGCGCCCATCAGCTCCGTGCTTGCTGCCTTGCAATGATCGCCAAATCATTCTACTTTTTGTTTATCACCGTACTCTTCTTGACTGTGTAATTTTCATAAATAATCTTGCCCATTAATCATCATAACATACTTAAGATTAACTTGGCCTCATTTGTGTGTTTGTTAAGATCTTCCATTGTATGACATTGAATATATTTGTGCAAGAAAATCTTTATTCCTCTCAATCACGGGCCATTTAACCTTTTTTTCTGTTACTGCTAAGGACAATTGGATTAATTAGTTTACTTGGTGGTTGAGGCTGTGAGGTGAAGAGCGTGTGGCCCAATTCTAATATCAAGGTGATATGATCACTGTCTAATCTGTTGGTTACGGTTAGAAATAAGGTCTCTAGTTGGCAGTCGGTTTGCACCCTGTCCAAGGAGGGACCCTCACTCTAGTCAGGATTAAGGAGATACCCGCTCAGATAACCCCTGCTCACCCCCTTGGAACAAGCAGTGTAGGAGGCTGGCCTGGCTTATAGTGGGTTCCTTGTGGTACGTACACCTTGCGCCAGGTCCAGTTATCCCTTATTAGTAGAATAGAGGTGTTTCTAGCAGCTTAGGCTGTTAGAGGTAGCTATGGCAAAGCAGCCTAGGCTGAATTAGGAGACACGCAAAGCTCCTACTATACCACTTATGTCATATAGCACAATCTCATAAGAAAACACAATACTCAGAGTTACTAAAAGTAAAGGTACTTTATTTTAGTGACAATACGCCAAAAGTATCTCAGAGGATACCCTCACTTAGGAGGTAAGTAATATACACAAATTATATGTACACAAACCCAAACTAGGTAAGTAACAGTAAGAAAAGTAGTGCAAACAATGTAGAATCACAATAGGATGCAATAGGTAGACATAGGTCTAGGGGCAACACAAACCATATACTCCAAAAGTGGAATGCGAATCACGAATTGGCCCCAGACCTATGGGAGGTTGTAGAGGGTCGCTGGGACTGTTAGAAAACAGTAAGGGTGTCCAAAATACCCCACCCCAAGACCCTGAAAAGTAGGAGTAAAGTTACCCTACTACCCCAGAAAGACAGAATAGTTGTGATAGGGGATTCTGCAAGAACTGCAAGAACCACAAGCACCAGCAAAACACTGAAGACGGATTCCTGGACCTGAGGACCTGTAAAAGAAGGGGACCAAGTCCACGAGTCACGCAAGTGTCCGGGGGGGCAGGAGCCCACTAAACCCCGGATAAAGGTGCAAAAGGGCTGCCTCTGGGTGGAAGAAGCCAAAGATTCTGCAATGACAGAAGGGGCCAGGAACTTCTCCATTGGATGGAAGATGTCCCACAGCGTGATGAAGGTTGCATAAGTGTTTCCACACAGAAATACCGCAAAAAAGCCTTGCTAGCTGCAAGAGTCACAGTTGAGGATTTTGGGTGCTGCAGGATGTTGCCCCTTGGAGGAGAAGACAGAGGGGGCGCTCATCAACTCAGAGAGCCCCCACAGAAGCAGGCAGCACCCGCAGAAGTACCGGAACAGGCACTTAGAAGATCGGAGGACAGCAGTCGACTCAGAGTCACAACGGAGGGTCCCACGATGTCGGAGTCCAACTCAGCGAGTTGGGCAATGGAGGACGGAGTGCTGGGGACCCAGCCTAGGCTGTGTACAAAGGAAGTCCTGGAAAAGTACACAGAAGCCGGAGCAGCTGCAAATCACGCAGTACACAGGTTGACTGTCTGGCGTGGGGAGGCGAGGACTTACCTCCACCAAATTTGGACAGAATGGCCACTGGACTGTGGGAGACACTTGGACCCAGCTCCTGTGTTCCAGGCTCCACGCTTGTTAGGATGAGAGGGGACCCAGAGGACCAGTGATGCAGAGGTTTGGTGCCTGCGTTGGCAGGGGGAAGATTCCGTCTACCCACGGGAGATTTCTTCTTGGCTTCCAGTGCAGGGTGAAGGCAGACAGCCCTCAGAGCATGAACCAGCAGGAAACAGTTGAGAAACCCGGCAGGGTGAGGCGCTATAATGTTGCTGGTAGTCGTCTTGCTACTTTGTTGCAGTTTTGCAGGTGTCCTGGAGCAGTCAGCGGTCGATCCTTGGCAGAAGTCGAAGAGGGAAGTGCAGAGGAACTCTGGTGAGCTCTTGCATTCGTTATCTGAGGAATAGCCCAGAGGAGAGACCCTAAACAGCCAGAAAAGGAGGTTTGGCTATTGAGAAAGGAGGCTTGCCTACTGAAAGAGGTAAGCACCTATCAGGAGGGGTCTCTGACATCACCTGCTGGAACTGGCCACTCAGAGCAGTCCATTGTGCCCCAACACCACTGAATCCAAGATGGCAGAGGTCTGGGACACACTGGAGGAGCTCTGGGCGCCTCCCCTAGGAGGTACTGGTCAGGGGAGTGGTCACTCCCCTTTCCTTTGTCCAGTTTCGCACCAAAGCAGGGCTAGGGGATCCCTGAACCGGTGTAGACTGGCTTATGCAGAGATGGGCACCATCTGTGCCCATCAAAGCATTTCCAGAGGCTGGGGGAGGCTACTCCTCCCCAGCCCTTCAAACCTATTTCCAAGGGGTGAGGGTGTAACACCCTCTCTCAGAGGAAATCCTTTGTTCTGCCTTCCTGGGACTGGGCTGCCCAGACCCCAAGGGGGCAGAAACCTGTCTGAGGGGTTAGCAGCAGCAGTAGCTGCAGTGGAGACCCCAGAAAGGCAGTTTGGCAGTACCCGGGTTCTGTGCTAGGTACCCGGGGATGCATGGAATTGTCCCCCAAATACCAGAATGGTATTGGGGTGACAATTCCATGATCCTAGACATGTTACATGGCCATGTTCGGAGTTACCATTGTGACGCTACATATAGGTAGTGACCTATATGTAGTGCACACGTGTAATGGTGTCCCCACACTCACAAAGTTCAGGGAATTTGCCCTGAACAATGTGTGGGCACCTTCGGTAGTGCCAGGGTGCCCACACACTAAGTAACTTTGCACCTAACCTTCACGAAGTGAGGGTTAGACATATAGATGACTTATAAGTTACTTATATGCAGTGAAAAATGGCTGTGAAATAACGTGGACGTTATTTCACTCAGGCTGCAGTGGCAGTCCTGTGTAAGAATTGTCTGAGCTCCCTATGGGTGGCAAAAGAAATGCTGCAACCCATAGGGATCTCCTGGAACCTCAATACCCTGGGTACCTAGGTACCATATACAAGGGAATTATAAGGGTGTTCGAGTGTGCCAGTGAGAATTGGTAAAATTAGTCAATAGCCTGCAGTGACAATTTTAGAAAGCAGCGAGAGCATAAACACTGAGGTTCTGATTAGCAGAGCCTCAGTGATACAGTTAGGCACCACACAGTGAACACATGCAGGTCATACATTATGAGCACTGGGGTCCTGCCTAGCAGGATCCCAGTGACACATGGGCAAAAACAAACATACACACAGTGAAAATGGGGGTAACATGCCAGACAAGATGGTACTTTCCTAAAAGCAGTCAGGATTATCTCAGGAGCAATGTGTAAAGCATTTGCACATAACACACAGTAATAAGTGAAAACACTACAAACGGACACCACACCAGTTTTAGAAAAATAGCCAATATTTATCTATGTAAAACAAGACCAAATACGATAAAAATCCAACATATAGTAATAAAAATATGAATTCTGCAAGATTTACTCAAAAATACAGTTCCTTGAAGTCGATAGCTCCACCTGGGGCTATCACGACGTCGTGATTAACAAAACCATCAGTTCAGGCCGGCCGTGGCGTTGCAGGCCAGCTACGGGGATGGGAAGACCCACAAACAGTACCTTGGATTTTCAGGGCATCGTGATCATCGCGGTGAGCTCCGGAGAGCGGCGACGCTGACGTCGCGGTGTCGGTTCCAGAGTCAGTGCAGGAGTTGTCGGGCCCTTGAGGTCACACGCGTTACGGATCAAACTCCTGGCTGTTGAAATCAGGTGCGCTGGCGTGAATGGCATCGGGGCTGCGGTGCAAAGCGGGACGATGCGACGCACGGTGCCCAACGGTCACAGTGCAGGCAGCGGCTTGGTGGCGCCGTCCAGTGGCGTCGGTGAGACCAGGGCTGCGGTGTGAAGTGGGGTGGTGCGATATGCGGTGTCCACAGATCACGGTGCAGGCAGCGGCATCATCATTGCTGAAGCGCTGTCATCGGGAGGCCCAAGCCAGCGGTGCGGGACGGGACGGTGCTTTGTGACCCTCACGAGCGGTGTCCACAGGCCACGGTGCAGGCAGGATGCCTGGTGACGACACAGGAGTCAATGGTGCTGGAGTCAATGGACCGGGGCTGCGGTGCAGGATGGGACGGTGCTTTGTGTACCTCATGAGCGGTGTCCACAGGCCACGGTGCAGGCAGCGGCACTGGTGTAAGCAGGAGCGGCGGCGGCGGGAATGCCTACGCTGCGGTGTGAGCAGGCGATGCCAGAGTGCGGGGCCCACAGGTCGCAGTGCTAGCAGCGGCTCAGTGAAGTAGTCCGATGACGGCATCGGGGAGACCAGGGTTGCAGTGTGAAGCAGGGCAATGTGACTCTGTGTGGCATCGGCAGGCCACGGTGCAGGCCACGGTGCAGGCCAGTGGCGTTGTTGGCGGCATCGCAGTGGTTTCTCCTCTCGAACAGCACAAAACACACAGTTCCCAGTGCTGCAGGTCGAGGAAACTGAAGTCTTTGGTGTCCCTGAGTCTTCCAACGGGAGGCAAGCTCTACTCCAAGCCGTTGGAGAATTTTCTCAAGCAGGACACACAGTAAAGTTCACCCTTTGAACTCTTTTCAGGCAGAAGCAGCAACTGCAGGCTAGTCCAGCAAAGCAGCACAGCAAAGGGACAGTACTCCTCCTTTAGCCCTTCAACTCTTCTCCTTGCAGAGGATCCTCTTGATTACAGAAAGATTCTAAAAGTCTGGGGTTTTGGGTCTTCTTCTTCTACCCAGTTCGGCCTTTGAAGTTGGCAATCTTAAAAGCAAAGTCTCAAGAGTTTGCAAGATCCTTAATTGTCCAGGCCAGGCCCCAGACGCACACCAGGGGGTTGGAGACTGCATTGTGTGAGGGCAGGCACAGTCCTTTCAGGTGTGAACGACCACTCCTCCCTCCTCTCTAGCTCAGACGGCTCATATGCAGGCTACACCCCCACCCCCTTTTGTGTCACTGTCTAGAGAGGTGCAAAACAGCCCAACTGTCAAACTGACCCAGACAGACAATCCACAAACAGGCAGAGTCACAGAATGGTATAAGCAAGAAAATGCCTACTTTCTAAAAGTGGCATTTTCAAACAGATAATTTAAAAACCAACTTCACTAAAAGATGTATTTTTAAATTGTGAGTTCAGATACCCTGAACTCCACATTTCTATCTGCCCTCAAAGGGAATCTGCTCTTTAAGGATATTTAAAGGCAGCCCCCATGTTAACCTGTGAGAGAGATAGGCCTTACACAGTGAAAACTGAATTTGGCAGTATTTCACTGTTAGGATATATAAAACACACTAGTATATGTCCTACCTTAAACATACACTGCACCCTGCCCCTGGAGCTACCTAGGGCCTACTTTAGGGGTGCCTTACATGTAGTAAAAGGGAAGGTTTAGGCCTGACAAGTGGGTACACTTGCCAAGTCAAATTGGCAGTTTAAAACTGCGCACACAGACACTGCAGTGGCAGGTCTGAACCATGTTTACAGGGCTACTACTGTGGGTGGCATAACCAGTGCTGCAGGCCCACTAGTAGCATTTGATTTACAGGCGCTTGGCAACTCTGGTGCACTTTACCAGGGACTTACCAGTAAATCAAATATGTCAACTATGGATAAACTAATCCCCAGTACAATTTAGATGGGGAGCACTTGCACTTTAGCACTGATTAGCAGTGGTAAAGTGCGCAGAGGCAATAAACCAGCAACAAACAAGTCCAAAACCAGGAGGTCAGAAGGCAAAAAGGCAGAGGCGACACGCCAAAAAGCTGCCAGGTCTAACAGTTACCATAATATCAATCAAATGGCGCCAAAGAGATAGGTCCAATAAAATGCAGCCTATTCAGATTCTGCAAGTAGCCCTTTTGAAGTGTGTCTTAATTCCTTATCTGATGTTGAGCGCCCCTGACATGCTCGCAGGCTATATTCAAGTGTGAGTGAGGCTAGTTGGAATGCTACTTTATATTTCTGGCAGATCCATCATAACCTAATTTAGGAATTCTCCAATCCTCCTCCTCCTCCTTAATGACTTTTGATACTACTTCAAGAGGTTCATAAGTAGTGTTTGGGTCCCCTGCAAATAGTAAGTGGCTAACATCCTCAAACCTTTCCAAAAATCATCTAGATCTATAATGGTAGGGGAGTCCACATTTTGCGAAAATAATCTGTTATAAATGTTAATCAGGAGAACAGACTGTTTTACATTTGGGCTTTTAAGACTAACGGCCAGTAGGTCCTTGGAGTTTGTTTCATGTTTTTAAGAATACATTTTTGGCTTATATTAACCCAAATGATAAGGCCCCTTGATGAATGGTCAGCACATGACGGACAGGCCCCTACACTAACATTCGTCAACTCCACCCTGTGGACCACATCAGTAGCCCATGTCTCCTGTAAAGTGCATATATCAAAATTATCTATAAAATTCCCCCATTCCTCACTAGTCAGTTTAGATTTAAGGCCTGCTATATATTTCAGAACAATATCCTCAGTTTTGGGATATCCCCCGGAGTTGTGTTGAGTGTGATTTAAGGATTACCACAATTCGTCAACAATCTCGCTGGGATTTATGTGTAGTTCTGTTATTACAGATACACTAGGGCAAAGCCCCCCCCACCCCCCAAGACTGGGCTTATTACTTTGGGTGACAATCCCACTTCCCATCAGGTACTGCCACCTCTTGTCTCCCCACTGGGCAGCCTCTTTTAGATACCATTGATTTGTTTGAATGGTAACCTAGTACTCTTTAAGGCACACTCCACCCTCCCAATCGGTAAACTATACTTGAATTAGGTCTTGGATCCATTGGGAGGTGAGATACATAAATCCAAATTCACTAATCCATCTCCTAAGCTTCATAGGCTAGTTGAAGGGCAATGTAATCTTCTCTAGTATTGGGGTATCTTTCATAGATATACATGCTTGAATCATTCCCCATCGTCGAAGTGGGGTTGCCCACGATACATAGAAAGCAGTAAAAAACATTTTTTTACCCATTGTAGTCAATGGTAAAAATACATTCACTTTCATAGCTTATTAGCTTCATTAGAAAAAACCCAAAGTCCAGCCAATCAGGCGAGACCACCCTTTAGAACCCTCAGCACAGAGGCTCAGTCTCTCAGATTTTCTACTGCACGTCGTATGTAAGGGGGTCTCCCTGAGCTCTGCTCAGTTTACCTTTTCTTCAGGAAATATTTCCAGATATTCCACTTCTAACTTATCAGCTGCACTTTGTCAGCATGTCTACAGTAAGGAAAAGTTTATTTAGACCTTGCAGTACCTGTGGTAAGCTAAGGCTTCACTGTGAAGACTCCCACAAAGACTGCATCTACTGTCTTCACCCAGAGTATAAGGTGAAGGACTGCAAGATTTGCAGCACATTTCACAGCAAGACTCTCAGAGATAGAGAAGCCAGGCTCCTTCTTTGGCTACAAAAATGTAAGTCCAGAGAGTCTCTCTCTGATGAGGAGGACAGTGATATATCTGTGGCCTCAAAGAAGAGGAAAAGATCTGTGGAGAGTTTTTTCCTAAAACCAGTAAGGTAGCCAAGAGACTACATTCTTTCAGGGAAAGAGATGATGAATATCCCTCAACTTCAAGGGAACATGGTGGTAAGGTTCCCTCTGAGCCGTTCACTCCAGCTACCACCTCCAAAAAGATTAAGAGATCATTAAGCTCCCTGCCACCGTCGACATCTAAGGTCTCGACATCGTCGGCAAGCGCGTCATCGATGGCAGGTTTCGCATCGTCTACGACCACGGCGACGGCGACATTTACAGCTCCATCGTCGCCCATGATCATAACTTCGTCACCGTTGTCATCAACAGCTATAACGTCGGTGAGTCTAAAGTATGGTTCTTCAGCTTGAGAATTCTGACAATAAGACGAAAGTACAGTCAACAGACTCTTCTACCCTCTCATACGTCATCTAGTAAGGTGTCACCGGCACCTCCACAACATCTTTTTGATGACGACGATGACAAGGAGGGAGATACATACTCGGAGGATGGTCAGCCCCTCAGGCCTGCGAATAAAATGCCAAGACGAAGATGAAGAGGTAGAGGGGGAGCAGCTATATAAACAACACTCATTGCAGGAGCAGAGGCAACCAGGAGCTCAAGAGTTGCAACAATTGTAGAGGATTCAGATGCCAATGTCATTGAATGCCAACCTTCAACATATGATGCAGGATTATTATTCTAGGTTTCCTCCACTGGGTTCGCCACTCCTGTGCAACCTCCGCCAATACCGTTGAGCCCTCCCAATCAGTAATCAGAATCATAAGGACCTATTCCAGTCCCATCGTGTGGTCAGGATAACGATCCGCCCTCGTCAGATGAAGAACAAGAAGAGGGTGAAATACAGGACACAGAATCGCTTCTGCATGAATGGGATGAGTATCAAACTCAGACGCCATCCCCTTCTACACCACCACCGGTGGATTCCCCACTACAAGCCATTGGTGGTTTCCATGGTGTGATGGAGAGAGCAGCGAAGAAGTTCCAACTGGCCATAACGTTTAAGCAGTCAGATTGTTTCCTCTATGATTTTAAGAAGGACAATAGGAAATTGGTTTGGGTGATACCGATTGTTGACTTTATCTGGGAGAAGGGCCTTAAGGTTATGCAGACCCCATCTGCAGTTCCAGCGGTGCTTCCAAGGCTGGACAAGAAATACAAAGCGCCAGACAACTCACCAGCCTCCTTAATTGGTCACCCTAAATCGGACTCGGTGATATCTCAGGCAGCCCATCGTAGGTCCAGAAATCCGTCTTCCCCACTTGCTGCACCCCTGGCTAGAGAAGGGCGGGGTTAGATTCCATTGGAAATAAGTTTTCAACTATGGCGGCCACCACGGTGAGAGCAGCGAACTCTTTAGCAATCTTGGGAAGATACGACCGTCAGATGTGGTCGGATATATCCCAGTTCATCGACCTCCTGCCTGAAGATAATACAGCTGAAGCACGTAAAATATTACAAGAAGGCGAGAAGTTCTCCGCAGAGATTATAGACTGTGCTATCCATGTCTCATCTACAGGTTTCCGCCAGTTAGCCGGGGCTGCAGTATTGAGACGTCAGGGGTGGCTGAAAGCTACATCTTTTCGCCCAGAAGTGCAACTGAAGATTCTAGATATGCCTTACGACGGAGAACTATTATTTGGCAAGCACGTCGATGACGCCCTGCAATCGATCAAGGCAGACACAGAAACAGATAGATCCCTGAGTATGCTACAATTTAAAAGTAAGCCCTTTCAAGGGGCAAGAGGAAGGGGACTTTACTCTTACAGAGGCGGATTACATCAGTAGATTACATCAGTATCGGCAGTATCAACCCTACCAAAGTCAGTTTCGCACCACCACTGGGCAACAACAGCCGCACGCTTATCAACAACCATAATCTGCGCCCTTCCGACACACATGAAGGGGAAAATCCTCTTATAAAGGCAAGGATGAGGCGAGAAAGCACTGACCTCCATCAGTTGCCTGCACCCAACCCCTATCCCAACACTCTGATAGGGGACAGAATTTCCAACTTCTTCCACCAATGGTCCCAGATCACATCAGACAGAAGGGTCCTCGATATTTTCAGCAAGGGACACACACTGGAATGTCATCAATCTCCTCCAGAAGTTGCACCAGGAGGACCCCCACCTGCTCATCTACAGGAACTCCTAGTACAGATTGCCATTTGGTAGACAAGGGAGCAATAGAGATCATACAGAAGGCTCAGAGGGGAACAGGCTTCTACTCTCGCTTCTTCCTCATATGGAAAAAGACAGGAGACTGGCGACCTATTTCAGACCTTCGGTCTCTGAACAAATTCTTGAAAAAACAATCGTTTCACCCTCCAAGATGTGCTATGACTACTCAATCAAAGACATTTCATGACTTCCTTGGATCTCCAGGACGCATACTTCCACATCCCTATTCATCCCAGTCACAGGAAATTCTTACGGTTCAAGGTTGCAGGCACCCATTACCAGATCAGAGTGTTACCATTTGGCCTCAGATCGGCCCGCAAGTTTTCCACAAATTTCTGGCCCCAGTTGCAGCCTACCTCAGGGAGTTGGGAATACAGGTGTTCCTGTACTTGGACGACTGGCTAAGAAAGGCACGAATGGCGTCCAAGGCGGCCAGAGACACAGAAAGATGCTTGGCCCTCTTTATGGCGTTGGGACTAACAGTCAACTACCCAAAGTCTCACCTAGATCCGTCTAACAATATCCCCTTTCTAGAGGCTGTTTTGGACTCAGAGAGTGCAAGAGCTTTTGCTTCTCAGGACAGACGGAAAAAAATTCTAAACCTAGCGTGCCGTCTCACCAGAAGAATGTCCACTTCTGTCTGGACTTACAAATCTTTTCTGGGGATGCTCTCTTCGTGCATTCCGTTGATAGCAAACTGTTGCCTTCACATGAGAACACTTCAACAACAATTGGACATTCAGTGGAAACAAATAAACGTATCTTCCGATGATATTGTCCAAATAACCTTACCAGCGAGACAAGCCTTGAATTGGTGGAAGAACACCCCTCTCATCTTGGAAGGTCTCTCCTTTCTGAAGGACAAACCAGTGCATATTCTAACAGCGGATGTGTCTCTAGAGGGATGAGGCACACACTTACAGGACCTAACAGTGAGAGGGAGATGGTCCATACAGGAATCAGCACCCACGTCATCATTTTGGAATTAAAGGCGGTTTTCCTGACGCTCAAGGCCTTCTTTGCCAAGATCAGAGGTTCATCGGTTTTGATAAGAACCGACAACACCACAGTCATGCATTACCTCAACAAGCAAGGGGGTACAAGACCACAGGCGCTGTCTCTTCAGACGCAGGAACTGTGGCATTGGGTTCTACACCATCATATAACAATCAGAACACCTCCCAGGAGTATCCAACACTTTGGCAGATGCACTAAGCAGAACACGGATGACCTGTCACGAATGAGAGCTCAACCAAACAATTCTCGACCGCCTCTTTCTTTGTTGGGGCAAACCCAGTCTGGATCTGTTTGCGACAAGGGAGAACAAAAAATGCCAACACTTCACAGGCTGGCAACCGCAGAAAGGGTAAAAAGGGAATGCATTTCTGATCAAATGGTCAGGGATTTATGCCTATGCTTTTCCCCCGCTCCCACTCATCCAGAGACTTCTTCAAAAAATGAAGAGAGAACCTTGACGACTTCTATTGATAGCTCCCAGATGGCCGCACCAGTTTTGGTTCACGGAGCTGCTACTCCTCTCGGAGCAACCTCACATTCGATAGAGACCAACACCAGGCTTGCTAACGATGGCTCAAGGGCAGGTCCGTCATCCCAACCCGACTTCTCTTCGATTATCGGCCTGGCTCCTGAATTCTATGAATTTGCCAGTCTAGATATTCCTCCAGACTGTTGAGAGGTGCTCCCTTGTGCCAGACCCCAGTCTACAAATAAGACGTACAGGCTCAAGTGGAAAACATTTTGCATATGGTGTAAGACCTTCAGTATTCATCCTCTAAAGTCTTCTCCAGAACAGATACTTCTGTATCTTTTGCAATTAGCAAAATCAGGTCTCTCCCATTTGTCTATCAAAGTTCACCTAGCGGCCATCTCTCGTTTCCACTGTACGTCAGCTTTACCATCTTTATAGTCATCCAGGACAATAAAGCACTTCCTAAAAGGATTGTTCAGGATGTTTCCTCTGATTCAACATCCTCCTCCTACCTGGCATCTTAATATTGTGCTGTCCCAATTGATGAGGCATCCCTTTGAGCCTATTCACAAAGCTGACCTGAAATATATCTCTTGGAAGAAGGCACTCCTTCTCGCGCTTACTTCCACGAAGAGGGTTAGTGACATACAGGCATTCACAATCTCACCACCTTTTCTTAAATTTAAGTCAGATATGGTCATTCTGAGGACTTTCATTTGAACGAGCCAGTGGTATTAAAGACTTTCTTTCCAAACCCTCGAACACCAGCAGAAAGAGCACTACATTCAGCACTACATTCCCTAGATCTCAAGAGGTGTCTAAAATTCTACATTCAGAGGACTAGCAGCTCTTTCGTAAAGCTGATCAATTGTTCATTAGCTATGGTCAACTCACTAAAGGGAATGATGTTACCAAGCAATCCATAACCCGGTGGATCTCCTCTGCCATGCAATTCTGTCACCAGCTAGCGGTAAGACCGCTAACAGCCAATGTCAAGGCGCACTCCACGAGAGCGGTATCTACTTCAGCAGCTCTCTTCGCAGGAGTGCCTCTAAACCAGATTTGCAGAGCGGCAATGTGGACTCGCAGCCACACCTTTACTCAACACTACTGCCTGGATGCTGCTGACAGGATGGACGCTGCGGTAGGACAAGCAGTTTTGCGTAATTTATTTTCATAAGGTGAGCCAATAATCTTCTTTACCCACCATCCTTAAATACTAATATTTCCAGAATTATATTTGTTTTATATATAGATAAAATGTATATGTATACATTGATAAGTATATCTAAATATGTCTGTAATATATATATAGATAGATAGATACGTAAAGAATGATGTTTTGTTATAGATATAGATGTTAACATCTTCTTGTACTGCTGATTATTCTGATTCAAGCATGTGAATCTATGAAAGATACCCCAATACTGGAGAAGAAGATAAGTGCGACCACCCTCCTCCCCATGGAGGCTCACCTTTTTTCGCCTCTATCTTGAAGTCACTAGTGCTGGAAAATCCGAAAGACTGAGCCTCTGTGCTGAGGGTTCTAAAGGATGATCTCGCCTGATTGGCTGGACTTTGGGTCTTTTCTAATGAAGCTAATAAACTATGAAAGTGAATGTATTTTTACCATTGACTACAATGAAAAAAAAAAAAAAAAATATACTGCTTTCTATGTACCGTGGGACTCCCATTTCGACGACGGGTAATGATTCAAGCATGTGAATCTATGAAAGATACCAATACTGGAGAACCACAGTTACAGGTAAGTAACTTATCTTCATATTCATTGAGGTGGCAATGTCTTGTGGATACTATATCTACTCCTATAATTTAATGGCATTGCCTGACCTGTCTTATCCAATGGATAACTTTATTAAGATCTCACCATCTTTCTTTGTCACAGGGAAGATTTTAGAAACATTAATTGTATAGATTTTATTTCTACTCACTCCTGAATGGTTCTCAAACCCTAAACAGGAATTCTCCTGAAAGGGCCTATTGAACTGCCTCAAAGGCTGCTTCTCCACTTGGATATTCAGTACTATCCTCTCTGGTGGTACCCTCCTGTGAGCGTGGTAACATCCTGAATCTCCCAGGGTGTGGTCTGTGCCAGGGCTTCTGCAGTGGTTCCTGGTACAAAAGTCCATAGGGGCGTAGAAAGTCACCATGGGCAGAGCCTCCCTGGGGCTAGACTGAGTATGTTCACTGCTTATATGAGATGTTTGATCTTGGTGTTTTATAGGGCCCACCACTAAGTCAAATCCTTGAGCAGTGTGTCTCTCGGTGTTCTCTGATTCCATACCAGTTAGTACCATCCTGGAACCAGGAAACCTAGATTCTTCTTATCATATCACTTTTCTCAATCAACATTATCATATTTGTTCTCATTAAGGAAACTTTGCTGACTAGATTTTTAATAATTACTTTAAGCTGGTTTAGTTCACTGTGGCATGTGCACTTAGTACATACATGACTGCCTAGCTGCTAGCCTCACCCACATTATTACCTCATGCGGTAACTGGATGCACATACCAGCATTTTCGTTCTCACCACTTAAAAGAGCCAAAGAGTTAAAGTGATTTGACCATTCGATTTTAGGCGCCACAGCTAAACTAGGGGGATTCCCCCCCAGTTCCATTAGCTGGTGTTATACACAATGGTACCACAACAGGATTACAGACCCAACTTCACCATCTTCTTTGTCTACACAAACCACATCATTGCCCTCAAAAGAAACTGGAACCATAACAGGGGCTTTCCTAAATGAAAGTGGATCGAAGGGCTTTTTCTTTTTAAAAATGTCCAGGACTTCCTGGAGTGAGTCGGGCTGTTTAGAGGAATTCCTGCCACTAAGTATAAACTCCACTTCATGGATTAAATTGTCAATATCATTGACTACACAGTTCTTTGCTGCATTAGAAACAGTCAGTTTGGCCATCTTTGTAACTTCTTGGGGGTTCCCTTTTGCCATGGTGAAAGAGAAACCTTACCCTGAAAAATCCACTCCTCCAGGTAGCCAGAGGATAGTAGTAAGTGGGCCAGGCAGAGGCAGTAAATGTTGATAATGTGGCCCTGCCCTGCCTTTTCTTATCTCAGACGAGTGCTGCAGGACTTCACTTGCTATTTTGAGCATGTCAGGCGTCTGTGGCCCCTCATCTTTCCCTGTGCAGGCTGGGGGACGAAGCTCAACCCCAGATACAGGGCAACAGTATCTCCTTGATGAGTGAGGGCACAGGGAACCCGCCAACAAGCAACCATCATTGTCCCCAACCACATTCTTGGAGTCTGTGACAGAGTCCTTTTTAGATAGGGTAAGACAAGGCACTAGTCAAGAGGGCGTGAACACTTGGTTAACGGACAAAGACAACCACATACATGACAGGCTTCTCTATCATGATGATGCCTTGCACATTGCCACTCAGGATCTAAGACAGGAACCCTTAAATTGGTATCCTAACACCCCATTGGCAGGCCATCTGGGGATACAAAAAACACAGCCAATCTTAAACGATGTTTTTTATGACCAAACGTGTCAAATGATGTGCACAATTGTGTCCAGTGCTACTCTATTTGTACCCAAAACTAGGCTTCACAGTCTGCTCCAGCAGGACTGTTCCAACCATTATAAGTGCCCCTCAGCCATGGCACTCCATCACTATGGATTTTATAAGAAAATAAGTTACTTACCTGTAACTGTAGTTCTCCAGCATTGACATATTCATAGATTCACAAGCTTGAATCACTCCTCGTCATTGAGATGGGAGTCCCATGGTACCTAATAGTACCAATGCAATGTAGAGTACAAAGGCCCAAGGCCCTTCAATTTTGTAACATATCAGTCGATTTCTTTTAAAAAAGAGACCAAACTTAGGTTTCAGCCAGTCAGGCTGCCTTGTTCTCTACAGCACTCCTTTGAGAAGCTCCAGTCCCTCAGATTTTCAAAGCACAAGTGTAGGAGATACACTCATAAAGAGAGAGAGAAAGGTAAGCTTCCCAGGGGTGGAGGGTGGATCGCTGAAAGCTATGAAAAAAAATGTTCGTAGTAAGAGGATGGTGGGAAGAAGGAAACAGCTCACCTTCACTGAAAAAGACGTATTAGTACTGCTGTAGATTCAAGGCATTAATGCTGAGGAAAGGTGTGCTTATGTTTCTAGGTAGATACTCGGCAAATCTCCTGAAGTGGCAGACCAGAAAACAGTGCTGTTGAATTAGACATAATTCTTGTACGGTCGGCGCACACTGATGTTTAACAGTATACCTGCTGCCTGACAGCAGAAGTAAATTGCGATAGATATCCACCTAGCAATACTCTGTTTAGAAAGAGGATATCCTTTTTGTGGTGCACTGTAGGCCACAAATAATTGATTAGACTTTCAAATTATTTTTGTTTTGTCTAAATAAAACTTCACCTCGATGGCTATGGAATGTAGTGCTTTTTCAGCTGGTATTTTAAGATTTGGAAAAATGTTCTTAGAATGACAGGTTCATTGAGATGAAAGTCTGAAAGGACTTTAAGAATGAACTTTGGGTTTGTGAGAAGAATCACCCTATAGTTTCTAAATTGTAAGAAAGGTTCATGTAAGGTGAGTGCTTGAATCTCGCCGACTCATCTGGCAAAGGCTAAAGTGACAAGAAGAGCAAGGAAAGGATATTAATATCTGCTCTATGAATGGGTTCACACTGGTTCTTCATAAGCTGTGAGAGCACAGTGTTCAGTTGCCAGAGCGAAGGAGGAGGTCTTATTGGCTGCAAAACTATAAATAATCCTTGAGGAATTGTTTAACTATTCTGGCTGACCCTAATGACTGTGACTAGGGTGATCGCCTGAAGTGGGAAATGGCTGCTAAATGGACTTTGATGGATGCATGAGCCAAACCTGAGCACACTAACTGCAGGAAATAAATATGGAAAGATATCTTCAGGTGAAGAGGAAAGTGGATGTACTTTTGCATGTTGGCACCATATGCAAAATTGTTGCCACTTGAAGAGATAGGTCTTATTTGTAATTTCTGCATGTGCTCTGGCAAGAATCTCCCTGCCTGCACTCTGGAGGGATGTGTAAATGGGTGATTTCATTGTGCTAAGGAGCCTGGCCGATCAGTGAAGAGGCATGGGATCCGGATGTAACACTTGGCCCTTGTTCATTGTAGGAGAGAGGGTATCGTTTTCAACTGGATGTGAGGTTTCTCCGAGAGGGGAAGTTGCTCTGTAAACCAGTGCTGGCGTACCCATGTGAGAGCTATTAGGATCACCCTGCAAGGTTCGGTCTTCATTTTCACGAGGACTCGGAAGGAGAGGTGTGTGAAGAAAGGCGTAAGCAAGGGTTCTGGACCCTGCAATTGAATATGCATTCCCCCATGAACCATTATGATGATGCCAGCTTGCAAAGAGCCAGTATTTCTGGCTCTGGGGGGTTGCAAAGAGGTTGATATTTGGTTTGCCCCACTAGAAGAATACGTTGTTGAGTATTTCCTGATCTAGTTCCCACTCGTGGCAAGAGGTCCTCAGTCTGCTGAGAGGGTCTGCTATTGTGTTGTGCTTTCCAGAGACATTTTCCGCTCGCAGCTGCACTCCGTGGGGGGTGGACCACTCCCAGATGCCTTGTGCCTCCTGAGACAGTAGTTGTGATCTCTTACCACTTTGCTTGTTGATGTTGGGCATCGTGGCTGTATTGCCTGTTCGCTTCCGCACTGAAAGGTTTCTAATTCTCGGAATGAAAGCTTGCAAAGTAGTGGCACTGCCTTGAGCTCGAGCAGATTGATATGGCAATGCAGATGAGACTTTTACCACTTGCTTCTGACCTGCAGGTCTTGAAGGTATGCTTCTCATCCTTCTAGGGAGCCGTCGGTGGTGAGGACTAAGGGTGACGCTTGGCTTAGAAAAGAAAGGCTGAACAACAGGTGTGTCTGTCACATCCACCAATGCAGGCCCTTGACTCTGGCTGGAGTGACTTTGATGACATAGTTGAAAGAGCCTGTTGCCTGTACCCATTGCCTGTCTAGTTCTTCCTGGAGCCGCCGCATTCATAGACGCCAAAATGGAACTAGAGGAATGCATAATTAAATCATCCCTAGTAGGGACTTGTAGAGAGGATCTGAAAGAGACTGAACTGAAGAGACTCTTTTCCCTGTATCAGTGTTGCTAAGGACATCAACTTTAATTGCCTCTCTGATGTGGGGTACGCTTTGCTGAGTGTAGTATTGAGCATTGCTCCCAAGTATGTTATGTTTCTTGATGGTTGAAGGACTGACCTGTTCAAATTCAGTGTGGAACCCAACTCACTGAATAGTATTCTGGAGGCGGTTGTTAAGCTATGTGCCGCTTGATTGGAAGGTACCTTGACTAACCAATCGTCTAAATACAGGAAAACGTGGTGTTTGTGATTCCTTAAGAAGGCTACTATAGGTGCTAAACACTGAATATTTTAGGGGCCGATTTCAAGCCGAAAGGAAGAACTGTGAACTGATAATATGCCGGCTACTGTGAACCTTTGGAATTTTCTGTGCGACAGGTGGTTTGGAATGTGAAAATAAGCATCCTGAAGATTGAGGGTTGGCATAACATCTCCCTGATTTAGGAGTCACAGAATATCCTGCAATGTTATCATGACTGTTTTTTGAGATAGGTGCTCAGATCTCTGCAGTCCAGATTTGTTTGCCACTCCTTCCACTTTTTTCAGACCAACAAGAAACAGGAATACCATCCTTTCCCTTGTTGTGATGCAGGAACTCATTCTATTACCCCTTTCTTGAGCATGGTTTTTACCTCCAACTTGAGAAGTTGTAGATGTTTCTGAATGGAGGTGTGAGATGGGGTTGATGGTGGGGTCTGGATGAATTCTAGAGAATGTGTGAATTGCACAAAGTCTAAGACTCATTGGTCTGTTGTTATCTCTTGCCAGAGTTCAATGTAGTTGGATATTCTTCCTCCTTGCCTGAATGGGAAGTAAAGGGAGTAGCTGGAGCCTGAAAACTGTCATTGATGTCGACCAGCATCCTCTCCTTGATGTCCTGCTCTGCCTCTTGGTGTGGGTCTGTTACAGGCTGCTTTTGGTGGTTGCCACTGTGCGTACTGGAGACAAAACTGTTGAGAGGTCTGAAGGGTTAAAAATACTGTTGGTAACCTCCTCTACATGGGGGAAGTCCCTTTTTCTCTGGCACCTCAAAAGGGCAATTTCCTATATTGAAGTTCTCCAGCGATTTAGCTGTGTTCGTGTCCATTTTTATGGCCTGCAGTGTGTTGTCGACATGCTTGCTGAAAAGAGCTTCTCCATCAAAGGGTAAATCGAGTATTTGTTTTGGACCTCCAGTCCAAAAAAAGTAGCTTCGAGACCGCCTTCTCTCCTGAGTATGGCAGCACCTGCAAGTTGTCTGAATGCAGTAGTGCCAATGTCCATGGCACAATCTTGATGTGTGCTCTCCTTTTTGTAAATTTTTCTTCGCCTCCAATTTAACCTTCTCTGGGAGTTGGTCCAGATATGAGCGATATTCGCCCACAGTTGGGGATCACATCATCCGATAGAAAATTTGCTACCCTCACTGTGAGAGTAGAATAATAATGTTTGCCTATATTATCAAGGCGCTTACCCTCTTTATCCAGAGGGGCTGTGATGGGTGCTGAGGGGTTCTTAGATCTGTGCTGGGCTGCCTGTGTGGTAACTGAATCAGGCTTTAGGTGGCCAGTGAGACATGCAGGAACATCGTCTGGAGCCTTGGATTTCTTGTCCAGGCATGGTAGAACTGCAGTCAACTGCACGACGACCAGCTGTGTGGATCTGCTCTTCTTAGGAACTGCATGGATCCTGCATCAAAAGTGGTAGTCTAGAGTGGACCCCTTGGTCCTCTCTGCCAGCTGTCCAACTTGGGAGACGGTAAGCCCTTGCCTCTCATTGCAGGACAGTACCCCTGTGCACTGTGACTCTTGCAGCTACCAAAGCTTGTTTGCTCCTGCTCCAAGGGATCTTCAAGCTCCGTGTAGCCCCGGACCCCAGCACTTCATCCTGCCAAGCACAATCTCCTCTCTGCTGCTCCAGCGATGTCGGACTCCTGTTCAGTTGTGCTGACTAAGCCTCACTGCAACTTTCTGTGCCTGCTGTCAGTGGGTTGTCTGAGGGGGCTACAACTTCTTCTGGAGACTCTCCCAACTGCTGAGGGTCACCTCGGACTCCCCTTCAATGGTAGAGTCCCCTGGAACTTGCTGTGCAACTCGCCTTTTTCTTCTTTTGCATTTTTCCAAGGCTTTTTGGTGGTTCTCTGGCAGCACTGACCCTCTGCAACCCGACAGCCAACGTGGGACACCCTCTTTATTGCTTCAGGAACTTCTCTTCATCTCCTGCACTGCACACCTAGTCTTCTTCTTCCCCTGTTGAACAGGTCCTGCATTTACAGAAGGGTGGGTAGTGGATCCTGCCACAACTAGACACTCCATCACAAACTGTTCTTGGTCCCCTTCCTTTGCAGGTCCTCTTCTGCCAGAATCCACCTTGGGGTTCTTCCAGTCTGGTCTGGGTCTTGCACAATCCTTTTCCTAAGTCCTCCTGTTAGATTTGGGGAAAACCAAGTACTTACCTCTGCTTTCCTGGTCACTGGGAGTCACTGGTGCAGGAAAGGACCCTCTTTCTTGACATGGTTACCCCCATTTTCTGCCTGTCGTCCGTGTGTTTGACTGTGTTCACTGGGATCCTGCTAACAAGGACCCCAGTTATTATGCTCTCTCCCTTCTATCTTGGTAACTTGTACCATTTTCACTCCACATTTGGCATACTTGTACCCCATGTAAGTCCTAATATATGGTACACAGGTACCCAGGGCATTGGGGTACCAGGGGATCCCCATGGGCTGCAGCATGTATTATGCTACCCATAGGGAGCCCATGCAAAATGTTCTGCAGGCCTGCCATTGCAGTCTGCGTGAAAGGGTGCATACACCCTTTTCACTACAGGTCACTGCACCGTCTCCCATTGGAAATAGGTGCTACATGGCTTGGGAGGGGTAGCCTCCCCAAGCCCCTGGTATGCTTTGAAGGGCACATTTGGTGCCCTCTGTGCATAAACCAGTCTACACTGGTTCAGGGACCTCCAGTGCCTGCTCTGGCGTGAGACTGGACAATGGAAAGGGGAGTGACCACTCCCCTGTCCATCACCACCCCAGGGGTGGTGCCCAGAGCTCCTCCAGAGGGTCCCTGGGTTCTACCATCTTGAATCGAAGTTTGGCAGGGAGCTATGGGAGCATCTGAGTGGCTAGGCCAGGCAGGTGAGGTAAGAGCCCCTTGGCTAGGTGACCAATTCCCTTTCAAGGCTATTTAGGATCCCTCCCTTGGGTGGGTCCTCAGATTCGGCTTGCAAGATTCCAGCATGACTCCTCTGCAACCTTACTTTGACTTCTAGCCACTGGAACCACGGCTGGACCCTCCAGGAACCGACAGTCTCCATCCACGATGAAGACTCTTCTTGCAACATTGTTTCCCCGGCTCCTTACAGCTTCTGCAACATTTGCCCGGCTGTGCATCCTCTGAGGGTGGCAAGTCTTCAGTCTGCACAAGAAGGAAGAAGCAATATCCCTTGGAGTGAAGGAGTCACTCCCCTGCATCCGCAGGCACCTACCGCAATGAAGACCGGCTTTATGAATCTCCTCTCATCCTGAGCTGCATGGATCCTGCATTACAAGTGGTGGTCTGAAGTAGTCCTCTCTGCCAGCTGTCCAACTTTGGTGGAGGTAAGTCCTTGCCTTCCCATGCAGGACAATACCCCCATGCACTGCGTCTCTTGCAGCTGCCAAGGCATGTATGCATCTCCTCCAAGGGATCTTCAAGCTGTGTGTAGCACCACCCCCCAAGCACTGCTTCCTGCGATGCACAGCCTTCTGCGTGGTTCTCCTGCGGCGTGGGACCATTCTCCAGTTGTTCTGTGTGGGCTCTTCTGCAACTCCTGTGTCCCCATCCTGTGGGACTCCTGTGGGTGCTGCCTCTGCTCCTCTGGGCTCTCTGTGTCGCTGAGGGTCTCCTCTGACTCCCCCTCCTGGGTTGAGTCCTCGTGGGCCTTGCTGGTCCTCAGCAGCTCCACTTTCCGCCAACCACGACATTTGCCTTTGCCAAGGCTTTTTGGTAGATTTCCTGCACCAACAGACTGCAGTTCTTCATCTGGCGTGGGATGTCGACTGCATCCTCCAGGAACTCTTCACCTGCTCCAGGGCTGCATTCCTGACGGTCGACTGTGAGACAAAGACAAACTTCTGCATCCACAGCTGGGTGGGTAGTAGCACCTACTCCTCCTGGACTCTTCTGTGACTTCTGGACATTCTCCCCTTCTTCCACAGGTCTTCCTCTTCAGGAATCCACCACTGGTTTCTTGCAGACTTGTCTGGGTGTTGCATTTTCTTCATTTTCTTCCTTTTGGGTGGTTTGGGGAAAACTAGTAAGTTGCTCCTTTCCTCCTGGTCACCAGGGAGCACTGTGATACTTACCTTTGGGGTTTCCTAGTACCACCAGCTCCCCTCTACACATTCCACTTACCTAGGTGGGAGTCCTGTGTTTGCATTCCATTTTTTTAGTATATGGTTTGGGCTCCCCCTAGGGTAACTATTATCTAATTGCATTTGCACTGTTTTCTATCACATTCCCTGCCTAATGCTGATAGCTAGTGTGTATATATATATATATATATATATATATATATATATATATATATATATATATATATATATATACCCACAGCTCGGAATCGGCCACAATACAGAGACCCACACAAGTCCGCCACACCAAAGGTCAGTGATAAACTGGCGATACCCAAACCGACACCATCACGCCAACAAGAATACGCCCACACTATCACGACCCACGAATCAACGCGGCGGTCTTTCAACCGCGGTAATCCATTGGCGGTACACACCGCCGCGCTCAAAATACACACACATATACAAAACACAACCACATTGGACAATTCGAAATACACACACCACAGCCACACACCCAATCCAATATAAAGCACACACCCACATCACCCACAAACCCTTACAACCAAAAATTTGAAAGAAGGCCAGAGAGAGACTACCTAACGCAACACCAGCATCCACAGACACACAACACCATCACTCATACAACATCCACGCACCTCAAACAACACGCACATCCCCGCACCTCCTCCCCCACAACTAACAACATGGGCAATTATGCAATTATGCATCCTGAGGGCCTCGCAGGAGTAGCAGGAGGACTGGGACTCTGGTAAGGCAAATCTTTACTACTTTATCCCCCCCACCCCACCTGCATGCCATCACATACTCCCACTCTCACCCTCACACCCATCACCCCAACAACCCACAGATACCCCACTAACGCAACCCACACATCCCAAAAGCAAGCCCTGCATGTAACACTAATGCATGTACACCCATCACCAAAGCATGTCCAGTAGAGAGACTCACTCATGCCCCAAAATCACCAATCACACAAGGACCAAGCTAATAATGCAAGCACAGGAGTAGAGGGTAACTCACCCATTGCACAAGATGGCACACACACATACAATAACTATGCATTTACACCCCTACCAAACAACACCGGACAGGAGGTGCCAGGCATATCCAGTCCCCCCACAGAAGAGGCCCACAGTGATGACATCAGCTCTGCACGCCTGGATCAAGATGACCAGCCCGGCCCATCAGGGACCTCGGGACAGTCGGTTCCCCTGACACAGTCACAAACCACCACTGAACCTCCCCCTCAGGAAACACCACCACAGCACCCACCCAGTGGGCCCAACCCTCTGTCCCCATTTCACGTCAATCAGCAGTGTGTCCACAACTACAGGGAACCCAGGCAACCCCACTAACACAGGACGATCAGGGACCTGGGGCAGTGGCAGTGGGCACACGTTCAGAGGACAGAGGCACAGGATAACAGGGAAGCTGGGAGGACTGCTATGCGACATGGGGAGGACAGGCACAGGGAACCGACACTCCACGAGGCACTCTCCAACATCATGGGAGCTTACCACCATTCCCAGGAGACCATGGGCCCGGTACTGGTCAAGTTTCAGGAGACCCAGCAGCTGCAGGAGGAACACTACCTGGGGATCAGGGAAGACTTGAAGTCCATCAACACCACCCTGGTCACAATTGCAGGGGTGCTGGCAATCCTTCTCAACACCAGGAGGGACACAGTGGTACACCAACGGGCCCCTAACACTAGCCTGGATGATGAACAGACCTCCACCTCCGCTAGTGAACAGGAGGCACCGCCACAGGAACAACAGGCCACCAGCACCCCACCCCCTGCAGATGGAAAACTATCCCGCAAACGGTCCCTGAGATCCAGGAACAAGACAGAGAACATTGCCAAGACCCCTGCCAGGAAATAAGACCCCCCTGAATGTCACCTTTCTGTCCCACTTTGTCACCCTGTCCACCCTAAACTGCCATTGCTCCACTTCCTATGCCCCATTGGACAATGCACCTGTGAAACAAATAGACTGGACTCTACCATGGACATTCCTCCACCATCACCCCAGCCCATTTTACACCCCCCTCCACTTATTTGCACACAAATAAACACACTTGAATCACTAAACAAGCTGGAGTCAGTCTGTGCTTTCACAAATGTGTAATTGCTAAATCTCTGGAATATATCAATGTCAATGTACTTGTTCACATACCAATGTAACACAGCTGTAGGCCAGCAGTAAACATAGCAGAGGGCACAAAGTGGAAGCCAGATCTGTGAAATGGAAAGTCAAAGTAACAAGTCATGGTCCATAAACTGAGTGAAAATGACAGACTTATGCTAGCTCCAACAACAGTATGAGATGTGGGAAGCAGGTACATCTTCTTACCTGTGTCTCACTGGAAGTATTGCATGATGATATTGTTTCGGTTGTTGACATCTTCTTCTTCTGCCTCCTCTTCTTCACTGTCCACAGGCTCCACAGCTGCCACAAGACCAGCATCAGGCCCATCCTCCTGCAGAAAAGGCACCTGCCGTCGCAAAGCCAGGTTGTGCAGCATACAACAGGCCACGATTATCTGGCACATCTTCTTGGGTGAGTAGTATAGTGAACCACCTGTCAGATGGAGGCACCAGGTTGGGGTAACCAGAGTCACCTGCAAATGTTGAGGGACAATTGTTATACACTAACCCTTAGGGACAACCCCATACCCAGACACCTATGGCAACTGTGTTTGGACCTTGGCCTCACCTATTAGCCACACCCGGTGCCTCTGGAGTTGGCCCATCAAATAAGGGATGCTGCTATTCCTCAAAATGTAAGCGTCATGCACTGAGCCAGGATACTTGGCATTGACATGGGAGATGTACTGGTCTGCCAAACACCATATGCACATTCATCAAATGGTAGCTTTTCCTGTTTCTGTACACCTGTTCATTCCTGCGGGGGGGGACAAATGCCACATGTGTGCCATCAATAGCACCAATGATGTTGGGAATATGTCCCAGGGCATAGAAGTCACCTTTCACTGTGGGCAAATCCTCCACCTGACGGAAAACGATGAAGCTGAGCATGTGTTTCAGCAGGGCAGATAACACTCTGCCCAACACGTTAGAGAACATTGGCTGGGACATCCCTGATGCCATGGCCACTGTTGTTTGAAAAGACCCACTGGCCAGGAAATGGAGTACAGACAGAACCTGCACTAGAGGGGGGATTCCTGTGGGATGGCGGATAGCTGAAATAAGGTCTGGCTCCAACTGGGCACACAGTTCCTGGATTGTTGCACGATCAAGTCTGTAGGTGATTACGATGTGGTCCAACAGGGGTCTGTACACCGGAGGATGCCGCCATCTCATCACCTGCTCCAGCAGATGTGCCCTATGGAGGAGAACAACGAGCAGAGGGTCATCCAACATAGAGGTATCACAATGTGTTATTTGCTGAAACGTTGGTAAATCGCAATGTCCCAATATCTGTCTTTATTCCCGGCCTAGATAGGTGTGACGCAGTTGTTTTTCATCCCATGTGGCCCCCTGAAATGGCGGCTGCCTGACCTGTAAGGTGGGACAAGGGGAAATGAGGTAACTGCGCTGGTGTTGTACACTGTTGCGGTCAGCGGTCGAAGACCGCGGTGCAAAGCTGCATTGGTTAACATTGGGCCCTATGGGTCCAAGGAGCCAATGACGATGTATGCCGGCGGTGACGGTACGCACTGCCACGGAGGTGACCACCATTTTCTATCTGTTCCCTCACTTGATACCTGACCTTCAACAGGAGAGGACATACACTGCAAGTGCTGCTGTGAACTGTGTCTGGAAGCGACAATGGCTACAGTGTCTGGGGAAAGGGCCCCTGCCTTCACTTCGGAGGAGTTGGAGAAACTGGTGGATGGGGTCCTCCCCCAGTACATGCAACTGTACGGTCCCCCAGACAAACAGGTGAGTACACTGTGAGCATGCTCCGTGGGCAATGCCTGTTTAGAGTGGTGTGGATGAAAGATACAGGGGGGCTGAGGCCTGCATGTGCTGATGATGAGTGTATGTGCGTCAGGGCATGGGTGGGAACTGGTGGGCAATGAGTCTGAAGGTCCGGACGGGTGAGTAATATCCTTTCCTCCTGTATCTTTCCTCTAGGTCAGCGCCCACCAGAAGAAGGGTATTTGGCGTGCCTTCTCCAAGGACGTCCGGACCCTGGGGGTCTACCACAGACAGAGCACCCACTGGCGTAAAAGATGGGAGGACCTGCGCCACCGGAGCAAGAAGACGGCGGAGGCCCAGCTGGGGGTGGCCTCCCAACGTGGAAGGGGTGCCCATCACACCATGACCCCCCTGATGTCCCAGATCCTGGCAGTGGCCTATCTGGAGTTGGATGGGCGCTTGAGGGCATCACAGCAGCCACAAGGGGGTGAGTCCACTCTCATTCAGCTGACTCTGCACGCATTACGAGGTGTCTGGGTGGAGGGGGGGTCAGTGGGTTCCCCTAGGCCAGGGCGAACATGGTAGGCAAGGTCCCTTGTTAGGCAGGCTCTGTGGCACCCCAACCCCACTAGTGGTATTAACCATTTGCACCTAGTCAGGCTCCTGTGACTTCCAGGTGTGCAGCAAATGGTCTTAGGCCTCGTACCCCATGGGCATGTGAATTTGCCAGGAACTGTTCGCGTAGTGGAGAGGGCTGCTCCCTGTGTGTTGTGTCCGCCAACGGTAGTGGTGTTGCATGCACTGAACATGCTTTTCTTCTGTCTTCCCCCCCACCCTTTTTGTTTTGTCTCCCTGTTCTTGTGTGCAATAGCATCATCTGGCAGAGGAGCAGTGGCACCGGGGACGGAGGGAGCTGCAACCCACTTGGCCCTGGAGGGTGAAGCAACGGAGTCTGAAGCCGCCAGTGGGACGCGAGGGAAGCTCCACGACGGGGACAGGAGCATACACCAGTGACAGCGACATCTCCTCTGTGCCCACCGCATCTACAGGTACAGCCGCCACCCCCCCTACCAGTACCGCCCTCCCAGCAGCCCCTCAGGGTGTGTCCTGTGCCCGCTCACCCAGGAGGGTGGGCATCTCCTTTGCCCCAGGCACCTCAGGCCGTGCCCCAGTCAGCCCTGCTGCCCTCAGTGAGGAGGCTATTGACCTCCTGAGATCCCTCACTGTTGAGCAATCTACCATTTTGAATGCCATCCAGGGTGTTGAGAGGCATTTGCCACAAACAAATGCATACCTGAAGGGCATTCATTCTGGGCAGGAGGCCCAACAGAGAACATTTCAGGCTCTGTCCTCAGCACTGATGGCAGCCATTGTCCCTGTGTCCAGCCTCCCCCCTCCAACTTCCTCCACCCCGACCCAATCCCCTGTACCTCAGCCTATCCCAAGCACACCATCAGACCAGCATGCACACTCATCAACACACAAGAGTGGACATGGCAAACATAAGCACCACACATCCCACAGGCACTCACACAAGCAGCATACCCATGCAGACACAGCAACATCTACTGCCTCCACTGTGTCCCCCACCTCCACGTCCTCCTCCTCCCTCCCTGTCTCGTTTCCACTCACACTTGCATGCACTACATCCTCAGCCACTAACTCCACCACCAGCACGCCCATCACCACACACCGCTCACGTGCAATCACCACCCCACTACCATGAACACATCCCCTGTATCCTCTCCCAGTGTGTCTGTGAGCCCTCCCCCCAAAGTACACAAACGCAGACACACACCCACCCAACAGCCATCCACCTCACAACAGCCTCCAGCCCATGCACCTTCACCCAAATTCAGCAAAGTACACCTCCTACAACCACTACCTCTTCCTCCACTCCCAAACCCCATCAATCTTCCCGTCCCAGTGTGTCAGAAATTTTTTCCTGGCAAACCTTGACCTCTTCCCTTCACCTCCCTCTCCCCGTCCTTCCCCTAGGGCCAGGCTTGCCAGGTCCCAGCCCAGCACCTCAGCCACCAAATCCCCAGGCACAGTGGTGGCAGCAACTGCAGGGTCATCGAGTGCGCCACCCATCAGGGCTGCCATTGGGCCACGTAGCGAGGGCAAGGACATTCCGCCACCTGCCATGGTGAAGAAGATGCCCACATCCCGGAGGGAGAAGACGCACCTACCAGCCACCAAGAGCTCTGCCAAATCAAAAGGGGACAGTGGCAAGACACCTGCTGCACCATCTAAGGTGGGGAAGGGACAAAAGCAGAAGAGCAGGTCATGACAGGGCACGGTGGCACCGACTGAGGGACTAGTGTCACCCCTTCTGTCCACGACCACACCAACCTATACGGCGGCAAACACCGCCACCAGCACCGCTACCTGAACAGCCACCATCACCACCACCTGCACCTCCACCTGCACCACCACCTGCACAGCCACCGGCACGTCTGCAGCCTCAGCAACAGTCCCCAGCATCTTCCCCAGTGGGCAGCCATCCGAGGCTGCAGGAGACGTCCTGCTGTGTCCCTCAACAGGTGCTGACCCATGCACTACCGCCAGCATAGACACCGCCGCCAGCATAGACACCGCCGCAAGCACTGCCACCAGCCCCGCGACGTGCTTGAACAGTGTCACCACCGCTGACATTGCTACCATACCCAGTGGTCAGTCGTCCGAGGCTGCAGGAGAGTTCCTGGACCCTGGCCAGCTTCCATGAGGCATGACCTCCATCACTGTTTGCACCTGCAGGTGGAAGGCGAAGCTGCAGCAGTGTGGGGTATGTCCCTGCCTCCATGGCGTATCATGCTACCTGTTCCCAGGCAATCTCATGGCACACACACCCAGGTGAAGGAATGGCACCATGTGGAGCACTCTGGGCACCATGCCCCCTCCAGAACCAGTGGAGATTGACATCCACTACCTCAGTCCTTGGCAGGATGAAGCACTCTGGGCACCATGCCCCCTCCAGAACTTGGCAGGATGAAGCACTCTGGACACCAGGCCCCCTCCGGAACCAGTGGAGATTGACATCCACTACCTCAGTCCTTGGCAGGATGAAGCACTCTGGGCACCAGGCCCCATCCAGAACAAGTGGAGATGGACATCCACTCACCCAGTCCTTGACAGGATGAAGCACTCTGGGCACCATGCCCCCTCCAGAACCAGTGGAGATTGACATCCACTACCTCAGTCCTTAGCAGGATGAAGCACTCTGGGCACCAGGCCCCCTCCAGAACCAGTGGAGATTGACATCCACTCACCTAGTCCTTGGAAGGATAAAGCACTCTGGACACCATGCCCCCTCCAGAACCAGTGGAGATTGACATCCACTACCTTAGTCCTTGGCCGGATGAAGCACTCTGAGCACCAGGCCTCCTCCAGAACCAGTGGAGATTGACATCCACCCACCCAGTCCTTGAAGGATGAAGCACTCTGGGCACCATGCCCCCTCCAGATCCAGTAGAGATTGACATCCACTACCTCAGTCCTTGGCAGGATGAAGCATTCTGGGCACTAGGCCCCCCTCCAGAACCAGTGGAGATTGACATCCATTTGAGTGACTGTGGCTTTGCACTCCCCAGGATAATGCAGTGGGCAACCCACCCACTTGAGACTTGAGAGACTGTGGCTTTGCACTCCCCAGGATACAGCAATGGGCATGGAGCCCCCTCGTGCAGCAGTGGCGTCGTGCGTTCATCCAGCTGAGGTGCCCCACCTTCTCTTCCCCCTGAGGTGCCTGTTTATTTTCGATCTGAAGCCCCAGCAGTGTTCTCTCCGTTTCATGTCAGGTATCTTGTGTGGGCTTCGCCCATGCGTTTTGGGACCAGTGGTCCACGGACAATGATTGGTATACTATCCGGAGTTGTGTAGTTGGTGTACACATTTGTATATACTGAATTCTAAACGTTCACTAACAGATTGTTCTTGATTACAATTGTTACAATCATTTCCTTTTGTCCTTGCGTTCTTCCAGGGGGTGGGGGGTGTATATGTAATGTTGCTGCATGTATTTGTGTGGATGGTGTTGTGTGTGAGGGTGGGGGTATTGTGTGTGTGTGTGTCACTCTCTTTTTCCTCCCCCTCCCCTGTGTTGTAGGTGCAGTACTCACCGTGGTCGTCGACGACGTCTGTCCTGCTCCTGATAGAGCAGGAGGAAGACCAGCATTGGTAACACCTGTAGTTCAGGCTCCATGGCGTCCTGGGTCCTCGTTGGGTGTCGAGAGGTGAGTGTTTTGCCTTCTGTGTACTGTTTCTGCCGTGCTTTTGAGAGCGTTGGTTCCGCCCGGAAAAGGTGCGGATAGGCCTGTTGTGATAGGGTGGGTGGTACTTTGTCCTCCGCCTGTCTGTTGGCAGTGACCACCGCAGGGTTTGTTTCTACCGCTGTGGCGGTCCGAGTGTTAAAGTGGCTGTTTATATTGGCGGTTCCCGCCATGGTCGTGATTCAATTTCTTTTCCTGCTGGCCTGTTGGCAGTATTACTGCCGCTTTAACACCGACCGCCAGGGTTGTAATGAGGGCCATAGTATGTTACTTACCTCCTATTTGAGGGTTGCTTCTCTCTAGTACTTTTTGGTAATGTGTCACTAAAGTAAAGTACCTTTATTTTTGCAACACTGAGGCCCTCATTATGACATTGGTGGTAAATCCCACTGACCGCCACGCTGATTGCCGCCAACATACCGCTGCTGCGGCGGATATCCGTTCACCATATTATGACACAAACATACACCAATCCGTCACTATTCAGCCACAGACACAAGTCCGCCACACCACAGGTCAGTGATAAAATGGCGGTATCCAAACCCACACCGTTACGCCAAGAGAACTATGCCCATCACATTATGACCCACGAATCACCACAGCGGACATTCAACGGCGGTAAACCATTGGCAGTACATACCACCGCGCTCAAAATACACACACACATACAAATCACCACCACTTGGACAATTCAAACAACACACACCTGACACCCACACACTCACATCACTATGAAACACACACCCACATTATCCTCAACTCTTTACCATTACAAACCATTGGCACGAGGCAGACACCACAACCACAGACAAAACCAGAGCCACACACCACCTACACCTATACATCACCCAAGCACCCCACATCACACACCCCAACACATCACCCTACACATCCTCACCTACACATCTCACACAACAACCATGGTACCACAAAGATACCCCAGATTCTCAGAGGAGGAGCTAAGGGTCATGGTGGAGGAAATCATCAAGGTAGAGCCACAGCTATTTGGAGCACAGGTGCAACAGATATCAATAGCTAGGAAGATGGAGCTATGGCGGAGAATCATGGACAGGGTCAACGACGTGAGACAGCACCCCAGAACAAGGGATGATATCAGGAAGAGGTGGAACGACCTACGGGGGAAGGAGCATTCCATAGCAGCAAGACACCAACTCGTACAGAGGACTGGCGGTGGACCCCCACCTACTCCCCCACAACTAACAACATGGGAGGAGCAAGTCTTGGCAATCATGCGTGCCATTTTCTATCTAATTCCACACTTGCTACCTGACCTTTAACAGGAGAGGACCTACACTTCATGTGCTGTGGTGACCTGTTTCAGGCACCTACCATGGCCCGTGTGACTGGGGAAAGGGACCCTGCCTTCACCTTGGCAGAGTTAGAGAGACTGGTGGATGGGGTCCCACCCCAGTACGGACTGCTGTATGGGCCTCCAGACTAACAGGTGAGTACACTGTGGGTATGATACACGTGGCACGAATGCATGGAGTGGTGTGTGTGAAGGCCTTGTGTAGGGGGGTTGGGTCAGAGTCCCCTGGGCAGCATACAACTTGTATGCTAGGCCATATGTGTGTAAATGGTGAGGGGTATGGTGGGCCATAAGTGTAACAGGCCGGACTGTCTGAATTATACCATTTCATGTGTGTATTTCCTCTGCAGGTCAGCGCCCATCAAAAGAAGGGTATTGCCAAGGAGGTGCGGACCCTGGGGGTCTATGGCAGGTGGAGCACCCACTGTCGGAAATGGTGGGAGGACCTGAGACGCTGGGCACAGAAGACGGCAGAGGCCCAGCTGGGGATGGCCTTCCAACGAGGAAGGGGTGCCGGTTGAACCCTGACCCCCTAATGGCCCGCATACTGGCGGTGGCCTATCCGGAGCTGGATGGGAGCCTGGGGGCATCTCAGCAGCCACAAGGGGGTGAATACAGTGCCCATCATCACAACTTACGCATGGTAGGGTGGTATCCGGGTGGGGGACGTGTGTCGGTGGGTGCCCCTAGGCCAGGCCTGCCATTGCATAGTAGACTCCATGTTGGCCAGGGTTCTGAAGTGAAAATTCTGCTACCTAGCTCATAGGCATCCACAACAGGTCAGGGCTGTCTGGGCCCAGGTGTGCTGCATTTGGCGCTGTGTGCCCCTCCCCATGCCTTGGTGGCTAGCATTATAACTGGTAGTGCAATGCATAGTGCGTAGGGCTGTTCCCTGGGTGTGAGTGTGCTGTGTACACCAACGGTGGTGTTGGTGCAGCCATTGACCCAGTGTATCCTTTGTCTCTTCCCCCCCTTTTTGTTTCGTCACCCTGTCCTTATGTGCATTAGCATCATCTGGCGGAAGTGCAGAGGCACCGGCGATGGTGGGAGCTGCATCCCACAGGACCCAGGAGGCAGAGTCCACCATTAGTGAGGGCAACAGTGGGACGGAGGGTGAGGGGAGCACCACGGCGGAGACTGGAGGGGACAGTTCAGACAGTGATACCTCCTCTGATGGAAGCTTCCGTGTTGGTGGCAGACACCTCTGTGACTACCCCAGCTACAGGTACAGTTGTGTCTTCACTCACACCTGAATGCACTACATCCTCATGCACCACCAGCATCACCTCCATACCAAAAAGAGAACACACCTCACTGGCAGACACCTCCACAACAGCCATGCACACGTCCCCTGTGTCCTCTCCCACTGTGTCTGTTCCCCCCCCCCCAAGGTACACAAACGCAAGCACTCAGACACCCAACAGCCAACATCCTCACAACAGCATCCAGCCCATGGACCTGCACCCAAACACAGCAGACAGACACTACCTACAACCACTCCCTCATCCTCTACTCACAAACCTTCTCCCTGTTCCAGCCCAAAGGTCCCTAAGAAGCTTTTCCTCTCCACCATTGACTTCTTTCCTACCGCTCCCCCCCATCCCTTCACGTCTGGGCAGGGTGGCAATAACCCAGGCAAGCACCTCAGCCACCCAGTCCAATGGCCCAGTAGTCTCCACACCCACTTGTGGTGGGAAAGGATCCAGGGTACCTGTGCAAGGAAAGGGTGCCGGTCCCAGCTGCCGGCCGGAAGACCAAGAAGCCAGCTCCAGCTGCCAGCTAGAAGACCAAGGAGCCAGCCCCAGCTGCCGCCAGGAAGGGCAAGGAGCCAGCCCCGGCTGCTGCCAGGAAAGGCAAGGGGCCAGACCCAGCTGCTGCCAGGAATGGCAAGGAGCCAGCACCAGCTGCTGCCAGGAAGGACAAGGGGCCTGTGCAGGAACTCAGACAGAGCCCCTACCACCAACCATGGTTGTGCAGCCGTCCGAGGCTGCTGGGGATGGGCTGGAGCCTCTCGTCCCCACCAGCAGCAGCACCACCACCACCAGTGGGCAGCCGTCTGAGGCTGCAGGGGATGGGCTGGAGCTTTCCCCCACCAGCAGCAGCACCACCACCACTAACACTACTGAGCAGCCGTCACCACCGGCGGACGTTATGTAGTCCTGTCTCCATGGGCTGCTGTGCGGCCTACAGCCTGCAAATCCAGTGGGTATGACACCCACTTGTGAGACTGTGACCTTGCACTCCCCATGATGAAGGGCACAGGGCACGATACCCCCTCCAGAACCAGTGGGTAAGACACCCACCAACCCCAACCTCCCCAGGATGAAGAGCACAGGGCACGATGCCCCCTCCAGAGCAAGTGGGCAAGTCACCCACTTGAGACTGTGGCCTTGCACTCCCCAGGACCAAGCAGTAGGCAAATCACCCACTTGAGAGACTGTGGCCTTGCACTCCCCAGGACCAAGCACTGGGCAAATCACCCACTTGAGAGACTGTGGCCTTGCACTCTCCAGGACCAAGCAGTGGGCAAGTCACCCACTTGAAAGACTGTGGCCTTGGACTCCCCAGGATCAAGCACGGGGCATGTTGCCCCCTCCAGAACCAGTGGTCTTCTGTCATCTGCCGGCTGAGGTGCACCCGCCTGTTTTCCAACTGATGCCCCTGCAGTGTACTCTGTGTTGATGCAGGTGACAAGTGGGGCCTTGGACTTTGGCCTGTGGACCACACACAATGGGGACTTGGCAGTGTCCCTTGAACTGTACATATGTATCTATCAGTTGCATAGCATTTTCATTTTTCTACTGTGTTGATCTTATTACATTCACTTTATCACATTCCTGTTGTCCTTGCATTATTCCTCAGGGGTACGGGGTTATTCCTGCAGCTGATTCTGTGTGTGGTGTTGGGGGCGGGTGTTGAGCGTGTGTGTCACTCTCTTTTTCCTCTCCCCCCTCCCCTGTGTGCTAGGCAGCTGTCCTCACCGTGGTCGTTTTCGCATCGTTAGTGTTCGTGGTGGAGCAGGACATAGAAGATCATTGGAAATATCTGTAGCTTGGGCACTATGTTCTTCCCTGTGTCTCCAAAGGTGAGTCCTTTGACTTCTGAGCTCTGGTTCCGCCAGGCTTTTGATGTTGTTGGTACTACCCCGAAAAGGTGGCGGTTTCCAGGGTCATAATATGGTGGGCGGAACATTGACTTCCACCTGGCTGTAGGCAGCTACTGCTGTGGTGGCTGTTGTTTCCGCCTTGGCGGTCGGTGTGGTAAAGTTTCTGTCTAGCTGAGTTCTCACCGCCATGGTCATAATTTGGCTGTAATTACCATCAGCCTGTTCGCGGTCTTACCGCCTCTTTATCACCGACCGCCAGGGTTGTAATGAGGGCCTGAGTGTATTCTTTCATGTGTGTGTGAGTGCTGTGTGACTACAGTGATATTGCATGAGCTTTGCATGTCACCTAGATAAGCCTTGGCTGCTGATCCACAGCTACCTCTAGAGAACCTGGCTTCTAGACACTGTCTACACTACACTAATAGGGGATACCTGGACCTGGCATAAGGTGTATGTAGCTTAGGTACCCACCACACACCAGGCCAGCTTCCTACACCCTGGTACTTACCTCTTGGAGTTCCTAGTTCCTCCAGCTCCCCTCCAACGATTCCACGTCCTTGGGTACAACCGGCGGTAGATAATTTTCACACCTCACCGCCAAAACGTGGAACAATCTTCCCACCCACCTGCGCCAGACCAAAGACCTCCTTACCTTCAGGAAACTTCTCAAGACCTGGCTGTTCGAGCAGTAGCAGCATCTCCTCCCCCCACCTTCTCCCCCTCCCCTCCACAGCGCCTTGAGACCCTCACAGGTGAGTAGTGCACTTTATAAATCCCTGATTGATTGCTTGATTGTATCTCACATTCCACTTTCTTAGTGTATGGTTTGGCCCTCCCTTAGGGTCCTCACTATTTTCTAATACTTTTGCCAATGCTTGTTGTTTTTATGCTCCTCACTGATTGCTTTTGTTGCTGTCTAGCTGAGTTCTCACCGCCATGGTCATAATTTGGCGGTACTTACCGCCAGCCTGTTGGCGGTCTTACCGCCACTTTATCACCGACCGCTAGGGTTGTAATGAGGGCCTGAGTTGATTCTTTCATGTGTGTGAGTGCTGTGTGACTACAGTGATATTGCATGAGCTTTGCATGTCACCTAGATAAGCCTTGGCTGCTGATCCACAGCTACCTCTAGAGAACCTGGTTTCTAGACACTGTCTACACTACACTAATAGGGGATACCTGGACCTGGCATAAGGTGTATGTAGCTTAGGTACTCACCACACACCACGCCAGCTTCCTACACCCTGTTACTTACCTCTTGGGGTTCCTAGTTCCTCCAGCTCCCCTCCAACGATTCCACATCCTTGAGTACAACCGGCGGTAGATCACTTTCACACCTCGCCGCCAAAACGTGGAACACTCTTCCCACCCACCTGCGCCAGACCAAAGACCTCCTTACCTTCAGGAAACTTCTCAAGACCTGGCTGTTCGAGCAGTAGCAGCACCTCCTCCCCCCCCCCCACCATCTCCCCTCCCCTCCACAGCGCCTTGAGACCCTCACAGGTGAGTAGTGCGCTTTACAAATCCCTGATTGAATGCTTGATTGTATCTCACATTCCACTTTCTTAGTGTATGGTTTGGCCCTCCCTTAGGGTCCTCACTATTTAATACTTTTGCCAATGCTTGTTGTTTTTATGCTCCTCACCGATTGCTATTGTGCATATAATTAGTTTGTTCACTTACCTTCAGTTGGGGGGACTGCCTATTAGTATTCTAGTATTTGTGTTACCATAATAAAGTACCTTTAGTTTTGTAACACTGTGTGGTTCTTTCATGTGTGATAGTGCTGTATGACTGTATTGATTTTGCATAAGCTTTGCATGACTCCTAGATGAGTCTTAGCTGTTAGTCCACAGCTACCTTTAGAGAGCCCTGGCTTCCCGGACACTGCCTCCACTTCACTAATAGGGAAAACCTGGACTTGGTATAGGGTGATAAACACCATAGGTGTTCACCACACACCAGGGCAGCTTCAGACAGACAAGGCCAGGGTAATCCTCAGTGTAGATACCCTACGTGAACGAGTCATCGACAACTGTGGACCAATTTTCAGAAATGGTGCATTTTATTGCTCTAAAGCATGTACCTATTGGTAAAACCCTTGCGGTTTTGGTTATCCAATACATAGTAAGTATCCATGGGCTTCCATCATCATCATCTCTGACAGAGGCCCCAAGTTTATTTCCTAATTCTGGTGCAGCCTGTGTATCTCCTTGGACACAGATGCTCGACTTTCATCTGCCTATTACCCACAAAATGATAGGCAGACTGAGCATGTAAATTAGGTGTTGGAGCAAACTCCGAGGTGTCTGCTAACATCCAGTGCTACTGCCTGTGAGACCTTACTACTTCTAGTAGAATTTACATACAACAATTCAAGTCATTCTGCTACAGGAGTGTCTCCGTTTCACTGTGTCACATTATCAGAACTTGTCATACAACACACTGAGTCTATTCCCACTTTACAAGACTTTTAGGTAATTTGTCAAAACAACAAAAGGTGTTAAAACAACTTCAATAAACCAAGCTGGACATGGAAACATTTGCCAATCGACATTGCAAAGAGCACCCAGACTATAAGATGGGCAATCAAGTCTAAGCACCTACAACTTTAGGGCCCACACAAGCTCCAACCACAATACATGGGCCCCTTTACTTTGGAGTGCATCATCAATCCTATATCAGTAAAGGTACTCTTGCCCGATGACTTACCTATTCATCCTGTATTTCATGTATCTCTCTTAAACCTGTACTGCGCTCAAACCCGGCCACCTTCACCTGTGACAGGAGACAGGAATTTGTAATTTGAAGTACAGTTAATCCTTCATGCCAAAAGAATAAACAGAAGTTTATTCTATTTAACTGACTAGAAAAGGTGTATGGCCCTAATGAGCACTCCTGGGAACCTGCAACCCATGTTAATGCACCCCGCCTGATTTGTTTATTCTATGTCCGTTACCCAGATAAACCACGCCTGGTTGGGCGTTCCTTGTGGGGGGGGGATGTCATACCCTTAGTTCCCTAGGTTCTCCTGGTGCCACCTATGCCCCGCATGATATGTAGGGGCTCATGTCCTCCTGTCCCCATGGCATCTTTTGGCCTTGCACCCTTGATGGCCTAGAAGGTCTTACATTGTTCGGTAGGCCTGCTACAGGAGTGACTTACACATGTTGTTAGACCTGACGGCCTTAGGGTGATCATCCAACTTTTTGCCTGCCTCCCTCCATTTTTCTGACCCTGTTTTTGCTGGTTTTAGGACTCGGCACACTTTATACTGCTGTCCAGTGCTAAAGTGCATATGCCCTCTCCCCTATACATGGTAACATTGGTTCCTACCCAATTGGAATATTTAATTTATTTGCAAGTCCCTAGCAAAGTGCACTACATGTGCCCAGGGCCTGTAAACTAAATGCTACGAGTGGGCCTGCAGCACTGATTGTGCCACCCACATAAATAGCCCTTTAACCATGTCTCAGGCCTGCCATTGCAAGGCCTGTGTGTGCAGGTTCACTGCCGCTTTGACTTGGCATTTAAAACTACTTGCCAAGCCTTAAACTCCCCTTTTTCTACATGTACGTCACCCCTAAGGTAGTCCCTAGGTAACCCAAGGGGCAGGCAGCTATGTAGCTAAAAGGCAGGACATGTACTCATGCGTTTTACATGTCCTGGTAGTGAAAAACTCATATATTTGTTTTCCACTACTGTGAGGCCTGCTCCCCTCATAGACTAGCATTAGAACTGCCCTCGTAAAGCTTTAAGTACTAGATTCTGATCTGAAAGGAGTAGTCTTGTCATGTTCAGTATTGCCAGAATGGTAATAGCACATCCTGCTTACTGGTGAAGTTGGATTTAATATTACTATTTTAGAAATGCCACTTTTAGAAAGTGGGCATTTTTCTGCACACTGCCATCCCTGCCTTACAGCCTGTCTCCAATTCACGTCTGGTCTGTGCTGTGCTGGTTGACAGCTCCCCTTGTGCATTCCACCTAGACAAACACAGGACACTCAGACACATCTGCATTCATCTGCATACTGAATGGATCTTCATGGGCAGGAAGCGTGGAGGGGCTCACACTTACATTCCAAAGGCCAGTGGCCTGCCCTCACACGAAGGACTGATAAGCCCCCACAGGGATCCTGGCAGGGAAGACTGGGCTGAAAGGGGAACTTGTGCACTTCAAACCACTCTTTGAAGTTTACCCTACTTCAAAGGCATTTTTGGGTATATAAACTGGGTCTCTAACCCACCAAATCAGACACTTCTGGATCTACACCTGCACTCTGTCAGGGTAACTGCCTGGCTGCCCAAAGGGCTCATCTGGACTGCTTCGTTGAGGAGGACTGCTGCCCTGCTTGTTGCCCTGCTGACCTTTGACTTTGCTGGAAGGACTGTGCCTTCCCCAAAAGTGCTCTCCAAGGTCTTGGATTGAGCTTGCCTCCTGTTCTGTAGTCTGAGGGACAGCAAATACTTCATCTACTAGCTTTTAGCTAGCATTCCTACTTCAGTGACTCCAGGAATGACTTCAGCCATGCCAGCACGGATGCATCAGCCTGCTCCCACTCCAGGACATCACTGCACGCAATGACCATGGCCTGCAACCCAAGTTCAACGTTGACACATCACATCTTCACTGACTGGTTCCATCGACCTTGCCGGGTCACAAGGAACAGATGCATCGCCAACAACGCCACGCCAGCTCCCTCTGCAACCGGACGGAACCGACACCTCATCTCCCCGGAGGCTGCAAGGGCCTAACACCACCCTGCCCCAGCAACACCTCTCCTCCCAGACTCTGTGTGACGTCTTTGTTTCTTCATTTTCAAAAGGTACTGTACCTGGGGGTCCGTGCGACTCCGTGACCGGCACCTGTGGTGTCGGATTATTGGGAACAACGCTGTGATAGCTCCAGTAGGAGCTACTGTGTTTCTAAGTGACCTAGGGGGATTTATTCTTTAAAAGTTCATAACTTTACTTGTGTACATTGGAACTTCATCATTCTGACCTTGTTTTATTCAGATAAATATCACATATTGTTCTAAACCTGTGAGGTGTATTTCTGTGGTGTTTCCACTGGGTTACTGTATGATTTGTTGCACAAATACTTTACACATTGCCTTCTAAGTTAAGCCTGACTGTTCTGTGCCAAGCTACCGGAGGATGAGCACAGGATAATCTGGTTTGTTTTGTGACTTTCCCTGACTAGGACTGTGGTCCCTACTTGTGCACTGGTGTATACCTCTACCAACAACAGACCCAATTTCTAACACACATGTACGGGGGAATCTGGTGTTAGCAGTGCAGGACTGCTTTACCAGTCTGCAGAGGCAGACTGGGGGACTCGTTTTACTTTAGGCACCTCCAGGTTAGCACAATCAGTACTGCAAGCCTGGGGTTACTCTCTAACTTACATGCCCTGGGTGCCAGGGTACCATTTACTAGAGACTTACATTTCCAATTGGGTATAGCCAATTAGACATACACCCAAGGGTCAGGGCACTGGCACTGAGGTCTGGTTAGCACGCCTCAGTGCACTATAAGGCTTGACAGACTAGAAGCACCAGTTGAAAAACTTGGTGGTGACCATACAAAAAGAGGCACTTCCGTAAATGACTCCATCCCAGATGAAAGGTGTGAGCAACTAACCTTTGCACTGGTGATTATTTTCATCTAAGTGGGAGAACCTGCAAGGGCCATCTGCTTTGGAATGGCTGGTCCCAGGTCTAAGTCCCACTGTGAAGTTCATTCCCTGTAGGGAAATGGACCACCTTAACAACTTGGGGTGCTCTCCTCTCATCTGCATTAGCCATTTGAGGGGTCTATGGTCAGTGAGTCCCAAACACGTAGGATCTTAGCTCCTTCGGGGACCAAACCACAGCAAAGGCCTCCCTCTCAATGGCACTCCGACGCTGCTCCCTAGGAAGGAGATGCTGGCTGATGTAGGCAACTGGCTGATACTGGCCCAAGTCATTCACATGTGACAACACTGCCCGTATGCCATGTTCAGGGGCATCCGTCTGGACAATAAGCTTTTTACTGAAGTTAGGGGCCTTCAAGGTTGGTTCTGAGCACAGTGCTTCCTTGAGAGTCTGAAAAGCCTTTTTACACTGCTCAGTCCAGATAACTTTTCTAGGATGCTTTTGGGAGCTTAAGTCAATTAATGGTGCCACTATGGTACCATAACCCTTCACATATCTCCTATAAAATCCAGTCAGAACTACAAAGACTTTGACCTGGGGTTGGGGCTTAGAAGGCTCCCAAGCCAGAATGGTCTGAATCCTTGGCTGGAGAGGATGTACATGGCAGCCACCAATTTGGTGGTTATGGTACACAAAAGATCCCTGTCCAATCTGGCACTTACTTACCTAGAAAGTTAGGCTTGCCTGCAGCAAAGCCTGAAGCACTTCCTTGCGGCGGACCAGGTGATGATCCTCCCAGGTGGAGCTAAATACAGCTATATGGTTAAGATAAGCTGCACTGAATTTCTCCACACCTGACAGTACACGATTAACCAACCTCTAGAAGGTGGCAGGGACATTATTCAACCCAAAGTGCATCACTTTGAACTGAAAGTGGCCTTTGCAGACAAACCACACCTTTCCTTGGCTCCTGGAGTGAAACCAATCTGCCAATAACTGATGTCAGGTCAAGGGTGCTCAGATACCTAGCTGCCCCCAACTTATCAATTAACTCACCAGCTCCTGGGATAGGGTGGGCATCAGTCTTAGTGACGGCACTGAGGTCCCTGTAGCCCACACAGAACCACAGCTCAGGCTTCCCCCCTTTAGGGTTGGGTTTGGACACCAGTACCACTGGGTTGGACCATGGACTACTGAAGGGCTCAGTAACTTCCAACTCCAACATCTTGGCAACCTCAGCGTTGATGCTGGCCTTGACCAGGTCAGACAATCTATACATTTTACTCTTGACAGGCAAGCTGTCCGAGATGTCCACATCATGGGTACACCATGTTGTTAGACCTGTGGTCAGAGAAAACAGTACAGCAAACTGCTTTAGCAAGTCATAGGACTCCCTTTGTTGTTGGTCAGTTAGTGTCAGTTCCTTCTTGGGCATTAGAAGACAGGAGTTCTGGGAGAGGGCCACCCTCTTTTTCCTCACCTCCATCTGTTACCATCAACATGGTGATGCCTGCCCTTTCATGATGTGGCTTGAGCCTATTTACATGGCTCACCCTGTGAAAGTTCCTGGGAGTACCCATGTCAACCAAGTATGTGACTTACCCTTCTTCTCTAAGATGGAGTAGGGCCCAGTCGACTTGCCCTGGAGGGCCCTGGGTACTACACGTTCTAAGACCCAATCCAATTGTCCTGGCTAGTATTTCCCCATGGAGGGCTTGATATGCTCCTGGCTGGCCACCAAATTCTTGTTTACATTCTTCATGTACTTGGCTGTTCTGGAGCAGAGGACAAGTACATAAACCGTTATGTCCTGGTTAGGTTCTTTCAGGGGTCTCTCCTATCTCTCCTTAAACAGGAAGAGTGGGCCTCTCACAGGATGTCCAAAGCAGATCAAATGGAATGAAGCCAACTTCTTTTTGAGGGACCTCACTGTATGCAAACAATAGGCATGGGAGGAGAATTTCCCATCTTCTCACGAGTTTTTCAGGCAAACCGATGATCATGCCTTTTATGGTTTTGTTGAATCTCTCAATTCAACCATTGTGTTGGGGAGGATATGGAGTGGTTAACTTGTAAGTCATTCCACATTGCCTTCAAATAGACAGATATAAAATTGGTGCCCCATATCAGGGAATAACTTGTGCACCCTCACCGAGCGATGACAAGAAGACACCAGGTTCCAGGGGCTCAGGAACACTTGAAATGTAATTGGAGGTACCAAAGAGTGTTGGCTGGCCAAGGAAGAGAGACAGACATCCATGTAAATGTTTACGTGGAGCAGGCTCCCTCTTCCCTGAGTCACCATTGTAGGGGCCTTACATAAAAAACTAGACAAAGAAAGCACAGTGCTAAATATGAGCAAAGATACAGAAATGCAAAGCAAACATAAGATGAATAGAAACATCTGAACTATATTTAACAGTATAGACAGTTTGTCGGGCCCCTGAGAAGGAAACTGCATCTATGAATTTGGAATGTCGTAATGAGCATAGCTAGCGTGGGAGACAAGCAAGCTAGTATAGGAGTTTCTGTGAAAGTAATTGGTACCAGATGTGCATGGTACAATAGAGAGAGAATGGCCTTGAGGTGGGGGGGTCTGCACCAGCTTCCGTGGCTGTCTGTCTAGGACAGTTGGAGTCTTGGTCGACGGCTGGAGTACGATCTGTGACTATATGCTGAGAGGACCTGGCTGGTAGCTCAGCTCGTGCATCGAGAAGTTGGATAGCTCAAGAGGATGAGACAGTGCAGGTGAGAACTGGAACTAACTATGCAGTACAGATATCTGGATCTATATTTTTTTCCAACAATACCCCTATGATATTTATATCATATAACAGTCTAAAAATATATATGGTATGAAAAGATAATAGTAAAACAAAATTAAAATACACAGCTGCTCAGGGTATTACCTAATGTTTAAATCAAATGAACATATTGGCACACATAAATAAATAAATAAATATATATATATATATATATATATATATATATATGGTACTCAACAGTTCTAACATAGACTAATGATATAAAGGTAGTAAGTGCATTTATATGTCAATCGCCATTAACTCAAAAAAATCCTGGTGTGCTTTCTCTACTTCCTGTTGTATTTTTCTGTGATATCTGTGGGCCAGCTCCTGCTCTGTAGGTGATAGAACTTTAACTGCAGAAAATGAAAGGATGCCCTTACTACAAGTTGCTGTCCCATTGAGCAACAACACTGAAGGCAAAACAAAAGTTTAACTATTGCTATAAAAATATCCAAGATGGCTATAACTAAGCTTTTTTTCCATCCCATTGCTAGCCAAAACCACAGCCAGGACCAATCCCGAGTCAACAAACCTCTCCAAGCCATTAAATATTGTGAGGATGGGCTTAGTTTGTGCTACATACCTTGCTATGTTCCCACTTTTATAAAAAAAAATAGCAGCAAGAAGAGTTCAGTAAAACACACAGTCCCCCTTGTTGCAAGATCAGGCGGTCAAGCGCAATTCTATATTGAATAGTCATGGAAGCCACTGAATTATTTCCACCTGCAACTCTTGAAGCACATCCCTAGTTACATTGGTTGCAATGGCTAATTCAGCAGACACATTGACAAGGGCCAATTCTAACGTGTATATATACACACCACAGCCAGGGACTAATACACGCATTAGTTAAAAAAAATTACCTTTCCTTGTCTCTAAAATAGGTGTATGTCCCTTATACCTGAGCAAAGCTGCCTAAATGTAAAGGTTCATTGCTTCAACGTGTGGTACTATTAACATGCCACAAATGAAATACATACCTCCCTGTAACTGTGTGTCCAATGTATAATATTTTTCAAGCGGAAGTTCTATTCCCTCAGGGAAAGTGTTTTGAAATATATCACACCATTTGTCATCAATCCATGTTGAATTTATAAGCATAACATTTGCCCACAGTGCCATGTAAGATCAGTGAGCTGACCATAAGGGATATTCTAATATTTTAGAAAACACATTTGGTACAATAGCATAATCATTCCCTCTTCCAATTAACAGATCTTATAAAAAGACCATCAATTGTTATCAACAATGTCTCTCCTTCTATAGTGATGTTTCAATAATATAAAGTGTAGTTCACAGGTCTTCCTTCTACCTCAGTTGTCCAGTTCCTACTCACTAACTTTCTCTCTCTAATATTCTGATTACCCGTGGTATTATCACATTCCAATACATTACGGTGCTTGCTTCTTTCTAAATTCCCTAAGTAATTCCCTAAGTACGGAGAAGCTAGGTTACATCCTGAAACGTGATACATACTGGAGATGCATTGTCTTCGGCACTGTCTTCCTTCGTAGGTGACACTTGGTATTGGGCCTGAATATTTGGCAGTAAAGTACAACATGGGTATGAACCTATCCTCCCTTCTCAACAATCCCATATTTAAATGGATATCAGGCATCCTTTCTCTAAGGCAGAATTCTCTAAAGGCACAGGTGCTTCATAGAATCTAATTGGGTCACTAGGGTGTCTAGATAACGGTCTACAAATGCAGCAATTTTCAAGACCTAAAATCTGGGCTATTTCTCATGTACTGCAATGAGGGGATGGTCATCTGTGAGCCGTAATACAGGTAGCACACACATAACTAAGGAACAAAAAAATATTATCTTTTAGAGACTTCTAGCTGCAGACTCCTTACCTTTGAATTTCCCAGGCGTCAGACTGGATCTGGAAACTTTTGCGTGAGCAGTACCCCTGCGTGCCGTCAGGTGGCTTCACTGGGTTCCACGCGCTGTTGGCACCTGCAGTGACACTGTTGTCACCTATATAGGGGCCAAGGAGGCGCACGGACATCAGTTCTTTTCTTTCTGCATCAGTTAGTGCTGATCCAGAGAAGAGCAACCCTTTTGTATCTTTTTGATAGGCTTTTTCTGGATTTTCTCAAATATTTTGATGGCGCGACTCCTAGGACGTCTATGTCCCAATCGAGAAGAAGGTCCATTCTAGGAGCCCCAAGTCCCCTTCGTCACACTCGGATAAGAGGCACAAGAAGAAGAAGAAGAAGCATAAACAGACTTCGACTTCACCTGGTCTGTCAGCTGACGCCAAGAGTTGGGAACATCAGTATTCCAGGCATGGTTCTGCAGAGCCATTGCCAGGTCCAACTCCACGCGTTCCCCCATTTCCAGGAGCCAGAGCGACCCTTGCTCAAATAAAATACTTTTATGAGGCCATGTATTCAAATTGGCCGACCCTGGTGGATCGCCTTCAGGACCCACGGGGTAGGGGAGAGGCTCCATCACACTCTGCACCAACGGCTCTGGCCTCGGCTCTGATGGGGTCTCACACATCTGATTCCAGATTGGCAGCGGTCATGCCAACACGACTTGCTCAGGTGCTGATCCCGGCACTCCCGGTCAGCATCAGCCCCATTCTCGTCCCCAATGACAGAGTTAGAATAGCGTGGATCAATGCAGATTCTGTAGCCGTCAGGGCCCAGTGGCTCTAAGTCGTTGCCTGAGCATTTTGTGAAGCAGCAAGACATGGGAGAAGAGTGAGAGAGGTCATTGGACCCTTTAGAATACCAGCGGCACACTCCTAGTGAAACTTTGAACTGGTATGAAGAACAAGGAGATGTGAGTTGACTGGACACATCTATAGATAACGGCTTGCTTTCTCCATCCACTGTGGCTACGAAGGAGGGAGCATCTTACACAATGGTGGTGAAAAGGGAAGCGGAGGTACTTGAACTCGAACTTACCTAGGTAGCAGTCAAGACTAAGCTCTTGACTGAAGTGCTTCAGCCTGGGGGCTTCCTCATCTCAACCACTATTGCTCTTTAATGAAGCACTGACTGATGTCCTACTGGAAACTTGGTCCAAGCCCAGGTGCTCCGTTCAGCAGTAACTTTGCCTGTTGCCACACTCCTACCCAGGGTGATCCTAGTTTCCTCAGCCAACACCCCACCCCTGGGAGCTTGGTAGTACAAGCCTCAATTTCCCATGGTGTGTTCCCTGCCACTCCCCCGGACACGGAATCCAAGAGGCTGGACACACTTGGGAAGAAGATGTTTTCTTCCGCCAGCCTGGCATTGAAGTCGGTAAACACTGCATGCCTTTTGAGGTGTCATACCCATGCCCATACCCTATGGGATACGGTTGTGCAAGTGCAGCCACAGGTTCTGGAGGAGGGGCCGGCCATCCTCTCCCAAGCAGTGAAATATGGGAGAGATACAGTAAAGTTCACAATTAGGTCTGATTTGGATACAACTGATTCCCTGGGCAGATCAGTTTCACAGACGGTGGCCATGTGGCGCCATACCTGGCTAAGAACATCTAGGTTTTCTGGTGATGTCCAGACCAACCTTATGGACATGCTCTTCGATGGAACTAATTTCTTCGGAGAAAAGGCAGACTCAGTGCTGTAGCGCATCAAGGACTTGCGGGCTACGGCCAAGTCCTTGGGCCTCTCAGTGACACCTTGCCCCCGGAACTGAAGTTCCATTAAGCACAGCATCAGGGGAATCGCTTCTAAATTGTACAGATCTCGGAGGGAACTGCAAGAGACCTGCAGTGGCAACTTAAGAACCGCAATTGGGTCAAAGGCAGACTCCTCTCCCTTTCCCCAACCAGATCTGACACGGGTGGCAGATGTGTCATTCCTGGAATGGGGCGGCCCATCTGGGAGAGGTGGAGATCAGAGGACTCGGGTCTCCAGCCTAATCCGGACTCCACATCAACCTGGTGGAGCTCTTGGCGATTCGGCAGGCACTGAAAGCATTTCTTCCCTCGGTCAAGGGGAAGTTAGTGCAGGTGTTCACAGACAACACCACCACCATGTGGTAGTGCAACAAGCAGGGTGGGGTCCTGGATCCTTTGTCAAGAGGCCTTGCATCTCTGGACATGGCTGGACCAGCAGGGCTTAACCCTGATGGTTCAACACCTAGCAGGTTCTCTGAAAAACAGGACAGACAGACTCAGCCATCGATGCCTAGCGGATCACAAATAGTGTCTCCGTTTGGAGGTGGCACGAGGACTCTTTCAGCAGTGGAAAGAGCCTTGGTTAGATCTGTTCACCTCCAAAGAGAACACGTAGGCCCACATTACAACCCTGGCGGTCGGTGATAAAGCGACGTAACACCGCCAACAGGCCAACGGTAAAATAAAAATAAAAAAAGGAATTATGACCATGGCAGAAACCGCTCACACAGACAGCCACTTTAACACACTGACCGCCATGGTGGTAGCAACAAGCACGCGGCAATAACCGCCAACAGCCAGGCGGAAGACAATGTACCGCCCACCGTATTACAACAGGCCTATCTGCCACCTTTTCGGGGGCGGTACCAAGGACATCAAAAGCACGGCAGAAACAGAACACAGAAGGGAAACGATTCACCTCTGGACACTCAGGGAAGAACCACGCCACCATGGAGCCCGAGTTGCAGGTGTTCCTCATGCTGTCTACCTCCTTCTTCACCATGAATACCAACGCCGGCGAAGATGACCACGGTGAGTACTGCCGCCTAGCACACAAGGGAGGAGGGAGGAAAAAGAGAGTGACACACACACGCAACACCCCCAACCCCACCCTCAACACCATACACACAATCAGATGCAGTAACATAACAGATGCAACAACATTACATATCCACCCGTACCCCTCAGGAATAATGCAAGGACAATGGGAATTGATTAAAGTGAGTGTACTAAGATAAAATACTAGAAATACGTCCTACAAAATCAAATCAGTATATATATATATATATACACAAATGGAGGAACACTGCCCAGTCCACATCACATAGGCCAAGGGCCCACTTGACTCCTGCATCAACATGGAGAGAACACTGCAGGGGCATCAGGTCGAAAATACACGGGCACCTCAGGGGGACGGGGAACGGGGGAGGCACCTCAGCCGGAAGATGGCACAACACCATTGGTCCTGGAGGGGCCAGCATGCCCATTACTCTGTCCTGGGGAGCGCAAAGCCACAGTCTCTCAAGTGGGTGGTTTGTCCACTGCTTGCTCCTGGGGAGTACATAGCCACTGTATCTCAAGTGTGTGGTTTGCCCACTGCTTGCTCCTGGGGAGTGCAAGGCCACAGTCTTTCAAGTGGGTGGTTTGCCCACTTCTTGGTCCTGGGGAGTGTAAGGCCACAGTCTTTCAAGTGGGTGGTTTGCCCACTTCTTGGTCCTGGGGAGTGCAAGGCCTTAGTCTCTCAAGTGCATGGCTTCTCCACTGGTTCTAGAGGGGGCTTTGTGCCCAGTGTGCTTCATCATGGCAAGGAGGGGGTGAGTGGATGTCTTCTTCCACTGATTCTGGAGGGGGCTTTGTGCCCTGGGATGCACATCTTGGGGAGTGCAAGGTCACAGTCTCTCACCTGGGTGGCAGACCCACAGGGTTTGCAGGGGTCAGGATGCTTTACTGTCCATGGAGGGAGGACTACACACTGCCCGCGGCGGCAATGGCTGCTCAGTGGTGGTAGTGGCGGTGCTGGTGTCGGGGCTGGTAGTGGCTGGGGGAGGCTCCAGCCCATCTCCTGAAGCCTCGGATGGCTGCCCATTGGGCCTGCTGCTGTTGGCAGCGGTGCTGGTGGCGCTGGTTGTGGCAGTGCTGGCAGTGGTGGGGGAGGCTCCAGCCCATCCCCTGCAGCCTCAGACAGCTGCCCACTGGGGCTGCTGCTGCTGGCAGTGGTGCTGGTGGCGGCGCAGGTGGCGGTGCTGGCAGTGGTGGTGGGAGGCTCCAGCCCGTCCCCTGCAGCCTCGGAGGGCTGCCCACTGGGGCTGCTGCTGCTGACAGTGGTGCTGGTGGCAGTGCTGGAGTTGGGGATGCTAGTGGTGGGGGGAGGCTCCAGCCCTTCCCCTGCAGCCTCGGACAGCTGAACCGCCTTGATTGGTGGTGGAGGCTCAGAATCAGTCCCAGCACCAGGCCTCCTGTCCGTCCTGCCTGCAGGTGCAGGCCCTTTGCCCTTCCCCTTGGTAAGCTGGTGGTGCCTCCTTGCCCTTCCCCTTGGCAGCTGGTGGTGCCTCCTGGCCCTTCCCCTTGGCAGCTGGTGGTGCCTCCTGGCCCTTCCCCCTGGGCAGCTGGTGCAGGCACACTGCCAGTGCTGATGAATGGTTCCTTGGAGCCTCTCACACCTGCAGTAGCTGCCGACACTACTGTGGCCGTGGAGTGGGTGGCTGAGGTGCTAGCCTGGGTTCTGACCAACCTGGCCCTATGTGAAGGACATGGGTGGAGGGGTAGGGAATAGGCCAACGGCGGAGAGGAAAAGCTTCAAAGGGACACTGGGACAGGAAGAGGGTGAAGGTTTGGGAGTGGAGGAAGATGGAGTGGTTGTTGGAGGTGTCTGACTGCTGTGTTTGGGTGCAGGTGCATGGGCTGGATGCTTTTGTGAGGTGGATGGCTGTTGGGTGTCTGAGTGCTTGCGTTTGTGTACTTTGGGAAGAGGGGGCACAGACACAGTGGGAGAGGACACAGGGGACTTGTGCATGGATGTGGGGGTGGTGACTGCCAGTGAGGGGTGTGTAGTGATAGGCGTGATGGTGATGAAGGTATTGGATGAGAATGTAGTGCATGCAGGTGTGAGTGGAGACACTACTGAGAGGGAGGTGGACGACGAGGAGGGGGGACACAGTGGAGGCAGTGGATGTTGGTGTGTCTGCATATGGATGGTGTTTGTGTGAGTGCCTGTGGGATGATGTGTGGTGCTTGTGTTTGCCTGAGACACTCCTGTGTGTTGGCTTGGGTGCATGCTGGTCTGAATGTGTGCTTGGGATAGGTTGGGGTTCAAGGGAATGGGACTGGGCAGAGGAAGTTGGAGGGGGGAGGCTAGAGACAGGAACAATGGCTGCCATCAGGGAGGAGGCCAGAGCCTGGATTGATCTCTGTTGGGCCACCATGGCAGAGTGAATGCCCTCCTGAAATGCATTTGTTTGTTGCAAATGGCCTGCCAGCCCCTGGATGGCATTCACTATGGTTGACTGCCCAACAGAGATGGTTCGCAGGAGGTCAATAGCCTCCTCACTCAGGGCAGCAGGGCTAACTGGGACAGGGCCTGAGGTGCCTAGGGCGAAGGAGATGCCCACCCTCCTGGGTGAGTGGGCACCGGAAACTCGCTGAGGGGCTCCTGGGAGGGCAGTGCTGGTATGGGGGTGGTGGTTGTACCTCTAGTTGGGGTGGCCACAGAAGTGTCCGCCACCACCAAGGAGCTTCCATCGGAGGAGGTATCACTGTCCGAACTATCCACTCCTGTCTCTACCGTGGTGCTCCCCTCGCCCTCCGTCCCACTGGTGCCCTCACTGTCAGTGGATTCGGCCTCATGGGCCCTGTGGGATGCAGCTCCCTCCGTCGCCGGTGCCTCTGCTCCTCCGTCAGATTATGCTAATGCACATAAGGACAGGGTGACAAAACAAAAAGGGGGGGGGGGAAGAGACAGTGGATACACTTGGTCAATGGCAGCAACACCATCCCCGTTGGCGTACACGACACACACACAGGGAGCATCCCTACGCACTAGGCAATGCACTACCAGTCACAATGCTAGTCACCAGGCCATGGACAGGAATACCTAACGCCAATTGCAGCATACCCGAGACCCACAGAGCCCTGCCCAGTACTGGATGCCTATTAGCTTGGTTGGGGGTGGTGTTCATCAGCTCCTGCCCAACATGGAACCTACCCTGCAATGTCCGGCCTGGCCTAGGGGCACCCACAGGCCCACATCCCCCACCCGAAGCCCACTCCACCACACACAACTAGTATAATGTAAAACTGTACTCATCCCCTTGTGGCTGCTGTGATGCCCTCAAGTGCCCATCCAGCTCCGGATAAGCCACTGCCAGTATGTGGAACATCAGGAGGGTCAGGGTCTGATGGGCACCCCTTCCTCGTTGGGAGGCCATCTCCAGCTGGGCCTCCACCATCTTCTGTGCCCAGCATCTCAGGTTCTCCTACCGTTTGCAACAATGGGTGCTCCGCCTGCCATAGACCCCCAGGGTCCGCACATCCTTGGCGATGGCACGCCATGTACCCTTTTTCTGATGGGCACTGACCTGCAGAGAAATAAACATAGAAAAAGGTATCAGTCATACTGTCCGGCCTGTTTCACTTATGGCCCACCATATCCCCCCCATCCCCTTACGCACAGACATTGCCCACCATACATACAGCACGCTGCCCAGGACCCTTCAACACCCTCCCCCCCTTACACGAGCCCCTCACACACAGCACCCCATGTATCGTGCTCACAGTGTACTCACCTGTTGGTCTGGAGGACCATACAGCATTCGGTACTGGGACAGGACCCCATCCACCAGTCTCTCCAACTACGCAGCGGTGAAGGCAGGGGCCCTTTCCCCAGTGACACCAACCATGGTCTGTTCCAGACACAGGTCACAACAGCACTTGCAGTGTAGGTCCTCTCCTGTTGAAGGTCAGGTAGCAAGTGAGTGAACAGATAGAAAATGGCGGTCACGTCCGCAGCGGTGCGTACCGTCACCACCGGCGTACATCACCACTGGTCACTGTAACCCATAGGGCCCGATGACAACCAATGAGGAGTTGCATAGCAGTACTCGACCGCCTCCCGCAACGGCACACTGTCAGGGCATTATCTCATTTCCACCTGTCCATCCACACAGGACAGACGGATGCCATTTCAGGGGGGGCAGGCCATGGCACCTAACTGCGTCACAGCACACATAGGCACCATTTGGGCCTATCCAACAACATACTGTTTCAGTCACAACATGCAATGCAGTGTACATTTTGGAAATGTTGAATACTGAAAAGATGCTCATCGTTTTGCCCTCCAGATTGCAACTGCTGCAGATGAATAGGAGATGGAGACATCCCTGTGTACAGGCCCCTGGTGGACTTGGCAACAATGGAGGACAGGCACATTATCCTCACCTACAGACTTGACAGTGCCACAATCCAAGAGCTGTGTGCCCAATTGAAGCCAGACCTTATCTCTGCTATCCATCACCCCACTGGGATCCCCCCTCTTGTGCAAGTGATATCTGTGCTCCATTTCTTGGCAAATGGTTCTTTCCTAGTGACAGTGGGCTTGGCAGCAGGAATGTCACAGCCAGAGTTCTCAATAGTGCTAACAAGAGTGTTGTCGGCCCTGATGAAACACATGCGCAGCTACATTGTTTTCCCCCAGGTGAAGGATTTGGCCACAATGAAAGCTGTGCAATGGGACCTATCCCCAACATTATTGGGGCAATTGATGGTACACATATTGCCTTTGTCCTCCCTCCCGGAGGAATGAACAGGTGTTCAGAAATCGAAAGAGCTTTCACTTGATGAATGTTCAGATAGTGTGCCTGGCGGACCAGTACATCTCCCATGTCAATGCAAAGTATCCTGGTTCTGTGCATGATGCCTTTATCCTGAGGAATAGCAGCATCCCATATGTGATGGCTCAACTCCAGAGGCACCGGTTGTGGCGAATAGGTGAGGCCATTGTTCCCACCCAGTATATGTTGGTGTATGGGTATGGGGTTGGCCCTAAGGGTTAGTGTTTGGCTAACAGGTATCCCTCGATATTTGCAGGTGACTCTGGTTACCCCAACCTCTCAGAGCTACTGTCCCCAGTGAGGAATCCCAGGACAAGGGCAGAGGAACGTTACAATGAGGCACATGGGCGAACAAGAAGAATTATAGAGAGAACATTCGGCCTCCTGAAGACCAGGCTTTGGTGCCTCTATCTAACAGGTGGTTCCCTGTGCTACTCACCCAAGAAGGTCTGCCAGATCATTGTGGCATGTTGTATGTTGCACAACCTTGCCTTACATCGCCAGGTGCCTTTTCTGCAGGAGGTTGAGGCTGGAGATGGGCGTGTGGCAGCTGTGGAGCCTGTGGACAGTGACGAAGAGGAGGCAGAGGAGGAGGATGTGGACCAATAGAACAGCAATCATACATTACTTCCAGTGACACACAGGTAAGACACTGTAAATTCACCTTCCATTGACAGTTTTGTATTGGATATTGTCACTGGCAGGCTGATATTCCCACCACTATGGCCACTTACTGTATCCTTTTGCATGTCTATTTACAGATGTATGTGCCCCACTCTGGCTCCTGGTGTGTTGACTGCAGCAAACTACAGGTCATACCTATGTATACATTACTGTACAGTTGAATTGCAATGTTTTCAGCTTGTGAAATGAATAAATAGTTCAATCATTTGACAGACTCAATACTTGTATTTTTTAAAAGGGTGTTTATTAATGTGCTAATAAGTGGATTGGGTATTGCTATAGGCTGGGGAGGTGGTGGAGGAGAGACCAGGGTAAAGTTCCAGTCTATTTGTATCACAGGTGCACTGTCCAAGTGGGCATAGTAAGTGGAGCAATGGCAGTTCAAGGTGGACAGGGTGACATAGTGGGACACAAGGGTGACATTCAGGAGAGTCTTATTTCCTGGCAGGGGTCTTGGCAATAGTCTCTGGCTTCAGCCTGGATCGCATGGTTGTTCTTCTGCGGGGGGGGTGCTGGTGGCCTGTGTTCCTGTGGCGGGTCCTCCTGTCCATTAGCGTCAGCGGAGGTGGAAGGCTGTTCATCGGTGTGGCTAGTGTCAGGGGCCCGTTGGTGTGCCACTGCCTCCCTCATAGTGTTGGCCATGTCTGCCAGCACCCCTGCCATGGTGACCAGGGTGGTGTGGATGTCCCTCAGGTCCTCCCTGATCCCCAGGTACTGTCCCTCCTGCAGCTGCTGGGCCTCCTGCAACTTGGCCAGTATATGGCCCATCATCTCCTGGGAATGGTGGTATGCTCCCAGGATGTTGTTGAGTGCCCCGTGGAGAGTCAGTTCCCTGGGCCTGTCCTCCCCCCTGTCACACAGCAGTCCTCCCAGTTACCCTGTTGTCCTGTGCCTCTGTCTCCTGAACCGTGTGCCCCCCTGCCACCAACCCCAGGTCCCTGATTGTCCTGTATTTGTGGGGTTGCCTGGGGTCCCTGCAGTGGTGGACACACTGCTAATTGAGGTGTCCTGGGGACAGAGGTATGGGCCCGCTGGGTGGGTGCTGTGCTGGTGTTTCCTGAGGGGGAGGCTCTGTGGTGGTATGGGACTGTGCCTGGGTAACCAACTGTCCAGAGGTCCCTGATGGGCCAGGTTGGTCATCCTGATTAAGGCATGCAGAGCTGCTGTCATCACTGTGGGCTGCTTTTGGGGGGGGGGCTGGATGTTGCTGGCACCTACTCTCCGGTGATGTTGTGTGGGGGACCTGTTGGGATGTAAATGCAGTGTTATTGTTTCTGCGTGTGACATCTTGTGCATGGGTGTGTTGCCCTCTATGCTTGTGATTGCCCTGGCAGCTTAGGCTTGTGTGAGTGGTGATTTGGTTGGCTAGGTGATTGTCTCAAGTGTGCATGCTTTGGTGATGGGTGTCCATGCAGGTCTGTAATGGGTGTCCATGCATTGGTGTTGCATGCAGGGCTTGGTTGTGGGAGGGGTGGGTTGTGATGATGGGGTGTGTGGGAGGTGGTGGAGTTATGGGAGTGAGGGTGAGATTGAGGGTGGGGTATGTGATGGCATGCAGGTATGGGGGTGATAGTAATTGACAGTTGACTTACCAGAGTCCAGTCCTCCTGCTACTCCGGCCAGGCCCTCAGGATGCAGTATTGCCAAGACTTGCTCCTCCCATGTTGTTAGTTGTTGGGGAGGAGGTGGGGGTCCACCGCCAGTCCTCTGTACTGCTATCTGGTGTCGTGCTACCACGGAACGCACCTTCCCCCGTAGGTCGTTCCACCTCTTCCCGATGTCATCCATTCTTCTTGGGTGCTGTCCCACGGCGTTGACCCTGTCCACGATCCTCCGCTATAGCTCCATCTTCCTGGCAGTGGATGTCTGCTGCACCTGTGATCCCAATAGCTGTAGCTCTACCCGGGTGATTTCCTCCACCATGACCCTTAGCTCCTCCTTAGAGAATCTGGGGTGTCTTTGTGGTGCCATGGGTGTAGTGTGAGTGGTGTGTGTGTGAGGGTGAGTGGGGTGATGTGTTGGGGTGTGTGCTGTGAGTTGCGTGGATGGTGTATGGGTGATGGTGTTCTGTGGCTCTGGTTCTGTGGGTGCTCTTGGTGGGTCTCTCCCTCAGTTGTCAATTTTCTTGAGTTGTAAAGGGTTGTGGGTAATGTGTGTGAGTTTTATAGTGGTGTGGGTGTGGTGTGTGTATGGGTGTCAAGTGTGTGTTATTCCAAATGTCCAATGTGGTGTTGTTTTGTTAGTGTGTGTGTATTTTGAGCGTGGCGGTATGTACGGTCAATGGTTTACCGTGGTTGAATGTCCACCGTGGTGATTCGTGGGTCATAATGCAGTGGGCATAGTTCTGTTGGCGTAACGGTGTGGGTTTTGCTACCGCCAGTTTATCACTGACCTTTGGGCTGGCGGACTTGTGTGTGTGTCTGTATAGTGACGGATTGCTATGTGTGTGTCATAATATGGGTAGCGGTAAACTGCGGTGGTGGCGGTATGTTTGCGGTAGTTGGCATTGCGGTATGCGGGACTTACCGTCAATGTCATAATGAGGGCCGTAATGTCAGCAGTGTTGTGCGTTAGAGTTTCCAAGACGGTTATCACTTGGAAACACTTTTTGTCTCAAGTGGAGTTCAGGCCTCCTGTACGCCTTTCCGCTCATGCCACTTCTGCCCAAAGTTCTCAAGAAGATCAGCAATGACAAGTCTTTCTTGTGGCCCCGGACTGAGTATGGAGAGTCTGGTATCCCGATCTTCTGAGAATGAGCATTGATCCTTCGATAAGGTTGTCCCTTTGGGAGGATCTTCTGTCACAGCAGAAGAGGAGGATTCTCCACCCGAACCTGTCAACTCTCTGCCTCCTTGCGTGGAGATTGAGCAGCGACAGTTGATAGCTTTTGACCTTCCTCCCAAAGTCTGTAACGTAATCTTGCCAGCCAGACACTCCTCCACTAAAATGGTATACGCCTGCCAATAGAAAGGAGTGAAAAGTAACCGACGTCCATGCACCTGGGTGGCGTCTATCTATATAGGTGACTGCAACATCACTTCCCCAAGCTGACGCGTGGAACCGAACGAAGCCACCCAACAGTGTGCAGGGGTACTGCTCATGCAAATGTTTCCGGATTCAGTCTGACACCTGGGAAATTCCAACGTAATGAATATACATCTAGATATTGTCTCTACCAGATAATGTGTTACCAAAGGTAAGTAATAAGGGGCCAGATTTACAACCATTTCCTTTTGAGAGTTGCAAATTGCAAATTTTTGTGACTTGCAATTCGCATGTCGCCAAAGAAAATGTACTAATGTGTCACAGACACATTAAGCGATTCCCAATGGGATCGCAATTGTCCTGCTTCATCAATATTCATGAGACAGGTCACAATTTGCGACCCAGTGGGAATGGGCAATAACACAGGGATGGTAGCCCGCCAGGGACAGCAAACCACCATGTCTGTGTTTGCTAAGTAAAGCTACTTTTTTTTATTTTTATGCATTCCCTTTTCATTGAAAGAAAACAGGATGCATTTCAAAAATAAAAATAAAATGTTACTGTTTCATTTTTTAGGTGTAGGCAGTGGTCACTGCCTGCTCTTAAAAACACTTTCGCTACCATTCACAAAGAAGAAGGGGTCTCCAGGGGACCCCTTCCTGTTTCCGACTGGCTTACCACCCCTACTTGAAGTAAGCAATGAACTTCAATTGTTTTGTGACTGCATTCGGGTCGCAAAACAATCGTACAACCCACTGCGACTCGCTATTAGGAGGGGACGCCCTTGGCAAGCCCCTTCCTAATAGCGACACGCAAAATAGAGTTTGTACGTGCCAGGGGCCATTTTAGCAGTCTGAAACGGGCCGAATCTCCTTTTCTGACCACTAAAAACGGTACATCTGGTCTATGTTCATTTATACTGTGTAATGCATTTTAGCAAAAGTTGAAAATATAGATATGGGAGCCAAAAGCAAATAATATATATCACAATAGTGTCTTTCTGTCACTCAGTTCTAAGACACTTTCTCTAAGTGCCACTAATGAAAGGAATGTGGTGTGTTGTCATCTGCTTCTCCTCCTGGTGTGCAGTCATCTTGTTCAAGGGCGGTTTGCTAGACCTGCCCTGCAGTGTCCTCTTCAGTATATTTTTCTACAGGTGCGGACCATCACCTTTCTTCGAGACATCATTGTGTGCTTCACTCAACAGCATCAGTTAGTGTTACCCTCCTTGTGACATTTAGCAATGGACCCTCAGATTGGCTTCTTAAAGTGGTCTGGCTTCTGTCTGGTGTGTCACGCTGTAAATTAGGTGGCAGGTGCTCCTTAGTTGTTTGCACCTCCATCTCAGGCATTGTTGGTGCAGCTCAGCATCTTGTCCTATGAATCCACTCAGGACGTCCTTCCACCTTGACCGCTCTCTGCGTCACCAGGAGCACCAGGTGTGGTCCAGTCCACCTAGAACTAAGAGAATCATTCTTTATTTTTCTCACCATGACCATGTCTGCAGCTTTAAAAGAGTGAGTGGGCTCTCAAGGGCAGAAGGGGCAAAGTTTCCTTCACCTGAAGATGGTGATGCCTCAGGACCACTGACAAATGTACAGCATAGCCAGAAATGTTCTCATCAGTAAACACAAGTGTTGCTTGAGACATTGTGAGAGGCAACCTCACCCCCCAACAACATAGGCCACCCCATTAGTACTTCTGGGGGAACAAAAAGAGTAGTTCTGGGTGGCATTGCCCTTATGGCATGCAGCACTAAAGGCAGAGCTTCAGGCCATTTAAGACCTGTTGCATCAGGAGTCTTTGGTAATCTATTTGTTATTGTGGAGTTTATGCGCTTCACCTGCCCTGAACTTTGGTGGTGGTATTGAACATACAGGGGGTCATTCTGACCCCGGCGGTCTGAGACTGCCGGGGCCAGGGTCGGCGGGAGCACCGCCGACAGACCGGCGGTGCCCCGCAGGGCATTCTGACCGCGTCGGTTCGGCCGCGGTCAGATGCGGGAAACCGGCGGTCTCCCGCCGGTTTCCCGCTGCCCTGCAGAATCCTCCATGGCGGCGGAGCGCGCTCCGCCGCCATGGGGATTCTGACACCCCCTACCGCCATCCTGTTCCTGGCGGGTCTCCCGCCAGGAACAGGATGGCGGTAGGGGGTGCCGCGGGGCCCCTGGGGGCCCCTGCAGTGCCCATGCCAATGGCATGGGCACTGCAGGGGCCCCCGTAAGAGGGCCCCACAAAGTATTTCAGTGTCTGCTATGCAGACACTGAAATACGCGACGGGTGCCACTGCACCCGTCGCACCTTCCCACTACGCCGGCTCAATTCTGAGCCGGCGTCCTCGTGGGAAGGTAGATTTGCCCTGGGCTGGCGGGCGGCCTTTTGGCGGCCGCCCGCCAGCCCAGGGCAAATCCCAAAATACCCTCAGCGGTCTTTCGACCGCAGAGCGGTATTTTGGTGGGGGAACTTTGGTGGGCGGCCTCCGCCGCCCGCCGAAGTTAGAATCACCCCCACAGTTTCTACTCCCACACACTCACTCATCTTCTGCACAACTGCAGCCACAAACTCACCTCCCCCCATCGCTAGTTATGCTCTGGGGGACTCCAAACCTTGGTCTGATGTCTTTCATCAAACACCGCCCAAATGTTGCTGCAACATTCTGCCTTGTGGGAAATGCCTCCACCCATTTTTTGAAGACTTATCCACACACACCAGCAAATATTTAAATCCATTCACCATGGGCATATAAGCAAAATCAACCTGCAGGCTCCAAAAGTGGCCCTGTGGTACTGGTAAGTGATCATGTGTGGCAGGGGACCAAACTTTACAACGTTGGGCACAGACAAGACATTGGGAGCAAATTTGTCCAATGAAAGCTGTTATCCCTGGTGCAAACCACTCTTGTCTAATCAAATGATTCATCTCCCTTTGTGCCATGTTTGTGGGTCCAGTGTGGGTTTTTGCACAAGTCTTGTAAGGGAAGGAGCATGCTGCGAGGGGCCACAGGCCTCCCATCACCTTGGACCCACAGTCCCTCTTTATTTTGATCACATCCAGCATCAATCCATACACTCTCCTCATCTGGTGTTGCAGATCATTGTGCTTCCTTCACATCAGCTAGCAATATTTGTCTCTTATTGTACTGAATATTTGGTATGCTTCTGTCCATCAAAGGCACAATCTGTACTGGCTGTAACATGCTTTCTCTTGCTGCTGTGTCAGCCATGGCGTTACCTCTGGCAATCTTAGTATTAGCTCCTGTGTGGGTTTCACATTTTATTACCGCTATCCTGTGTGGCAGTAATATTGCCTTTAATAAGTTCTTTACTAAACGACTGTTTTGCATAGAATGCCCTGCTGCTGTTATGAAGCCGAATACTGCTACAGTTGTCCAGAATCATGGACAATTCCAAAGGCACTACATGAGTTAGTGTAAATGTTAACAGTCGTCCCTTCAGCTAGGATGCATGCTCTTGTTACAACATACAGCTCAGCCTGCTGGGCAGACGTGGCAGCGCTGTACTCTCAACTATGGTGTCAACTGTTGTAATTTAATACCCTGCTGTATAGTTGGTGTCAGTCTGCAGGATGAACCATCAGTGTACCACTCGTAGTCTGCCTTTTCTAATGGTGTCTACTGTAAATCTGGTCTGGGTATAGTGACTGTTTTTACAACCCCAACACAGTCATGATCAGAGGGCTCATTAAAATCACCTGTTGCAAGTAAGTATGTTGCCAAATTAACTGGTAGGCATTTTTAATAGGGATATTAGTGTTAGACAACAAGGTAACCTCATTACTTCTGCACCTGGCAGCCGAAGAATGTTGTGATGCTGCAGATAATAACAACTGTACCTATTGTGTCACATAAAGAATACAAGAGTAGTCCAACACAATGGGAGTCATCCTCTACCATCACAGCTGCTGAAGTCACTGCTCGCAAGCCAGATGCCCAGTCACTTCTGAAGGCAAAGTCACAGAGTAGTATGCCACAGGTCTTTTTCTAGAGCCGTGTTGCTGTATCAGCACACCATTTGCAAAGCCATTTTGTTCTGACACATAGGGATGGAATGGCAGTTTGTAATCTGGCAGCCCCAATGCTGGAGCAGTGCACAATGTCTCTTTCAGCTTCTTGAAACAGTGTGCAAATTCATTAGTTCATATAATGTTGTTGGGTGCATCATTTAGAGTACATTGTATCACGATGGCATCATAGGACATGTACTCAGGTATCCACTGGCGGCAATAGTTCATCATTCCCAAGAATGACAATTACTTTCGGGGGGGGGGGAAGAGAGTCGGGGTGGTGCTGCATGCTCTGAATCAATGTTATTCTGTTAGGTGATATGCAGCGTGTACCCCTGGACACAACATAACCAAGGCACATCACCTCTTTTTGGCAGCACTGAAATTTTGACAATGAGGCTCTGTGTTCTCTCTCCTAGAGGTGGTTTAGCAGAGCTACAGTGTCTTTTTCACAGGCCTCAAGTGATGGCGATGCCACAAGGAGGTCATCTGTGTACTACAAGACAGTGCTACCACCTTCCAGATGTAAGCTGTCCAGGTCTCTCTATACTGCCTGCACATAGACTGTGGGACTCTCATTGAAGCCTTGAGATTATCATGTATATGTGTACTGGTTGAAGGCAAAAAAGGAACTCACTCTCTGGGTGGACTCTAATACTGAAAAATGCAGAGGAGAGATCTAATCCCGACAAATACTCTGCCTCTACGTGTATAGAGGATAAGATAGTATTGGTGTCAGGCACAACAGGTGCTAGGGGAACCACAGTATTATTTATCTGGTGTAAATCCTGTATGAACCTATACTGTCTTCTATTGCCCTTGGGCAATGGAATAATAGGACTATTACAGGGGCTAAAGGTCTTTTTTATGCTACCCTGTTGTAACAGGGACTCAATCTCAGGATTTATTCCCTCTTCTGCCTGAGGTGACAATCTGTACTGTCACATGTAAGGTGATTTTGCATTCTCTTTCAAAGTCACTTTATGGGGAGGGCATCTTCTCAACAATCCTGCCTCATTTTTATGTTTTGACAAAACCTCTGGGTTCGCCTGTTCAAGAACCTTGTATTTAGTTATCTGTATTCTCTTCAAGTTTGTCAAAAACTGCAGTCCTGTCATTGCTGAGCGTGCACAAAGTCCAACACCATCCTTCACCATCTCCCAACACAAACACAATTCCCAATGGAAATATATAATCCTTAGTTCTTGGTAAGTCCTGAAGGCTGTTGACCATATGGCCCAAATCTTTATGGTAAAAACCTGGTGCTACAGCTACAGACATGCATGGTTCTGAAGCTGGCACTTGGAACAATCTCTGTTCGTGGGGTGTAGCTCAATGCTCACTGCACACCCTTCCTTGCCTACATATGTGGCCTCTAGCAACTGCACTGTCCAGCACAGGCCTGCCATGTATGCGTACCACTCAGGCACAGGCCCCAGCGGTGGCTCCTCCGCTATGGCGGAAGAGCATTGCCTCCCCACCAGCAGCTCTAAATTGAAAAATAAAATCAAACAATGTTTATTATTGTTGTTATTTTTCAGGGGGCAAGGCCACGAGCAATGACAGTGACAGAGGGGGAGTGCACAGCACACCCCTCAGTGTACTTGTGTATTTGGCTGGCTCTCAGGCCGGCCAAACACACGTGCACTGGGCTCTCTCCAACCCAGTGCTGTGTTGCCGGGTTGGAGAGAGCCAGCAGAAGCTCCGAGTATGCCTCGGAGTGCCAAGCCAGGGCATTCCAGCCAATCTGAACGTTGTGTCGCGACGTTTGGATTGGCCGCAGGGCAGGCAGGGAGCCTGTGCTGCAGTGGAGGCAGGAGAGCGGTGCAGTGGCAGGGAATGAGGTGTTTTTAAAAATGTATTTAATGTTTCTGTTTGTCATCGTCCCCAGATTCCCCCCCTTCCTGCCCCTCCCTGCCCCACACCGCCCCACGATGCCCCACCACTTTTCCACACCATGAGCCGCTCCTGACAAGCCCAGTAAAAAATGGTGCAATACTGTGTACAGGCTCTGGTACTAATGTCAACTGCAAAAAATGTGAAACCAAATCAGTCTCAATGTCAGGGCTATATTTAAACAATGTTTGAAACATATCATGTAGAAATCTCCCTGTAAAGCAATCTATTGGTATGAGAGAGAGTCAAGACATTGAATGCACATAACAATGAATCATTTCTTAATTTGCAAGCAGGTAGTACTCTGTTGGCCAATTTCAATATGTCCTCAGGTACTTGTTGGTAAATCCCATTTTGTGAAAGATATAGGCCCTCATTACAACCATGGCGGTCGGTGATAAAGTGGCAGAAATACCGCCAACAGGCTGGGGGTAAATACCGCCAAATTATGACCATGGCGGAAAGAGCTCAGAGAGACTGACACTTTACCATACTGACCGCCAGGGCGGAATCAACAGCCACCATGGCGGTAGCCGCCTACAGCCAGACAGAAGCCAATGTTCCGCCCTCTGTATTATGACAGGCCAATCCGCCATCTCTTCCAGGGCGGTACTAACAACATCAAAAGCTTGGCGGAAACAATGCACAGAAGGGAAACGACTCAACTGTGGAGACTCAGGGAAGAACCACGCCGCCATGGAGCCTGAACTGCAGATCTTCCCCATGATTTTCTACGTCCTGCTCCACCACGAACACAGTGAGTACATCGCCTAGCACACACGGGATGGGGGGAGGAAAAAGAGTGACACACACACACGCAACTTCCCCCCCACCTTCAGCACAATACACACACAATCAGATGCAGTAACATATTTGCCCCGTACCCCTCAGGAATAATGCAAGGAGAACACGAATAGATGAAAGTGAGTGTAATAAGATAAATACAGTAGAAATACGTACATCCAATCTAAAAGTATATACATATTTACAAATCAAGGGACACTGCCCAGACCTCAATGTTCATGGGCCACAGGACCACATTACATAGTCCAAGGCCCCACTTGGCCCCTGCAACAACACGGAGAGAACACTGCAGGGGCATCAGTTCAGAATAGGTAGGTACCTCAGGTGGACGAGGAACGGTGGGGAGCACCTCAGCCGGCAGATGGAACAACACCACTGGTCCTTAAGGGGGCAACATGCCCTGTGCTTGGTCCTGGGGAGTACAAGGCCACAGTCTCTCAAGTGGGTGATGTGCCCACTGCTTGGCCCTGGGGAGTGCAAGGCCACAGTCTCTCAAGTGGGTGATGTGCCCACTGCTTGGTCCTGGGGAGTGCAAGGCCACAGTCTCTCAAGTGGGTGATGTGCCCACTGCTTGGTCCTTGGGAGTGCAAGGCCACAGTCTCTCAAAAGTGGGTGACTTGCCCACATGCTCTGGAGGCGGCATCGTGCCTGGTTCTGGAGGGGGCATTGTGCCCTGTGATCTTCATCCTGGAGAGGATGGGGGTGAGTGGGTGTGTTCCCCAATGGTTCTGGAGGGGGCATTGTGCCCTGTGATCTTCATCCTAGAGAGGATGGGGTGAGTGGGTGCCATACCCACTGGTTCTGAAGGGGGCATTGTGCCCTGTGATGCAGATTGTGGGGAGTGCAATGTCAGTCTCTCGGTGGGTGTCATACCCACATGATTTGCAGGGGGCAGGCCGCACAACAGCCCAATGTCTGCGGGCGGTGACGGCTGCTCAGTGGTGGTGATTCTGATTGTGCCGCTGGTGGTGGGGGGAAGCTCCAGCCCATTCCCTGCAGCCTTGGACGGCTGCCCACTGGTACTGGTGCTGCTGCTGCTGGTGCTGCTGCTGCTGGTGGTGGGGGGAAGCTCCATCCCATCCCCTGCAGCCTCGGATGGCTGCCCACTTGTGGTGGTGGTGGTGCTGCTGCTGCTGGTGGTGGTGGGGGGAAGCTCCTGCACATCCCCTGCAGCCTCGGATGGCTGCCCACTGGTGCTGCTGCTGCTGGTGGTGGTGGTGGTGGTGGTGGGGGGAAGCTCCATCCCATCCCCTAAAGCCTCGGACGGCTGCCCACTTGTGGTGGTGGTGGTGCTGCTGGTGGTGGTTGTAGGGGGAAGCTCTAGCCCATCCCCTGCAGCCTCGGACGGCTGCGCCACCATGTTTGGTGGTGTGGGCTTCGACTGAGTCCCAGCACCAGGCCCCTTGACCTTCCTGGCAGCAGCTGGGGCTGGCTCTTTGCCCTTCCTGGAAGCAACTGGGGCTGGCACCTTGCCCTTCCTGGCAGCAACTGGGGCTGGCACCTTGCCCTTCCTGGCAGCAACTGGGGCTGGCTCCTTGCCCTTCCTGGCAGCAGCTGGGGCTGGCTCCTTGACCTTCACGGTAGCAGCAGGGGGTGGCACCTTGACCTTCACAGTAGCAGTTGGGGATGGCACCTTGACCTTTCTGGCAGCACTTGGTGCAGGCATCTTTTCTGTCCGGCTGCCTGGTGCCCGGGATCCTTTCCAAACACGAGTTGCTGTGGACACTACTGGGCCCATGGACTGGGTGACTGAGGTGCTTACCTGGGTGTTACACACCCTGGCCAGACATAAAGGGGGGGCAGAGGTAGGGAAGAGGTCAATGGTGGAGAGGAAAAGCTTCTTAGGGACATTGGGGTGGGAAGAGGGAGAAGGTCTGGGAGTGGAGGAAGAGGGAGTGGTTGTAGGAGGTGTCTGCTGTGTTTGGGTGCAGGTGCATGGGCTGGATGCTGTTGTGAGGTGGATGGCTGTTGGGTGTTTGAGTACTTGAGTATGTGTACTTTGGGAGGAGGTGGCACAGACACAGTGGGAGAGGACACAGGGGACGTGTGCATGGATGTTGGGGTGGTGACTGCCAGTGAGATGTGTGTTCTGGTAGGTGTGCTGGTGATGGAGGTAGTGGATGAGAATGCAGTGCATGCATGTGTGAGTGTAGTGCATGGAGGTGTGAGTGTAGACGCAACTGGGAGGAAGGACGAGGAGGCGGGAGACACAGTGGAGGCAGGGATATTTGTATGTCTGCTTCTGGATGGTGTTTGTGTGAGTGCCTGTGGGATGAAGTGTGGTGCCTGTGTTTGCCTGTGCTACTCTTGTGTGTTATCCTGTGTGCATGCTCGTCTGCCTGTGTGCTTGGGATAGGTTGGGGTTCAGGGGAATGGGATTGGGTAGAGGAAGTTGGAGGGGGGAGGGTGGAAACAGGGATAGGTTGGGGTTCAGGGGAATGGGATTGGGTACAGGAAGTTGGAGGGGGGAGGGTAGAAACAGGGACAATGGCTGCCATCAGAGAGGAGGCCAGAGCCTCTATTGATCTCTGTTGGGCCACCAAGCCAATGTGAATGCCCTTCAGAAATGTATTGGTCTGTTGCATTTGGGCTGCCAGCCCCTGGATGGCATTCACAATGGTTGACTGTCCAAAAGAGATGGATCTCAGGAGGTCAATAGCCTCCTCACTCAGGGCAGCAGGACTAACTGGGGAAGGGCCTGAGGTGCCTGGGGTAAAGGAGATGCCCACCCTCCTGGGTGAGCGGGCACGGGCAACTCGATGATGGGCTGCTGGGAGGGCGGTGCTGGTACGGGGGTGGCGGCTGTACAAATAGCTGGGGTGGGCACAGAGGTGTCCGCCACCACCAGGGAGCTTCCATCGGAGGAGGTATCACTGTCCGAACTGTCCATTCCTGTCTCTGCCGTGGTGCCCCCCTCACCCTCCGTCCCACTGGTGCCCTCACCGTCAGTGGACTCTGCCTCCTGGGTCCTGTGGGATGCAGCTCCCTCCATTGCCGGTGCCTCTGCTCCTCCGCCAGATGATGCTAATGCACATAAGGAAAGGATGACAAAACAAAAACAGGGGGAGAGACAAAGGTTACACTTGGTCAATGGCTGCACCAACACCACCGTTGGCGTATACAGCACCTTCACACACAGGGAACAGCCCTACGCACTATGCAATGCACTAACAGTAACAATGCTAGTCACCAGGGCATGGGGAGGGACACATACCACCAACTGCAGCATACCTGGGACCCACACACCACTTCCCAGTAGTGGATGCCTACTAGCTAGGTTGGAGCAATTTCACATCAGATACCTGCCCAACATGGGACCTAAACTGCAATGTCAGGCCTGGCCTAGGGACACCCACAGACACATATTCCCCACCCGGATACCACCCCACCAGGCGTAAGTAGTAATGATGGGCACTGTACTCACCCCCTTATGGCTGCTGTGATGCCCCCAAGCACCCATCCAGCTCTGGATAGGCCACCGCCAGTATGTGGGCCATCAGGAGGGTCAGGGTTCTAAGGGCACCCGTTCCTCGTTGGGAGGCCATACCCAGCTGGGCCTCCGCCGTCTTCCATGCCCAGCATCTTAGGTCCTCCCACCGTTTCCGACAGTGGGTGCTCTGCCTGCCGTAGAACCCCAGGGTCCACACATCCTTGCTGATGGCATGCCATATACCCTTCTTTTGATGGGCACTGATCTGCAGAGGAAATATACACAAGGAAAGTGTCAACATCAGGACAGTGCGCGCTCTATGGGCGACTAAAATGCAAAAACCCAGTCTTTATGCAAAGGCATAATTCATGCATTATGTTTATATGCAGTTTGTGAACGTTTTGCATTGCAGATCTTAACCTTGAAAACCACTATTAATGATGTTTGTAATAATTGTTCATTTGCAAGGTATTGCTGCAGGCTTACCGAGTGTGTCAGGGTGTGGTCCCTTTCTAGGACCTTCTAGAAGCTTTCCCTGCCTCATGACTGGGTGTGGTCTGTGGGCTGGGCTTGACTCTATATAAGGGAGTCAGCCCAGCTCCACGTGCTCACTATTCAGAGGTCCCAGTGCAGAGCAGCAGCAGCTTCCTGAGCTCCAGTCCCGGAGACCAACAATGATATTTCCAGACCTGCCCTCATTATATTGACTATCCTTTAGCAGGGCGGTAAGGCAGAGGTCGGGCTGGGTCCCCTGACCCCCGTTTTCAAAGACATTCAAGTTTTTGGGCCTATTTGTGAAACTCCTTGTGTGCGTGATTGTGTTTTCATGACATTTACATATTCTTGTTTGAATCGGCAACGTGCACAATTCAATTCTGAGATATGATTCTTGACATTCAGATCGGCAACAGGGTGCGCGATCATTTTGTGATATTTGCATTGTGTATTTCGAATCGGCAAGGTGCGCGATTCATTTCCTGGCATTTAACACTGACATTCAGTTTGGCAACAGTGTGCGCGATCATTTCATGATATTTGCATTGTGTATTTCGAATCGGCAAGGTGCGCAATTAATTTCCTGGCATTTAATTTTGACATTCAGATCGGCAACAGTGTGCGTGATCATTTCATGATATTTGCATTGTGTATTTCGAATCAGCAAGGTGCGCGATTCATTTCCTGACATAAAAACTCATGACATTCAGATCGGCAGTGTGCGCAATCATTTCATGACATTAGCATTGTGAAACTTTGAATAGGCAGCAAGCTGCGCGATTCTTTTCTGGCAGTAAACTCTTGATTTTCACATTGGCTGTGAGCGCGATCTTTTCATGGTATTGAATACTTTGGTGTGCAGTGTTTGTTGAGGTGCACACATTTATCCTGAGCTTTTGGTTTTCTCGAAACGCTTAATTCAAAGTGCGGCATTCTTTGTGCTAATTAAGCTCCTAGTACATTTCCTGTTGTTTTTTCATGGAATGTCCAGATAGCCTTTGTCCTCCTGTGAAAATGCAATGTTTATCCTGAAACTATTTTGAAGAAGGTTCTTGTTTTCTAGACAGAATATGATATTTCCTGAAAAGCTCAAATGAAACATTGAATTAACCCATTCTTGATTTTTCCAGGTACCTAGATTTCTTGAGGCCTAGTTATAGTCAAGTCCTAAGTTATCCATGATTACAGTATAAGAATTCTTAGAACCATAGTCTATTGAAAGTCAATGTGATTATATCTTGACATTGTGTTGTTTCACCGCTTGCTTCCTACAGGTCTCCTACCCAGGTGTTCCCTACCTAATCCCATTTCCCCCCACTTGGACTCTTTCAGGCCCTGTGGTATATCTATTGGAGTTGTGGAACATGCGCAGGCCCGAGGATCTGGTCTCCCTGACAGAAAGGTATTAGTTAGATCATCCTGCCTGTTACACTCATGGCCCACCATAGTCCTTCCCATCCCCTTCTGCACAGACATGGATCAACATACATGCTGCACGCTGCCCAGGGCTCATCCACCAACACCCCCCTACACGAGGCCTTCACACACACCACTCCATGCATTCATGGCCCATGCATCGTGCTCACAGTGTACTCACCTCTTGGTCTGGAGGCCCATACAGCAGTCCGTACTGGGGTAGGACCTCATCCACTAGTCTCTCCAACTCCGCCGAGGTGAAGGCAGGGCCCTTTCCCCAGACACATGGGCCATAGTAGGTTCCAGACACAGGTCACAGCAGCACATGCAGTGTAGGTCCTCTCCATGTTCTCAATAGTGCTGACCAGAGTGTTGGCTGCCCTGATTAACCACATGTGCAGCTACATTGTTTTTCCCCAAGTGGAGGATTTGGCCACAGTGAAGGCTGACTTCTATGCAATGGGACATATCCCCAACATAATTGGGGCAATTGATGGAACTCATATTGCATTCACCCCTCCCCTCCCCCCCCTGCAGAATGAACAGGTCTTCAGAAATCGAAAAGGTTTTCACTCGATGAATGTGCAGATGGTGTGTTTGGCAGACCAGTGCATCTCCCATGTCAATGCTAAGTATCCAGGCTTGGTGCTTTTATCCTGAGGAATAGAGGCATCCCAAATGTGATGGCCCAACTACAGAGGCAGAGGGTGTGGCTAATAGGTGAGCCCTGATTCCCACCCAGTGGATGTTGGTGTATGGGTATGGTGTGGGCCATAAGGGTTAGTGTGTGGCTAACAGTTGTCCCTTGATATTTGCAGGTGACTCTGGTTACCCCAACTTCTCATGGCTACTGACCCCTGTGAGGAATCACAGGACAAGGGCAGAGGAACGTTACAATGAGGCACATGGGCGAACAAGAAGGATCATTGAATGTACATTTGGCCTCCTGAAGGCCAGGTTTCGGTACCTCCATCTAACTGGTGGATCTCTATGCTACTCACCCAAGAAGCTCTGCCAGATAATCGTGGTATGCTGCATGTTGCATAACCTTGCCTTGAGACGCCATGTGCCTTTTCTGAAGGATGAGGATGCTGGAGATGGCCGTGTGGCAGCAGTGGACCCTGTGGACAGTGAAGATGAGGAGGCAGAGGATGAGGACAACAGAACTGCAGTGATTAGACAATACTTCTAATGACACACAGGTAAGACAGTGTAACTTCACATTTCATTGACAGTTTTTTGTTTCACATTGTCACTGGCAGGCTGTGATTTCCCACTTCTATGCCCACTCACTGTACCCTTTGGCAACTCTTTTTGAAGATGTTGGATGCCTCACTATCAATCCTGGTGTGTTCACTGCAGCCAGCTATAGGTCTTTCATATGTATACATTACTGTACAGTTGAATTGCAATGTTTAAACCTTAATAAACAAATACATACTTAAACCATTTGACATACTCCATACTTGTATTTTTCCAAAAAAGTGTCTTTATTACAGTGCTCTGAAGAAAAGGGGGAAGTGCAATGGGCTGGGGTGATGATGGAGGAAAGTCCAGGGTAGAGTCTAGTCGATTTGTAGCACAGGTGCATTGTCCAAGGGGGCATAGGAAGGACAGCAATGGCAGATCAAGGTGGACAGGGTGACAGAGTGGGACACAAGGGTGACAATCAGGAGTCTTATTTCCTGGCGGGGGTCTTGGCAATAGTCTCTGGCTTCTACCTGGATCGCAGGGAATGTGTGCGGGGTGGTTCACCTTCTGCAGGGGGACGGGTGCTGGTGGCCTGTTGGTCTTGTGGCGGGGCCACCTGTCCACTAGCGGCAGCGGAGGTAGAGGGCTGTTCAGTAGTCTTGCTAGTGGCAGGGGCCCGCTGGTGTGACACTGCCTCCCTCATAACATTGCCCATGTCTGCCAGCACCCCTGCAATGGATACCAGGGTGGTGTTAATGGACTTCAGGTCCTCCCTGATCCCCTGCTATTGACCCTCCTGCAGTCACATGTTCTCCTGCAACTTGTCCAGGATCTGGCCCAGCGTATCCTGGGAATGTTGGTATGCTCCCAGGATCTCGGTGAGTGCCTCTTGGAGAGTCAGTTCCCTGGGCCTGTCCTCCCCCTGGCGCACAGCAGTCCTCCCAGCTTCCCTGTTGTCCTGTGCCTCTGTCCCCTGAACCGTGTGCCCACTGCCACTGACCTCAGGTCCCTGATTGTCTTGGGTTTGTGCTGTGGCCTGGGGTCCCTGTAGTGGTGGAAACACTGCTGAGTGATGTGTCCTGGGGACAGAGGTATGGGCACGCAGGGTGGGTGCTGTGGTGGTGTTTTCTGAGGGGGAGGCATTGTGGTGGTGTGGGACTATGCCTGGGTAACTACAGTCCGGAGGTCCCTGATGGGCCAGGTTGGACATCCAGATCCAGCCGAGCAGAGTCGCTGTCATCACTGTGGGCCTCTTCTGTGGGGGGACTGGATGTTGCTGGCATCTGGCTGGGATACCTGTGGGGATGTAAATGCAGTGTTATTATTTCTGTGTGTGACATATTGTGCTTGGGTGGGTTGCCCTCTATGGTTGTTATTGCCCTGGCAGCTTTACCTTGTGTGAATTGTTATGTGGTGGGCTAGCTGATTCTCTCTAGGGTGCATGCTTTAGAGATAGGTGTCCATGCAGGGCTGTGAGTGATGTCCATGCATTGGTAGTGCATGCTAGGCTTGGCATTGGGATGAGTGGGTTGTAATGGGGGGGGGTGTGGGAGGTGGTGAGGTGATGGGAGTGAGGGTGGGGGTATGTGATGGCATGCAGGTAGGGGGGGTGATAATAGTATAGAGTTGACTTACCAGAGACCAGTCCTCCTCCTACTCCTGCCAGGCCCTCAGGATGCACGATTGCCAAAACTTGCTCCTCCCATGTTGTTAGTTGTGGGGGAGGAGGTGGGGTCCACCGCCAGTTCCCTGTACAGCGAGCTGGTGTCTTGCTGCAATGGAACGTACCTTCCTCTGTAGGTCGTCCCACCTCTTCCTGTCATCCCTTGTTCTGGGGTGCTGTCCAACTGCGTTGACACTGTCCACGATTCTCCGCCATAGATCCATCTTCCTAGCAATGGATATCTGCTGCACCTGTGATCCAAATAGCTGTGGCTCTACCCGGATGATTTCCTCTACCATGACCCTTAGCTCCTCCTCAGAGAATCTGGGGTGTCGTTGTGGTGCTATGGGTGTTGTGTGAGTATCGTGGGTGAGGGTGTGTAGGGTGATGTGATGCAAGGTGCGTGGGTGGTGTATAAGTGATGGTATGTGGCTCTGGTTGTGTGAGTGCTGTTGCTGCCTCACTCTGGTGGCAATTAATTGTAATTATAAAGGATTGCGGGTACTGTGGGTGTGTGTTTTATGGTGGTGTGTGTGTATGGGTGTCAGGTGTGTGTAGTTTCAATTGACCAATGTGGTGTTGTTTTGTGTGTGTAATTTTGAGCGCAGCAGTATGTACCACCAATGGCCATTGAATGTCCGCCTTCGTGATTCATAATGTGATGGGCGTTGTTTTGTTTGCCTAACAGTGTGAGTTTTGATAACGCCAGTTTATCACTGACCTTTGGACTGGCGGACTTGTTTGTGTGGCTGAATAGTGATGGATTGGTATGTGTGCGTCATAATGTGGTGAACGGATATCCGCTGCGGCGGCGGTATGTTGGCAGCGGGCAGCATGGCGGTAAGTGGGATTTACCGCCAATGTCATAATGAGGGCCATAATCTTGCATGCAGTTTGCAGGAGAGGTCTCTCCTCAGCAAATTGATGAGTGCATCTGGTGACAAAATAAATTGATGGGTCATTTTATAATCAACAGATACTGGTAGAGATTCATGTATTGGCATTCTATTCCCAGCCACATTGGTCACTTTCCGGCCACTGCTGGGTGCTATTTTATCCCTTACCGCTATTATTGTTGCGCCCCTCTCAATTAAGAAATCGATCTCTTTACCTCCTACCTTAATTGGAAACATGGGATTCTCCTTGGACGTGTCTGATACCATCATTAAAGAACACTGCGCTGGGGTTTCTGTAAATACGCTGTACAAGATGTTTGGTTGAAGTAGTATTTTATTGTAATTTACCCCAACACGGCAAGGAGCAGCATCAACCTCTATTGCTTGCTCTTAAGTGTCCACAATACTACATTCCACATTCCACATTCTACCTACCTCATTACATTCTAACCTATTCTAAGTATGGCATTTCAGACCAGACAAATGTATACAATACTCTATATATTGCCTCACAACAATCAACAGATAGTAGGGTTCAGTTACATCTTCATGCATCAGCATTCCATTCACAGCCACAGTGGTCACTTTTTGGCCACTGCTGGATGCTATTTCATACCTTACCACTGATATTGTTGCACCTCTGTCAGTTAAGAAATCAATCTCTTTACCTCATACCTTAAGTGAAAATGTGGGATTCTCCTTAGGAGTGCCTGACACCTTCAGCAGAAAACACTGGGCTGGGGTTTCTGCAATTTTGATCACAATCTCTTTCTCTATGTTGTCCTATCCTGAATCCCTGTTGTACCCGGAAAAGGTTCCTCATGGAGTTCTGTGTCTCTTGCATGTTTTTGGGCAGGGGTCATGATGATGGCTGTGCCTCATTCCGGTTACACCTGTCATTCCTGTCAGTACCCCATCTGTCTCTCTCCTTCTATTAGTTCTGCAGTCTCTCATCCCAGTCCCAGTCCTCTGGCATACATAACACTGATCTCTACTCTTGTCTCTTCTCTGATACCCTTGTCCTCCATCCTTTCTATGCTGTATCCCCTGGTAGTACATTCCTTCCTGGCTCTCCTCTCTTTGCACCTGCTGCAACATCATCCCTTTGTCACTTTTAACAGTGTTCTTCTTTATTGTGAAAATACCATCCCTTTCCATATGTATCAGATGTGTGCACATCTCTTGATATGCTTTAGTAGGCCAATCAGGGTGGTGCAGTTTACAACTATGGGCCACTGAGGCTAGTAATCCCCTCATAAGTGTCTGAGCAGCTAACACTTTATGTTGTCCACAGTACCCCTGGACTATTATCTGGTGCTTTATTGTACCTTAAAATGTAATCAGCCACTGATTTGCCAGACTTCTGCAACGTGCCCATACCTGAGAAAAATCTCCATGTTTAATTGCTATGCCATTAATTATGTCCTTTACAGACTCTAACCACTCTATCATTTGATGTTCGATAAGATCCATGCTATTAGTCATTACTGCCTAGTCTCTTTCTTGGAGGAATTTGTAATGGCCCTTTTACTAAAGACCATCTACACCTGTATCCTATTTTCAGTAACATTTCTACATCTCTAGGAAAGGGGGTGTACACAGCACACATTTTATGGAACCATTCATAATATTTCACACTGGCTGTGACAGGTCTGGTGCATCCTTCGACATCTGAGCTGCTTCCAAGGCAGTCGATGGCCTAAGCATTGCTGTCCCTCCCAGAACTATTTTTGGTGCTGGTATATTGGTATTCAATAGTGTTTCATTAGTATATGTGTTCCTACCCATTCTTGTTGCCCTCTATGGGCTCGACCTAGTAGGTATCAGGCTTTCCCTGTCATCTAGCTTACTCTGAAGTTTATTAAGGGAATGTTGTATTTTCTCCCTCTCAGTAATCACCTCCTGCTGAAACTCATCTGCCTCCCTTCTCAGATGAGCTAACTCCTTATGTTTCTCCTTGTTTACCCTTTCTTCTGCACTCAGTCCCAAATCATCCCCGGGCAACAAGTCGAAATCGGAGCTGGGGTTTCAAAACCAGTGGGGCTGTAAACTGAGATGCAGGTAGAACAGTCCCTGCAGAAAAGGCGCTTTCTTGCTGTGTCAGGTGACTGTTCTCACTATCGTCTCTACTTGCGAGCAAGGAATTGAAAACTGCCCTCATATTTAACCTATGTAGTCTAATCCTAACAACAAGACTTCTCCAGTGTTGGATCTTTCATAGATTCACATGCTTGAATCATTGATATGTGTTGAAGTGTGAGTCCCGGTAAAGCAATGTACATCATTAGAAAAGGCCCCACTGGTAATAAACCATTGACTCTATAACTTAAAAAGGACCAAGCTACAAACTTTAGCCAATCAGACGATAGCCCCCCCTCCAGAACACTCCCAAGAAAGACTGAATCCCTCACATTTCCTACTACACGTCGTGTGATGGGAGTCTCCTTGAGCTCTGCTCAATTTAATACTTTTCGCTCATTCCTTGAGAAGACCTTTCTTTAGAACATTACTTCTAATACTGTCTGGAGATGTTCTGACTAAAAGAAACATGGCTCAACCAGCCAAAAAAGAATTATCCAGATCCTGTGTCACATGTGGGGAAAAAAAGCCTCCACTCTGAGATCCCACATAGGGAATGCATATACTGCCTTCATCCGGGACATAAGGTGATAAATTGTAAGATCTGTCGCAACTTTTTGCAGAAACACTGAAAGACAGGGAAGGTAGACTATTAATTTGTATCTAAAAATTGAAATCTAAGGAGTGCCCTTTGTCTGAAGACTACAGTGATGATTCTTCAAATATTGTGCCATATCAAAAAAAAGGGAAGGTCTGCTGATAAACTGCCTTCAGATTCGCCTTCTGAGACCTGGAATAAATCTCATCATACCACTCCTGAGCACGTAAAGAAGTAGGAAGTGCTTCCTTCTACATCAACAAAGGAAACAATAGCCTAAAAAAGGTTCATTCAGAACCTACTATGCCTTCCCTTAAAGAAGCTGATTCAAAAAAAGAGCATCAAGGTCTTTCCAGTGTACAACCAAACCTACTATGACTTCAAGTACCAAGTCTTCATTCTCGACAGTGACGAAGATGTAATCAAAAACACTGTTTCTTCCTCTGTCATTAATCACTGCAAGGGATAAACCTGCCTCAGGCACAATTCTGCCACCCCACACACCTTTTTTTTTTTTGGAGACATCACAAAGAGAATACAAAACAGCAGGCATGACTAAAGCAAACAAAACACCACAAAACAAAAAAGCCCATGAATAAACAAGAAGTAAATATCAAACATTTACACAGAGTTGTACACCCCCAACCAATAATACATATATGCCTAGTCATGGGCACCCCACAGGCTACCAGATACAATTACCTGGCTATGCGATCATGCCCGACAGCCTGTGGGAGCTTCTTTACCACCCACCCCTCTGTAGCCCCACGTCCCAGAATTTCCAAACAGATCGCAATCCCTCTCGGCCATTAGGAGGAATCTAATAGGGAACCAGTCAGCCATTGTGTCAGAGGAAACCAAATCTCCTTACCCCTCTCTTTGGCCCTCTTGCCTTTCCAATTAAAAAGATTCCCATTTGTTGGCCTATCCAAGCCCCGTAGGTTAGGGGCTCAGGGTTCTTTCACACTGTGGCGGTTAATAGATGAGCAACAGACATGGAGATGTAAATAAAATAGGTCTGGGTCAAGCTACAGGAATTACGGTTTTCACAGCCAAAAAGCATAATCAGCAGGCTAATTCTAAAAATCGCCCACAACCAATTTATTTCAGAAAGTCTCAATACCCGTCTTCAAAGGGAATAACTTAATCACACCCATAAAACATATGCCACATATCCGCTGGACCCTCACTATACCTACAGCATCTATCATCTATCCTTTTACTCCTTCCAAATAACTTGACAGGAGTATAATATAGATTTAAGATAGTTTTATAGTGCTGCGCCTTGAAACAGGATGAAAGGAAAACCTTAATACTTAATTCAATAGACATATATACATTCACATCCCCCTCGCCTAATCCTGTAGCCCACGCAATCTCAGTTTTACCCAAATCATCAGGCATTGTACCACTCAGAAGCTGTAGTGCTTTCCTCTTATTTAGTTTCTAAGCACTAACATAACACAACAGAAATGCACTTCTGAGGTCAAAGAAGACTTTTATTGTTGTTAATTCTTCCCCAACCACAATATTTATGAATGACGAATTAGTAGCTTTCAAGTCCGCGTTAATCAAACAAAATATATCAGTTTACAATATACACAGCAGGTTATATTTATAAGATATTGAATGCAAAGCAAAACAAATACTTCACAGTGTGGGAACTATTCACAGCTTCATCTTTCTAAGGTCTGCAAGCTGATGACCCCTGTCAGCCGCGAGAAAGAGATTCATCTACCCACACGGGATTGCTGGCAGCTGGCGCCAAGCTCCAGCACGAGGTCCGGCAGATTCGAATCTGACCCTCTGCAGCCTGTTACATTCGTTACAAAGGTGGGCCCCCTCCTCTCAGACCTGGGAAACTGAGCAAGCCTTTTGGAGACTGGCCAGGTCTCCAAGACTACTCCTGTTCCCAAGCTCAAGCAGAGAGAACAACACCATGTACCCTCTCTTATCAGGTCTAGTCTACTGTGAGAAAAACATCTTGGTTCAAAAACACAGCTTGGAAAAATACAGCTTGGATTCTCAACTGCAATGTCTAACTCCACGTTAAAGGCAATGGGCAGCTAACCTAAATATCAAATGCAATGTCATGTTAAAGGCAATAGGCAGCTAACCTAAATATCAAATGCAATGTCTAGTGTCATGTCAAAGCCATAGGCAGCTGAGCTGAATATAAAATGCAATGTATAATATCATGTCAAAGGCCATAGGCAGCTGAGCTGAATATAAAATGCAATGTATAATATCATGTCAAAGCCAATAGGCAGCGGAGCTGAATACAAAATGTAATATCATGTCAAAGCCAATAGGCAGAATATCTAATAGCATGTCAAAGTCAATAGGCAGCTAAACTGAATACATCATGTCAAAGTCAATAGGCATGCAATGTCAAAGCCAATAGGCGGCTAGACTGGATACAGCATGTCAAAGCCAATAGGCAGAATACAGAATGTAATGACTAATGCAATGTCAAAGCCCATAGGCGGCTAAACTGAATACAGAAAGCAATGGCTAATGCCATGTCAAAGCCCATAGGCGGCTAAACTGAACAAAACATACCATGTGCTACTGGTGAACATTGAGCAACTAATATGCGCAGTGGTGAAACACAAAGTCATTGGTCAAAACAAACTTTATCAAATGGCAGTACATTCCGCCCTTTGACCAATGAATTTTTGTTTCACATATCTCCTGTTTCAAACAAAAACAAAAAACATCAGCACAAACAAAAAAACATTATGATCAAAGCAATCCCTGTAAAGCAATAGAAGTGAATTAACACATTGATTTCATAACCTTTCACATCAGATACATCTACATAGAAAAGACTGAGCAATTTGTACTCTGAATGAGTCTCTAATTCAACAGTGTTAGCAATTTGATGTGGCATGAGTTCTACTCATGTAAAGAGGCACGGTCCACCTGAAAGGTTTTCTGGAAGGTAAGCAAAAGTCAGAGTTCCATACGAGAAGGGAAAAAAAAAAAAAAACACAGCTTAGTTCCAGTGGAAGAATGCAATCAAACAAGTTGAACTTGAACTGAAGGCGCAGTTTGCGCAAAATGGATCCATGGTGCTGGCACTTTACTCAGCCAGGTTCAGGTTGGGGATTCGGTCCCTTCCCCGACCCCACACGCACACACCGGAAGGGGGACCACACAGCACACTCAGGGACAGTGGCGAAACATGGTAGGATCTGCAAAAGAAACAAGTATGACTTTTCTTGCAAATAACATTTTTCATTTAAACTGCACCCTTCCTCTTTCTTTCCCTGTTTTATAATCAGCAGGACGTTTTTGGGGCCCTTTGTTATATTCTCTGCAGGTTCTGGAGGGTCACTTGGGGCTTCAGCCCACACACCAGCACTGAGGTTTTTATCTGCTGCACCACAGCTTCCCTTTTCTTGCACTGTCAGAAGGGCTGGGGCAGACTCCTTCTTTAACAAACCTCCATTCACTGCACTTTTGCCAATTTGGGCCATTCTGTCTCCAATTTGTATGAATGAATCAGATTCTTTTCTAGGTATCAGCATAATTTCGATTTTTCCTTGGTAATTTGCAGCAATCACTTTCCCTAAAACCTGATCAATTTGCCATTTCTGATCTGGTAACTTTCCTCTCCCCAACTGCTCTGTGACTGCTTGCATGACAGATTGCTTTTGTGCGTGCTGCACAGTTTTTATCAAAACTAGGGGAATGTGCATCTCTCTCATCTCTGCCCACCTGTAAGTGGCTTTTTCTCTCAGCTGTTCACATTTCTGGGGCACCCACTTAGCCATCCCCACTAAGGCAGAATTCTGGGTGTACACTTCTCTCTCTGAATTTTTCTCATTAACATCTGCAAGGTAATTGAACCAGTTAGGTGCTAAAACATTAGCAATGAACCAAAAATCAGCGTAAAAATGACACATCTCATGTAGCTCTTGCTTTAAAATCTGACACACATTATACAACGCTGTTCCTTCTACGGTGGCAGAAAACAACATTTCAGTCAATGAATCATTAGTAAAACAAACATGCTTTTTATCTTCAGTAGACACGAATTCAAATGGTGCACACAATTTCATTGGTAATTCTTTTATCTGTGGTACTCTAGCCCTGTCTTGCAAGTACCAGATCCATTGTATGATTCTAGCTAGGGGCACTATTTTCTTTCCTTGTTCTTGAATTACATGTACATAAGTATTTCCTTCTTGCACTGCGCAGAAACCTAAAGTTTGCATTATTTCATTTGCCAAATCACAAGCGCGCAGCTGCATATAATTTTTCACAGTGACCATATACAAAAGTGTTAGGATTTCTCTCAAATGAGGGCTTTTCTTTTTCCAAAAATCAAACAAGCTAATGAAACTCGGTGTCTCTTTCTCTAAAATCTTTCGTTTTACTTTTGCATTTTGCAACGGTAACTCGTAAATCACATTCTTTGCTCTCTCCTCCGTGTTATCAGTTAAGGAATGCATTTTGTCTGCCAAAAACCCTGGCTCACACAAAAGCTCAGTGCAGCTCGGAGCTGTCTTAACCCCCTCATTACTGGAATGGGACAAGAAAGATTCTTCTAAAACAGCCCTTTCATAACTTTCAGTCGGGCTAATTTGCTCACGTAAATTCCTATTTTCATGTTCCAACTTCCTACATTTCTCCTGCATTTCTCTGTAAGCAGATAAAGGTATCCAGACCTTTCTGTCATCATTACTTCCAAAAGACACGTTTTCTACATATGTACAACAGGAATTATTTCTCAAAACACCATCAGGCATTTTAGCTACACATGCATTTTCAGACATGGTCTGCAGTGCTTCTGTAATTCCCCAAACAGAAAACAATTCACAGTTTTTCGTAGCACCATCAGGCAGTTTATCAACACATGAATTCTCAGACATGGTCTGCCGTGCTACTGTGATTCTCCAAACAAAAAACAATTTCTGTAATTCTCCAAACAACAAAAACAATTACACTTTTAAAGTGTGCACTTAGAAATCTACTAACTCGTCAACACCCTCTTAAATACCTCTTAATGACCGACCCCACGACTCCTGGTACCAATTGTAGTGCTTTTTCTCTTATCTAGTTTCTAAGCACTAACATAACACAACAGAAATGCACTTCTGAGGTCAAAGAAGACTTTTATTGTTGTTAATTCTTCCCCAACCACAATTTTTATGAATGACGAATTAGTAGCTTTCAAGTCCGCGTTAATCAAACAAAATATATCAGTTTGCAATATACACAGCAGGTTATATTTATAAGATATTGAATGCAAAGCAAAACAAATACTTCACCGTGTGGGAACTATCTACAGCTTCATCTTTCTAAGGTCTGCAAGCTGATGACCCCTGTCAGCCGCGGGAAAGAGATTCATCTACCCACACGGGATTGCTGGCAGCTGGCGCCAAGCTCCAGCACGAGGTCCGGCAGATTTGAATCTGACCCTCTGCAGCCTGTTACATTCGTTACAAAGGTGGGCCCCCTCCTCTCAGACCTGGGAAACTGAGCAAGCCTTTTGGAGACTGGCCAGGTCTCCAAGACTACTCCTGTTCCCAAGCTCAAGCAGAGAGAACAACACCATGTACCCTCTCTTATCAGGTCTAGTCTACTGTGAGAAAAACATCTTGGTTCAAAAACACAGCTTGGAAAAATACAGCTTGGATTCTCAAATGCAATGTCTAACTCCACGTTAAAGGCAATGGGCAGCTAACCTAAATATCAAATGCAATGTCATGTTAAAGGCAATAGGCAGCTAACCTAAATATCAAATGCAATGTCTAGTGTCATGTCAAAGCCAATAGGCAGCTGAGCTGAATATAAAATGCAATGTATAATATCATGTCAAAGCCAATAGGCAGCGGAGCTGAATACAAAATGTAATATCATGTCAAAGCCAATAGGCAGAATATCTAATAGCATGTCAAAGTCAATAGGCAGCTAAACTGAATACATCATGTCAAAGTCAATAGGCATGCAATGTCAAAGCCAATAGGCGGCTAGACTGGATACAGCATGTCAAAGCCAATAGGCAGAATACAGAATGTAATGACTAATGCAATGTCAAAGCCCATAGGCGGCTAAACTGAATACAGAAAGCAATGGCTAATGCCATGTCAAAGCCCATAGGCGGCTAAACTGAACAAAACATACCATGTGCTACTGGTGAACATTGAGCAACTAATATGCGCAGTGGTGAAACACAAAGTCATTGGTCAAAACAAACTTTATCAAATGGCAGTACAGAAGCCTACAAATATGCCCAATCCTACAATATGGCCGACACATTGCTTCCAACAGCTCCACCCTATCCATAGACATTTTATCCGGGGCGACCTCGTTCAAAAAGGCCCGATCCTGATGATACTTATAAGAGGACCCAGGGGTCCATTTCAAACATTGACCTTAACTCCCCAAAAGAGCGTATTTGGCCTACTTTTTACAGAGGCCAGCCCGTTCCCAGTCTCGACCCATTACATCATAGAAATTGTCCAGAAAAAAGTATATCTACTAGATGGCTTAATCTTCCGCAGTTTTTTTTGACCCAGTTTGATACCTTCCAAACTGAACTAACTGTCTTAAACCGGACCTTTTTGTGATACCTTGGCTCTGTCTGTCGGAGGAGACAGCCTTGAACTGCCTTCCCAAGGGCAAGTTCATAAATAGGGAAGATTTCTACTCCGAACATAGGATAAACCCCACCGGCCGATACCAAAAGTCCAATTTGTTGCAGAAGGGCTACCCACTGATAAAATAGAAAGCTAGGTGAGGCCCACCCCCTCTCACTCAAAGAAGCATTAAGTATTTAACAGATCGCCAAACCCTCTGATACTGCCAGATGGAGTTAATACAGACTTGCCGTGAAGTACCGCTGGAAGTCAAACCGGCCCAGTACCCACTAAACTCGTCCGTGAAAGAGCCGCTGGGGCCTTCTGCTTCAAGGAACGTGACCCGCTACTGGCTACTTTCGGCTGCATTCTCCCTTAGGAATTGCGACTGCTATGGGCACAAAAGGAGTGTCGAAATCCAGAAGGCATCCAGCCACCAAAAGTTAACAGCTTCTTCCGATACCAAGTATCTGTTTCTGGCCAGCTGTGCGGCATCAAAAACAATGAAGCTGCCTGTAGAATAACTGCTGCAGCCGCCAGCATACTCCCTTGGGTCCTTCTCCATACTGCTACTCAGTGCTTGGGCTGGTCAGAGGAACGCTGACCGGCCACTTCACGCGGCCGCCATCTTGCTTCTCTCCATCCCCTAATCATCCCACACATCTCCGAGCAAACTGCTGCGCTATCCTCCTCCAGTGAGTCTTTTGGATTACAATGAGTCTAATGATGAGAGCCCCCTTGGACGGGCCCATAGCCCTTCCGAGCTGCATATAAAATGCTAGGAAGATGAGGAAGATGATGACCAATATTATGAAGAGCGATACTATACTGTGCGGAACGTTCTGAGCATTACCAAGAGGAATATTCACATGCCCACCAATCTAGGTGCCTATGTCACTGGTGAGTAGTCTGCAAAATATGATCCAAGAACACTACGTAGATTTCCAGAGTTTACCACCATAGTTCCAACTCTTAAGACACTGAGGCCAGTGTCATCTCCTCAAATTCCCACACTGTCATCAAAACCTTTCACCACACCCGCAACTCCGCTACCAGCGTTAGCTGCTACACTAGCTGAACCATCAGCTGATGAGGCGCCAACTTCGGATGAAGAAAGAGAAGGGGAACTCAGAGATACTGCATCAGAGCTTAATGAGTGGGATTACTATCTCATCCCTACTCCAAGTCCTCCAGCGCCAGCACCAATAGATTCCTCGTCCAAGGACATCGGCGGCTTCCATAACCTGATGGAACATACTGCAAAAAGGTTTCTAATTCCACTCCTCACTAAACAGGTGGATTGGTTCCTGTATGATTTTAAAATGCCCACCAAAAAATCTGTTTGGGCAATTCCATTCGTTGATTTTATTTGGGAGGAAGGACTCAAAGTCATGAAAACTCTGGCTACAATCTCAGCAGACAACCTTAGACTGGACAAAAAATACAAAGCCCCTGATGACTCTCCACAGTGTGTGATTGGCCATCCCATAGTGGACTCATTTGTGTCCTAGGGGTCCCAACGCCACTCTAAAAATCTGTCCACTCCAATTTCCACTCCTTCGGACAGGGATGGTCGTAGACTTCTCAACATCGGGAAGTAATTCTCTCTCATTGCAGCCACGACAGTTAGAGCGGCAAACTCTCTTGCAATATCAGGTCACTATGACTGCCAAATGTGGTTAGATATTTCCCCATACATCGACCTATTGCCAGAAGAAGCCAAACTGGAAGTGCATAAAATTCTACAAGAAGGGAGAAATAATTTCTGCAAAAATTATAGACTGTGCCATCGAGGTCTCATGTACAGGATTCAAGCAGCTTGCGGGGCAGCTGTACTCCGCAGACAAGGATGGCTAAAATCCACCTCCTTCTGCCCAGAAATCCAAAGTAAAATATTGGACATGCCTTATGAAGGTGAATGGCTGTTTAGCAAATACATGGAGGAAGAGCTCCATTCCATCAAAGCTGACACAGATATGCCAAGCCCCTGGAAACACTTCAGTTTAGGAAACGACCCGTTCGGGGAGCCGGGGGCAGAGGAGCTTACTCCTTTAGAGGAGGTTATCAACCCTACAGACAGCAAGACCAGTCTGTACAAACCCATTAGTGTCCATAGCAGCGGCATATAAACAACCAGGGGAAAATTGTCTTCTCGAGGTAGGGATTCGAACAGAAAGCAGTGACCTCTGCATGGTGCCAGCTGCCCCTCAACCATCACCAACACAGCTTGGGGGTTGAATTTCACACTGTCTGTACCAGTGGTCCCACATAGCATCCAACAAGTGGGTGTTCAATGTCATCACTCAGAGTCTACCCTAGAGCTCATCAGAACGCCACCAAACACCCCACTAAAAGGAGCACCTCCTCCTTAACTAAAACAACATACTCAACCATACTAAATAAAGGGGTGATAGAAATAGTTACAAAACCGCAGAGGAATTGTTTTTTGCTCTAGCTTTTACCATATCCGGAAAAGTCAGGAGACTGGCATCCTATATTAGACCTCTGGAAATTAAACACACTTCTAAAGAAGCAATCTTTCTGCATGCTAACACTTCAGGATGTACTTCTCTTTCTCAACCAAGGAGATCACATGATGGCCCTAGATCTCCAAGATGCATACTTCTATGTCCCAATCCACCCAAAGTACCGCAAATTCCTGTGGTTCAAGGTAGCCGGCACCCACTACCAGTTCAGAGTACTTCCCACCGGACTGAAATCTGCACTGTGCATCTTCACCAAGGTGTTACCTCCAGTGGCGGCCTATCTTAGACAATGCGGAATTTAAGTCTTTCCATACCTGGACGCAGCAACCTGCCTATCATTATTCAATAGAGTAGGTCTCAAGTCAATGACCAGAAATCACACCTGAATCTAACAACCTTGATAATAGTCAGCGGTCCTAGACACAGTTCACAACAGAACATTCGCCTCAGAAGACAGGCAGACAAAAACAACAACAACTAGCACAAACATTTTCCACAAAAAGTCTGTTTCTCTCTGGATATACAAATCCTGCCTCAGAATGATTTCCTCTCATCCCTAATCGCGGTCTCCAGATGTGGCCACTTCAAGATCAATTGGGCAAGCAATAGCTACAAGCTCAAGGATGGCTTGACGACCAAAAATGATCCAATCTATGCTTTGGTGGACACAGACATCAAATCTATTTAAGGGTCTGTCATATTTGGCTCAAATTCCCAAATATGTCATAACAACGGATACATCCCTTGAGGGTTGGGGTGCTGTAGTGAAAATAAGTATGTTTGACCACTGACTTTGTGTTTCAGCAAGTGCATATTAGTTGTTCAATGTTCACCAGTTGCAGATGACATTTTGTATTCAGTTTAGCTGCCTATTGGCATTATCGTGGCGTTATACATTGCAGTTGAGACATTGCAGATGAGCTGTGTTTTTCCACATGGTAAACTAAGCTTGTGTTTTTCATATTTTCTCTTGCCGAACATGATAGCATGATAAGGAAGCGCATATTTTGTGTTTTTTTCTTTAGTGCAGGGAAGAACTCAGCCTTGAGAGAGAGAACCTTGAGAACTTGGCCAACTTTCGATGTTGTTTCTTCCAACTCTGATCTACAGTAGCCAGCATGTTTTGAAAATTCACATCTGAGAGGGAAGGGTCTTCCAGAGGGTTTTTCCCATGATTATTTAATCTATAAAAGGTGTCCCTGGGCAGCAGCAAGGGGGAATTTTCCGAGACTTCAGTCAGGAGTGGACGTCAACTGCCTGACCTCCCGTGAGGGTGGAAAAACTCTTTCTCGCAGTTGAACAGGGGTCATCAACCTGCTGGCATGAGAAAAATGAAGAGCTGTGATAGGCCCTATGGTGATGAATTTTGACTTTATTCTTTGCTTGGTAGTTATGCTATCATATAATCACATATATTTGCTGTGTACATTGCAGTTGAGAATCACTTTGATATATTTTCCTTTAATTGCTGTGACTATTTTTAAACGTGTGCCTCCAACCTACTAATCTCCTCTCTCAGGAACCTTGTGGTGAAGTAATAATAAATGTCTTCTTTAAACTAAGAAGTGCACTCCAGAGATTTTTGTCAGCTCGGTCATTAGTGAAAGCAAAACAGGTACTCACCTGCAGTACCTAACAATCAGCGTCAAATGGTATCCGGAGTACTGACCCTCTCTAACTCTGTCTACTTCAGCAGCTGAAAGCCGCAATGTTTGCACAGTGATAGAAAATATTGCTCTGTTAACATACAATGACTTCATTCTAGTAAATACTGGCTAAATGTTGTGGGACACTCCTTCCCTAATGTCAGTTGCTTTTTATTAGGTATCGCACACTCACTGTTCACCCCTACACCGCAGTCTCCGGAACCAGGGTCAGAAGACCGAGGTGGTTTCACATTTCCCTGGCCTTTCTTCTTTGAAAACAGTCGAACCAGACTGCTGTAAACAATCACTCATATTATGTAAATCCCATACCGAATCATCCCTTAATTCTATCATTTCTGTCAAATAATATCATCTATCTCAAGGGAACCAAATTCAGGCCAATTCTCAATATTATTTGTCCATTTCCACACAAGCATGCGTAAATGGGTTACGTAGTTTAGACAATTTGTTTCCTTTACAATCTGAGCTATAGGGCTATCTGGTGGCAACCTAAAACCTTTCTTTCCTGCCAGCTGTTTAAAAACTTTCTAGGTTTTTCTGCATATGGAAGCTTGCCACCTTCCGATTACGTTTAGAACTTTCTTTGCCCATTACTTCAGTGAAATGTGCCTCTCACTCACAATGTGCACTTACTCCCTAAATGATAAACACAATAAAATGCAACCTGCAAGGAAGAGATGTTAGGTAGTGTACAGAGAGAGAAAGAAAAATCAACTGCTGTCGACAACTCTGAGGCACCTCATAAAAACAGTTCAATATCCAGTACAGTACACCACTATAATTCAAAGAAACACTATTCTATGCAAAAATGCAATGGAAACACATCTGAACATCACCATCAGTCAACATATAATTCAAATAAAACACTGTGCCATCACCAATTTCCCTTTGTGAAAATTTCAAAAGCATTTCCCTGTGTTTCGATAATCAGATGTCTCCCCAAGCAACCGTCCAGGAGGGTGCCCCTGAGGTCTTCCAAATCCCACCTGGCACAGGCTCTTCTGTGTGGAAGTTACAATTCCCCTTAAGAATCTGCCACTGCCTGCTCATTTACTGACACGGAGCAACTCATAGTTAACTCATCAGTCCCCTGTTTTACACCCAAGAGAAGGGAGGGATCCAGCTCTATTCTAAGTGTTGAAGAGCCACAGCGCAAAGCACTTTCGTTACCGGCATGATTCTCCACACTTCCCTGTACGGAATAAATCGTGCACCCTCACCAGAGCGACGAACAGAAGACACCAGGACCTCAGGAACAGATGACATGTATTTGTAGGTACCAAAGCGTGAGACTGGCCACGGAAGAGATACAGACATCCATGTAAATGTGTACGCGGAGAAGGCTCCCTCTTCTCCAACTGACCAGTGTAGGGGCCTTATATACAGTACTAGACAAAGAAGGCACAGTGCCAAATATGAGCAAACATATAGAAATGCAGCACAAACATGTTTCTTGGAGTTCTACCAGATCTGACAGGTTTCCAGGAGTCCGCTCCTCTTCAGGCACCAGGCCTTCCCCCCTCAGGGTTGAGCTTCTTCTGGGCCAGGGGCACATTTGGTGGTTGGGCTGCAAGCCTTCCTGCCCTTACTCTTAGCTTTAGGGACCTGGTCCATAGTTTCAGGCTCCAGGATACCTTGTCTCTCTCTCAGGGCCGTCTGTGCTCTGGTTGTGACCCCCCTCCCACATTCAGGGAGGTCCAGCACGGCTGCATGGGTCCTGCTCTCTACTTATTCCCAATCAGAAGACTAATTCATATGTACCATATTTTACAGTATAGGCAGTTCTGTGAAGTAATTGGTACCAGATGTGCATGGTACGATAGAGATAGCAGGGCCTCTAAGTGGGGGGTCTTTAACAGCTGCCGGAGTTGTCTGTCAAGGACAGTGGGAGCCTTGCTACGGGGCTGGAATTTGATCTGTGAAGGAAGGGTGGTGTGTCGCAGAGGACCTGGCTGCCAGCTTGTGCACGGAAACGTGAGATACCTCAGTAGGTTGAGACAGTGTGGGTGACAATTGGAACCAACTATGCGGTACATACATATGGATATAAAGGATCAACTTGTTCACTGAAACAGTGGGTGGGTCTAATAGACTAAAAATGTTGATCTCCACCCTCTCAAAGGGTGTCCCCACCAGTGGTATAAAGGGAAAGCACACCCCTGCCTTCAAGGGGTCAAATTTATTTCCCTGATACCCCTTCCGTTTTGACTGGGATGTGGCTCGGTACTCCCTCCCCTTGAGCTGTTTTTGGGGACTCTTTGGTGCTATCCTAATTTTTAGCCTTTCCCCCTCTTTCCCCTAGGAGGGACCCTAACCACTTTTCTTCTTGTCACCACCCAGGATGATTCAGGGACCCTGGTTCTTACCCACTCATCAGCTGTCTTGCCCAGTTCCCTAGGATACGACAGCTAGGAGTTCACCAGATGCTGGTGCAACTTATCTGAATGACATTTTGTTAAAATGCACTCCTTAACCAACAGACTGTACAGCCCTTCAAATGTTTCTACATTGTTGCCTTTAATCCACCAATATGGTGCCTTAACTGAGGTTTCAACGGCATCCACCCATGTCTGTGTGTTACCTTTCTGAAGAGATCTAAGCTTCCGCTTTCAAGAGTTAACCCAACAAGTACAACAACGGCTGCCTTCATGTGGGTGTAGGACTCAGCTACCTCCTCCTCTAGTGCGAGTAGCCTATCTCTACTAACACCTGGTACTAACTCCGACAAAAATGCTCCCCAGTGTTGGGTCTCCACCTTCCTCATCAAAAGCTCTCTAATATGAGGTCAGCCACTTGCAAATTCATCCCCTGAAACATAACTAGGGACTCCCCTTTGGGCAACATTACACCAGGGGTGTCCCATCAGCACCTCCAGCTAGGCTGCAACCATATTTTCTGTGCTTCAGGCCTAGCCTGGTCCACTTTTCCTCTAGGGACAGCCTTCTCTCAGCCAGAGCTATGGCCCTCTCCTCCAAGTCCATGGTTGCCGCACTGTTCTGTATGGCTCTCTGGCTGTGTTCAGAGCCAGCCAGGCTTTGTGCCCTAAGGACTCTCCTGGGCCCTCCCAGGCGGGTTAGGCTCTTGCTTGCTACACTAGGTCCACTCAACAGGCTGTAATGGTTTTCCACCTACTCTTTATTCCCACTACCTTGGGGTAATTCTGTCTTCAGGCGTGGAAATACCCTGTAGGCCTCCTCCCACGCACTGAGGGCCTTAATCAAAGCAGGTTTAATGGCTTTGGCTCCCATGATGATTATCCTCTCTGAACAAAGTGCCATCAGATCAGCCCTTTTGTCTGGGGGGAGATTTTTCAAGTCAAGCTTCATGTCTCCTGTGTCGAAAAAGTGGCTCCTGAGCTGTTTCAAAACTTCTGGAAAATGTTTTTCTCCTTTGCTTGAACTTGTAGGAAACTTTGCCAAACTCTTTCAAAGTCTTCACTACTCTTTGAGAAGGTTTTTGCAACACTTTGAAGACAGTACTCTAGAGTTTGACAAAGTCCACGTAAAAATATTTTTTGAGAGCAAGAACTTCTTTTCTAGGCGCTCAACTATGCGTATTTTCAGAAGTCTTAACTTCAACAACTATATGGTAATGCTAAACACAAGTTCTGGATCCCACCACTAGACACCAATGTCAGGAAATTGGGTGTATTATATGGTGTGGCAATGCAACTTAACTGTGTAATACACTTACCAACCCCCATGGGATGTTCTGGTTTTGCTTGTCAAAACCTTAGCTTAATACTGGGTAGCTGTGGCCCTGAGTAGTAAGGCTTACACAGAGGACCAACTGCTAAGCAGTTAAACAGCACCAAAATAACTGAAGAAGAAATTGACACATCACTAAAGAAATCTGACACCAATTTATAAGTATTTTTAGAAGAATTTAGACACTAGAATGAAAAGATTCGAGTGGAGGGTTCCAGAGATATGGATTTTGCAAGCAATAATAAATCAGTGCAATTTCACTCACCCACGAACAAGCCTTGGCAAAGTCAACAAATTGGACACTTGGAAACTTTTTCCAGGAAAGCTTAGGTAAGTATTGTCGCGTAGGCTCTCATTATCCTAATGAGACTACTGGATTTTGAGCAGCAAGATCGTTCACAGTGTGGGGGACTGAGTCGGACCCACAGAGGATGACACTTGTCACTCTAAATCCAGGTTTTGCTCCGGCTAACTAGCAGTGCCTCGTCTCTCTCAAATGGAAGAGACAATTGGGCAGCCGAGCACATGAAATCTTAGCACTTCCCAGGGAAGCTGTGGTCACTCAGGTCACAACCGGTTCTCTCATACACAGTACGGTCTCATATATAAATGACAAAGGCAGTTTAAGTTTTAAAGATTGGTTTAATAAAACAACTGCATTTTAGATAGCAAAGCGTGAGCTGCAATAACCAGAACTACACAACACAGTAAGATTAAAATAGTAACGATGAGAGTGAAGCACAAGAATAAGGCTATCATAGTGCTGCTAGATTATTTTCTCTCTAAATTATATTTCGAGCACAGCATGTGAAGCTCTAAGCCTGCCTTTCAGGTTACCCTGGGAGGACATCAACCCTCATACCTGAGCAAAGGCCTGTAATCTGTATCAGCATCTGCGACAAGGCTTTCAGCATCTAGTTGTAGGTTCCTGGCTGGAATCTCCCTCTTAACATATACTAGGACTAGGAAGTGTTTTTATAACTAACACGCCGATGTTCTAAGAAAATGTCCCTACGTAAGAATGTGTATCTTCTACAAATACTGAAGACTAAACTTCTACCACGTTTACCGACAATGTACCAGACTGTAGCCTTGACTGAAGCACAGGGCGATCAAGAATGCATTATTTGAGAACAAAGTGCTGAACTAAGCTAAACAGTGCGATAGAAGAAATTAAAACAAGACCATAAAACTGGTTATTGTAAAATAACAGTGCGAAGCTGAATAAAATATATCTAGGGCAAAGTGCACAGCGGTCTAGTATGTGAAAACTAACGTGCATAAAGCTATATTACAAATGTCTACACTACAGTATCAACTGAGTCAGTTATAAGTACTTGGGGTGAACAACTCTGGTACGACAGGGAGCTAGTCAGGGGGACCTGCAAGGTCTCCAAGAACAATTACCTTCACAGGGAAGGAGTCCTTCAACAGTTCCAGGCACTGTATCCACATTGTAACTGATTCCTATGGAATGGTCATGATGCAAGTGATGAAGGATGCTGAAGATGCTACAAGGATGCTGTGGATGCAATGCAGTTGACGGGGGTTGTTAGAAATGGGATCTCCAGTTGGCAGTTGTTTGCACCCTGTCAAAGTAGGGACTCTCACTCTAGTCAGGGTAAGGGAGTCACACAGCTAAGATAACCCCTGCTCACCCCCTTGGTAGCTTGGCTCAAGTAGTCAGGCTTATCTCAGTGGCAATGTATAGGAAAGTACCCTCTTTCTTGGCATGGCTACCCCCTTTTTCTGCCTGATATCAGTGTGCTTGACTGTGTTCACTGGGATCCTGCTAACCAGGACCCTAGTGATTATGCTCTCTCTCCCAAAACTCTGTATTTCACCCACAATTGGCACACTGGTGCCCCTTTATAGGTCGCTAGTATATGGTGCCTATGTATCCAGGGTACTGGGGTTCCAGGCAAGCGCTATGGGCTGCACATATATTTTGCCACCTATAGGGAGCCCATGCAAAGGCTTCTGCAGGACTGCCATTGCAGCCTGCATAAAAAGGTGTACGCACAGTTTCACTGCCATTTTTCACTACACCAGGTCACTTATAAGTCACCTCTATGGTAGGCCTTCTAGCCCAGAGGGCAGGGTGCAAAGTACCTGTGTGTAAGGGCACCCCTGCACTAGCAGAGGTGCCCCCACAAACTCCAGGCTCATTTTCCAGGACTTGGTAAGTGCGGGGACACCATTTTATGTGTGTACTGGACATGGGTCACTACCGATGTCCAGCTAAATAATGGTAACTCCGAACATAGGCAAGTTTGGTATCAAACATCTTGGAATCGTAACCCCAAGGCATTTGCAAGCATTGGTTGTATGATTCCATGCACTATGGGGGCTCCTTTGAGGACCCCCAGTATTGCCATTAAGCCTTCTAAGGGTTCCTAGGCTGCTGCCACCTCCCAAACAGGGTTCTGCCCTCCTGTTGCTTGAAAAGCTCAAGCCCAGGAAGGCAGAACAAAGGATTTCCTTTAGGAGAGGGCTGTTACACACTCTCCCTTTGGAAATAGGTGTTACAGGCTTGGGAGGGGTAGCCTCCCCAAGCCACTGGCAATGCTTTGAAGGACACATTTGGTGCAATCTTTGCATAAACCGGTCTACACCGGTTCAGGGACCCCCAGTCCCTGCTCTGGTGCGAACCTGGACAAAGGAAAGGGGTGTGGCCACTCCCTTGTCCATCACCACCCCAGGGGTGGTGCTCAGAGCTCCTTCAGAGGGTCCCTGGGTTTTGCCATCTTGGATTCAAGGTTGGCAGGGAACTCTGGGAGCATCGGAGTGGCCAGTGCCAGCAGGTGACGTCAGAGCCCCGTCATGATAGGTGGTCACCCAGCTAGGTGACCAATCCCCCTTTCAGGGCCATTTAGGGTCTCTGCTTTGGGTGGTTCCTCAGATTCGGATTACAAGACTCCAGCAGGAATCCTCTGCATCCTCCACTATGACTTCTGACCCAAGAAACTGCCTCTGGACTCTTGAGGACCCTACAAGTTGCAACAAAGAAGCAAGACGCCTTCTGCAACACTGTATCCCCTGCTCCTTGCAGCAACTGCAACATTTCTCTGGTTGTGCATCCTCCGAGGACAGCCCCTCTTCAGCCTGCATCAGAAGGAAGAAGCAATCTCCCTTGGAGTGAAGGAGTCACCCCATTGCTTCTGCAGGCACCAACCGTGACGACAACCAGCTATGTGGATCCCCTCTCCTGCTGAGCTGCGTGGATCCTGCATCACTGGTGGTGGACTGAAGTGGTCCCAACAGTCCTCTCTTCCAACTGTCCAACTTTGTTGGAGAGAAGACCTTGTCTCCCCACGCAAGACAGTACCCCCGTACACCGCGTCCTTTTCAGCTGCTAAGGCTTGTTGGCATCCTTCCACCAAGATCTTTGTGCATCTTGAAGCTCCAGTTCCCAGTACTCTATACTGCTACACACAGCTCCCCGAGTGATTCTCTGGCAGCGTGGGAGCCTTTCTTGTAGTGCTGCATGGGCCTCTTCTGCAACTTTCATGTCCCCGTCCTATGGGACTCCTGTGTGCGCTGGCTGGTGTTCTGTGGGCTCTCAGTCCCTGAGGGCCCCCTCTGGCTCCCCCTCCTGGGTAGAGTCCACCTGGTCCTTCCTGGTCCCCGGCAGCACCATTTTCCACTAATCGCAAGCTTTGCATGTGCTGAGGCTTGTTGGCAGGCTCCGACGACGCAAACCCAACTGCAATCCTCCATCCGGCGTGGGACATCATTTGCACCCTCCAGGAACCCGACTTTGTCTTCTAGGGAGGGGCTGACACTTCTTCCTCACCGTTGGTTCTCTTCTTGCACCTTCATCCTAGTGGGTAGGGGCTCCTGTCCTTCCTGGATTCTTCTGTGCTTCTTGGACTTGGTCTCCTTTTTCCACAGGTCTTCTAGGCCAGGAATCCACTGTAGGTGTCTTGCAGTCTCTTCTGGGTTTTGCGATATTCTTCTTTACTCCTCTGTGTGTTCTGGGAAACTTACTGTGATTTACTCCTGTTTTCCTGGTCACTGGGGTGGGTTGTGGTACTTACCATTGGGCTTTCCTAGTACTCGCAGCTCCCCTCTACACTTGCCTAGGTGGGGGACCGACATTCGCATTCCACTTTCTTAGTATATGGTTTGCTCTCCCCCAGGCCCATTTCTATTGTGATTTTCACTAATTGCACTGTTTTCTAACTGTTTTTATGCCTATTTCTGCATACTAGTGTATATAATTTGTGCATTACTTATCTCCTAAGGGAGTATAGTCTCAATGGTATTTTTAGTATTTGTGTCACCAAAATAAAGTACGTTTATTTTTGTAACACTGAGTGTTTTCTTTAATTTGTGTAAGTACTAAGTGTGACTACAATAGTATTACATGAGCTTTGCATGTCTACTAGATAAGTCTTGGCTACTGATCCACAGGTACCTCTAGAGAGCCTGGCTTCTAGACACTGTCTACATTACACTAATAAGGCATAACTGGACCTGGTATAAGGTGTAAGTACCATCGGTACCCACTACACACCAGGCCAGCCTCCTGCACAATGGGTAAAGTATTGGTGTGTATACACACACACCAGAAGGACTCCACGCCAGTTTAAAAAAATAGCCAATATTTATCTGAGCAAAACAAGACCAAAACGACAAAAATCATACATAAGTCAAGATATCACTTTTTAAAAGTTTAAGCAAGTCTTAATCCATAGGGATCAATGAATGTATCTCTTTCGCACAAAGTACCCGGTATGCGTCAAAAACAAAGACGATGCGGGCCACAGAGGAGGTGAAGTGCCAGAAAAGCAAAGCGATGCGTTGGTTCCTTACTGCGCAGGCGATGTGATGTATCGATTCTTTCTTTGCAGGGGAGATGATGCGTCAGTTCCTTACTAGCAGGGGAGATGATGCGTTGATTCTTTCCTCACAGGAAAGGCGATGCAACGATTTCCGGACATGTGACCTTGGTTCTTACTGCGATGCAGGGGTCCATGAAGAATCGGCACCCAGGGACGATGCATGGAAAATTCAGACTTGCTGTGTTGATGGGACCACGGTGAACAGGCGCTGCGTCAGTGCTGCAGCCACGAGACAGGCGCAGCATGGATTCTTTAGGTGGGGGCAGGCACTGCATCAATTCTCCTGCTGCGAGACAGGTGCTGTGTTGATTCTTGCACCACATTGATGCCTGGATTTTCTCCCTCAGATCACCAGCTGGCACTTAGAAGGACCCAGGGACTGGGGTTGGCACCACTTGGCATGTCAGGACTCTCAGTAGAAGAGCCCAGGCACTGGCAAATTAAGTCTTTGAAGTCTCTGAGAATTATTAAGAGGAGGCAAGCTCAGTCTAAGCCCTTGGAAGCAGGATGTAGAAAGCAAAGTCCAGTCCTTTCACTCCCAGGACGGAAGCAGCAAGGCAGCATGAAGAAGCAACAGGCAGAGTGGCCGTCCCTCCTACAGTATCCAGCTCTTCTTCCTGTCAGAACTTCCTCAGTCCAGAATTGTTCTAACTATCTGGTTTCAGAGGTCCTGTACCTATACCAATTTCTGTCTTTGAAGCAGGCAAACTTCAAAGAAAATTCTTTGTAGTGCACAAGACCCTGCCTTTCCATATCCTGGCCCCAGACACGCAAGCGGTTGGAGACTGCTTTGTGTGAGGACACACCAGCCCTATGCAGGTGCAGTTGTCAGCTCCTCCCACCACTCTAGCTCATTAAGACCCATCAGCCTGGTGATGGGCATCAGGATATGCAGGACACACCTCAGCTCCTTTTGTGTGACTGCACAAACAGCACAACAGTCATCCTGACCCAGACGTGCATTCAGCAGACATGCAGAGGCACTGAATGATTAACGAAGAAAATACCCACTTTCCAAAAGTGGCATTTTCAAACTCACAGTTCAAAAAACAACTTGTATTTTTAAATTGTGAGTTCAGAGAAACCAAACTCCATATCTCCATCTGCTACCAATGGGAAATTACACTTAAAAGATACTTCAAGGCAATCCCTATGTTACCCTATGGGTGAGATAGGTCTGGTAATAGTGAAGTACTGCTAAATTAGTTTTTCACTATCAGTACGTGTCCTACCTTTTAAATATACTGCACCCTGCCCATGGGGCTGCCTTAGGCCTAATTTAGGGGTGCCTTACAGGTAATAAAAGGGAAGGTTTGGGCCTGGCAAGTGGGTGCACTTGCAAGGTCGACATAGCAGTTTAAAACTGCACACACACACTACAATGGCAGGCCTGAGACATGTTTGCAGGGCTACTCATGTGGGTAGCACAATCAGTGCTTCAGACCCACTAGTAGCATTTGATTTACAGGCCCTGGGAAGACACTGTGCACAGTACTAGGAACTTACTAGTAAATCAAATATGCTAATTAAAATTAAGTACAATCCAATCACTAATACAATTTAGACAGGGAGCACTTGCACTTTTGCACTGGCCAGCAGTGGTAAAGTGCCCAGAGTCTTAAAGTCAGCAAAACGAAAATCAGCTGGAGATCAAAAACAGGAAGTCAGAGGCAATAAATTTGGGGATAACATTTCAAAAGGGACATCTTTCCTGCTGAGATTACTCAGTCCACAAGGGTAGTGAGGGGGTCCTCATTGCAGGGTCAACATCCCACAAAGCCCTCCTGGTCTGGCCAAGTCCAGTCTCCAGTAGACTACCAGTTGCCCGTTGTCTTTGTCATAGGCCAATCCTTTCTGAGTTGATAACTTGCCTTTTGGGGGTCCCAGCATCTCTGACAGCAATCCCAGGTTCAGCTAACTCAGGTGCAACTCTGAGTATCGAGTGTTGGTCCTCGGTGCTGCAGAGCGGTGATGGTAGCAGCTTAAAAGACTTTGGGCTACCAGCTTGCCCCAGCAGGTTTCTTCAGCTGTCTCCCTGTGCTGCAAACAGGAGGCTAGTTAGCTGGTCTTTGGAATTCTCTTGGCTTGACTGGGCTCTGGAGAGGACCTCTCCTCGAGCAGGACACAAAGCACAGTACCTCTCGTCACAAGCCACCAGGTGAAGCAGGTGCAGTCCTCGTCAGCTCAGCCTCTGTTAGCTGGTCCCTCAGTGCAGCAGGGAAGTCCTCCTTCAGTTCTTCTTCCGAGTCGGAAGAGATTTGTGGACTGGGTGCCAGGGGTGCACCCCTTATGCTCAGAAAATCCCTTCAGGGCAGGGTGCTATTGGTAGCCGATGGACTACCAGGTTCCCTCCCACCTAGTGATCACTTCCTGTGAAGTGTTGCATCTGCTTATTCCACGATGCATCATTATGCCCACTTCAAGATGGCGAGACCCCATCCCTCGTTGTTCAGAACTCCCTTGCCCACCCCACCCCTAGGGGAACCGGTTTGGCAACTGGTTTCCTCTCTCTGCTCCTCGTGCTAGCCTGTTTATGTCAAAAATGGGGCAGCCCTCCCCTGCGTGTCTGACTTCTGTTCTTCATAGGAGCTTCACTTTTTAAGCTTGCCCTTTGAGGCCAACATCTTAGTGGCTTCCTTCAAGGCAAAGGTTACACCTCTCTGGCCTGAAAACCCTCATTGTCCTTCTTCCTTAGAGTCATTAGCACATCGCTCCAGAGGGGCAGAAAGCTGTCCTGTTGAGCAGGCTCCATGTGTGCCCAGGAAGACACAAGAGTTTTAAAGGCAACGAAGTGACAGATTGGCTAAAGCTGCACACAGCAACAATTTACATTAATTTCTACTTGAGATACAAGTCAGGCTTAATGTAATGAGTTATTTGATACCTTGGAGCGCCCACTTTGGCAGCACTGTTCAGGAGTTAGCACAGCTGAGGGATCAGCATGTAACCCTGTACTCGTGAATTGGGCGATCAAGTCTTTCCTCAGTAAAACGGTTCTTTTGCGTGTTATACTGTCAGGACATTTAGAATAAAAGTCCTGCCTGTGCCATTTGTTGCACCCGGTCTTTAGGGCTCAATAGGCCTGCCAGAGGGGTGACTTACACACATGTACAGGGGAACCGGTGGCGCTACCATTGCTTTCAAGGGCAAAATTAGGCTAGCAGTGCAGGGCTGCTCTACCAGTCTGCTGAGGTGGACTGGGGACTTGTTTTACTAATTTTATAATTTACTAGGGATTTACAGGTAAGTTAGCCATTTCCAATTGGGTATAGCCAATTCGACATACACTTTAGGGTTAGGTCACTGACAATGAGGTCTAGCTAGCAAGCCTGAATGCACTATCAGAGTCAACAAACCAGCAGCATGGGCGGGGTGGGAGGGAACTTGAGTGCCCGTGGCAAGATGGCCATACTGCAGTGCAGCTCTGCCGGCCGGGACTTTTAAACTGCCAATAATCCTACCATCTCATGTCTTTCTCACCAAAGACATTGTGGTTTCTGTGTGTGGTAACTGCTGAGAGCTGGTGGGGAGCTGCTTGTGGTGTTCGTGAACTGTATTGTGGAGGAATAAGACCCCATTGCTGGCAGCGTATGCGAAGTGGAGCTGCAGAGGGCTGCAGCCTAAATGACCTAGAGAGACAGATGCCACCTAGCTGAATTCGTAAAGGCACAGAAGTCAGGTGAAGCGATCCATCTGATCGACCACTGCTGGGTGTGGTGCCCCTCTGTAACGCCTGCCGTTGAAGTCGCAGCTGGTGTGCTGATGGGGAACTGGAGGTGGCTTGCAGAGGAGTAGTGACCCGGGGCACAGCGGCAGGCCGTGGAGAAGCATCGGCCAACTCGCAGGGAGTGACTGCTGTCGCACACACCCAGGCTCTGTGAATCCCAGGAGGCCGTGACTGTGAGCTGAGAGTGACCGTCCGGGGTTGAAATAAGGACATCAAACTTGTGCTGTGGACAGGTCGGGTGAGTGGAGAGGGCTACACGGATTTGGCGGAGGCCTGATCTCACATGTAATTTGTGCATCAAAAACTGGAGGCGCCCTTACACATGCAGAGCATTGACAAAGCCATGTGACAGATATGGAGGTGTGGGGGGCTGAATGGACAATACTAGAACATGAGGAGTACCTGGCAGATTTGATGCTTTCTAACCGTTCTGAATGTGGCCTACTCCTGACTGGTGGGCGCTCTGTATCGGTGACAGTTATATGTTGCTGAAAGTCTGAGGATCCCCTGCCTGCCGCTGCCCCTTCACATGGTCCAAGTAAGGTAGGAGGACACTTGGGCTCCGGGTGCTGCGCTGGCAATAAACATTGGCACAAGAATGTCCTGAGAGAGAGGTGTGGCAGCAGGTATAACGCGTACTAGGGGTTGAGGGGGTTACTGCAAATATTTTCCCCTCTTACCGCTTGAACAAAATGACAGAACACCGAGGCTCAGAGTCAGAGTTTGGAAACATGGAGGTACAAAGGAAACTGACAGCAAGACTTCCAGACAGAGGCCCTTAAATACATAGTTGCGTATTGTCTTTGGGAGCTGGTACCAATCAGCCTACACACATTCTGACCAGCAGTGCCAGAACTTGGTTGTGTGCCTTTCAATACACAGGACTGTGTGGCGAAATGGGGAACATACAGGAACATGACCCGGTTGAACTTCGAAACCAGGAACTCATCCAAGGTACTGCAGGAGACTGCTTCTGGCCAAGTGCAGACTCCAGACACACCTGCAGCTCCTACACTGGAGACAACATTACTAGCAATGCAGACAACTCTACAATCCATAGATGGGAAAATAAATACCCTCAATCTCCATATGGATCATATATCTGCTAAATTGGACCAGCAATCGATGAGACTTAATGAGGTGGAGCAGAGGATTTCCACAACTGAAGATGAGCGAAGGGTAATCAAAACGAAATGCCTTAATATGGAAAAGGTCCTAGCTGTTATTCAAGTGAAAAATGAAGATCTCAAAGGGATTTTGCACCGAAACAATCTGTTCATAACAGGAGTTCCTGAATCAACAAATATGAGTAAGATGGAGATTTATGTGGAGACGATGCGGACTACCATATTTGGCGCAGGGGCTCTGTCACAGTTCTAGTAGTGAAGCGAGTATGATGCCCCCCCCGCGTGCACCACCGCGCCCAATCATGGCACCCACTGAGTGGTACCAAATGATAAGAAATTAGCTGAAAAAAGATGTTTCCTCAGGTAGATAGGGAGAGTTCATGCAGCAAAATGTGTTTTGCCAAGAGTACACCTTATGCACTTTCTGGCAAAGTAATCTGATCTGTATATTATAACCAGGGCCACTGGAATTATGCAACTCGGAGGATCAAATTATGTATCAGGTTTTTCTAAATTATGCCGCAAGAAAAGAGAAATTATGTGGGGTAATGTGGCACATTTTGTGATGGTATTACCGCACTACTTTTACATTTGTTTTATACATGTTCACACTATCTGGACAAAGGTTTCATCTCATTAGTACCAGTCGGTTAAATAAAATACTGCAATAAGAAACAGAAAGATGACCAGTGAGCATTTGTGAAGGGACTCCCACTGCACAGCAATATGTGTTGCCATGTTTTAGTAACTTATTATCTGTTTGAGCTAGAAACAATTCATTTATGTAAAATACGCAGAATGTGCAGTAGATGTTGGATTATGTGGCAACTGCAGTAAATCAATAATTTTGTGGAAAACGTTGTGGCCGCAAAATCACATAATTCCAGTGGCCCTGATAATAACCTGATTTCTCTCATTAGTGAAAGAATGGTCACTGGACTCAGATGGCCAGATTACTTCATACAATGAGTGAACAGCCACGTCCTAGATCATTAAACTTGTCAGTTAAGATCTTGAGACCCTTAGTGTAAATACAGAATCAAAATTTGCTCATTTAGAGATACACAGATTGCTTTTCCACATGTACGTTTTTAAGGTATTGTCATATGTGCAAGGATGTTGAAGACATTTCTCAGTATGTACCCTTTCTAGGGAAATTAAAAGGGAAATTAAAAGGAAAATATATGTCTGAATATCAGAAAGGTATTCTTTTGTAACCTTTTTTAAGTGAGAATGTTGGTATTTCATTAACACAATGTTTGCTCATCACTCACCCTTACAGTCCCAGGAATTAGAAGTAAAGTGCAGTGGCTTAAGAAAAAAAATCTGAATTCTGTAGTTCAGTTTCAACTTAACAGTTTGTGGACATTGTATTTAATGATCTGTAGGAATTTATGATGCTGCATTGACAAGTTATAGACAATGCTTTTACTTTCCATGTTATTGGTCTCACGTGGTTTGGTACATGTTTTCGAATTTCCCATGGCAACTGTTTTGCTATACAGATTTTACCTGCTCTAATTTGTTTTCCAATACATATTTCCTACTTAAATAATGTGCTGAAATAAAAAATTGTATATCTTGCCATCTCTTCTCTTTTGCTTTTGGTCCCGTATCTTCTTGCATATGTGTGCCTCTACTCTATCTATTCTGGCAATTCCATTACAATAGACATAAAGAGATTTTAGTGTACTATGAGAGTTTTAGAATGCCTGTACTTGTTCAAACTAATTACTCATCTGAAAGATTCCAAAAGGCACCAGCAGGGTGGGACTGGCCTAGGCAGCAATCAGACAGTGCCCAATGGGCTGGTCTAATAGGTCAGTATGTGGGTCGATTTGTTTTGGTTGTTTGTAGGTCTGCTTTATGGTCTGATGGGTCCTTTATTACTGTTGGTTTCCCTGATATTAAAACAAATATTGCCTGCAGCAAGCTCAAATGCACACAGTCTTCCATTGCTTGCAAAACACTTATAGAGTGTCTTTACCAGTTCAAAACTGATGCCCTGGCCTATTTTCTATCCCAGTTCTACCCTGCGAACCACTAAAACAACCCATTTGTTTCTTTGAAGAAAACCAGAACTTGATATGTTTTCTACCACAAGTGGCATATTCTCTAATATATTCTGCTTTTGGAGAGTGTCAGCGCCCATGTTAAGTGGTATTTGTATCCTATTAGCGTTATGTTCTTAAAAATGCACAGACCTGTGCACATTAGATGTTGAAGTCTAAAATGTATTTACCCATGTATAATGCTTACGTATATGCATCAGTAACGAACTCCTTCTGTTTATGCTCATCAGCTACCCAGACGACTGACGTGGGCAATAGCATCAGGACATTTTCAAAGCGTCCCCCCTCCAATGCTGGCTTCACCCCTGGGGATGGCTTGCTATTCTATTCAGTTCTAATGATTATCAATGAGATCCACTGAAAAGCAATGAATAGTTACTTACTGTAATCCTAGTTCTTCTTCAGTAGAACCGTCATTATGGTCATAAACAAACTTCCCTCCTTCCCAGTATTAAGAATAAGTATTTTGATGGTGCACCTACTAGTACCAGGTTTCCCTTTAGAAAGTCAACTGGAGCAAAAGCAGACCTGCCAATTCACATGGTGCTACTGTGTGTCACACAAAATCAGCTCCATTCACATCATCACCCGGTGAGAAGCCGATAACATAGTGGTTGGAAAAACAAGCTGGAAACCATTGCATTTGTGTGGCAAGAAAAGTCTGGTTAGGAGTTTACAAAGCTAGTAACAACGGGTCTCGCATTTGCTCGAGTTAGAGCTATTAGCGTTGTAAACGACTAACTGGACTTTTCTTTTTTTTCGTTGGTGTCACTAGCGCTCATGCTCATGGCAGCTATGGCGCTTTAAATTGGCTTGTTCATGTTATTGTTTCATGCTCATTCGAATGTCTCTGCTCACAGTAGCTGCTTGTTGTTAACAGCAGATTCGAGATTTCAGGCTGAACACGAGTTGACTGAGTTCCCTTCTTCGTCAGGGGAAAAAACAAGAATATTGTTTGATGAGTTATGCTAAGGCTACATTTTACGCTGGCAAGTTGTATGTAAACGAAAACGTATAAAATAACGAAATGGTGTTTTTTTCCACCAATCAGCAAATAATTCTGAAATTATCCATAAGCGATATTTTTTGTAACAAGAATGAAACCAAAACAGACATAGCCTATTAAAGCAATGAGCAGGTCCTCCTCAAATCGTCAGACCCACTTTAATCTGGTTAGTGCCAATGAAGTAATTAGGTAGTCCTCTTCAAAGCATCATCAAATCATCAGCAACAACCTCAGCACGAAAAGTCATCAGCTGCTTATCCCCTTGTCATCACAAATAATCACGACTTGTGTAGTCATCACACACTCATTTTCAAGTCATTCTTAAATCATCAGGCTCACTTTTCTAAACTCTGCTGATGACTTCAAGAGCTTGATGATGCCCGATGATGTGAAAATGACTTCTACAGTAGTTGGATGATCATCCAATCACTCTGGGATGGCTTGTAGAGTCATCCTGTTTGACTTGGGTATGTAGCCATATGTGCTCGTTAGTATGGTTCCTTGCACTTCCTGGTTTCTTGTGATGTCTAGACCGATCCACAGTCCCTGTGTACCTAACCACCATTTTATTTGTTGTTTTCTGTCGTTTACACGTGGATCTCCCTGCACACTTCGCAACACGTTTTTGGGCCCAACCAAGACTTCTGTTGCATTCCTCCGACACCTCTGGCGGTGCTTTGGGTTTTATTGCACGGATAAGTGTTTTGGAGTCTGGTAGGTTTTTTTGCAGCTTCGTTTTCAGATTTTTGGCTTGTCCACAAGATGGAATTTTGTTGTTTTGTTTTATTCTTCATCATTTTGACTTTTTCCTAACTGGTGTAAGAAATTGAAGAGGCACAATTTAAATATTGCCCGTCTACATTCAGAAGTTGGCGTATTATCGAACAGAAAAATGACAACCTTAAAAAGAAATGAAAACAGGAAAGTTTGAAATGTGTGTCTCCTGTCTGAAAAGTAAGAAGAATTGTCAGGACTAATAAGTCATGTACCCGCATCTCTGAAGGGTCGAGCCTTTAATAGGGAGCAGTACTCCATACAACTGTGATAGAGGCCAGGGTAATTGCCACTTATGTGCCTTCTGTACTAGTACTTACCACATAATACAATATGGTAGGGTAAGTGGCAAGCTTTGTAAGCTGATCCAGTAGGTTCCATATCTACATCTAAATCTGTAGTACAATGTACAGCAATATTCTGCATGCCCTTCAGTGGCGAGGTGTCCTGAGACCGAGTATACAGTGCGAATGGAAACATCCAGTAAATTTTCAAAAAGAGGAGGGCAAGGTGCGAGTAGGCTGCTGAATTACCTTTATCTTACTGATCAACAGTGCATTGATCACTAATATTTTATAATAAACAGAGGGAATTGTTTCATGCTCCAAAACAACAAAAGAAATACAAACCATCAATACTGTTTCCTTAATTGAATTTTATTTGGTCATTTTTTTGCCCATTATTTTTTGTGCTCATGCTATTCGATATTGTGGGGATGCGTGCATGTCAGTACCAAGAGTATGGTCTATTTCATGTACAACGCTCACCTCCTTATAGAAACATACGTGAGGCCACTGCAGGGACGAAGGACACACTTGCAGGGCAGCCACCAACTAGTCCTGTCACTTAATGTGAAAATATGCAATTACTCCTTTTTGCACGTCTCTACTCAGCACAGAATGACTAAAGTCTGAGGCAGTCACGTTGTACATTAACCACTAAAATGTTACTAAGCTGCTACGTGTTTTTTCAAACATGTAACCGAGGCTCTCGCACAGCCCACATTGATCAACTAGTCACAACATAGGCACTGGAAGGGGTTGTTTTTCTATACATTTGTAGATGTCTCGCTCATAACCCAATTGTGTATGCACGGTGCACGAAGCAACACATATCAGTAGTGGTAAAATGCAAAACTAAATCTGAGACAAATCCTGGCACCATTATTGTGGGGTCGTAATTTATTTCCTTCAATGTCCGTCTGGCAGATCTAGGAACGATCAGTGACAGATGTATGTATGTACTACACACTTCTGGGGGTGCAAAGAACACTCACGTTCTTAAGAAAGTGGGAGAAAATACAACTCAATTTGTATCTTAAAATGTTTTGTGAGGAACGTAATGGGAAAATTTGTGTACAACATACAATGTAAGAGGGTAGCATTAACTCTAGGTCCTGCTATCCCCTGGACTGACCTCGTCCTTCCTTACCTTCCACAATTATCACGTCAGGGTGTGGACACCACTGCAAAGATGAAAGCACAAGCTGACTCTTAAGGGCCACTTCTCATTTAATAGTCTCATTTCTGGAAATTATTTTCACAGTAACAAAAATAGCCTTATGTTCAATGTTCCAGATCTCATCCCGCCTAGAATGGCTACCACTCATTAGGTGAGAGTGATAGGTGAGTTGCCCTTCTCTGTGCACAAAGTATTTTATTATCCATTTAAGTGAATACCCAGCTTCAAAGTTAAAGGCGCGAATCCTTGTGTTACCGCTATCTTGGTTTTGCTAAATAAATATTGTTCGTACCGGGCTTGCTTCTTTGGGAACCATGGAGAGGCGCAAGGAAATGGAAGTGCTTTAGTTAGATGCAGGGCCACTGGAATTATGTGGCAGGAAAAGACCACATTATGAGGCAGGGTTGACCAATCTATGAGGCAAGAAAAGTCCAGTTATGAATTTACAACGCCAATGGCTATAACTCAAGCAAATGAGAGACCCATTGCATTGCAAATGCTCGTTTGTTTTGCTGTTGGAGGCTTTTAAAAGCCGACACCCAATATGGGGTGTGAAAACATCCCAGGACATTGGCACCAGCCTCAACAGGCCTGTTTTTAGGAGGCGGGACATTGGTGGGGGAGGGCACAGAAGTGCCTCCTGGGCAGTTCTAGGCACAAGGTCCCGCCCTCTCCAAGGTCATGCCGCCCTCATCACAAGATGAATTCTTTCTTAAGGTTGGCAGGTCTGCAACGGTCACTGACCAAGCAAGATAAGTACAAAGGCACCAAATAAAAGTCTTTTATTGTAATATCGATTTTCACCCCATTCTAGGGATGCATGTGAAAACGCAACCACTTTGCTTATATTGTAATTAGAGGAGTTGCATCGCTCTCAATAACGCCTTTTACTTTAATATTTGACCATTAGTAAATAAAAAGCGAAGCTTCATTATTACGTAGCACTGATTATTGCTACTCATGTGTTACCTTTCTCTGAGTTTCTTAAAAAACAACATCAAGCTCCAAAAGTAAGCAATGACTGCTTGAGCTAGGTAACTTACTCAGAATGAAAGTCCAGAATTGAGAAACGTAGCTTTCATTAGGCCGCTCAGTAACATCCAGCCTTCTGGGATCCACGAACAACAACATGCACTTTTTGCCAGAATGATTGCTCAGTGCCTCTTGGGACACTGGGATCTGCAGAGCACCACTGATTTGACAAAACTCTGAAACCACGAGACAAAATAGCTTCATAAAGTTTATGGTGCAGTTAGTTGAAACCACCACAACTGTAAAAACAGTACAAACCATATTCATGGGCTTTCAACATTTACACATTATGGAATTTTGCCAATTTAACCACAAATGTGGTAATGAATAAAGAACATCTCTATAGATTGGTTCTTCTGAGTTTATTGAGTCTCAAAACTGCACATGTGCATTAGGTCCCTAATCAAAATGAGATCACAACTCTGAAAGCAGCATTTGCCTTAGAGGTAAGACTATAAATGGCGGTCATGGTTTGTTGGTTCTACCAAGAGCAAAGTGTCTCAGACTAGTGGATATCGTTGCTTTAGGGAAGGAGACTCTTATGTTTGAGTTAAAGCTTTTGTCGTTTTCCTCTTATGGTGCTTTAGGACTATCAGGGCCAACTGTGTTTGGGAATACCACCATTTTTTCCAATATAAGTACAAATCGCTTGCTTTATTTCTTAAGCTTAGAAGGGAACGAATAGCTTTACGGTTCGGGGTTAAAGGTGATTCCTTTATGAGCTAAAATGAATTCAATAGTTTAATGATGTGGTACTGTATTAAGCATCAGAATGCATCACCACGTTAAAACAGCATGTTCCACAGACAGCTATATACATCAGAGATTCATAATCTGAGTGACAGTTGCGAAGGAAAATGTTGGTTTCGGGGGGCAGTATGACTTACAATTGACTGACACATTTTACACAGCTCAGAAGGTATATATTACCATAATATGACTAACGGCTGCATGCAGTTTCTGCATGTCATCTAATCGACTGACAGCTGTGTAGGTATTTGTTGTTAAATAATGAAAATCTTGCTTTTTCAATTACGTTTGTGTTTTTGTTACATAGGCTTCCTGGTAGCTTTTTTCAAGTGAATCCTGCTTCAAGCTTACGATAGGCACACTTCCGTAATGAAGTACAGCAGTGGTACCCAACCTGTGGTCCAGGGACCCCTGGTGGGGCCGCCAAGTCTCCTCAGGGGGTCCGCAACTGCTTAGAAACTAATTAATGATTAGGTCCCCAGTTTTCAGTAATGACTCAGGGGGTGCGGGGGGGGAGGAGTATTCCAATAAAGATTCAGTGGGGGTCCCCCGGGTCCAGTAACGATAAAGTGGGCGTCCACACAAGTCAAAAGGTTGGGAACCACTGCACTGAAGTACAGCATTCAGGCCATCTGGTAATCGTCCCATGTAGCTATTGTGGTCCAGATTCACTAACACTAATGTAAAATTCTGCCACTGCTGTCGGTTTTGCTCGCCTCTCTGCTTTCATTCTTGCACTTTACTATGCTACTTTTTCCACACAAACTCCTGTGCTTGCTTCTGACTTGCTCTCTGTCATACCTTTCACTCTGTCTCTGGCTTCTCACCTGTTGCCCACTCATGCTCACCCCTTTAGTGACTCCTTCTCTGGTCTCTCGCCTTCAGCCCATCTGCCTCACTCACTCTTGGCTATTTTGACCCTCATCTTGCACTCTCCGCCGTTCTTGCTTCTCTCCACTTATGCTTACATTTTACTCTTTCTTTCCCTCGTTCTTGTGCTTGTGACTGTTCTCATTTCTCCCCCACTTCTCCCCTCTCCCCAAGGACTCTCCAGCCTCTCCTCACCTGTTTGTCACACGTCTTCCTAGTGCTTTCTCCAGCCTTTTGCTTTGCGCCCCTTCACACTTCTCCCCCTCCCAGAACCTACTTAATGGTAGCCTCTGTGCAAGCTCACCACGCCAAAAGCAAACCCATTTGCGCCCGTCTGCCCCTGCACCACAGACCCCGGTCTGTTTGGCCTCTGCCGCTACACATCCTCTGACCTGCAATCACTCATCACCGGATGCAACCATGACAATTGCCTCTGCGCCACAACACACTCCATGGTATGACATTTCTCAGGCACTCACTGCCACTCTCTTGCAACAACACTCATACTCCACCCACCACTTCTCACCCCGCATCATATATAGGCTCCTCCACACCAGATCTCTCTGCAAGCATGCCACAGAGGTTTAAGACCTCATTGACACAAACTCCCCAGACATCATCTTTCTTACAGAAACCTGGCTCAACGCTTCATCCACCCCAGCCATCGCTGTGGCCGTCCCTCCAGGCTACAAGATCGCCCGCCAGGACAGGCACCACAAACCCATAGGAAGCCTTGCAATCATCTACACAGAGATCATCACAAGCCCCATTTCCACTGATGAACCAATCACGTTCATGGAAGTCAGCCTGATCATCACAGACACCCTCACCTACCAACCACCCATCACCTTCAGCAATCTCCTCACTGACTTCATCGCCCTAATCGCATTCATATCCAGAGACTTTTTACTGCTCATCGACTTCAACCTTATTCTCGACAACCCAACGGGCCCCAACTCCACTACCCTTCTCGAGAGCCTCAACATCATCAAATTCACACAGCACGTCTAAGGCCCGCCCCACAAGGCAGGAGACACCCTCAACCAGGTCTTCATATCTAGCAACAAGTTCACCTTCAGCCATCTTACCCAGCTCACAAGGATGGCCTACTCTACTGCCCAAGTCCACATCAACGCACCGCACCCTGGAAAGCCAAAGCCAGCCAGCAACTACAGATGCAGCTGGAACAAGATAGCAGAGGTGGACTGGACACACACCCTCAGATCCACCAAGCCTGTCCTCACCAGCAACCAACATAATGGCAAAACCAAGTTCAACAACTTGATCTCAGACTTCATTAACACATTGGCTCCTCAAGATCTTCAAATGGCTCCCCACATACACAAGATGCACTATCACCCAGGCCCTCATAACCAGCAGATGGGACCACGGCAAAGCACTCTACCCTGGCATCTCCATCCAGCTCACTCAGAGACTCCAGACCACCCAAAACACTGCTGCCAGACTCATTCTAGATGTCCTTGAAGAGCTCGCATCACTCCCCACCTCATAGAACTACACCGGATACCCATCCAGAAACAGTGCCAATTCCAGCTGCTCATTGAGGCCCAGAAAGCCCCACAAAATTCCCGACCTGCATACTTCAACAACCATCTTCACCTGTACTATCCAACTAGACATCTTCGCTCAGCCTCACTCACCTTTGCACTAGTCCCATGCCTCTGCAATAGCAAGTTTGGAGAATGTTCTTTCTTCTACGTTGCCTCCAAGACCAGGAATGAACTCCTGCAACACATCAGGACAACCCATCTCTACTCAACTTCCACACAAAACTGAAGACCTAGCTGATCAACTAGGAGCTCCTGACCTTGGCTCCTGTACCTGGATTCCCACATGGGTGATAAATGGAGCGCTACAAATTGATTTAACATAATATAACATTGTGCTCAAGCAACTGTTACAAAAGATGCAAACTGTGAGAAAGAAAAAAAAAAAAAAAGACACCCATGCCTCTCTGCCATCATCCTGCAGTCTTCCATGGGGGTTAAAATGACCTTTACCGCATTGCATGCTCCACACCCTACAGTAAATCATGCCCCTCTACAATTTCCATTGTGGTTGCTTGTGGACAAAGAAGCTCATGTCTGAGTGCATACATTCCATGAGGTAGGTGGAACTCCCAGCTTAGTGTAATGGATAATAAAGCTTGTAAGCTGTTATTTTAATTTATTTTCAGTTGAACCAGAGGGTAGTCAAGCACATTTCTTTACTGGTTTGACTCCGCCTGGTTTCCTAACCATGCTCGCTCACCAGAGGTTGCACTTTTCCACATTCATGGTCCATTTTCAGGCTGCACCATCGCAAAGGGCCTTTTCTCCTGCCTCTCAGGCTTAGGAGTATTTTTAAGAGCCCCAGTGCAATTCTAACAGGAGTCTTTTATCACTGGTGTTCAGGGGCTTCAGCTTACTGTTGAACCCCAACCAAAGGGCCAAGTACACCCATTTAGCACTTATCTTTCAGAGTAGCAATGTCAAGCTGTCTAGGATTTACTCAGGAAAAGTGGTGTGAGGTAGAAACTCGGGACTTAGCGAAAAAAGTAACAAAGCAACAAAAAATAATTTAATCAAAAAATGACTCAATACTATATATGAACAAGCATTGGTAAAGCCAAAAGGTCTGGAGTTGGCCACCAACCTTTTGGCAATTCATTTTTGTTCTGTCACTGCTTTTGTGAAACTGTATTGTTCAGGAAGTTGCTGGGCCCTCATTTAAGCTGAAGGAAACATTGGATAAAGGCAAGTGTTTTTCTGCTCTCAAAAAAGAACACATTACCATGGTACACCCGGCAGTGAAGGGAGCTACCATGTATGTAGATGGGCTCCTTGTGAAAGAGCAGCATGCTATAACTCATAGTAAAGTCAGTTAATTGCTGTAGTAGGCTAACATTGCCCCTTGATTCATGCTGGAGTGGGTGGAAGAAAAATGTTAATGACTTGATCACAGACTACTCAAAGAAGCAGCATGAACAAGAGAGGTTGAGAGGGAAGAAGCAACAGACAAGGGAGGAAAGAAGCAACACAGACGAGGGTTGATGGGAGAAAGAAAAGTAGTGCCTCAATCACAGCGTGAGCAGTAGAAGGACACATATCAAAATGAAGCAATCAGAGGTAATGAAATTGGCTCATGCTGGCCAGTTAGGAGGTGGAAAATAAGAGCAACAATGAAGTAAATAAATGGGAATCAATAAGCAGGCTCCAAGCCCCTTGCAGTAAACAATGTCTCTCACAAGAGACAGCACATACGCTCTCTTTGGTGAGACCTAAAAATCCTCTATGCAATGGGTGCGGTCCCTCCTTAATCCTGTTTTCATGCTTCTTTTTCTCGATAGAGTACAATTTAAGGTGTTCCGCTAAAATGTGTGGTCCTTGGGAAGTCTAATCTACCTATTTCTCAACTATGTTTTCTGCCAAACAATGAAGGTTTAGGAGCATGTTAAATGCTTGGTAACCACAGACTTTAGAGCACTGTATAGCCTATTTGGTAAAATGTTTCTACCTTTTAAGCAACTTCACAACTTGACAGCACAAGATCAGTGCTGTTTAAGGGAAATGCTAACTTTTCAGCAATTTGAATACCTATTTAACAAATGGCTGTGTATTACAATGGTGCGCACTTCCAAAACTTTTTTTTGCTAGTGTATAAGTCCGAAACAGTCAATAATATTGAAACACCAAGCATGTGTGTTATGAGGAGTGCCAAGGTAGTTCCACACCCAGCCACAAGGCGTGTAGATCGTGATCCAAAGGGTCCACAATGAGTAAATGAAGTTTGAAAGAACCACGGCACATCCAATCATTCCAAATGTATATCCTTTAGATACTCGAAGCACGGGATGAGCTCCGACACACAACCGTTGGACTTATCATGGTCCAGGTACAACCTTTGACTTTTTTCTAAGGTGTACCCCATAACATAAATTGGAATACCCTCATATTTGGAGAGGAACTTCTACCTTGAATCGACACAATATGGATGTGTTATGACACAGTTCTAACAATACATACATTAGCAATAAGCCTTGAGAAAGTCATTACGACGAAACACGTGTCGGCTGTTTGTACATGGAACATTATAGCGGTTGTTTTATCCAATGAATAACCCAAGAAGATTAAAGGATATACATTTGGAATGATTGGATGTGCCGTGGTTCTTTCAAACTTCACCTATTTAACAAATAGTTTAATCGCTCCTGCAATATAATGATCTTATGGATAAGACAGGAATCCAGTTGGTCTAACAATACCTTAAGGTATACCACGGGATATCGTTTATTAGATGGTACTTCAGGAAAGATTAAAAACAACATATTTAAGTCCATTACAAAGAGGAATTTCAACGAAGTCTGCTTGAAGTCCATTAAATGGCTTAATTGGCATGTGATTGACCACCACAACTGCCTGGTTATCCTGATTATTTATGAACTGTAATGCATCCTTGACATGACAGCAGTGCTTGTTTAAAAAAAAAAAACTAGTAATTGCATCCCTCCATACATGTATGGTGATATCAATAACATGCCATGGAATGTGACATGGAGTCTGGGAGTACATACTGATGATCAGGAGTAACCACAGGCCATTTAAGTATCTGATAAAGACTTCTAGCAGCAGATTCCTTACCTTTGAATATCCCCAGGCGTTAAACTGAATCTGGAAGACTTTTGAGCAGTACCCCCTGCATACCATTAGGTGTCGTCGTTAGGCTCCACGCTAGCGTTGTCCATGCCAAACGTGATGTGTGTGGCATCTATACAGGTGCCAACTCAGCATGGTGGCGTCATTTCTATCCTTTCTGTGCTAGATAGAGCTGATCCGGATTGAGCTATCCCTCAGTAATTCTTTTCACTGGCCTTTTTCTACTTTTTGTCAAAGTTTTTTTCTGAGATTTCATCTCCTGGTTTGAGGATGTCACCAAAGAAACTGGCTAGTTTCAAACCATGAGTTGCCTCTCACAAGCATGTGTCAAAGACAGACCCCCTCCCTGTAGGAAACTACCATTTTGCCTGGCATGTTACCCCCATTTTCACTGTATGTATGTTTGTTTTTGCCCTTGTGTCACTGGGATCCTGCTAGGCAGGACCCCAGTGCTCATAGTGTATGCCCTGTATGTGTTCCCTGTGTGGTGCCTAACTGTATCACTGAGGCTCTGCTAACCAGAACCTCAGTGTTTATGCTCTCTCTGCTTACTAAAATTGTCACTGCAGGCTAGTGACTAATGTTACCAATTCTCATTGGCACACTGGTACACCCATATAATTCCCTTGTATATGGTACTTCGGTACCAAGGGTATTGGGGTTCCAGGAGATCCCTATGGGCTGCAGCATTTCTTTTGCCACCCATAGGGAGCTCAGACAATTCTTACACAAGCCTGCCACTGCAGCCGGAGTGAAATAACGTCCACGTTATTTCACAGCCATTTTTCACTGCACATAAGTAACTTATAAGTCACCTATATGTCTAACCCTCACCTGGTGAAGGTTGGGTGCCAAGTTACTTAGTGTGTGGGCACCCTGGCACTAGCCAAGGTGCCCCCACATCGTTCAGGGCAATTTCCCTGGACTTTGTGAGTGCGGGGACACCATTACACGCGGGCACTGCACATAGGTCACTACCTATGTGTAGCGTCACAATGGTAACTCCGAACATGGCCATGTAACATGTCTAAGATCATGGAATTGTCCCCTCAATACCATTCTGGTATTGGGGGGACAATTCCATGATCCCCCGGGTCTCTAGCACAGAACCAAGGTACTGCCAAACTGCCTTTCCGGGGTTTCCACTGCAGCTGCTGCCAACCCCTCAGACAGGATTCTGCCCTCCTGGGGTCTGGGCAGCCCCAACCCAGGAAGGCAGAACAAAGGATTTCCTCTGAGAGAGGGTGTTACACCCTCTCCCTTTGGAAATAGGTGTGAAGGGCTGGGGAGGAGTAGCCTCACCAAGCCTATGGAAATGCGTTGATGGGCACAGATGGTGCCCATCTCTGCATAAGCCAATCTACACCGGTTCAGGGATCCCCCTGCCCTGCTCTGGCGCGAAACTGGACAAAGGAAAGGGGAGTGACCACTCCCCTGACCAGTACCTCCCAAGGGAGGTGCCCAGAGCTCCTCCAGTGTGTCCCAGAGCTCTGCCATCTTGGATTCAGAGGTGTTGGGAGCACACTAGACTGCTCTGAGTGGCCAGTGCCAGCAGGTGACGTCAGAGACCCCCTCTGATAGCCTCTTACCTCTCTTGGTAGCCAAACCTCCTTTTCTGGCTATTTAGGGACTCTCCTCTGGGGTATTCTTCAGATAACGAATGCAAGAGCACACCAGAGTTCCTCTGCACTTTCCTCTTCGACTTCTGGCAAGGATCGACCGCTGACTGCTCCAAGACGCCTGCAAAACCACAACAAAGTAGCAAGAGGACTACCAGCAACATTGTAGCGCCTCATCCTGCCGGCTTTCTCGACTGTTTCCTGGTGGTGCATGCTCTGGGGGCTGTCTGCCTTCACCCTGCACTGGAAGCCATGAACAAATCTCCTGTGGGTCGACGGAATCTTCCCCCTGCTAACGCAGGCACCAAAAGACTGCATCACCGGTCCTCTGGGTCCACTCTCATCCTGACGAGCGTGGTCCCTGGAACACAGGAGCTAGATCCAAGTGACCCCGACCGTCCAGTGATCCTTCAGTCCAAGTTTGGTGGAGGTAAGTCCATGCCTCCCCACGCTAGACTGCAAACCTGTGTACTGCGTGATTTGCAGCTGCTCCGGCTTCTGTGCACTTCTCCAAGGATGTTTTTGTGCACAGCCTAGCCTGGGTCCCCAGCACTCCGTCCTGCAGTGCTCAACCCTCTGAGTTGGACTTTGACGTCATTGGACCCTCCTTTGTGACTGAGTCGACTGCTGTCCTCAGATCTTCCAAGTGCCTGCTCCGGTACTTCTGCAGGTGCTGCCTGCTTCTGTGGGAGCTCTCTGAGTTGCTGAGCGCCCCCTCTGTCTCCTCCTCCAAGGGGCGACATCCTGGTCCTGCCTGGTCCCCAGCAGCACCCAAAAACCTTTACCACAACCCTTGCAGCTAGCAAGGCTTGTTTGCGGTATTTTCCCCCTTGGTGTGTCTGTGGGGCTGGGAGGCAGGACACAACTCCAAGGTGTATGAGGACCGCCATGCCGTTCAACCAAAGGCGCTGAGGAAGCAATCACTCAAGCTCCTCGCCACCTGAGGTCGGTCAATTCTGTGATGCTTGAGGTCCCGTTCATGTGGGAGGTCTGGGGACTGTTCGTGGAGTTCCTCCCGACGTGTCTCCTCGCATTCAAAGCCATCAGGGAAGTCCCACAAACACAAGAAATCAAAGAACTCCAAACACTCTTCGACTTCCTCACATCTGTCTAAGTCATCGGACGAGATGAGGGAGCGTCAACACTACAGGTCCCACGAGTTGGTGGGGTCTGAACTGGAGTCTGCTTTGTGCTCCCCCGATTCTCCCAAGGCCGGAGAGATCCCCCCCCTACCAGCTAAAGGGTTTTTATGAGGCCATGTGCCTCATTTATGGGCTGTTTGGCCCTTTGCAGTGCCTTCGGGCCCAAAGGGGGTGGAAGAGGTCCCTACTGGAACCACACCAGCAGGTTTGCTCTGCTCCAATCGGCCCAAAGAATCCCTTGCTAGATATGGAGCAGAGCTGTCGGCAAGACCGAGATCACCCTTGGCACCTGCTCCAGTGGCGGCACCATCCCCATCGTCATACCCGACTGAGGCGGATGGGCGTCATCCTTCCCAGGGCAGAGCCAGTGCCTTATTTAATGGATAGACCAGGAGAGGGGATGTTTAGGAGGAGTTTATGGACCCCTATGGAGAAGACGCAGTTGAGGACGACAACTGGTATGAGGGACTGGATGAGGCCAGTGGGTTGGACACCTCACCTGACATGGCCTGGTTTCCTCTCCTACTGTACCTATGGAGGAGGAGCCTCTTTTGCTATAGTTGGTGGGCAGGGTAGCTGAGGTCCTAGACTTTAACATACCCTAAGTCGCAGTCAAGACTAGCATCTTGATAGAGGTGCTTCAGCCACGAGTCACCCCCTGCAGAGCTTTACTCCCATTTAAAAAAAGCACTTACAGATATCCTACTTGGGTACTAACCCAAGTCCTGCAAATGGGCTCCTGTGAACAGGACAATTGCCCTTTGCCATTGCCCCGCTCCTGGGGATCCCAGTTTCCCTACTCAACACCCCATCCTGGAGAGCATGGTGGTCCAAACCACCTCACCCTGCATTCACTCTGGTACTTTCCCTACCACCCCATCAGATATGGAATCCAAGACGTTGGACACCTTTAGTAAGAGAATGTTCTCTTCCACCAGCCTGGCTCTGTAGTCGTTGAAAAGTATGTGCCTATTCTGACATTATTCTCATACACTATGGAATTTGGTTGCACAAGTGCTGCCTATGATTTTGGAGGAGGCCCAGGTCATACTTGCTCAGGCAATTGCCAATGGGAGCAATGCACCAAAGTTATCAAGCAGATGTAGACTGACATGACTGGCTAGGTCGATCGATTTAATCGTTGGTGGCCTTGGAGTGCCATGCCTGGCTGAGAACATCTGTTTTTTTAGGGGATGTCCAGGCTTCCCTCATGGAAATGTCATTTGATGGCTTTTGCAGCTTTGAAAACAAGACGGATTAAGCGCTGGAGCACTTCAAGGACAACAAAGCTAAGGCCAGGTCCTTGGGATGGCCCCTCATCAACCCCAATCCTCCTTCCGTCTGTCTGTCCCTTTCATGGCTAAAGAAGAGGTCTCCAACCACACCCATACACCTTCAGCCACAATGGCCAGCAGGCTTCCCAGCCTTTGCTTGGACAAGGGCGTGGGTGCCACAGATCACATGGGACATGTGGCCATGTCAGTCCACCCCCCACATCCCAGCAGCCACTGCCTCCAAGGCTCTTTAGCCAGCCCAAAGACCATCATGGCCACCCAGTATAAGGCATGATAGGGGATGTGGGGGATATCACCTCCCCCACTTGTGGCCAGTAATATGGGAACTCTAGACCGCCCAAAGAGGCTACGCCTCCTCTTTGTGACAAACCCATCCCACCCACCTACGATCGGCTGATGGAGGACCAGCTCTCCTTGCTTTGTCAAGAAGTGCAGTGTCACTTGGCCAAGGGAGCCATAGAGAGGTCGTGGTTGCTATTTCCACTACTTTCTGGTACCAAAGAAGGACGGAGGCCTTTGTCCTACCCTATATCTGCACCTTCTAAACCTCTTGAAGGAGGAGAAATTCAAAATGCTCACACTTGCTCATGTTTTGTCTGCCCTGGAGCCATAACACTGGAAGGTAGTGATGGCCCTGCCGGGTGCCTATTTCCACACATTCCGTCCTGCCGGTCCACAGACGCTACTTGCTGTTCACAGTGGGCCACAAGCACTCTCAGTTCACTGTGCTTCCCTTAGGCCTTATCAGCGCCCCTCGGGTGTTGACCAAGGCGATGGCAGTAATTGCAGCTCATCTGCAGCGGTCAGGGATTTCAGTTTTCCCCTACCTTGACAACTTGTTGCTGAAGGTGGACTCACCCCAGGCAGTCAACTAACTTCAGACTATGGCAAACCTCCTGCACTTGGTGGGGTTCGGTATCAACATGCCGAAGTCATACCCGACTCCCATTCAGACACTCCCTTTCTTTAGAGCTGTTGTGGACACTGTGCAGTGTCGGGCTTATCCTCCTGAGTGGCAAGTTCAGGATATTAAAGCTATGACAGAAGTTTCAGGCTCTATCTTGGAATTCAGTGAGACTGACTGAGGGAATCTTTCTGACATGGTCCAGACCTCGGAGGGAACTGCAAAAGACCTGCAGTGGTGGCTAACTGTGACTGGGTCAGTGGCAGGCCCCTCTCCCTTCCCCAGCCAGAGTTGACTGTAGTGACAGATGTGTCACTTCTCAGCTGGGGTGCCCATCTGGGAGACATGGAGATCAGAGGACTCTTGTCTCCAACGGAGTCCAGGCTTCAAATAAAACTGCTGGAGCTTTGGTCAATCTGCTTAGCGTTAAAAGCCTTCCATCCTTCGACCAAGGGAAGGGTGGTGCAGGTGTTCACGGACCACACCACTGCCATGTGGTACTGCAAAAAACAGGGCGCAGTGGAAGGTGGACCCTGTGTCAAGAGGCTTACGCCTCTGGACATGAGTAAAACGGCAGGGCATTTTCCCTCGTCGTTCAACTCCTAGGGAGCTTTCTGAACACCAGGGTGTTTGAACTCAGCCGAAGATGCCTAGCCTATCACAAATGGCATCTCCCCCTCAGAGGTGCTGCAAGGTTTTTTTCAGCAGTGAGGGGTGCCTTGTTTAGATTTGTTCACCACCTCCGAGAACACAGAATGTCAGCAGTTCTGCACACTAGAGTTTCCAAGGCAGCCCTTTCTTGGAGACGGTTTTCATCTAGAGTGGAGCTTGGGCCTTCTGTATCCCTTTCCTCCAATACCAGTCCTGCCCAAAGTTCTCAAGAAGATCAGGATTGGTCATGAAATCTGGTTTCTCAAGCTGTTGAGCATGACCTTTGGCCCTGCAGTCAGGCTGCCTCTTCAGGAGGATCTTCGGTGACAGCAACAGGGCAGGGTTCTGCACCCAAAGCTGTGCACCCTCCACCTACATGCGTAAAGATTGAGCATCGACAGCTGACAGCTGTGGCAGTCAGGCGTCCCTCCACCAAGACAATATACGCCTGCCATTGGGAGAAATCTGTATTGTGGTGTTGCTTCCACAATGTTGGCCCCCTATCTGAACCTCTTACAAGCTCTTTTGTTTCCATTGTCTTTGGCCAGGTAGGGCTCTGCTTTGGGCACAGGTAACGGTTGCCTGTCCCCCATCTTGATGTTTTTGTGGCTGCCGGATAAACCTTATCTTTTTAAGTCACCAGTTGTGGCTAGGTTCCTTAAAGGACTTCAAAGTATGTTCCCGCCTAAGCCTTTTATCATGCCTCAGTGGGACCTCAACCTGGTCCTTTGTTACGCATGTGTGCACCATTCGAGCCTCTACTCAATTGCCCTCTTAAACTGCTGACCATCAAACATGCTTTTTTTTTGTGTGACCATAACATTAGCCAGGAGGATCAGTGAACCACAAGTGCTCTTGGCGCAGCCTCTGTACTTTTTACCCAGACATATTGGTTCTCTAGATGTGTGTTTCCTTCCTTTCAAAGGTGGTCACTCCTTTCCATGTAGGCCAGAACATCACTGTGCCTACCTTCCTTGCTCCACCTAATACCTCTAAGGAAGAGGAGACTCTACTGCCTGGACTCAAAAAGAGCATTGAAGTTCTACCCTGACCACACACAAGAGTTCTGGGTGGACGGTCAACTCTTCGTGAGTTGGGTGGGAGCAAAGAAAGGGAAAGCTGTACAGAAAAGAACCATCTTAAAATGGATTGACCTGTGCATTACAATCTGCTATGCACTGGTCAAGAAGCAGGCCCCCTGAGGGCTTGCAGGTTCACTCTATCAGTTACCAGGTTGCATCCATTGTGTTAGTGTGCAGCGTTTCTCTTCTGAATGTCTATCAGGAACGATGTGTATATCCCTGCCTGTACAGTCAAGTCTATTGTGACAGCCACTCGGTCCTGCAGGATTTTTTTGTTTAATCGGATTTGCAGACTCACCTCCAGGGAGGTATTGCTTGAGTATCTATTCAAAGGTAAGGAATCTGTGGTTAGAAGTCTATATCAGATGAGCAAGTTACTTACCTTCAGTAATGCCCTATCTGGGAGAGATTCTATCGAGCTGCAGATTTCTTACCGACGCTCCCATACTCCCTGCTCTGCAAACAGGTTCAGGTGTAAGGGACACTCTTTATAGGACCTTAGTCTTTTCCACACCAGTGGTCAGTTTTAATCATCTCTCCACACTTCTGGTGTGGAAATTCACAAAAGTAACTGACATCAGCATGCCAAAGTGGCATCTTTATAGTTGACTTATGGCGAGTTCAATGCCGTTCCGGAGCTGAACGCTACCGCCTACCGGCTTGCAGAGGTACTGTTCAAACTTTTTCCAGATACAATCTGCAGCCTGGCAATATTCAAAGGTAAGGAATCTGCGGCTAGATACTGTCTCTACCAGGTAAGAGTTTATCAAAGGTAAGTAACTTGTTCTTCTCTTACAACCAGCCATTCTAAGGATACCACAGCCACAGAGTGGATTAAGTCCTGCGCATGGGCCTGGGTCACCCTATAGACCTGTCCTGGCAGATGCTGTTCTGGGGAACCCTGCCTTGCTATCACCATCCATGGTCTGACAGACTCCGGTATCTCAAAGGGCAGTGACAGTGACCCCCATTTGCAGGGACTTCCTGGAGATAACTGCTACCACCGTCCGGGATCGCCAGATTACTTTCTTTGTCTACTTTGCAACTAAGGGATACTAGGGTATACTCTAACATCTCCTCCTAGGGTTAACCTTCCTCTGAGCTAAACTGTAGGCCTCAAAAAAACATAAAAGTGCCAATCCCTGTTGCAGGGCCTGAAGTACTTCCCAGAGGTGGTCTTCCCAGCTGCTACTGAAGATAGCAGTGTCATCCAAGTAAGCAGCAGAGAAGGCCTTCAAACCGGCGAGTACTTGGGTTACCAGCCTCTGGAAGGTGGCAGGGACGATCTTTAGGCCAAAGGATTTCACTCTGAATTGAAAATGGCCCTCTGGGGTGGAGAAGGCAGACCTCTTCTTGGCTCCTTCAGTTAAGGCAATCTGCCAGTACCCAGAGGTGAGATCAAAGGTTTTTAAGAACACGGCAGCCCCTAACTGATCAGTCAGCTCACCTGCCCAGGGGATGGGATGAGCATCAGTCTTTGTTACATACTTGACCCGCCTGTAATCCACACAGAAACGTAGCTCAGATGAGGTGCCAGGTGGGACAGCTTTTGGCACCAGAACCACTAGACTGGACCAGGGGCTACTCGTGAGTTTTATCACCTTCAAGTCCAGCATCTTAGCGACTTCGCTCTTGATGCTGGCTCTCACCTTATCTGACAACCTGTAGGAGTTGTGCTCGACAGGGAGGTTGTCGCCTGTGTCCACATCATAGGTGGACTGCATGTCCACTTCCTTGGGGAACCCCACCCGGGTGAAAATCCCAATAAGGGATCTTGGCGCTACAGGTGCAGTGGTGGTCCTCTGAGGTATGGTCTCTGGGTACCCTGTGGCATGATCCACCAGAACCAGGTTAAACCTATGACCAGAAGCAGTCTGGGGATCCATAGGCCCAACAATGTCGATGCCCACCCATTCAAAGGGGGGTGCTAACGACAGGCAAGGTTTCTAGGGGATATTTCAGCTTCTACCCGGTCTTCCTACTGGCCTGGCAGGTCACACAGGTTCTACAGAATGTGTCTTAGGCGGTCCTCATCTTGGGCCAATAAAAGTGGGGGACAAGCGTTGCAAAGGTCTTGTCTTGGCCCAGGTGTCCTGCCAGGGGTATCTCATGAGCAAGTCCAAGTAGGAAGGCCCCGTAACAATCGGGGACCACCAGGTCCTGAGTTGTCCCATGCACAGGAGCCTTAGGCTCGCTATATAGGTCATCCGCCCAGTAAATGTGATAGCCTCCTGAGGCATCACCTGCTGCTTGGGCATGTCACTTCATTCCCTCAAGAGTGGGACACTCCCTTTGTGCCCTACAGAACCCCTCCTTGCCGGGACCTCCTTACACTTGCCAGTCTCCAGGGGCAGGTAAGTCGCCAGGGAAAGCAGTGCCCTCCTCAGTTGACTCTGGGTGGCCCTCAGGGGGCACCCCATACTTCACACAGGGGTACTCTCAGAAGCTGGTTTACCATTCCCTCTGCCTTCCCCTTCTTTAGCAGCTGGTTAGGCCATTGTTGCAGGCTCCAGCCCTTCTTGACCCCCCCCCCCCCCCCTTGCCCCTCCAACATCTCCATGTGAGCCTTGAGTTCTACCTCAGTCCAGGAAGATGTCTCTAGGTCATTACCCAGCAAACAGTCCACAGGCATGGCAGGGCTTACAGAAACTCTCAGATGGCCTGAAACCCCTCCCCCACTCAAATGGAATCAGACCACTGGATAGTGACCCTCACTGATGTCAGCCACCACAAATTGGTGGAATGCATTGGGAATTTCCTGCTCTGGGGACACCAGCTGACTCCTTACCATATTCATACTGGCACCTGTATCCCTCAGAGCCTGAACAACCTGCCCATTGATGGTGACCCATTATGTAAGGAAATGGCTCCCTGTTGCAGTTACCCCCCGCTTTTTGCCTGATACTGATGCGGACTTGACTGAGAAGTGTGCTGGGACCCTGCTAACCAGGCCCCAGCACCAGTGTTCTTTCACCTAAAATGTACCATTCTTTCCACAATTAGCACACCCCTGGCACACAGATAAGTCCCTTGTAAAAGGTACCAGTGGTACCAAGGGCCCTGTGACCAGGGAAGGTCCCTAAGGGCTGCGGCATATGTTGTGCCACCCTAAGGGACCCCCTCACCTAACACTGGCACACTGCCATTGCAGAATGTGTGTGTTGGTGGGGAGAAAAAGGCAAAGTCGACATGGCATCCCCCTCAGGATGCCATGCACACAAAATGCTGCCTGTGGCATAGGTAAGTCACCCCTCTAGCAGGCCTTACAGCTCTAAGGAAGGGTGCACTATACCACAGGTGAGGGCATAGCTGCATGCGCAATATGCCCCTACTGTGTCTAAGTCTATTCTTAGACATTGTAAGTACAGTTGTGGCCATATTAAGTATATGGTCTGGGAGTGTGTCTCCACAGCTCCATAATGGCTTCACTGAATACTGGGAAGTTTGGTATCAAACTTCTCAGAATAATAAACCCACACTGATGCCAGTGTTGGATTTATTAAAAAAATGCACACAGAGGGCATCTTAGAGATGCCCCCTGTATTTTACCCAATCCTTCAGTGCAGGACTGGCTGGTCTGTGCCAGCCTGCTGCTGAGAAACGAGTTTCTGACCCCCTGGGGTGAGCGCCTTTGTGCTCTCTGAGGACAGAAACAAAAGCCTGCTCTGGGTGGAGGTGCTTCACACCTCCCCCCTGCAGGAACAGTAACACCTAGCAGTGAGCCTCAAAGGCTCAGGCTTTGTGTTACAATGCCCCAGGGCACTCCAGCTAGTGGAGATGCCCGCCCCCTGGACACAGCCCTCACTTTTGGCGGCAAGTCCAGGGGAGATAATGAGAAAAACAAGGAGGAGTCACCCACCAGTCAGGACAGCCCCTAAGGTGTCCTGAGCTGAGGTGACCCCTGCCTTGAGAAATCCTCCATCTTGAGTTTGGAGGATTCCCCCAATAGGAATAGGGATGTGCCCCCCTCCCCTCAGGGAGGAGGCAAAAAGAGGGTGTAGCCACCCTCAAGGACCCAGACCTAAACACACCCCTAAATTCAGTATTTAGGGGCACCCCAGAACCCAGGAAATCAGATTCCTGCAACCTTAACAAGAAGAAGGACTGCTGACCTGGAGCCCTGCAGTGAAGAAAGAGACGACAACTGCTTTGGCCCCAGCACTACCGGCCTGTCTCCCAACTTTGAAGAAAACTGCAACAGCGACGCATCCAACAGGGACCAGCAACCTCTGAAGCCTCAGAGGACTGCCCTGCAACCAAGGACCAAGAAACTCCTGTAAACAGCGGCCCTGTTCAACAATCTGCAACAAAGAAGCAACTTTAAAGACTTCACCTTTCCCGCCCGAAGAGTGAGACTTTCCACTCTGCACCCGACGCCCCCCGCTCGACCTGCAGAAAAACACCTCAGGGAGGACTCCCTGGCGACTGCGAGCCCGTGAGTAACCAGAGACGACCCCCCCTGAGCCCCCACAGCAACGCCTGCAGAGGAAATCCAGAGGCTCCCCCTTACCACGACTGCCTGTAACAAGGGACCCGATGCCTGGAACCAACACTGCACCCGCAGCCCCCAGGACCTGAAGGAACCAAGCTCCAGTACAGGAGCGACCCCCAGGCGACCCTCTTCCTAGCCCAGGTGGTGGCTACCCTGAGGAGCCCCCCTGTGCCTGCCTGCATCATTGAAGTGACCCCCGGGTCCCTCCATTACTTTCTATCTCAAACCCGACACCTGTTTGCACATTGCACCCGGCTGCCCCGGTGCCGCTGAAGGTGTACTTTCTGTGCCTGCTTGTGTCCCCCCCACCCCCTGCTGCCATACAAAACCCCCCTGGTCTGCCCCCCGAGGACGCGGGTACTTACCTGCTGGCAGACTGGAACCGGGGCACCCCTGTTCTCCATTGAAGCCTATGTGTTTTGGGCACCTCTTTGACCTCTACACCTGGCCAGCCCTGAGTTGCTGGTGTGGTAACTTTGGGGTTGCCTTGAACCCCCAACGGTGGGCTACCTTGGCCCCAACTTTGAGACTTGTAAGTGTTTTAATAACCTGCAGACCTAACCTTTACTTCCCTCCCCCAGGAACCGTTGATTTTTGCACTAAGTGGCCACTTTGAAAATAGCTTATTGCCATTTTTACAAAGACTGTATATGATATTGCTTTTATTCAAAGTTCCTAAAGTATCTAAGTGAAGTACCTTACATTTAAAGTATTACTTGTAAATCTTGAACCTGTGGTTCTTAAAATAAACTAAGAAAATATATTTTTCAATATAAAAACCTATTGGCCTGGAGTAAGTGAGTGTGTGATCCTCATTTATTGCCTGTGTGTGTACAACAAATGCTTAACACTACCCTCTGATAAGCCTACTGCCCGACCACACTACCACAAAATAGAGCATTAGAATTATCTACTTTTGCCACTAGGAGTGGCCAAGATGGTGGCAGCGACGGATGCCTGATACGTAGGCTCCGTCTCGGGCCCACCAAAAATCATGGCCGGCGCCTTCGGGGATGCTGCTGAGGGGCGGGTGCTGTCTCCCCGAGCACCGGGGTTCCAGTGGTGCCCCACGGAGGGCTTAAGGAGAGGCGAGCTGCTTCCGGAGGCTTGCGGTATGCGCGCGGCCTCCATAACAAAGGATTCCCAGCTCTCGCGCTGCGAGAGGAAGTGGGAGGTGGAGCCGTCCATCCGGTGGCGCCCGGGCTGTTGAGCCCCTGCGCGACTCGGTGAGTTGAGTGGGGGGGTGGGGGGGGACTTGCAGGGGGCTGACACTGCCCTGCCGGCCCCCTCCGGTTGGTCTCTCGTTCCCTCCTCTCCCCCTCCCCCCACCCTGCAACACAACAACCGTGTGCTGCTCCTGGAGGAGCCGCGCTAATTTGAGTAAAGACCAAACACCCAGGACAACAGGCCTTGGAGGCCAAGAGGTGGACTCCCACCGCGCTTGGGTCGGCCAAAGGCAGCAGGAAGGCCTCCCAGCGTGAGTGGAAGCACAGAAACTGGTGGCAGAAAGGTGCTAGGCGGAAACAAGAATGGAAGATAATTTCCACAAGACGGTATTTGGGGCCCAAGTTAATTAAAAGGTGCCCACGCTGGGCACATAGAAGCCCCCCCACTCCTTCCTGAAGATCAGAGGGGTAGAGAGGCACAAAAGTGAATTAACGGTGGGGGGGGGGGCCCTCAATCAACACACCCCATAGAAAAAGAGCATTGTCCCGGTGGCACGGACTCAAATATGGTGGGCGGAGCTGCAGTGGACTGTTGGATTTTTGCGAATGTTGAATTGTTTACACAAGCGCACAGCCTGCCGGGGCTGTTCATCTCTGCCTTAGCGGCTGCTACTGCTTAGGGCGAATAAGCAAGGACAGCAAAACTCAACAGGAGTGTTGCAGCAGCAGAAACTCCCCAAACTTGTAGAGACTTTGCTTACTGGCCACCCAGTTGACCTGCGCAGGGAGTGTCCCCAAGTCAACCCGGAGAGACAGTCCCCACCCCCCCCCCTTGGAAATTATTGATCACAGTAATATCTTTAACCAAGTACAGTGGAGCATCGCAAAGCAGTGACTATGCCAGGAAAATCGAAAGCAGCCAAAGCCCAAGAGCGGTCCACACTCGGTCAACATTAGCTGATCAGCAAACAACGTCCAGCCTGTACTCTCTAGAATCCACATTGCAAGCCCACTCAACTCAATTCGAGAAAATCTTGCAGGCGATATTGGACACTAAATCCTCACTAGAAAATAGAATTGATACAGTGTCCCAAGATCTTAACCTGCTAAGAGTGGACCATCATAATTTTGGTGGAAAGAGTGGGCACAGTGGAAGACACACTAAGCGGACTCAACCCACTAGCACAAGAAAATCAAAAACTGATTTGTCGCCTGGAATCTGAAGTGAAGGTCCTGTGGCGAAGGAAGGGTAGATCCCGACGCAATAATGTCCGCTTCCTGGGGTTCCCCGAAAGATCAGAAGGCCAAAGTTCTGAACTATTCCTGGAACAATGGTTAATCAACGAAGTTATGCTGGGTGACCCGTCAGAGTTTTTCTCAGTGGAGAGAGCACACAGGATACCGGGGAGACAACTGACGCTGGGGATGCAGCCTATGCCACTAATAGCCAGATTTCTGAATTACAGGGACAGAGACGCCATACTGCAACACTTCCGTAATAAAGGCCCCGTCCAGTATGAGGGCTCATCTATCACTGCTGACACAGACTTTACTCAAGAAGTGCAGAAACAACGTAACTCCTTTTTGAGGATCAAACAACGTCTCAGAGAACACAACATTAAGTATGCTCTAATGTTCCCTGCTAAACTACGAGTAATATCAGAAGACAAAACACATATTTTACCCTCTCCGGAAGATGCATGGACATGGCTGCATGCCAAGGAGCTGGCACAACCCCGAGAGGGCACGGGAAAAGATGAGGAATGGACCACACCATCCGATCGAAGGAAAACAAGGAAGCGCTCTAAATCACAAACCTCTGTAAAACAAGCGGCGGCCGAGAGGGCAAAGGTATTGCAAGAGACGTCCTTACACACACAAAACTGCTTCAGCGCACTGCGGTCCAATGTAAGTGACCATACAGACTCAGAAAGCTCCGACTCAACGCTACTAGAGGCGCTAAGAGGTCCTAAGGTAACTCCCAGATCAGCGGATGCGTTGTAATTGTAGTAAAAGAAGGGGTTAAAGAGTTCTCATCCCTTATCGGCCACAGTGGGACTTTCACAGAGTACTGAGGCTGAAGCTCAGGCCAGCACAAATGGGACACGGTTTTAACATTTAAGGCACAGTGGGAAGTTTCGCCCAGTGGGATAACCGAAGAAGAAGCACCACTGCATCGAGTCGCTGCTCGGGTCGGTGAGCACCGGAAGCGCCGACATTCGTTATCATTTTTTTTATATTTATAACTTGACCAAAGGTGGAGACCCCCTATAAGGGTCACCTCCAATTGTTATTATGCATCCCCAGAAGGTATCCGCATGGATACCGCCTTTTTTTTTTTTTTTTAATTAGAAGTGTTTTGTATGTGTTGTTTATTCAAGTTGAGCATTGCTGTGGGGGCTTAGTTGGGGCGGGGGGAGGAGGGGGGAGGGTTGGTAGGAAGTTGTGTTTCTCAGGTCTTTCCAAACAATGAAATAATTCGACACAGTCGGAAGTTGATGTTACTAACACAGAGAAGGGGGAAATAATGGCGGGTGTGCTGGTGGCCCGGGCCGAGATACATGGGCAAAGTTGGTACAAAAGCACACAGGGCAGATTACAAATCATATCATGCATGAATACAATATAATCACGTGGAACGTGCAGGGAATGGTGTCTCAGGGTAAAAGACATCGTGAGCACGCCCATCTTAAGCTCCAGGGGATACACACTGCCATCCTCCAAGAGACACACCTACTAGAGGTTGATCTATAAGGATTACGGGGGCGTTGGGGAGGACAGATTATAGGCACATCATATTCGGCCTACGCGAGGGGGGGTACTTATATGGATAGCCCAGGGAGTACCATATGTGCAACATACACACAGAACAGACCAAGGGGGCAGATATGTGGTGCCGGAGGGGCAACTAGATGGCAGACAACTCACACTGGTAGGGATCTATGCCCCTAATAGTGCATTACCTGAATTTTTGCGTACCCTTACACCGGCCCTGTTAGTCAATACTGAGGCACCAGCGGAATGGGGAGGGGATTTTAATAGCACACCAGATAAGATACTCGACCGCTCCACCCCACCTCCGAGTGGATTGCCACATAGAAACGCTACCGGTCCACTGGTGGCATGGGCTGGAGATCTAAGACTACATGATATTTGGCGCACAAACCACAACGCAAATATTCGTTTTATTCCATACTAGGATAGATATCATGTGGGGCACTCACGAAATATGTTCACTAATCAAAGACGTGAAATACCAGGCTAAAACGTTATCTGATCACTCACTGTTACGACTAACGCTGCAGTGGGGAAGGAGAAGATCCGCGATACCTACTTGGAGCCTGCAAGGGGAGGCTCTCCTAGACCAGGCTTTCAGGGAAGAATTAAACACAACAATAGAAAATTCTTGGGAAATTAACAAGGGCTCCACAGATACAAGAGCAACAGAGTGGGACGCACACAAAGTTATTGTTCGGGGGCATTGTCTGTCTGCCAGCTGGGGGGTCAGGCACTCACTACACGTCGAACTCACTACGTTGGAGAAAGAACTGAGAAGGCTAGAAATTGCAGTGGCACAGAATGGGGCATCACAGGGAGAATTAGGGAACACCCTCTTAAAATACAAAGAGGCGGCTTTGAGACTCCGTTGCCACAACTATAATTACTATCTAATGCGACTACAGACAGAATGGGATAGATAAGGGAGACTACTGGTGTGGTTACTCCAAGAGGACCGCCAGCAAGCTCAGATAGCGGCTATAAGACAGACAGATGGAACCATGGCCACTAGCCAAGAAGCAATCAATAAAGCGTTTGAAAAGTATTATAAAAGCTTATACAAGGGACGGGAACCATGCACTAGCCAGCAACTTGGGTCCTTTTTAAGGGGAGCGAACTTAACACAACTGGATATAGATATATTAGAGGCCCCCCCTGGCGATGGCGGAACTAGAAGCGGCCATGGCACAGATGTTCAGGAATAAAGCGCCTGGACTAGATGGCTTACCAACAGAGTATTATAATATGTACTCCAAACATTTGAAATCACATTTGCTGGAGGTATTCAAAGAAGCATGGTCACATAAATTACTCCCGTGCTCACAGCAAGAAGCATTAATCGTGGTTCTGCCTAAACAAAGCCGCAAGCCCACAGATGTTAAGTCTTAAAGACCACTCTCACTACTAAATCTAGACTGTAAAATACTGGGCAAAATCCTGGCGAACAGATTAGCCCCCATAATACACACCCTAGTACATGAGGACCAGAATGGTTTTATCCCAAAACACAACACATTCTTGAACATTCGCAGACTGCTAAGTATAATAGGTGTTACTTTACCAGAGGCATACGATAACGTGGCAATGTCATTGGACATTGAGAAAGCATTCGACACACTGGGGTGGAACTACTTATTCGCAACGATGCAAAGTATGGGGTACGGGCCCAACTATATAGGCTGGGTGCAGACACTATACGCAGAACCCAGGGCCAGAGTAAAGACAGGAGGCATTATATCTGACAGTTTTCCTATTGAAAGGGGTACCAGGCAGGGTTGCCCTCCATCTCCTTTATTGTTTGTCATAGCGATGGAACCATTGGCGATGTATATATGTCAGAAAGGGAAAATAAACGATACCGTTGGCGATATCCCTATTAGACGAATTTGGGAAAATATCGGGACTGAAGGTGAACTGGGGGGATAAATCATGTGTGTTCCCATTGACTGAATGGCCCACTGAGAGCAGGGAGTCAGTACAAGAGGGGCGCTTGAGATGGTGCTTTGATACCTTCAAGTACCTGGGAGTTAATATATACCACAAGCCTGATGACTTGAGGGATGGTAACTTGGGACGCGCACTGAATTCTATAAAGGGGTCTCTGCGGTTCTGGTGTGCACTGCCACTATCGCCACTAGGCAGAGTGGCAATAGCAAATATGCTATTACTCCCCTGACTTTTATATCTTTTTGCGGCATTACCGGTGTTAGTACCCAAAAGCTTTTTCTGAGAATGAAACGCAGCCCTACTAAGACTCATATGGGGGAGCGTAGAACTCGAGTTGCCCTCGTCACATTACAGCATCCGCTAAGTGAGGGTGGACTGGGAGCTCCAAGCTTCGAATTGTACTTTGCCTCGGCGCAGCTGCAGTGGATCTTAAACTGGATAAACAGACCTAATTCGGCTGAAACCACATGGATCATGAAGCAGCTACATGGCAAATCATTGCTGGTGTGGCTGCTCAATGCCCTGGCAAAAGGGGCAACCGGTAACTTATTAATGATAGCCGCACACGAATGCTGGACAAAATAAGTCCAAAAAGGTCAAAAAGGAACCCCATACTCTCCCCTTATCCCACTGGGGCAAATCCCAGGAAAAGGGAACACATTGGGCATGTACTCCGCTGCAACCTGGGCAGAGACAGGTATACTAACAGGGGGAGACTGCTTCAAGGAAGGAAAGCTAATGTTGTTGGGAGCTATGAGAGAACTCACCTCAGTAGGAATAGGCCAATTTATGGCATATTACTCAATTTGCCATTTAATCAAGAAATTGTGTGGTTGTCAGGGGGATCAGGAACCTATTACTTCCCCCTTAGTACACCACATGTTAACATATGATAACCAGAATAAAGTTATAACAAACATGTATAAAGCCTTAAATACATTCCCCGTAAACAGATTAGAAAACATTAGAATTCTATGGAATACTGTGTTGCCGAACCTATTGACAGCTGAAGAGTGGTCCCAGGCTTTAAATCATACTCGCAGTGTGTCAAGAAACCCCCTGGTTTAGATACACTCAATTTAATTACACACATCAAACATACCTCGCGGCTGAAGCGCGTGTTTCCTAGGGCGGACTTTCAATGCCCTCAATGTAATTCCTCATCAGTCAACTTTTACCATATGGTTTGGGAGTGTGGTCCCCTGGAATCGGAATGGCGGGCGGTAGTGGCGGATACATCAGATATTACAGACCTGATATTCACACTAGATCCTGGCTCCTGCCTATTGGGGGTCAGGAAAAGGGATAAAAGCATAAACACATACATAGGTTTGCAGATCTAGCTTTTGTAATGTATAACAGGTTAATTTCTACTGGACTTTAAAACGTGGCGCGCCTAGACATTGCGCTGGGCACGCAGAGTATCGGGTACTACGTAAGTTGGTAGATGAAGGCCAGAAACATACTGGGTCCGAAGCTTGGGAAATATTTGTGGCCAAACTGGAGGTTAAAAATGATGAGCACCCACCATGAAAACTGACAGAACCTCGGAATAACAGACAGGACACAGACCATATATAACCCCACATGACACAAGAATACTTTACACGGATGTAACATGCATTAGTGGAGCACACATACACAAAAAATAAAAATAAAAAAAAACTTCTGATCTGAACCCAGCACCTGAGAAAAATATGCTAAATATGCCAAAAAAAGAGGGTATACACCAGCTGCTAAGTATGATAGGAGAGATCTCACGTGATTTAACTGCAAACTGTAAGATATGCGAATTGGATGGAGATTAGACCTGCGTTGTTAGTGTTATTCATGTTATATGCTATGGTTGGATTAACTAAAATTTATCATGACAAATTGTAAATGCTGTCGTTTGATGTGCAGAAAAAAAAAAAAAAAAAGATGTTTAAAAAAATATAATTCTACTTTTGCCACTATCTTACCTCTAAGGGGAACCCTTAGACTCTGTGCACACTATTTCTTACTTTGAAATAGTATATACAGAGCCAACTTCCTACACATTGCCTATACTTGGTAGTATTGGGTGGCACATGGATCTTAGGAACCATCTCCCGGTCACCCAGGGACTTAAGGATAACCCCACTAAACTCCCACCCATGAACTGGGACAAACTCCTCTCCCAGCACTATGCTAGCCAAAACTGGGTTCTTACCTCCAGTGGGAGGGTGTGCTCTTTTTGGACACTTGGGGTCCCCCTTGTAATGTCCATACTTGCCACACTGATAGCACTTGGGAGTTCTGGTCTGCTGGCTTTTGTCAGGGTAGTTTGTTTTCTGATGGCCAGATTGGGAACAGCAACTATTCCCTCGTGAATGGTTTTGGGGGGCCTTTGAAGAACTCCTTTTTATCTCCCCTACCCTCTCTTCTGGTGGGAACCCTGAACACCCTTTTGGGAGCCCCTCCAGACACCTTTGTGGAAACCCTGGTGCTGACTGAATCACTGTATGGTATTGCACAAACAAGTCCTATCCTCACAGCTAATCACCAATGTTAGAAAAGGGGCTTCTGGTTGGCTAGGGTATGTACCTTAGCTAAGCAGAATCCACTCACTCTAGTCAGGCAAGTCAGAAACACAACTTGGGCTAACCTGTGCCCAGCCTGTGGTAGCTTGGCGCAGAGCAGGCAGGCTAAACTTAGATAGCAGCGTGTAAAGTATTTGTGCAATTTATCCCCACAGTGACCTGCATGCACCACAAAAATGACTCCACACAGGGTTATAGAAAAAATAAACAGAATCTTAAATGTTCTTAGGTATGTGATAAAATTAACAGTAATCTAATTAGTAATAATCCTTCAGATAAGAGTTGAGCAATTCGATCTGGCAGTACTCCTAGAAATACAGTTTCAAGTAGTAGTGCTTCAGGCAAAAGCAACAGTAATCTGTTTTAGTAATATTCCCTCGCATATGACTTGAGCAATTCGATCTGGCAGTACTCCCCAGAAATACAGTATTTAAAATAGCAGTGCTCTAGGATATGCACGCAATGAGATCCCACCGGCACATGGTTGTAGAAGAAATTGTTGGGGTGCTCCCGCTCAGTGTAATGCAGTAATTTCCTTGGGGCGAGCTCTCTTTCCTCAAGCAGCCAAGAAGGTATACACCCAGAACAAAATGCAGCTTCCTCGCTGCTGTAGGAGGGGGGGGGAGAGAGAGGAGGAAGAGACCTGCTGTATGGAGGTGTCGGTAGAGCTGAATAGGCAGTGCGGGGCTCTGAGGTATCCGTGAGCCCCTGGCAGTCATCTATGGCAGTTGAGGAGTTCAGGGGGAGCGGTGCCAGCGGGCTCTGTGGGAAGGTGGCCGCTCGCTGGGCGTTGGAGCCCTTGGGCCAGAAGGAGCAGAGCTCAGGGCTATCCGGGCGAATTCCGGCACTCTCCTTGCTTGTAGGAATTAGGTTGCTTCCTGGCTACACGCTCATCTCTTTGGGTGGTCGGGAAGCAGTCACTCTGCAGTATCCGGTTCTGGTATGGAACAGAGGAGACACAGGAGGTGACTCACCTCCAGATACTATGGCACTTTTCACTTGGTCATGCTTCTCTTCACTTGTGCGGTTGAGAGCGTCGAATGGACCAAACCTGGCTGCAGCACGGGCTGTAAGGGGGGGGGGGGGGGGGGGAGGGGAGGCTGCGTTGTTATGTGGTGAGGCCCCGAATGGCTCTTGTGCACCGTACGGCAGCCTGGGGGACAGTCAATCCAAAAGGAGATGGCCACAGGTTGCTGACGGCAGTTCTGACGCAGACAGGACTCACTGGTCAGGCCCTGGAATCCCCCTGGGGTTGCTAAGAAAGTATCTTCTGAAGTGCAGGCAGAGATCAGCAGGCAGTAGGGTGGCATGGAACAGCAGGTCAGAGGAGCAGTTACTGGTAACAATCAGGTCTGGCAGGGTGGCAATTATGGCACACAGCAGTATTTTCTCCAGCAGTGGGATCCAGGGGTGTACTACTTAGTGGGTCAAGGGGTCCACTACATATACATAAAAGTGCCTTTGATGTGGGGGGTGACCACAAAGAAACATTGTGAAGTGCAAAGGTCTCCCTTTCAAGTCAGTCTCGGTCCAGACAGCCAGTGGGAGGTAATCGGCATTCTTGTTTGTATCACAGCCCTTACTCTTTGAAATGTAAGTGTGAGATCCTCCCCACCCTTTCCCCAGGAAGACCGATCAGTATGCAGATATGGCTGACTGTCCAGTGTTGAGGGTGTCTGAAGGGAATGCACAAGTGGAACTGTCACCTCCCCCCACCCCTGCCAAAACAGAAGTGTATTGGAGGAGGCTGTAGGCTCACAGGGCAGTGAGTGCAGAGAAATGTCCACCTTTTAAAAGTGGCATTTCTAGACTAGTAGTAATAAATCCGACCTTACCAGTAAAGAGGATTTATTATTAACATTCCAATTGAACTAAACCCAATCCAGCCACTCCTCTCAGATAAGGAATTACAACTTAAGGTTTTTATGAGGAATTCCTAATGCTGGTCTATGAGAGGGTTAGGTCTCACAATAATGAAAAAGCACTAGAGGGGTTTTTCATTACCAGGACATGGAAGCAGAGAAGTACATATCCTGTCTTTCTACTTACATAGCACCCTGCCCCATGGGCTCTCTAGAGCCTACTTTAGGGGTGACTTAGTTGTAAGCAAAAGGGGAGTGTAAGACTTTTCAAGGGGTTTTAAGTGCCAAGTGGCAGTGGGACTGCCCATGCAGGTCCGGCAGTGGCAGGCCCGAGACAGGTTTATGGAGCTACTTAGGTGGGTGGCACAATCAGTGCTGCAGGCTCACTAGTAGCATTTAGTTTACAGACCCTGGGTGTATGATTTACCACTCTACAAAGGACTTGCAGGGAAATTAAATATTGTGAGTATACCAATGTTACCATGTTTGTAGGGGGAATCACAGGCACTTTATTACTGGTTAGCAGTGGTAAGGTGCTGAAAGTCCTAAGGCCAACAAAAAGATGCAGCAACAAAACAGGAGGGTAAGGCTAAAATGTCTGAGGGTAAAACCATCCCAAGGGTGCCATGTCTAACACCAGACCTGTAGGGGTGCTTGAGCATAAACTGGTATCAAATCGAGTCATCTTACGCCAATATTTTATTCCATAGTCTCCTTTTTCTTCATTATCACATATGAGAGCACTTTCTAATATGTGAGTTCAGCACGTTTGCTGTACAAAAGACTGTTCTGTTTGATTTAAAAGGTTACATTTTTGCTCCATTTATAATAAGAATCTAGCCCAAATACAGGGTACAGAGGACCCATTACTTACCCCTTAGTTCGCTAATAGCATTATCACCAGGGCGATGGCAGGAATATTTCTCAGTTCATGTTCAAGAACTCTCACTTTTGAAAAATATATTAGTAAAGCAAGCATGAAGTAATCGTGTTTTGTAATTTACAGACAACACATTTTGCACTGCAATGTGCATAGGATTTCCCACCGACGTAGTTTTACTGATAAACCTATATAATGTACTAATAATGTGTGAAAATCGAGCTTCAGCAAATATTTATCATTTGCACATCACCAAGTAAAGTGTTCTGAATTGTTTTGATCCTATTAAAATCTGTTTACTCCACACTTCAAAATTACAATATAAATATTTGTACAGCTCATTTACAAGCCATTTAAATGTGTGCTGGAAAAGAGAAATGGGCATTCTACATCCTTTCATTTCACACCGCATGTACCCTAGCACAATTGTCAAACAGTTCACTTTAAAAAGAATCCTCTAATTTTGCAGTTAGAGAGTAAAAAAAATAAACACTAATCTCCAGGATAAAATAAGCATCAGTTTGTAAGAAGACATAAGCTGACATTTGACCTTCGTCTCTGAACGCACAGCGAAGGCGACAAATAAAAACAAGATTTAAAAACATCTTTACTGCTTATTCACTTCCTGAATGAACAGACCACTGTTCTTTGCTAGCTAAAAATCCAATAAGGGAAACCAGAGATACCTCTTCTAAATACATTAAGAACCTCAAGAGGAGCTCTTAAGAGATTTATATGGTGTCAGGCATTGGCCAACAGCATGGTTTGGTCCAGGGCCAGGTGCAATCAATCAGCTGGGAGGTTGCAGGAAAGGCTTCTGTTAGCTTGTTGTCTCCCTATAGCTTGATCCGATCAGCTTGGAATCTACTTCTTAGTCCTGGCTACAAGAGAGCAGTGCTAGTCTTTCAGGGCTCTTCTCAGGACACATACAGCAGGGCCAGTTCTTTTCTGATCAGGTATGCATGTTCTGAAGTGGAAGCCTTGGGGTGCTACACTAGCATGAGCTAGTGGGTGGGAATGACTCTTGGGCACTATGGGATAAATGTTCTCAGGCCAGCCCTTCCAACTTTATGCAATTTCAAGATGGTAAAAGGTTTCACAACACTCTGCTTGGGCTCTGATGGCTGGAGTGTGTGTGTAATGTACCCCCCCCCCCCCAATGTGCTGAGCCCTTTTTAACTATTTGGGGTAGTTCGCACTTAGGCCTTCATAACTTTTTGTCCACATAAGCTATCCACGCCAAATTTGCATCCTTTTTTTCCCCCCCAACATCCTAGGGATTCTAAAGGTACCCAGAGTTTGTGAGACCAAGAAATTAGTCAAAATTTCATTTTTTTCTGAAAAATTGGAAAAAGGGCTGCAGAAGAAAGTGTGTTTTTGCCCCCTGAAAATGGCACCAATGAAGGGTTTGTGGTGCTAAAATCACCAACTTTCCAGCTTTCAGGAACAGGCAGACTTGAATCAGAAAACTACATTTTTTCAACACAATGTTGGTATTTTACTGGGACATACCCTAATTTTACTACTATTGTGCTTTCAGCCTCCTTCCAGTTAGTGACAGGAATGGGTGAGAAACCAATGCTGGACCCCGGACAGCTAAACATTTCCGAAAAGTAGATAAAATTCTGAATTCAGCAAGGGGTCATTTGTGTAGCTCCTTCAAGGGTTTCCTACAGAAAGTAATAGCTAAAATAAAAACAATATTGAAATTGATGTGGAAAAAAAAAAAGCCATTTCTGTCCACATTTTCTTCTATAACTTTCCAGGTATGGCAGATTTTTGAAAGCAATATTCTGTTACGTCTGCTGGACTCGTCGGTTGCGGGGACATATAGGGCTTGTAGGTTCATCAAGAACCCTAAGTACCCAGAGCCAATAAAGGAGCTGCACCTTGTAATCTGTATAGCAAGTATGCAACAATTCATTTGGTGAAATATAAAAAGTGAAAAAAAGGTATCAAGGACACCTTTGTATTTCCAAAATGGGCACAACATAAGGTGTTCAGAAGCTGTGGTTGTTTGCACATCTCTGAATTCTGGGGTCCCCTTACTAGCATGTGAATTACAAGGCATCAACATCCTTTTTGCAGAATGTCTTACATTTGGAAGGAAAACATTTGGAGAAAGACAAAGGGCAATAACACTTGTTCTATTCTGTGTTTCCCTCCGAAGTCTCCCGATAAAAATGGTACCTCACTTCTGCGGGTAGGCCTAGTGCGCGTGACAGGAAACGAACGCAACATGGACACATCACATTTTTACATTGAACTCCGACGTGCTGTGGATTTTGGCCTCTAGCTCAGCCGGCAACTAGGAAAACATAGCAAACCTGGACATTTACAGGATGGAGGTATCTTGTGGCACTCTCACCAGGCTCTGTTACCCAGAATCCTTTGCAAACCTCAACATTTGACCAAAACAAACTTTGCCCTCACATTTAGATGCTGCAAAGTTCTGGAATCTGAGAGGAGCTACAAACTTCCTTCCACCCAGCATTCTCCCAAGTCTCTCGATAACAATGGCACCTCACTTGTGTGGGTAGTCCTAGTGCCCACTCAGGGAATGCCCCAAAACACAATATGAAAACATCACATCTTCCCAAAGAAAACAGACCTGTTTCTTGCAAAGTTTGCAGCTGTGGATTTTTGCCTCTAGCTCAGCCGGCACCTAGGAAAACCTAGCAAACCTGGACACTTCTGCATTTTTGAAAACTAGAGACCTAGGGGAACCCAGGATGGGGTAACTTGTGGTGCTCTCACCAGGTTCTGTTACCCAGAATCCCTTGTAAACCTCAAAATTTGGCAAACAAAAATACTTTCACGTTTCGGGGATAGAAAGTTCTGGAATCTGAGAGGAGCCACAAATGTCCTTCCACCCAGCATTCCCTCAAGTCTCCTGATAAAAATGGCACCTCACTTGTGTGGATAGGCCTAGTGCCTGTGTCAGGAATAGATCAGACAATGGTCAATGTTCGTCCTTACATGAGGGCAACTGTTGACCCTGGAGTGATCCATTCCTCACGCAGGCACCAGGTACAGGCGCTCAAGTGGGGTAGCGTTTTTATCAGGACAGGTGGTGAAACACTGGGTGGTAGGAATTTTGTGGATCCCATCATATTGTTGTAGTCTGTGTGACAGAAATGCAAGAAAAATAGAGTTTTTATTCAACATTTCACCTTTGCAGTGTATTCTGGGTAAGAAAACTTTGAGGAATTCACACAAGCCACACCTCTGTGGACTACCCAGAGTGTCTAGTTTCCAGAAAGGTCTGGGTTTGGTAAGTTTCCCTATATGGCCGCTGAGCCCAGAATCAAAAACGCAATGGAGCCAAAAGGGAGGAATCCCTCTGTCTCGTGACTCGAAAAGTCTTCTTCGAAGGAAAACAACATGTAACACTCCGAGCCCAACACTAGATGGCAGGATAATGCACAGCATGTGTATCTGCAGCTACACATGCCATCGAATATATATATATATATATATATATATATATATATATATATATAATATGTATGAATGACTTTTATAAGTGGGTGTGTTTTCCCTGGGGGCCGATCGGGGGAGGGGGGGGGGGGGGGGGCAAGTGAAATCTCTGGTTTCTAGTGGGGTTTCAGGAAGGCCTCGTTTGAAAGGGGAGAATCTTGCCTTTCAATCGAGGCCTTCCTGAACGGTGAAGAGGGCCGTTTGGGCCCGTTTTCCCCACTGGAGTAGGAAGCGGCCTTACCTGCTTCTTCCTGCTCCGGTGGGGAAAACAAGTGTGATGTCAGCGTGGCGCGATGATGTTACAAAGGGGCAGGGGGAGACACAGAAGCTCTTCTGTGTCTCCCGATGGGGGGGTGGTCAAATAAAATACATTTTAAAAAAAAATCCTCCCTTGTGACCCGCAACAGGGAGGGTGTGCAAGCGTCGGCCGATGCCCACACCCATGGTGTTAAGGCAATCCTGGTGTCCTCCCACATGTAACACTAGAATCCAGTTTGAGGCAGCAGCTGTACACACAATAAATCCAAAGGCAGACGTCTAGTAGAACAAATCTAGGGGTTTCCAGCGTCCGGACAGTGGATACACAAGAATTGTCTTACCATCTGTTATTTGCCTTTTAAGAGCACCCCCAAGTGTTATATGTAAACCTAGCAGAACGGTCAAGCAGAATTTGATACTCTGTCAAAAAAGGACACTTACAGCACCCACCTTGCACACTCTTCAGGGTTCAGTGGAGTCATCTGTGCACATTAAGGTCAGCCTATTGTTTGCTCCTGGGAGGCATTTCACACTTAGGCAAATGCTTATCTCTGCCTGGGAAAACTTTGAGAGCAAATGCAAATCAGCCTCCATTAATTTCAGACACAGAAGAGCTAACTTTCTGAAAGTTATATTTCCTTATTATTTATTAAAAATCTGACTTCACTATAAAGTTGATTTTAATCTATGAAAACTATTTAAGTTACTTTTCTAGGAAGTCCCATTCCAGAGACACAGTGTTCGGATTTCAATTTGTAATCTGGTTTTCTATATAGGACAGCTAGGCCCGCCACACTAAAAGGTCGCTTTTGGGTGCTAGTCACTGTAGAGCATGTTAACATTAATTGCCTACATGTCCTACTTTTAAATACCATGTACTCTGCCTTGGTGACCACAGGGCATATGTGGGAGTGACTTATTAATATTAAAAAGGGAGGTTTTGACCTGTCAAAAGGATTTTACTTGACACTTCGAACTGCAATTTCTATACTGCTTCAGGCAGGCTACAATGGTAGGCCTAAACCAATGTTTTATACTGTCACTGTAGTAGATGGCAAAACAGGTGCTGCAGTCCAATAGTGGCATTTAAATTCCATGCCCAGGTGAATGTTGTACCATATACTAGGGACTTAGACGTAAGTTAAATATGCCAGTCAGAAGTGGAACAATTTCATTGTGTTGAAAGGAGAAGCACAAGTACTTTACCCCTGGCTAGAAGGGGTAATATGCAAAAGAGTTCTAAAATCAACAATTACTATGGAGTCCAGCAAAAAGTGAAAAATATGGGGTGACCATGCAGAAAAGACTGATGTCATACAAAGGTTTTCTTGTGGTTGAAAGAGGACTGCAAAGACTGTGAAGGAAGGCAAGTTGTCGGAAGGCATCGATATGTGTAGTAACCTCTGAAATGTAGGATCTGCAAGATCCACTTATCTGTGAACCTCTGTGAAAAATGGGTTCAAATCAGAAAAATAGCCAACATATGAGAAAATATGAGCACTATACAGATGACAGTACTGTAAAATGAAGTGTGAGCAGTGGGGTTCTGACAGCTGACGGCATGCTGCAGCATTGGGTTGGACATTCAGCTGAGCTACAGATTTCTTTCCGACTTTGTATAGAACCGTTCTTAACTGCCAAGACGGTATTCCATGAATATGGGGTAAGCAGGACAGAATGGAGACGTAAGAGGAATGCATCTAAATTGTTAATGTCTAGCATGATCGACCTGATAGTAAATATATTCAAAACAGCATATTAATTTACAAAGGATACCAATGCCTGGTGTTACAGCTTCTGTTAGAGGTAACATTTTCTTAGCCATACCCACATTTTTAAGGGGACAATGAGAGAGGGATAACAATGTCAGTTTTATTGCTAATTCTCACTTTATTTTATTTAATTTTTCTGTCCAATAAAAAAATCATAGTTGTCAAGATAGAAAAACAAACCAAACGGTTTAGAAAAAGATCAAATATGCAGTTTTGCTGCACTCTACAGTTTAGAAACAGCAAAATTAGTCAGTCAATCTAAAGGGGTTCAAGCTGAATAAACCATGTGATGCTTACTACCAAACTGAAATGGCTGCCAAATAATAAGTGTATAGAGGAATCGGTTTGTTAATTCATTCCAGTTAAGCATAGAGAGAAAATATGGCCAAAAGTGACCAATATAGCACAGTTTTAGCTTAATAACCCTAACAGAAGTAGGTTTTGTGTGCCCCTGCCACAGAGTGGCGCAAGAAAGTTAGGACCACATGTATGAAGCTTTTTTTCTCGTCGCAAATGGCCCAATTCGCAGAATCAGGCCGTTTGTGACGAGAAAAAAAGCTTTTTCCAATGCTCAAACACAATTTTGCGATTCGGTAGTCACATTACCAAATCGCAAAAAGGGTTTGCGAGTTGCATTTGGGAAGGGGCGTTTCTTTCCTAATTGCGAATCGCAGTCCGATGTATGTTTGTTTTGTGACCGCAAATGCGGTCACAAAACAATCGCAGTTAGCACCAGTTTCAAATTGGTGCTAACCCATTTGCAAAAGGGAAGGGGTCCCCATGGGACCACTTCCCCTTTATGAAAGCGTGCCAAAAAAAAAAAAAAATTCAGAGCAGGCAGTGGCCCCACGGACAACTGCCTGTTCTGAAAAAGGGAAAAGAAAAATTTTCATTTTTGAAATGCATTCCGTTTTCCTTTAAGAAAAACGGTCTGCATTTAAAAAAAGAAAAAAAAAAAACTGCTTTATTTAAAAGCAGTCACAGACATGGTGGTATGCTGACTCATGCAGGCCTCCATCCCTGTGAGTGCCGCCATTCCCAATGGGGTCGCAAATTGCGACCTACCTCATGAATATTCATGAGTTAAGTCATTTGCGACCCCATTGAGAATCGAAACAGTGTAATTGACACTGTGGTACATTAGGTTTTGCGACCCGCAAATTGCGTCTCTTAGCGACTCGCAATTTGCGAGTCGTAAAACCTGATCTTCGTACATGTGGCCCTTAACCTCTTATGTCTGCAAAATCGTGACTGAAGATCACTGGTTCATGAACCCAGGTCCTCCACCAGTTGTGTTATAACAAGCCTGAAGACAGAGATACCAGCTCCCAGAAACTGCAAGTAACGGAGGGTAACTCTCGTAAAAGACACAAGCGATGCAGCACTCATACTACATGATCTAGAGAAACAGAATGAACCATGTCTAAATGTCACATATTGTGTTAGAGGCAAATCATGTTCGGTCTTAGGAAGTCCACCAAAAGTCATGAGACCAATTCTTTGAATACATGAGGTTTTCAGTGTCCTCACTGGATTTTCTTGCTTCCTGTGTTAGCACTCTATGTGCTATTAGTCTTCTGGGAGAAGTAGCAGAGTGGGTCTTTCATCACTCAAGCATCTGTAGAACAAATGGTAAGACGGGAGGAGACAGTGAGAAAGTGAGCAACTCACATTGAAAGTGTACCAAAAAAAGTCCACACAACATCAGCGCACCAAACAATATGTGGTAAGAATACAACTAAATTTATGTCAATCATACTATTTCAGCACAGATTACCATCATGTTGTGAACACTCTAAGGTGGGTCAGCTGCCAAAATAAAAATCTCTTCTCTCTGCAAAAAAATAAATAGCCGCCACTAAAAAAAACGGTCATCAATGACACCAAAATGTTTTCAATGGGTGGGAATCCCACACAGAGAACCTGGCGTCAACTTCGTCCTTGCTGATACCAGATATGGGGTCTACCAAATGCTCTGTGCTTTTGCTTAATTTTTAAAAGGAACCATTGATTTATTCCACTCATAAGGTGGCTCCAGTGTATACTGGCAGCAGAAACAGTATACTTCTTCCACACATTACCAAAACCACAACCATGTGGCAAGCACTAGAAACTGTTCTTTGACTGCTGAAGTGTGTTTCTGACCTCCTTAAACCCCAAAACCACACCTTGCTCCCTCGCTTTTTCAGAAAGTGTATTCCTTTCAGTACTGTATGATATAGCTGCCCATTTATTGAGCATATTATAGCCTTCGGTACAGGATCTTTCATAGATTCACATGCCTCAATATTTTCTTTTGTTAGGCAGAGAGGGAATCTTCATTAATTTGTATTAATACAGCAACATTCTCATGGACTCAAAGAACATTGAAACAGCTTTCTCAAGAATTCATATAACAAGACTCAAATAACATTGATAACAGCCAAATACTATATGCCTTGCCCACCCACCCATCATTATGTGACCTCTGGCTAATGAGGTTGAGAGAGACAGCGCTCTAAACTCCCACACAGGCTACGCTGCAGAGGTTTTGTACTGCAGGTAAGCTGAAGGAATTCCCAGAGCTCTGCTCTTTGCTTCAGAAGTATAATTTCCTTTAATTCTGGTGTTTGTTCCTAGGGAATTCTATCACCTCCGTTTACAGAAGGTGATCCATTTCCTTGGCCAGGGTTGAGCCCTTTGATCCTTCCAAATGTTTGACACCTCTCTGAAAACTAGAGCACTTTTCAAACCTTGCAGATCCAAGCCTGGAGCACCAGGTAGCTCTATTTTGAGGACACAAAAAAAGTCTAGTGTGCCTTCACCGATAAGAACAGCAGGTGGAGAAATTCAAAATATGCGAAACTTCCAAGTATGAGACAATTAATGACAAGTCACTTCGCTTTCTTAAGGAGATGCCACCTGGGGCATATTTATCTAAAAGCACACCTCTTACCAGGCTCAATAAGGTTTGGTCACAGCCTCATCTAAGGCTCACGACCTCCACCCTAAGTCCCTCTGTGCCAGCCCCTAACACACAAACTCCTAGTGTGAATAGCCAACACTCAAAAAGGTCATATCTAAGTGCTCAGTCACTTTGCTATCCTCTTCTCATGCTTCCAAAGACACCACTTTGACTATCAATAATAATTCAGTAGATGAAACCCTTGTTGATAGAGTCAGACAAAGTCCTTGTCAATCAATAAGCAATCTAGGCTGGTGGCTAAATAAACTTTGTCCATGTCAAAGGTGACTTCATGGGTCGGACCGTCGTTGACACCAACACGGACTTGACTCTGTTGACAGTCCTCCTAACGACAACTCTATCAATTACTTCATTACTGATGTAGTAAGCTGGTCTGGTGTATGGTGAATATCTAAGGTATTATCATCTCATACCAGGTCTAGGTATTCCCTTATTAGTGAAGTGTGGGCAGTGTCTAGAAGCAAGGCTCTCTAGAGGTAGCTATGGATGAGCAGCCAAGACTTATCAAGAAGACATGCAAAGCTTATGCAATACCACTGTAGTCACACAGCTCTTACCCACAAAAAGAACCACAATCTGTTGCTGTGATTTAAATTGTGTTTAGAAAGTGTCTGCACCACTTATTTTTGCCTTGAAAAAGCCAATTATCTGGTGTGCGACAAGCAGTATTTCAGTGCTTTTCAATCTGTCCCTTACCTGGAAGGTAGACTCTGCTAGCTTGGAAGTGTGGGTTCTGCCTATCTGTGTCCAAGGAGATTCTGAACAGAGCAGCATTTACCTCCTCCCTCCCACAGGGGCTTGGCTTGGTGATTGGCTCTCTACCGCTCAAGCAACCCGAGCCCACCTATACCACCTGAACTGGGCCTTTAAGTTTGTGGAGGGAACACCCAGACAGCCACCTCGATTTTGTGAGTCCAGCTTTTCCCTGTGCCCTAATACAGCCCAGTGATCAAGAAATCCTAGGAGACTGGTAAGAGCCCCAGACTTTCTGGGATGTCTTGTTATTTGTTAAAAAGTGTTTGTACTGCTACCCGTGCCTGTTTACTGTATGCTTCCTGTGTTTCAGCCAACTTGGCCTTTTTAAACTGCAGTTTTTTTGTTTTTTTTCCCATTACCCGTGGCTGTCTGAAATTTCCCTCGTAGTTTGTAGCAAAAGACTGCATGAAGCCAACCCCCCTCTTTTGTTTAAATAAAAAGGATACATACACCTCAGTGGCTAACCAGAGTGTGTTTAGGAGACTGCTTAATCTGTTTCTGTGATTTAAATTGTGTTTAGAAAGTGTCTGCACCACTTGTTTTTTGCCTTGAAAAAGCCAAATATCTGAGTGCGCAACAAGCAGTATTTCAGTGCTTTTCAATCTGTCCCTTACCTAGAAAGTAGACTCTGCTAACTTTGAAGTGTGGATTCTGCTGGTCTGTTTCCCAGGAGATTCTGAATCGAGCAGCAGTTTCCTCCTCCCTCCCACAGGGGCTTGGGCTTCAGTTAACTTGGCCCTTATATAAGTTTCTATTGGCTATAGCAAATGTTTTTGTGATTGGTTGCTCGGACTAGCATTTCTATAGGCTTAAGAATTAGGGTTAGTGTTGTTATTGGTACCAGAGTTGAGATTCCTATTGGTTAGTGGTTTTAGGGTTACTGTTGTGATAGGTAGTCAGGACTAGGTCTCCCATTGGCTCTAGGTTTTAGGGTTACAAATCGGATTGGTTAGGGTTAGGACTAGGCTTCTATTGATCAGTAGGGATATTTAAGCCTAGGACTCAGGGTGTCTAAGCTAAGGACAGAGAGGACAAGGGCAGTTGCCTGTTCGGGCCTGGCGGGGCCTATGGCCAGAAATGCTGGCCATTTTACCAATTACCAGAAAGGACCTTATTCCCTATACATCCTCCAACATCCAAACACAACATCAGCAAATACATCCAACACATGCACCACAAACAGACCTCATACAGATTGCAATGTCTCATCAACCAGCACAAAACCCCACATACCACATCTATACACATATCCACCACAACTACAAAAGTAAGACAGTCATTCTCAAACCAAACACTACTCTGTCTATTCCCACTAACAGGTCCTGCTATCACCCACACAACTCAAAACCACGTTATATTTTACTTTCAGCCATTCAGATACACACCCCATTTATATAAACCAACAGCACTATCCTCTATTTGCTCCCGCCAGACCACCTTTTATCATAACAATACCTAAACCCAGCCTTCCAACACACCATCCACAAACAACCTCCCCCTCTCTTCACCAGTTACACACAACCATACAATCCTTGAACTGCACTCCACCACACATTACCTCTTCCAGTGAAGAGAACACAAACACCCCTAACCCTTGTCCAGCTCCTCTTACACACTTCAAATACTCTTCTCCAAAACACATCAACACTGCCTGTAGTATTCTAAACCACTCACCAGCACTAACTCACATATACATTCTTCACAGAATACCACATCAATATCTCCTCTCACTATTCCACAAAAACTAAGATACACATCAGCACATCAAAATAACACACTTTCATACTTTCCGTCACACCCACTCCCACCCTCATGACTACCCAAATATTACAAATCCTGACCAATCTTTACTCCTAAATTCACACTCTTCACAAACATCTACCACAAGCACCCCAACACAGCAACATTCATTCACCCACCTCTCATCCATTGCACAATTTAGAGCCTTACATTATGATCCACATGCTACTCCACCACCCTTAACCCATACTCCTTCCACAGTAAACTGATGGAAACAAAATAAACAACATGCCACTCTTAACAACTTTGCATCCCCTTGTCTATTAGACAATAAGGCTACTCTACAAAAAAAAATACACTCCACCAAGTCTACCACCAACTCACACAGACCCAACAACATGCCTCCTAAGCCTGCTGGAAGAGAAACACTATATAGAAAAACAGGACTATTGTGACCCTCATGCAGTTATCACAACTAGCACACCTGCTACAAGCTCAAAATCTACTGCTCATCCTTCTCCAAAACAAAACGACACCGCCACAAACACATTTTCTGAACTGCCTGCTCATAAATGCTCGATCACTCTAAAAAAACAAGCACTACATCTATGACCTGCTCACTGACACACAACCTGACTTACTATTTGTTAACAGAATCATGGTTGGGAGAGGACATGGCCCCATAGTTGCATGAAGCCATTCTTCCAGGCTATCAACCAATCACACAAAACCATATAGGCAAGAGAGGAGGTGGACTAGCTATTATATTCAAATAAGCAATAAATCTCTGTAAAACAGACATTTCCATACAAGGTTGTGAGGCCCTCCACACTAGATGCAACCCTACATCAACTTCCTCCTGTAGCTTTCTCCTCCTTTACAGACCTCCACCTATCAATTCAACATTCCCACACACTTTTGTAGATACAGTCTCAACCTTATAACATTATACTCAAACCTATGCATTTTTGGGGACCTAAACATTTGGTTTGACAAACCCAATATGCCCCATCCAAAAACTAGCACCACTGGCCTAGTTACATTGAACCTACATCAGATTGTACACAATCCCACACACATCGTTGGACACATCCTAGATATAATTTTTGGAAACCCTGAACTAATTACCATTCAAAGCATCACACCATTCACATGGTCAGACCACCATCTGGTAACTTTTCCAACACAAATCAACACACTCTATAGGACCTTACATGCATCTATCGACCATGGAGCAAACTAAATTTTGAAGACTTAGAAACAAAACTAACGGCCAACGCAGAACTAGACACAATT